>NC_138347.1:145712337-146360670 GCF_046562875.1 Panthera onca
TTAACTCTCAGGACATCACATCAAATTGCTTTCTCCTACAGTAGTTGTCCATTTGTGATATGTAGTCTTTTATGGAAGTCACTGTATACTTACCTTGCCCCACTGGATGGCAGAATTATGCTTTTTTTAATCCCTGTGTCTCTTCCGATGCCTGGCATTTGAACATAGGAGATGCTTAACAGAGACACTGAATTGAATTAAAAAAAAAAGGTGAGCTCATGATTCCAGTGTGATTTCTTAATACTATCTTAATTGTCTCCTAATAAGGCATTCAATTAGTAAATGCTTGTAAAATGAATGCAGAAATCGTCAAATATGATGACTCCGTATAGAAATATTTTTACATTTCTTCCTCTTCGTAAATTGGAAAACACTTAAATGTCAAAAGCTTTCTTTGGGGATGGAAGACAGTGTTCAAAAGCACAAGAATCCTTTTCTTTCTCCTCAAGATTAAATTCTCTTTCCATTCTACCTCTTATTTTCCATTGCTCCTGTCTCCAGAATTTCAAACAAACAAAAAACAACAAACAAAACAAACAAGCAAAAACAAAAACAAAAAAAGCAATAGCCTCTGGAAATTAAAAGAAACATTAAGAATATAAAATAAGTGGGTGGAATACCAACTATCCTGTTGGTTGTTACAATTAATTCTATAGCTGGCAATTCGACCTATTTTTTTTTTTTTTTTTCTGAATAAGATCATTGCAGAAAATAGCTGTAGTTTTTTAAAGGTCTCTTTTTCTAAAGCTTGCAGGTTGTGTCCTTGTAGCGGATGGGGGCTCTAGTGCCCGTGCCATGAACAGAATGGATTCATTAACCTTTATATTGATTTGAATTGTCGTTCGAATAAATATTTATACCTGTTTTCCCTGAGGGCTTAATGAAGTCCTTTATCAATAGCACCAAGAGTTTCTCCCCTTGACCTTTGTCATCCATTCGTTCAGAAAATTTTCATCAAGCTGTTTTGTTTGCATTGTTAATCTCTTCCTGCCTTTGTCAGGTTTGGCACAGAAAAATATTCATCCTGGATTCCGTAGAATTATTTTACACTATTTGGACTTCTGCAGAGAAGATCAATTCTGTCTTTGAATTTCCTGTTTTAGCTTCAAGACTAAAGCATTTCCAGTTTCTCCATATTTGTCTTTCTGCTTTTCGTCTGCCTGTGGAGTATTTCTCTTGTTGTTCTTTATACGTGATTACTTCAGTTTCAATTTTTGCCACCAAAGTCTCCTAAAAGACAGAAGAGGTGTTAGATAATGCTAGGGTGGTAACTGTTTTGCAGGACACATGCATCAAATTTGCAGTTTGTGTATCAAATCGACACCTTGTACACCTTAAAATTATACAACATTGTATGTCCAATATGCCTCTATAAAGCTTGAAGGAACAAAAGATAGAGTTAGAGCCAGAGAATATCTTTGTTCAGCTGTCTCCACGTCTTAGCAATGAACATTTTTAGTGCCGGGAGAAAAGACAAGGGTTATTATATGCCAAACATGGTGTTCAGTGTCGTGTGTATTATTCTATTTCATCCTCAAAGTGCCCTTAGGGAAAGCACACTGCTCCATTCTAGATGAGGAGGCTGGCACTTACAGAATTCATGTAAATTGCCCAGACACAGACCCGGTAAGTGGGCTCATTGATCCCAGGATGTAGTTCTGCCACTTACTAGGTGTGTGACCTTGGGCAAATTACTCAACGCCTCTGTGCCTCAATTTCCTCATTGGTAAAATGGAAGTAATCATAGTTCCTTTCTGTACTATTGTTGTGAGGTGACTGTGGATTAAATAAATTAGACTAAATAGAGCTCTTGTCATGTGCCTAATAAGTACTAAGAGCTATTTAGGTTACACTTATTTACTTATTGGTTATACTGAATCGTAATGTCTTTTCTAGTTTTCTTGAGTGGAGGGGGGAAGTGTTATAGGAGAAGAGATCAGCAAGAAATCCAGTATCTCTTCCCAGTCATGTTTTTCCTCTCCATTCCCAAATGGGGGGCCAGGTTTCCTCCTTGTTTGCGAAACAGAATGAATATTACTATTCTGTATTGAGTTAAATGTTTCATTCCTTTAGTCTATTCAGAGCCTTCTTCCTGGAGACTCAGTTGCTTACTTTCATACTCATTCTGGTTTTTAGAAGAGTGGAAATATTTGGCTATCAACTTCAGCAAGCCATGCATTTGGTTTCTATATTAGAGTTTGATAAGTGGTTCTTTTGTTGTAAAGAAAAGGTAACCTATTTGTAGAAACTTCCTTTGGAGAAACAATCTTTCTTCAAAACCTAAGCTGTAGAATTTTTTTTTTTCTGGTTTGAGCTGTATATAAGTGTTAATAGCTGGGTCCAGAAGAAAAGGCACATTATTAAGAAGCTTCAGTGAGAAGAATTACAGACTCTTTGGTTTTTCTCCTTCTATATGCTATCCTTTCGCTGGATGGGCCAAAGGAGCCATGGAAACTAAGTGGAACCTGATCATGTTTTTTATTCCTTTCATTCCTGAGATACTGGAGAGAAAATGTCTTGCTATCATTACTGGTTTTTTTTTTTTTTTAGGCTGAGAAGTACCACTTAGAAAAACAATTATCACAGGTACCTAATTCAGACAACTTTTATCACAGGTACCTAATTCAGACAACTGAATAGAATTCCTCCTGTGGTTACAAAGAGGCTGCAAATCTCAGTCATGAAAGAAAGTAATATCTACTGGGGTGAAAACAATCCTAGCAATCCTAGATTAAGGCTAAAAAAAATCAAATCTTAATGACATGGTAGAAAAATCCATATAGTTCAATGATTTGAAGACACAGAAAACGTAGAATACTTGAGAGCCTAGTTTACCTTGTGGCAATTCAATATCCTTTATACTAGTAGACATGTGATTTTTTTCTTCATTCCATTAAGCACATATTTTTAATTTGAGTGTGGACTAGACATAGGAATATATTTTCAGGGATAAGCACACAGTGGAAGGGATGTCATAAAGATGCCAAGGACTGGAAGTAAAAAGAGGGAATGATCAATGTCACCTAGAGGAGAAGCATCAATAAATATTCTAGAGGACATCAAAAGATAGAGATTGGAAGATCCTCACTAAGCAGAACCAAGCTGATGCTTTTGGAAATTCTTGATACTATAAAAATTCCAATCAATATGTTTGAGTTTAAATTGATCAGAGCTAATTAGTGCTGGTTAAAATCAGGTGCAGATGACCAGACCGGATCTTGATGAGCCCTTTGAATTGAACAGAACTAGGTGAAGCTGGTTTGGTTTCGTTGGGTATGATTTTAAACTACTCGGGGGTAAGTTCTATCCAGTTGAGATTTTTAAAAAATAACAATGAATTTGATCTAAACCTATTGTTGTAATGAAGCGCATTCTATGTTTGGTGTATTAAGCATCTGTCTATCGCATTTCGCCTGCAAGTTTTTTCCTGGGGCTTACTGTTTGACTTCCATTTTTTTTTTTTTTTTTTTACCAATAATAGTTTATTTTTTACGAGAAATCATGTTTTCCATTGTGCCTTTTTTTTTTTTAAATCAATTTATGAGGCGTCTGGGTGGCTCAGTCGGTTACGCATCCAACTTCAGCTTCTAAGCTTGTGGGTTCAAGCCCCGTCTTGGGCTCTGTGCTGACAGCTCCGAGCCTGGAGCCTGCTTCAGATTCTGTCTCCCTCTCTCTCTGCCCCTCCCCACTCACATTCTGTCTCTCTCTCTCAAAAACAAACATTTGAAAAATCACTTTAAATGTAAGAGATTTCATTAACACTCACTAATGTAACTCTTTCCCTACATTTAGCTCGTTAGCACATTTGGTATCAAATAAGTATCTAAATGGATTATTTAATCGGGTATCCCAACAGCCCTTAGAAATGAATCCATTTCTTTCATACTATTTTATATCACCTTTTTTCTATATTAACTAGTTTAATTACCTGTGGTATGAGTGCTTGCTTTACAGAACAGTCATACAAATACATGTATCCAGTCATTATAAAATACATATGTTTTTAAGATTATTTATTTTTGACAGAGACAGAGACAGTGCCAGCAGGGCAGGGGCAGAAAGAGGGAGGGAGCGAGAATCGCAAGCAGGCTCTGCACTGCCGGCACAGAGCCCAATATGGGGCTCGAACTCACAAACAGTGAGATCGAACCTGAGCCAAAATCAAGAGTCAGGCGCTTAAGCGACTGAGCCACCGACGCATCCCTATAAAATATTTTATCTCACAAAACAAGTCCCTGCTCTAGCTTTTACTTTCAAATGATTATTATTTAATTTTTAGCTATTCCTTTTTTCTGTTTTCCAGATCTACTTTACAGTTATTTTGCCAGCTTTCTATAAAACGTAAATGCTCTATTATTAGGGCACCGTATCAAGATCCAGGATAGGTCCTAAAACTCCCCTGTGCTGCCCCTTTGCTATGGAACCGTCCCTTCTCCTCTTCACCTTTGAAAACCACAGCTTTGTTTTCGATTCCTATAGTTTTACCTTTTGCAGACTGTTCTCTAAATGGAATCGTATCGTGTATAGGCTTCGGAAACAGCCTTCCTTCACTAACGATAAGGCATTTAAAATGCACGCATGTTGTTGAATCTGTCATTCGCTCATTGTTTTTTGTTGTTGAGTGGTTCACTGAATTGTGGTACTTTGTATGTTGTTTATTCTCCAGTTGAAGAGCATTTGGGTTGTGATGAGTTTCTGGAAACTGAATACGATAAAGTACCCATCTATAATGCCAAATCCGTGTGGGGTTTTTTTGTTTGTTTTGTTTCGTTTTGTTTGTGGTTTTGTTTTGTTTTATGTTGGTGACATTAATTAGGAGTGGACCCTGAATTTTATCTGCGTCAGGTAATCATCATCTGATCCTTGACTTGCTTGCTGTCTTTTATGTAATTATATTTAAAATATGAAGCCATTTATGCTACTGAGAAACTTAAAATGTCATTGTGACTAATTCTCTAATGTACATTTGGTTTGTTTTATATTTTGAGTTGGTAGTATGTACAAACAGTTACAAAATGCAAACGCTTCACGGTGAAAAGTAGTTTCTCATTTTTCTGTGGCCCAGCCACCCTAGTTTCCTCCCCCAGAAGAATGTGTGTTGCATTTCCTATGTTCCCAGAGATGGTTCCTGAATCCCAAACATACATTTATGTTTTCACTCCATTGGTGGCAAGTATACATTTCTTCTAAACCTTGACTTTCTTCACTTAACAGTGTACCTTGGAGTTCATTCTTAACAGTACAAGGAAAACCATCTTGCCATTTTTGATGGCTGTATAGTATTCTATTTTATAGATGTGGAATACTTTTTATAAACATAGTCCAAGTTCCTAGGTTATGGATATCTATGCTGTTTCCAAGCCTTTACTATTACAAATAGCACAAAAGAAGAAAATTTATGTTTGTGCCTATTTTCACATAGATGCAAGCCTAACTACAGGAAAAACATGTCAAGCAGACTTGCTAGGTAGAATAATGCATGCTTGCTTATTGAATTTTGATAAATTTTGCCTAACTGCTCCTCCTATCGGTGTCCTAAGTAACACTTACACCAGCCAGTATAAGAAGTCATCTCCTGACTTTGGCTAACACAATGACTCTGAATCTTTTTCCTACCAATATAATAGGTGAAGATTTACCGTGTTTTAATCAAAATAGCAATAAATGTGAACTAAAGTTGAACGTGTCTTCATGTCTTTACAGCTTTGAGATTTTCTTGTTTTAAACTCTTGTTCCTGTCATTTGCCCATATTTCAACCTGACTGGTAGCCTTTTTCTTATTTATTTGTAGGTACTTTATTGCATTAAAGAAAGTTGGTGTTTGTCAAATCACTTATCTTTTGCCTTCATTCATGGTGGGCTTTTATTTTGGAATGTCCCATTTTTTTCAAAGTTACACACACACACACACACACACACACACACACATGCATGCACGCACACACACATATATATTTTAAATAATGCTCATTCTAAAATATTAAAATGCCATTTTTTCTCTACAATTTTTAAAAAGCTAACCTTGAAATCATCTAGAATTTATTTCAGCTTAAATTGTAAGATGGAGAAGCCAGCTTTATTTTCCTTTATTTCCTTATGGTTAGGCAGCTGTTCCAACACCACTTATTGAATAATACATTTTTTTTCTAATTGAATTCAAATGCTACATTTTTCATCTACTAAATAACCATGTGATATTTTTTAATTTCCTTGTTTTTTCAACTGTTTTTATTCATCTACCTGTCAAATCATATGCTAACTTAGAACTTTAATAATGAGTATTTTATATGATATTTTAATATGGAAGAGCTAGCCTCACCACCACCCTGGCATTTCTCTGACATTTCTCTTCTTTTTAATAACACACCGGGGGGAGGGGGGGGTGCATGCGTGCATGTGTGTTTTGTTTGTTTTTACCCACCTATTTTTTCATAATAACTTTAGAATTTATGTTTTACCTACTCCTCAGAAATGTATGGTCATTTTATGATTTGTTCATTTATAATTTTAAATGAGACAAACCCATTGTTTTCAAGAGGAGACTTTCAACTTTGAGTGCTTGTTACCGAAACTATGACACCATCTGGCACCCACTTCAAATGACAGTCACATGTTCCAGAGTGGTTTCAAATGGAACTTAAGTCACTTCCAGTCTGTGGCCAATGCTATCCATTTTCTACCTCTCCCAAGACAGACTCCTAATGGCACAAGGTGTTACAATGTCTTATAACTTTGAATATTTACAGGTGGCCTGGCTCAGAAAAACGAACCATGTTGAGATTGTTTTCTGTTTTGTGAACACATTTTTACTGAAATCAATAGCTCTCTCCTACATTGACACACAGAAGGTATTTCTTGCCCAGCATTTCAAATACAATTTAAAGAATTCATTCTAAAAACAAATGATTGAAGAAGAGCCGTGTATGAAAGTTGAAGCATTGTACCAAAACAAATGGTAATTGGGCTATAAAGGCTAAATCTCATATTTAAAGAATGAAAACACTCGCATGGCACAACTTCATTTTGCGAAGGGTCTTTTGTTAAGTAGGGTAGGCCGTCATGAGGACCCCGTTGCATAGTTCCCCTTAGTGTATGTAGATGGGATGTATTAATGTGTTTTGTGGATTTGGACTCTGACTTTCCAGAGAGCATGATTCAGTCATGAGTAATCTGTAACCCACGCTCCTTGTAGAGTCATTAGAAAATCCTGCCTTGATTATTTTCCATTGAATATCAAAGCTCTCAGAAGTATGCTGCTGGGAATGAGCCTACACAGATGTAGGAGATTCTCCAAAATGACCCAGGCTTGGATTCCCTCCTCCTCTGTTTCTCTGGTACTGTGATTTACCAAGTGTTCTACAGGAAGATGAAGCATTCAGGAGAATTACTTAATTTTCAAAAGGACTGCTTTTTTTTATGCCTGCCCCATTTTCTTGCTTTTTGAATCATTTACAGAGATTTTAAAGTTGAAAATACTGAGATTTTTTTATAGCCTAAATAGTAAAACATATTTACTTTGATATTGAGTGAAATTTCCCAAATTGCATGATCTTTGAAATACAGATTTGATTTCCATTTACTTTTCAAAGCTTTTCATTCTTTTTGGTAATGTCCCCTGAGACCTTGCCCTCCACAGACCCTTTCTGTTTGTTTTGCTTGGGTTCCTCCCCTGCCCTGAGCCTTAGACCTGTTGGGAGACAGGGAAGAAAATCAGAGCAAACCCTCACACCCCAGCTCCTGATAGAATGTACATCCTATTCCTCTGTACCAGCGTGTTTGTGAAATCCTGCTTTTAGAAGTCCTTTTATTTATTTATTTTGTAAAAAGCCTCTCATATACAAGTGGGGTGAATAGGTGAATAACATTGATTCCTTTCAAAGAAAGCTGTTATGTAAATGCCACCCTAGTAGAATTTCATTTCCATTTCCTGCATTGATCTCACATCTTAAAGCCTTGAAGTCAATTCTATTTTTTATGTATTGCTGTTTTAACAGAAATTCCGTGTTACAAAATGAAAGTGACCGACCAAAGATGTTGGAATGCTGCTTAAAAACCTCTTATCTATCATCTTTGGAGATTCAAGATGTCATTTAAAAAAACCCTAACAAACAAATGATAAAAAGAACAAATGGCTGTGTACATAGGTGACATCATTACCTGAATAGCTTCTCAGTAGTTGTTTTGTTTTTTTGTTGTTGTTGTTTCTTTTTTCCCCCCCTAGAAAATCCATTTTTCGAAGATGGCTTTGAGCTAGGCCCGGTGTATAAAGAATAGATTTTACTGCTCATCATTAAGAGTGGAGAATTTTCTTACTTAGAGATTGTGCATTAAGTGACTAAAACTCTACTCCTATCTGAAACTCCATCTGTCAGCCAAGACAGATTCTTCTCCTCTCTTAAGACATCCTAGTGTTGCCCACTCAAGCTTATTTGTGGGTATCCTAGTAAAGATTTCCTCAAACAAAAGCAGTGACAGATAGGAAAATGTATTTTGCATTTATATCGCATTATCTTGGGCACATAAATTGGAAACTTGAATGGGCAATAGCATATGATAAGTGTGCCTACACTGAATCATTACTAATCTATTTTTTCACTAAAATGACCAGATGCTCTTGTATAAAGATAATAATAAATCTCAATCTCCAAATGTGTCTTAAATCCTAGTGTAGTTTATTAAACATACTCAGTTGACTAGAACACCAATGAGCTCTACCTTTTAATCAATTTATTAAAATAAAAAAATAGATGCATAGATTCATTGTTACATAATCATTGTTGTTTATCACAGAATGCTATGATTTTTCTTTTGTGCCTCTGGTATTCTGTCTAAAAATGCAGAGGGTTAAAGAGGAGAGAAAAGTAACTGAAGATCCAAACCAAGGTTCCTGGCTTCAGTCCATGAGTATTATTTATTTTTCTCAGTCTCAGGTCCACTTGTCAAAAAATAAGTAATCCAAACTATAGTTCAGTTTCTAAGAAAGGAGTTCATATATGTGACTTCTTATTCCTCATACTTCATATGAAGTCCTTCATTTGAAATGTAGGGTTCTTCATGCTTTTGCTTTGTCCCTGACACCCAGTTTCCTAGCCTTGCCCTCTACTGTCATGTGCACATATTTTTGGCTATTCTGGAAAGAAGTCAACATGAGCTAAACTCTGGAACCAGACTGCCTGGATCAGAATCCCATCTCTACAACCTACTACTGTATGAACTTTGGAAAACATAACCTCTCTGTGACTTAGTTTCCTCCTCCATATAATGAGAACAATGATAGCACCTACCTCATAGGATTATTAAGTTAAATGAGGATATATATGTAAAGCCCTTAATATAGAATCATATTTATTAAGTAAGGACTCAATAAATATCTGGTGTTGTAATAATATTTATCCTAATCCTCATCACAGATAGAGGCCAATATTATTTATTCACCGCCACCTTGCTTCAGCACCTCCTAAATTCTGCCATTAAGATTTTTGGAGTGAGAGATAGCTATCCTTATTAGCAGCCCTGATTACATTCTAAAGTAGGCAAGACAATTTTAAAAAAAGGGGAATCGCTTGGGTGGTTCAGTCAGTTGAGCGTCTGTCTCTTGATTTCAACTTAGGTCATGATCCCAGGGTCGTGGGATCAAGCCCTGCATTGGGGTCTGCGCTGAGCCTGGAGCCTGCTTAACATTCTCTCCCCCTCTGTCCCTCTCCCCCACTCATACTCTCACTCTTTAAAAAATTAAAACAAAAAAAAAGGAAGGAAGTATTTTGGGAAATCACTTGAGTGAAACTCTCTGTCCATGCTGGACTTTATGCTTTTCCTCAGCAAATAATCAGATGTAGCGCAAGGAACTAGAAACATAGCGGCGAAAAAAATAGTTGTGGTTCCTGAATTCATAAAGGTTACTGTCTGGATGGGAGACAGTCAATAATCAAATAACCCCCAAATGTGTAATTATACATTTTAAATAAGTCTATAAAGGAAAAGAACAGAATACAATTAGTGAGAATATGATAGAACCTATTTTAGTTATCAAAAAAGGCTTTCTAGAGTTGACTATTTAATTCAAGACCTGAAATGGACATTGACAGGTGAAGAGTGGGAGGGAGAGGGCATTACAGGCACAAGGAACCCATGTACAAAGTGCCTCAGGCAGGAGAGGGGAGGTGTTTGAGCACTGCAACCCTGGTGCACAGGGAGCGAGAGAGCTGGGCCGTGTCTTGGGCTGAGTCAGAGCATTGGGCCTTAGGACCCTATTGATGACCAGGAGTAGATTCTAAGTGCACTGGAAGTTTAAGCAGGGGAGTGAGATAGGACAATCTCTATCTTTATAAGATTGCGTTGGTTCATGTCTTGAAACTGGATTCTAAACAACTGAGTGGAAACAGGGTGACCATTAGAGGCTGCTGCTGTGCACAGTAAAGAGCTAATGGTGGCCTGGGGGGCAGTGGAGACAGACATATCCCAAACTGTATTTACATATTGTTAATTACATTTACAATTACATTTTGGAGGTAGAAGAGGCAGGACCTGGTGAGAGATTGCATATTAGTTTTGGGGGAAATGAAGGTGTTCAGAATGAATCTCAGGCGACTCTCTGATTAATGAGGTAAGTAATATTACAGATTTTACTGAACATTATAGATGCAAATAGCTGGTATCATCATCTATTAAGGAAGAAAAAAAATGGAAAATGCTTTCAAAGTAGCCGAAGAGTCTCATGTATATTTCTGATTGAGAGTCACTGTAGACACCCTGAAGATTCAATAAAAGGATCATAGAAAGAACCAGTAAAATACCTGCATCTGGCCAAGTGCTTAGTAAAAACTTAAGTCTCCTGATCAGACTTAGGCTTGTGGCTCACCTCTTTGATACGATACAGAGAAGGGTCTGTGAGTGTCAGAGACCCTCGTTCACAGTTTTTGTTTGCTTGTTTGTTTGCGGCTTGGTGGAGCCACTCCACTTCCCTGGCAGAGATGAAAATGCTTCATTTGTCGGGAACACAGTTAATAAACGTGACTATGCTTCACTGTTGGCTTCATTGCTCTGCTGATTTACATGTAGATCAGAAATAAGGGAGGAAAACATCAGCCTGCACGTTGGTGTTTGAGGACTGACTTTTTTCTTCCCCTTTGTCTAGACACATGCATGTGCATACTTCTCTCATTTGTCCAGCAAATACTTTTTGGAGCCCCTTGTCTGCGCCAGGCACTGTGCTAAGCCCCAGTGGTGGTGCCACGTGCTCACTTGAATCCTCTGTTTATATGACATTCTCCAAGGGAATTTCACACAACCTGTAAAATTTTCTCTTAAGAAAAGCTTCTCTGCCACATGGAAGGTAAATTATTTCTTAAATCCCTTAAAGATGCTCTTTTAAAAAATTGAAAAAGAATTACCTGGAGAAAACATTTTCATTTTTAAATGATGAGGGAATGTAGGAAAGGATTAAAGAAAGCAATTATTTTGCCTTATTTTGGTTGAGAATGTGTGTGTGCATGCAAAGGGTGATGCAAAGGGAAAACGCAGGGTCTCTCAATAATTTATGGCCATCTCCAAGGATGATGATGAAGCGCCATGTGTGGAAGAACTCTCTGGAAACTGATAATAAATAAATAAGTAAATAAATAAATAAATAGATAGATAGATAGATAGATAAATAAATAGTATACACACTCTCCAAGCACTCCTTAGGGGGGTAAGGCTAGAGTTATGGGTGTTCTCTCAATGGCTGTGTATTAAACATTTATCTGAAACAGGAATAAGTTTACCAAAATGTTTCTGGCAGCCCTAATGAACCTCATCTGTGGGCTGTTGGTCTGTAACTCCAGCACTGACTCTTAAGCAAGAGTCTCTGACGACAGATAAAATGGACCTCTGTGGAAAGCTTATGCTCCTTTCTAAATAAAGGGTTGGTTCTAGTTTTGAGGAAGGCCTGCATGAGTTTGAACCTGGCTGCATCTCTGCTTGTGTTTCCTCTTCTTTAATTGGAAACCAACCCAAACAGGCAACATACTTACTGTCAAGAGCTTGAACAAGCACAGACTCAATAATGTTGCCTCGGTTTTGTGTGGTCCTAGTTCGTGACTCAGAAGGTAGGTACTGGCATTCAACCATGGATTCAGACCATGGTACCAACACACACACAGCTGTGTGACCCTGGGCAAAGTAGCTTTTTTGCATCAAGGGAATAATAGTGCCTACTCCAGAAGTTTCTCTTAGAAATCCAACGAGCTATTGATACGTAAAACCCATTGTTCCTGGCTCTTACAACATATGCACAATATATACTTAAAGACCAATTAAATAGTGTGTTCATAACTACGAATAAGCACAGGTGAGCTACTGCTTAAATGGTGGCTATAGGAACTCAGTATATTGTGAGTTTATCTTATCTTCATATATTATCTTCAGCATGCTCAGAGGCTGTAATAGGTCTCTTGTGGTAGAAAACCCACTTTGGCCTGCTATACGTGAGCATCGTTGCATGTTTCCCATCCCCCTTTGGCAGGAACTGTTGCTCACTACAATAAAATAGAGAAAGGTGGAAGAAAACAGAACTGACATTGACAAAACACTAATTACGCCAAGCACTTTTCTAAGTGCTTATGGAACATTACGTCTTGTCCCTGCAAAAATCTACACCTTAATTTCTGCCATTTCTCATTAAGCTGAATTTCAGAGTATTGGAAACATTTGCCTCAATCACATAATGAGTGGCCAGGCCAGGATTTGATAGCAGCTAAGATCTGACTTCAGAATCAGTCTGGGCAAATGAAACAGGAAAATATGGAAGAAAAATACTTTGTTCTCTTTGGTCATTTGCTCTTTAGTTAAAAAGTATCATTATACCCCCAGCAACTTCCAAGTTTAACAAAAACACATTCGCGTTTACTTAGTCACAAATAAAATAGAATATATGGATAAATGGAGCCAAAGCAAAGCATATTAAAGAGTAATAACAGGAGGGATATTAAACTGCCTTCAAAGCATGGAGATGATGTTTAGATCAAGATCTGAAATGAACTGTAATTGAGCTTCCTGGAAGCAAAAGCAAAAACAAACAAACAAACAAACAAACCCAGTGAGTTTAGAATTTAATTTGGCCTAGAATGTTAGCTTTTGTGGGCAGTGGTTGGGGAAGGCAAGACTCTTTGTCAGTTTTTTTTTTTTTTTCATTGCTGCATATTAATCGTCTGATAATTGGCAAATGATTTAGTATGTGTTGAATTAATCATTAAATTAGTGACTAAATAAGAAAAGAGCATGTCACATTTACAGTTTCTAAGAAAGTAATTGTAGATGGCATTCATTTCTCTAAACTGCATCTTCTCTCATTTAAGATGGATATGATGTCTTAACTTTAGAGATGTATTCTATTCTTTTTAAATTTTTTTAATGTTTATTCATTTTGAGAGAAAGAACACAGACCCCAATGCGGTGCTCGAACTCATTAACTGTGAGATCATGACCTGAGCTGAAGTCGGAGACTTAACCGACTAGCCACCTAGGCGCTCCTAGACATGTGTTCTATTTTGAAGCACCTACTACAAATAATTTTGGTTCATTAAACATGCAGTAAACTCCAACTCCTTGAGTTGTAAAGAAGTGAGTCAAGTCCCTTCAATCAAACTGATTTGTCAGTTGAGAACCATGAGCTCATTGAATTCTATGAGGCTTACTTAGTCTGAGGAATGTGATTACAAGCTAGGTCAAAGATGTGTGGTCACTTTTTGGTCCTTCACAGCGAATGTAGAATTTTATTCAACCCTCCAATGTTGTTGACAGACCACTCCTACTGAGGTAACTCCTTTTAGCTGTCCCTTAGCCCTTTCTATGAAACAGCATCATATGATCTGGCCATTGATCATTGATGCAAATGGATTTTCTGGCACAGGACTTTGTAACAATTTGAGGCCACAAGTGAATCACGAGCCTAGAGCTGAGCCTAGAGAGCACTGCCTTTTTCTAAAGAGATTCTTTGACTGCCCTGAAACCCTTCAGTTTGGGAGATTCATTATGTGATTATGTGTGTGTGTGTACATGGCCATGTGCCTGGTATGCAGCCACCCACATGAGATAATGAGCAAGGAGTAGAACAAAACAACATCGCTAAAGGGGATGAAGCAAAAAGAATCTATTAAATTCATTGTTTTTTCCAAAGGGCTCCCTTTAAAAATCATACACGTTATGCCAGCACAATTCTGTCTTCCATTCTCAACTTGTGAATGCTATTAATTTGAGGCTGTAGGTTGTTTGTTGACATTTTTAATTTTGTTATTATTGGACTCCATTGAATTCGCTCGACTGCACGTGTGTTATCACAGAGAATATTTCTTTACTTGCCTCTTCCATCATTTGAGTTGTTGTCTTGATGGGGCTGAGAAAAGGGCAGAAGAGGCGTAGTGAACAAAATAGCATTTGCTGGTACTTCTGTCTTTTGCCATGATTGTAAATGCTTGTCAACAATCCAGGAGTTCCTGGGAGGGGAGTTAAAGAAGATAAATGAGCGTGTGAGCTCTCACAGAAAGTGGGAGCCTGGATCCCCCTGAAATTCATACTCTATCTTGGAAGCACATCAGAGGCATCTCTGTAAACCTTAAAGCTGAGTACTCATTTAAAATATGTCTTTGATGGGACAAGAGGGAAAGGGGCAAGAGACCAGGTTCTAGCTCCAGATCCTTCAGCCCCATCATGGAAATAAATTTAAGTTTCTCAACACACATACAAAAAAAAAATAAAAATAAAATAAAATAATAAAATAAAATAAAATAAATATGTCTTTGAGGGCACCTGGGTGGCTCAGCTGGTTAAGCATCTGACTCTTGATCTCAGCTCAGGTCTTGATCTCAGGGTCATGAGTTCAAGCCCCTCATTGGGCTCCACACTGGGCGTGAAGCCTACTTTAAAAAAAATAATAAAATAAAATCCATGTTTTTATTTTTCTGGCTGACTGCATACATGACAGGAAGATAAAATAGTGCATCTTATTTTTTTCTTATGTCATTGTCAACATACAATTTCATATCTGGTTGGGTTTCTTACTGATTAGTTCCCATCTCCTGCACAGGAGCAGCAATTCTATGAGATCAAGAAAACTTTTCAGTTTCATTTGCTGTTATATCTCTAACCTTAAACTGTATGGCTGGTAGAAGCTTAACAAATGTTTGCTGAATTAAGTAATAGATAAATGGTAGTGGAATTAGATTCTCATCCATGACACATCATTAGGAAGTTATATAATCTTATGTACATTTCTTGACGTCTTCTGGACTCATCTTTTTCCTTTGTAAACTGGGAGAGAGGAGGGTAATGGAGACAGAGATATGACCTGTGAAAGCTCATTATAATTCTGCATTATAATCCATTATAATCCATTCTGCCTTACTGCTTCACTGAGGAATTGATTCAATAGAAATTAATAGAGTTCTATAGAAAATAATTAAATTATGTTTAGCATCTACTACATGCCACCCTAATTTGAATAAAACACAGTTCCTATACTAGTCAATTCCAGAGGGGTGGGAAATTTATATAACAAATAGACCGTGATAATAAAAGAAAGATGACGAATGTACTATGGTAATCTTAGGAAGTCTTCACATATAAATGTTATATAAACTGTTTCTTAAAGGGTAAGTGACAGTTTTCTAGGTTAAGAAGGGGGAAAGATTGGAGAAGATTATTCCATTAGGAGGGAGCATGAAATTATGAAATGGCATGTGAGATTGACGAGTGGGGGAAATTTTAACAAGGCTGGAGCGTTGACTATCTGTGGTGGGAAAATTGGAGAGGCAAGATGGGGATCAGATGTGAGGGACTGTGCACATTAAAGAGTTCAGATTTTATCTCTAGGGCATAATCATCTAGTACAATACTACCTATTACCTTGCTTTTGATAGAAGAAGAAAATCTACAAAAGTTACAGTGATTTGGCTAAGGCCATACAGCTAGACTATGAGTAAAATCTTTTGACCCTAATAAATGTTTCTGTTGTGCCATGCTTTATCCCCATCCCATTTGACTAGTTTCATAAACGGATTGTTGAAAATTTGAAGAACATCTAAACTTGCAGGGCTAAATAGTTCATGCTGCTTAAATCTTCTGCAAGGTCGTAGAATATGTGTGTCTAAAAAGAGAGCTGTCAAACAGGGTGTTTATTGCTGGCAGAGAGGCAACATTTGGTGCAAATGAAAATTTTCAAAATAAATCTGGTTATTTGTCCAGAAAGGCGTATGAGGAATCTAAGTAGAATTTTAGATTTTATATCTCATTTGGAGGTACAAGAAGAAGAAAAAAAAGAGAGAAGGCGGGAGCGAGGAAGTAAGGAATGGAAGGAGGAAGGGAGAGGTGTCAACATTGTCATCAATTTTGTCTCCTGGTGCATTGGTAACAAAAATTCCATAACATATACAGACATGAAAGATGAAGTAGTTACCTGAAATTTAAGATGTACTGACATTGGCTTGCTGCCTACATATTATACTTTTTACTAAGCCTTAAGAGAAACTTAAAAAGGTTTAGTTTTATAGAACCCTCACCTTAGCTTATTTAAAATTAAGCAACACAGAGGGCATAGAGATGCAAACTGGTGTCTGTGCTATAATAACCAAGTGCTGTCAAATGAGTACCATCAAATATTGTAGCAACAGTGGAATTCTTTGAAACTCTGTGGAAGTGAGTAGTTCATCATCTGGGTCTTTGAAACCATCATCTGTTAAATACAGGTTTTCGGTAAGACATCAGTTGTAATGATGTGTATCCTCTGTTTTGTTTTCTTCTCTTTTTCTAAGCATGTTGGATGGTATGATTCTTAAAGTTGGAGATTTTGTTATTATCTGTATCTGTAACTTCTTTAAGTATTTTGCAAATATCTCAGACTCTTTTTTTCTTAAGAAATGCCTTTGATTTACCAATGAGGGAAGCCAATCTCCATTAAGGAAATAATGGTGAATGCCTTTCAATGATCTATAAAGGGAGTTGACTTAATGCTAAACTATGTTCCAACATGAGAAGATCACTGAAGGAATTTCAAACACAGACGGTTGAAGCCATTCTAATCTGTAATCCTCTGTCTTCCTCAACCATATAACCAGCTTCAAAACTGTCAAGACTCTTAACTTTTTTCTGAGTTATTTGAGAGCATATGCTTGAATTTTCCACATTTCAAAATTTGTCTTTAAATGCACAATGGGTACTCATATATCTACACTTAATAAATATTCCCTGCAACTTTCTTAGCACGTCACGACAGACTATGTTAATACTATCCTACTTAATGCCACTGGCACATCGGGAAAAATCGGAAAGGAAAGAACTCTTTTTCTCCAAGTCAATTTAAAACCTCCTTATTCATTTTAAATATTTCATTGCATTAATTTTTCAAAGCAACAAAACAAACATTCATCAAGTGAAACTAAGCATGACCCCCCCTCAGATGGGTACATCTGTTGCTTTCCTGCTGTGTCCTTGAATAATTCATTTTAATACATTTAAAGTATACACTTCATTAAAATGAGCTACACTCGTTTACATATGAAATTTACATTGATGGAAAGCAAAATAAAAGCTGTTAGAAAGCTGACCCTGGAATTTTGTTACTGTCTGTGCTTTATTACTAGCTGCGTCTCCACGCCAATGGGCCCATTGAGAGCTCTCGTTACATCACCGACTATGTGGACAGTGTTAGCCAGGATGGTTTAAAACCTTTTCCCCACAGCCTGTGTTCCTCATGTACACTTGTAACCATATTTGTAGTCACTGCATGTCCCTTTTAGTTCCCTCTGCTCACATCATATAATAGATGCACCAGGTATACTGAATGACATCTAGGAATCAAAGCCAACACAGAGAATACTAATGAGTTATAACTTCTCAAAAATTAATCAATGTGAGCTCATCCCATGCAGTGCAGGAAAAAATCTCCAGTTTTATTCACTCCCTATGCTTTTGAACTCTGTTAACTGATGATCTAAATGGTTTTGGAGGAAGAGATAATATTTTTCACCATTATAGCATTGTCTCCCTCCCCATCCATGTGGTAATGTGTTAAGCTTAGAAATGTTAAGACGAGGAAAGGAAGGGACAGAAACAATTTAGCAGTTGAAGACACTCTGTTGAGGCTTCTCTTTCAAGGAACTTGCTTTTGAAGGAGAGCAGAGTATGTGGCCCCCGTATATGCCACTTTGGCATGTGAATTATTTTCAGGTGAAGGCAATCAAGACCCAGCAGATTCACGAAAAGCTTCTCTTTCTCTTTACTACCTAAAAGAACTTAGATAAGGGACCTGACTCAGAGAGAGGGCTATTATCAGAGATAACTTTAACCTGAATGACCTCCCTGTATGACAGGGCAAACATCTAATCACCAGTCATCTGCTCTTCTTATTGTCCTGCAAATTATTCTTCTCCTGTTTGAAGCCCCTGGTCCCTATCCCATTCCTTAGCTCAGGCTGGCATAGAAGCTTCAGTTGCCAGACTGGTCTTTGGGTTTGCATATTCTTAAGATGCCCTGTGCACACATAATTATATTTCATTCTCTCTTGTTCAATTATCCTATGTGGCTTTGATTACTAGACCAGCCAAAGAATCAAGAAGGGTAGAAGGAGAATTTTTCTTCCCCGACAATTTCTCTAATATTTTTTTTATTAAACACACACACACACACACACACACACACACACACACACACACAAGTGGGGAGTGGCAAATACAGTTTCAGTGATACAGAATCAAAGGAATAAAATAATTTATGAGACGTTTCTACAGAAAATCTTATCTCATTATTTGTCAATCACCCATATCCCTATTTATGTGAAAAAAATCTCTACAGCGTAAGATCATCAGATCTCAAGGGTTATAAACAAGAAGTATACTATAATACATGCTTTTATATTCATAAGTAATTATGATAACATAATTTTAAAACTGCAATATTAGTTTTTTGAGGAGCCAGAACAGTTTATGTATGTTTAATATTGTCTATTTTTAAGTAAAAGTAAAGTTAAATTATAAAAAAAAAAATGTTTTAGTGGTGACCAGTAGACATTTTATGGGAATTATACTTGGGGAGTGTACACATTTTTCCACATCACAATACTTTAATCTATTACAGGGCTTGTCAAGAGAAGAATGCTCTGGAATTGCCCACCTAATATCTCCCTATTTATTTACTCACCTGTTTGATCCCTTTCCCCCACCTCACCTATAACCAAAATAAATGTGGCGTTATAGTCTTAATATTGAAAAAACTTGTATAAATAGTAAGCCTGTTAATGAAGGATAACATTATTTTTTTGAAACCAAATCAAGAACCAAACCTACAGTGTATCTTACACGAAAACAGCAATGGAGCTCAGTGTCCAAATAATTTTAAGAACCCATTGTGGCTCATTTGCACTGTATACACCATGCTTGGAGGACTGTGGCTCTTCATCTCAACCTCCTGGGTTTTTGTTTTAGTTTGCTTTCTTTGTGTTTAGGATTGAAATTAGATAATGACTGTGAAGATGCTTCACAAAAAGTTCAACAGTATTGCATAAATGTAAAGAATTATCTTTAATGGCGGGATAGAGTTCCGTGCCTCCACCCACTGCTCACCAAGGTGGTAGGTGAATGGTTTCTATTGAGAGGAAGTTTGTGGGCAAGAATGTTGAAGGTGAAAGCTGTAGTTGATAGGAACATCCATCACCTTAATGTACTCTTTACAGATCGCAAACTGATGGGCTGTAGTGTTTCTTAGAATAGATCCAGGAAATGTATTTCATCAGTACGTTGACACAATTTCATATATATGACAATCTCAAACTACAGAGAAATTGCAACAACAGAGAACATATTTTTAAGTCATTTGAGAGTCCGTTGCTGCCAGAGTATATCTTCAAGATGTGGTGATTATTGTATTATTATCAAATGAGTAATGTTAAGAGTAGAATCACGTTTAGGTGCGCCTGGATGGCTCAGTCGGTTAAGCATCCGACTTCGGCCTAGTTCATGATCTCGCTGTTCCCGAGCTCAAGCCCCACATCGAGTCTGCGCTGATGGCCCAGAGCCTAGAGCCTATTTCAGATTCTGTGTCTCCCTCTCTCTCTCTCTGCTCCTCCCACACTTGTACTCTGTCTCTCTCTCTCTCAAAAATAAACAAACATTAAAAAAATTTTAGAGTAGAATCACATTTAATTTGTCAATATTTGTACTAAGGAGTGAACAGTAAGTTATTTAATCTCTATATGCATTTATTTCCCTAAACTACTTGTGATTTTTTTTTTTTACAAAAGCATGCAAGAATCATTAGGGACCACCTAATCCAAATCTATCATCACAGATAAGGAAACTCATGCCTGGTTAATTCATTTGCCTTGGACTACCAGGTTGCATGTAAATTACTTTATGTTACATTTAAGAAATCCTGGTCTTTTTAATTACTGGTCTTAAAGAAAAGCAAGACTACAATTTTTTCTGTGTCTTTTCTTTTCAAAAATATTTAGTGGTGTTCATGTTTGGTGTAAAACTAATTGAGAAGAAAATTCTGACAGGAAAGATACATACATAGATGTCAATCTTGAAGCCACTTTTAGAATCTGTTTTTGACTTGAGCCAGGAAATTAACAGAGAAAAACAGGGTCACAAAACAGGCCCAAATAATTTATAATTAGTTTCCCAGTACATAGACTTATATTCTCTTTGGGTTAATGTTTTTTGAATATATGCCAAGTAATTCAAAGATAACCCAGAGCTTACTAATGGTAAAATAGAAGGCTGTTTGTGTTTTAAGATCAATCACAGAAACTCTCCAAATTAGATAAGCCATATGCCAGTAATTGAGATTCAACTCTACTGTTATTACTCTTAAGAAATAGTAAAACTTTGGGGCGCCTGGGTGGCTCAGTCAGTTAAGCGTCTGGCTCTTGATTTCAGCTCAGGTCATGGTCTCACAGTTGTGAGATCGAGCCCCGCATCAGGCTCCGTGGTAAGCGTGGAGCCTGCTTGGAATTCTCTGTCTCTCTGGTCCTCACCTGCTCTCTCTCTGTCTCTTTCAAAATAAATAAAAAAAAAAACATTAAAAAAAAAAGAAATAGTAAAACTTTGGATACAATGGCTGTACTTCTAACACTCTGACCTTTATGTTTTTAATAATGCTTCATTTTCTTAATATTTATGTCTAGAATCTAAAGATAGGCCATTTTTCTTTCTTGGAAGTTCCCTATTTCTGATTTCTTTCCTGTAGAAAAGCCAGTTCTCTTTATTTTTTAAAGTTTATTTATTGATTTGAGAGAGAGACAGACAGAGACAGAGAGTGTGAGCAGAGAGAGAGGGAGAGAAAGAATCCTCAGCAGGCTCCACATTGTCAGTGTGGAGTCCCATGTGGGGCTGGAACTCACAGCCGTGAGATCACAACCTGAGCCGAAATCAAAAGTCAGAGGCTTAACTGACTGAGCCACCCAGGCGCCCCTGTTCTCTTTCAGAGCATGGAATGAAACCTCTGGTTGCTTTATGCCTTAAATGACAAAATGAATCTGTGATGTTCTTCTTCCAATATACAAATGAAGATGCCAGATGTGTTGTCTAGTCTAATTAATAACATATCTTACTACAGTGTACCATGCTGTCTTGGGAAAGACTGGTGTGTGTGGTATGTGGTGTGTGTGTGTGTGTGTGTGTGCGCGCGCGCGTGTGATGTCAGTGGTGTTTGTGTATGGGTGTGGTGCTTGTGTGTGTGGTGTATGTGTGTGTATGTGGTATATTTGTGGTGTTTGTGTGTATGCTTAGTGTGTGTGTGTGTGTGTGTGTGTGATGTTTGTGGCAGATTCTGCTGAAATTTCCAGGGATACATACTGAATTGTATTGATTCTCTATTCTGAAGCTGCTGGTAGTGTTAAGCCCTTTTTGTTTACTATCTGTTCTGTGACTGGATTGTTAGATTCTTAAGTACATTAACAACCGGCAAATACAAAGAGATTCTTGCTGCCTCACATGTATTCTAAGTCGGCTGAAAGTTTTCTCCCTTTCAGTTTAACTGCCCTCCAGTACCTGTTTTCAGCACTAATTTGTCTTCTAAATGTATGAGGAGTAGGAATGACTTTGAGAAGTAGCCTGTTCTTTTTCATTCCCGAGCATAATATATTTTTAAAAACCAGAGCTTTGATCCTAGTGTCGTATTTCTCTTCTCAAACAGAGAACTGGAAACGTACAGACAGAATCAGAACCCTCCAACAAAGAACCCAAGGAAAGAAATAGCACCATATTTTAAAAGAACAGAATTCATTTTTTCATTTATTTCCTGTCATTCTGATATCACCTTGTCCCTGTGCAAGTTTTTCAAACCCGGCAAATGACGAAACGCCTCACCCATGTGCTGTCCTCTTGATGATCTAAGTTAGGGCAAAAGAACAGACAGAGGTGGGCTAATGTGAAAGATAATCCAAAAGTCACACACAGAAGTCTGTTTTAGAATGTATGATGTTTTGTGGAAGGAGATAACTTGCAAACTTAGGATTATTGTGCATTTCCTATTGACCATACCAGCTGGCAGATCTTTTGTGAATAATGAAGGAAGACAGCCCAATTTTTAAACCTGCTTCGCTAATTCTCGCACTTGGTCAGAGACCTAACACAGAGTCCACAAAGAAATGTCACATATTATGGAGCAAGAAAGACTAGAGGAATCATGAGAACTTCACTTTCTTCACCAGGCCTCTTTATAGAATCCAGCTTAGTCTATCATGGACTGTTAATAATTACGACAAGGTAATGTCAGATTTCTGGACCAGGGTATATTCTCTCTTACTTTATTCAGGCACATCATGAATTGTTTCTTTTAGCACCTACTGATCTTTCTGCGATGAGTTCTGAATGTTGATCAAGGAGCTATGCTTTTTAATGCTATTGCATTTTCCAAATTAAGTATTTACCAGTGAGTTTCTGTAAAGCATTTGGATTCTTTTGCAATGCAATTGAAGTGGATTTGTTTTTTTTTTTTTCAATTTTATACATATCTGAATCTTGAACATCTGTACTCACTTTCGAATGTCAAAATTCATCAATTTTGACTATATGCATTATTAAGCTGTAAATCGAGTGTGTGTGAAAATATATGCTTTAATTTGCAAATGGACAATTAAGCAGGAAAACTTGTAGAAGCAGAGAAATGAATGGCATGTTTTACTTCCTTAAGAGGACAGTGTTATAGAGTGTCCAAAGGGTGTGTGTGTGTGTGTGTGTGTGGTGGTGGGGAGTGTTACAAGCATCTGTAATAAAATAGTAAAAACATAAACCTGTCAGCATCAGGATTGCTTTCTCATATCACAACATGACAAAAATGTCACTGCCTCACTGACTAAGCCACTGTCTTTTTCTGCTCTGCATAAATCTGGCTTGTAAGCATTCCCAAATCCTTTCCAGAATGAGGCAGGGATTCTAATTCATTAATAAACAAAACTAAATGAAATAAAATATTTTATATGATCTCTGCCAGACATAAAATCTTATTGGAGGATGATTTTGCACTGCTGTATTAAAATTTAAAACTTGTATAACCTATTGACCCTACAATCTTCTATATAGGGCTCTGTCCTACAGAAATAATAGCATATATGCATACAGATATTTGTACAAAGAGATTCTTGCAACATTGTTAGCAATATAAAAACCTGGTATTACAACTCAAATGTCTTTCAATTCAAAAAGTGATTTTTAAATGTTTTTCTTTAAACTTAGCAATGAAGTACTATGCAGGCAACTAGAAGAAAAAAAGAATGAAATAGCAAATGTGACAACTTGGAAAGATGGTCTACTGCATGTTGTTAATGGGAAGCAAGGAGACCATAGATCTCTAGATGTAGCTCAGTCTCACCATAGAAATAAAATACCATATGAACGTGTGCGCACGTATGTCTGTGCATGCGTGCGTGTGTGTGTGTGTGTGTGTGTGTGTGTGTGTATGAGCTATCTAAATATATTGGTTTCTAGGGGCACCTGGGTGACACAGTCAGTTAAGCATCCAGCTTTGGCTCAGGTCACGATCTCACGGTTCATGAGTTCGAGCCCTGCATTGGGCTCTGTGCTGACAGCTCAGAGTTTGGAGCCTGCTTCAGATTCTGTGTCTTGCTCTCTCTCTGCCCCTCCCCTGCTCATGCTCTGTCTCTCTGTGTCTCTCAAAAATAAATAAACATTTAAAAATATTTTAATATATTGGTTTCTCAATATGTTATATGGGAAAAATAATAATTTCCCATTTTGAAATTCTGTTCCTTTTCTTCCTCTCCCCTACATTTTCATTCTCATATTTGGTTTTTGTTTATCTAAAACCAAATGCAGTTTTTCCAAATTAGTGCCACCAAAGTTTGAGTCAAAGCTGTTATACCCCACATATCATGATTGTATTTAAAAATATGGATGGTTTCAATATCCCAACACTGGTTTATTGTAGAACATAGGAATGCATGGTTTGTATCACTTGACTTTTTCCCCCCCTTTAAAGCACAATTAACAGGACACCACTTGGTTATCACCACACTTCAGGATCTTCTGTGGCAAGTCAGGGCCATTTTTTTGTTCATTCTTTTTGCTAGCTATCTTAGCAGATAATGTTCATATTTTAATACCTCTGTGGATGAGTATCAAAGCCCCATAACTTCCTCGGCCTTCCTCCTTCCTGCTATTTGCTCACCGACCTTTTACAAATTTAATTATTTATACCCAATTTGGTTTCTTCTCTCTTTCTTTTTGCCTGCTAATGTATCTAATGTAGAATTGATATTGTCAACCATGCAGTGGAATGTGCTCCAGGAAATCACTTGCCTTCTAAAGCCAGTGACAAATGAAAAGGAAAATGCCAAAGGATTTCGCAATTTGAAACACAGGGGATGAAATAAGAATGCATTGCTGAACTTATGGTGTAACACATTCATTTCCCTCCTACAGGGAAGAATTTTTCACAACATCTGGAGCAGGTCTCCTTACCAGCTATTCAGTAAAGCACCCAAGCATAAGACTGATTCCCTAATCCTGCATCACTGTAAGAATGGGTTAAATAAGTTAATATCCGATCAACCCCACTGCTTATAATAAGACATCACAGTGCAGCTTATCCTATTGCCTGTTTGTCACTTAGACCTGTTCTGCCATTTTGAGGAGAATTAAATCATAAAGGGAGAAAAGAATATAAAAAGCCCGAGAAATGGGGAAGATTAGTAGACGACAGTAGCAATTCTGGTATTTTAATGAAGTTAAGACTCTTATTTAAAAAGGTATATTAACAATTCCTCCTGAATTCTGTTCAATCAAAAACATTAATTAAATTGTCATGAGGAAATGTTGATCACAAATGTGATTTGTTACAGCGAGAGAAAAGAACCTCAATGTGGATTCCTGTTAGTTTTCCTTATCTGTGGAGTGATTCAAAGACCTAGCTAGTGATTTACTTTTATTTATTGATTTACTTTTATTTCCTGACAGTCATAAACCTGCAGAAGATAAAGTAAAACTTAAGGGTCACAAGATAGTCATTTGTCACTATCTCAGTCTTCAAAAGTTGAGACTAAGGAAGGAAGGAGAAGGAAAGAAAGGAAGAAAGAAGGAAAGAGGAGAGAAAAGAAAACAGAAAAGCCAAAACTTTGTTGGCAAACCATTGAAAGAAATGAGAGGGGTGCCTGGGTGACCCAGTCGGTTAAGCATCCGACTCTTGATTTTAGCTCAGGTCCTGATCTCATGGTTTGTGAGTTTGAGCCCCTTGTCAGGCTCCGCGCTGTTAGCGTGGAACCTGCTTGGGATTCTCTCTCTGCCCCAGCCTGCTCACTCGCTCTCACTCGCTCACTCTCTCTCTTTCTCTGTCTCCCTCTTCCTCCCTTCAAAAATAAATAAGTAAACTTAAAAAAAAAAGAAAGAAATGAAAAATTCACCTAAAAATTCTTCCCTAAAAATTCAGTTACTGTTCAGAAATTTACTCCCTTCATTTCATCATGATATATTTGGATCATGGGAAGTATAACTTAGGTATAACTATTTTTTCACATGATTTTGTTCTTGTTTTCTCCACAAAAAGATATGAATATGATGATAGCACTGATTTATCAGAAGTCTTTAAATTTCCATTTCTATACTCTAACTTCAATGAGTTTCACCCTCTTTTCCCCAAATTGGAAATGAACAGAGGAATCCATGTTTAAAGGGTATATCAAACAATATTAAATGTAAGGTTTTGGAAAATATTAAAGAAATTCATACTTAAATTTTTTTAAATATGGATTTGGTTCTTTGTCATCTAAGAATCTATTCTCATTTTTTTTTTAAGTTTATGTATTTATCTTCAGACAGGAGAGCAGGAGCAGGGGAGGGGAAGAGAGAGAGGGAGAGAGGGAGTCCCATGCAGGCTCCACGCTGTCAGTGCAGAGCCCAACATGGGATTTGATCTCAGAAACCGCAAGATCATGACCTCAGCTGCAGTCAAGAGTCAGATGCTTAACTGACTGAGTCACCCAGGTGCCTCACTTCTCGTTATTTTAGTGTTATTGTTCTATCAGTAATAATAATTGTAAAAATTCCTAGACACATTCCATGCATCTATGTTTTGTGTGTTGTAGGAGCTTACCATTTGTACATGTGCATGTATGCATAACTTTTTATTTGAGGATAAGACAATAAATCATTGATTTATTGCTAGTAATGGGTCTTTGACTATGTCAATACCTATGGCCAATTTTCACTACTGAAGTTAAAAGTTTATCTCCTGTGTCACTGATTAAGATTTTGTTTTGTTTTGTTTTTCATAAAAGGCACTGGGAAGCAGCTAATTTCAGAGCTGACATCTTTTGTTTTTCTGAGAGTGTTCCTAACTTGTCACATATTTTTTAGGGACTAGGACAATATCCACTTTCTGGACAGTCCTCTTTAAGGTTTGATGATTGTAATGATTAGTAAAATACTGCTATTTCCTGTGAAAACACCATTGCTAAGCTGAAATGCTTTCTAGTAAATGAAGAAAAGAGCTTTCATCCTAGGAATTTTGGAGGGAGAAAAAAAGTGCATCAGCAACATCTGTTTAAAATAATGATTCTCTCCCTGCTCCCACCCCCATGTTGGTTTTGAAGTGTTTCTTCCATTGGTTAGACATTTTCAGGTTCTGTTTATTTCATTTTACTATGGTGTTAACATAATGTATTAAGGGATTTCCTTGTGTTCTTATTCAGGAAATATTTTAAATTTCTTTATCAGAGTCAATAGGCCGTTATGGTTAGAGATGTAAAGTAATAGCATAGTTCCTAGATTATAATGTACACTAAGCCAATAGAAATTATTCTTTTCATCCTGATGGTAATTAACATAATGTTCCCTTATAAAGATACTAATCTTGGCAAGGTGATTTGGATGAATAAGTCAAAAGATGTGAGTGTCTGGGTGGCTGAGTCGGTTAAGGGCTAGGGCTGAGTCGGTGACTTCGGCTAGGGTCATGATCTCACGGTTTGCGAGTTTGAGCCCCACAATGGACTCTGCTGTCAGCACAAAGCCTGCTTGGGATCCTCTGCCCCCCTGTCTCTCTGCCCCTCCCCCACTCGTGTTCTTGCTCTCTCTCTCAAAAATAAATAAACATTTAAAAAGAGAGAGAGATGTGGTAAGCAAGGTCTAAATTGAGGTAGGTAATCTTTTTGCTCTAATGTTCTCTGTATCTTCAGTTAAAATTATTGTATTTCTAATTTAATATTAAACTTTTTCTGGGTTTTCTTGGTGTTGCCTAGGAAGCATTATATACTTACATGTCATAGCAGGTTATTTCTGCTTTAGTAAGTGGTTGAAATATTCAAACTATCTTGCAACTGTTTCGCATTTCACAAATCTCCTTCCGGGTGAAATTTCAGACAAATATATAAACACATGGGTATATACGTATGTGTGTATATGTGTGTGTGTTTGTAAGTTTTTTTTCTCAAATAAGACAATAATAAGGATTAAAGTAAGCAAATGAGTATTTCTCTTATCATTCTTGAAACTTTTTTCATCCCAAATAACAGATTCATAATATACTGATACTTATTTTTTATTACTTTTAATTTTTATAACATGTTAATTATTTTAGAAACCAGTAGAAAATACACCTAAGTATTAAGTTCTCCCTATTGAAGTGTATTTCTTACTTTTTGGTTGTGTATATTTTTCCAAACTCATTTCTTTAATAATGTACATTTTTGCCATATGTACACACATACGCATATATATATGCATTTGTCCTCAATTTTTTGCTTAGGTTAAATTTATCAGTCATTCTTTATTTTTAATATATTTTATGTTATAACTGAGAGCCAGATACCAGTTCAAAATGTAGTAAATATTTTACAACCAACTCTGAAAAACTTTATTCATGTTATTAAAAATATTTATATAAGATTCTTTGCACAGCAGCCCAAAAAATGCATGAGTTAGGACATCTTTCAAGAAAGTATCGGTCCCTCCGAAAACCGTGTTATGCTATACAAAGATTCAAAGTTGGTATCTTATTTTCCATATTTTGTGGAGTTTCTAGTGAACCATACGAACTTAGAAGTAACTAATACTAGTTTAAGAAGGCAGATATTTAATACATACATAGTTCTTCGTTATGTGCTCCTTGCTGCAGAAGATAGTTTCACAATGAGTATTCCTTGAAAAACCCAAGTGGCTTTTTGGAAAGTAAGTATGCCTAGTTAAAGCAAGACTTTAGGCCCTTGGCAATGAGTTGGTTCTAACATTGTAGTTTTAAAAAGTTTTCACATTACAGTTATAAAATTTATCTTTCATTTACATAATTCTCACTGTAAGAAATTGAATAATCAGGACTATATGGAGTAAATTATATGTCCAAACATTTTTCTATGCCTTATTAAGCACATATAGATTTAAACTGTAAAGGGAATTACATTATATAAATATTTTGAGCAACTTATTTTTGGTTGACAATATGTAAGATAGATCCAACTCATTCTTTTGAATGGTTTCATAGTATTCATTTGCATGGATACATATAATTTACTTGGCAATCTCCCTATTTTTACTATAATAAAAATAATAAAAAATTATATTTTAAAAACTTCCATTTATTGAGAACCTAAGTTATTTATATGTATATCATTTATACCCTATAGCACCCTTAAAATTGGAAATAATACTTCAAAGAATATCTTTACATGAACATGATTTTATATATATATATATATATATACACACACACACACACATACACACATATATATTTATTCTGATCACTAGAATTACAGAGTCATAGAGTAAACGCATTTAACATATAGATTATGCTCATTTGTCTCTCCAATTTATAGAAAATTTAAAACTGGAATATTTAATTTCAGAAGTGTTCATGATTTTGTAGATAAACATAGAGATGAATTTTTCAGGATCTTTCCATCATTAGAAATTCCTTCCAAAAGAACCTGTTAGCTTTGATGCTTCCCAAATGAACTAAAGTAACCTAAAATAACTTCTTGAGACCAGATGCACTTGAGAGTATGGTCCAA
Organism: Panthera onca; assembly: GCF_046562875.1. NCBI lineage: Eukaryota > Metazoa > Chordata > Mammalia > Carnivora > Felidae > Panthera > Panthera onca. The sequence continues at coordinate 145,741,826 of NC_138347.1, forward strand.
TGTTATTCATAACCTTAAAAGCTCTTTTTGTCTTTTTTCATTGCTCTTATTATTTACGTGCTCCCAGAAAATATCTTTATTTTATTTTATTTTTATTTTTATTTTTTTAGATTTTAAAAGCACTGGTTGAATCTCTGTTTGGAAAAAAGACATCATGAGCAGTAGTATAGTAATCAACTATTGTATTGGTACTAAAGTCCAGGCACAGTTGATTAGATGCCTGTTCATCTCCATTTCCCAACCCCCAGCAGTTTGCTTGGGGGGAGGGGGGTGCATTTTGTCTCATCTCCAACTGCAGCATAAGCTTAGAGCAGATTTAATTGTCACATTACTTTACTTTAGATGCAGGAACAAACATCCACCTGGTCACATAAGGTAATTCCTGATTGCAAAGCCTCCTACCTGCCCTCTCTTTCCCACGCATATCCAAACCCTGAGATTACCTGCTTCAGCTACTTTGCAACTACTCTTAATTGTAATCTGTTTTCAGTATTAAACACTCCCAACCATGGTCATATTTTCCTTTTCTTCCTCCTCTTTCTCCGTAGGAAAAAATACACTGTTATGTATAAGAGTGTAGATTTGGATGCCTGGGCGGCTCAGTCGGTTAAACCTCGGAATCTTGATTTCGGCTCAGGTCATGATCTCGTAGTTTGTGGGATTGAGCCCCACATTGGGCTCTGTGCTGACAGTGCAGAGCCTGCTTGGGATTCTCTCTCTCCCTTTCTCTCTGCTTCTCTATCCTTCATGAGTGCATGTGCGCTCTCAAAAAAAGAAAAAAAAAAAGGGTACCGACTGAAGCAACATCTGGTGAAAAGTTGAAGGCAATTAATTTAATCCCTCAAAGCCTGAGTTTGTTTTAAAGGGGTTAGAATGAACACTAAAGAGTATTGTGAGCTTTAAATTGGATAGTGCATTAGCTATTACTGTGGCTATTACTGGTTTCCTGTCATAACTCAGTAGAAGTGAATTTTTAACCATGTCATAGTCCGTGTGATCAGGGTGCAAGGTAAATGCCCACTTTCAGGAATCCAGGCCTTTTCCATTTGATGTCTTACTCATTTTTAGGGCCTCTCAGTCCTTTGCTGGATCCTCTTCTTTCCAGTTTGCAGGCAAAGAAATAGAGAGAGCATGGAACATTGTCTAAGGTGCAAACCCAAAGGTCATGCACATCCTCCCTCACACATTTCGTTGGACAGAAATCCATCATATGACCCAATCTTCTTAATGCAGAAGAGCAGGGAAATGTAATCTGTTTGTATGCCCAGGAGGAAGAGAACACAGATGTTGGTGAACATTTCAGCAAGCCTCTGCTGTGATTATCACTTGGATATAAAATCAACATATTTTTGTTAATTGGCACAACCTCTAAGCATTCCTTTGACGGTTGTTTGCTTTGTTGAAGTTTAACAAAGCCAAATCCAGAAATCAAAGGGTCTTGCAGTGATTGGAAACAATTTAATACAAAGATGTTGTTACAGATGCTTAAAATTTATAGCGCTTCGTATTTTTACCAAAAAAAATGAACATTTAAAAATAGTTATTTTTTATACCCCAAAATCTTTCATGAGCCATAATAATTGACACAGAGTACATGAGTCATGTTTGGCCCCAGTTGGCACCTAAATTAATATACAGATTAAAGAACTGGTAAGTGGAAAATAAATCAGATATCAAAAATCCCTGTTTAGTTATCTTTATTTTACTCTTTATTTTTAATTAAAATCTGTTACATTTCTAAATTTTTAAAAAGTGTATTTTGAAGACAGAAACTGAATTTAGTAATTGTGTGTTCTCTTAAATTTTTATTGCTTCTGATCGAATCTGAAAGTAGAAGTCACCATGCATTTGGGAAAGAAAACATCAGAAACAGGAAATGCTTTTGGTCAGCATACCTTAATATAGAAAAGTAGGTTTATTAATACAATTTTGTCTTCCATTTTGGAAGATGATTTTTCTAGGGAGAAATATGTCTATATGGGCCAATGGGGAAAGAGAATAGACCAACTGAAATAATTTTTGAAAAGAAATAGAATATTAAAGTAAACAGAGTCATCGTAGATGCGATAAACTACTTCAGTACTGCTCTTGAAGCCAATATGTTATTGAACCACCCACACAACCATCCATTGATTCCTTATTTCATCCATGTAGTGAGTATTTAGGTTAGATCTTGTTACAGAAAGTTTTCCTTAATATTAGGTTCAGTGTTCTAGCAGTTTTTGATTTAGGTTTACGTATACAGAGATATGTAAATGGATATAAATAATGAGAAAGATATAATTCAATCAGTAAAACATTAGATGTTGTATTGTCTTATAATGAAAAGCTTATTTGAAATGCAAGTTTTGTTATTTTTCGAGAAAAAACATAACTTGGAGCAGTAACTAGTCAATTACCTCCCAGGAAAGTTGTATCAATCTTGTCTTCTGCCAACTATATGCAGTAGGATTTTTCTATCTTTTCTCTAAGTTACCAGTCTAAAAGTTTTGGTCACTTAGTGGGTAAAATATAATCCTAATTGTAATTTTCTTATAACTGTGAGGTTGTGCATTTTTTTCATATCCTTTGTTCACATGTGCCTTTTTTCTGTGATTTTTCTCTTACTAAAACTTATTGATTTTTCCAGATGACCTTTGAAACCACTTAAACGCTGCTGATGGCATTTCTCAGTAATCCAGGCTTTCATTTTGATATCAACCATGCACTTATAAAAGTTCCGTTGTTAATGGTAATCTGTAAACATAGATGCTTTGACAAATGCGAATAAAATTCAATTTACTTGATTTTCTACACAAAGATTGCATTGGGATAAGCAAAACACTATTTATTAGGCTACAGTCAATCAACCATACCATAAATATTGATTAACTTCTTCAGAAATCCAAACCTGATTAGTAAATAATTATCAGTATGCCTCTTATTTACTTGGCATCCTCTGAAAACATGATAGGCTTCCTTATTTGGCCTCATGCGGAGTAAGCCTAAATTAGTTATTTTTAATCTAACAGTTCAGAAAATCATATTTTCTCCATACTAGTTACCTTTGCCTTCCTCAAAAGCATGAGTGTTGAGTTTTACTATCTAAAACTTACATAACTGGAATGTGATGTAGTGGAGTTTAAATTAAAATTTTGTTAAGTAATTCTGAAGAAATAAATTTCAAAGCAGGCAATTTTAGTAAAATAAAAAAGGAAATACATTCCATTGTCACTCAACACGATAAAAAAAAAAAGATATCAGAGATTTGTACCCTGTTCCTGGATTGACAGTGTTAAGTCAAACATCACTTGTTCTAGTCCTGTTTCTTTCTCCAGGGACAACTGCCCTCTCGCCTAATGGAGTGAGCATTTTGCCCTCATCGATTATCTTCCGTTACCACATCCCTAGAGTCTTACTAAAGGCTCACTAGTACATATTTTAGGCTCTGTGGGCCATAAGTAGTCTGCTGTACCTTCTCAACTCTTTCCATCAACAAAGTGTAAATGAATGGAGGTAGCTGTGTTCCAGTAAAACTTTATCTTACGAAGAGGTATCAGCCCAGATTTGGCCCACAGGCCAACTGTGGCCAACTCTTGATACATAGTATTAGCCGGTGCGTTTCTTAAAATTTTGTAATAGCATCAAAATATATTTTGGCATGTCCTTACTCTGAACATCAAGGTTTTGAGATTTATATTTGTACATGTCAATCTCATTCGTTCATTTAACATGGAACGTAAAATTGTTTATCTTGTCTTTTAATGATGGGTATTTATTTGTTTGCAGTTTTCCACTGTTTCAGCAAAGCGGCAGTGATCATTCTTTATCTTCTTTCCCTGTGTATATGTGCAAAAGATGCCCAAAGGTACTGCAGTGGTATTCAGAATACTTATCAGACTCTGTGTATCTAAGTTAGCAGCTCAAAAGACATGTGCTAGTAGATGAAAATCAGGGATAGCTTAAATCTCAGTGAACTTTTCTGGTGAATCTGGACAGCATCAAAGGGTTGAGGCTATTCTCTTTTTCCCCAACCCCTCATATTAAATATTAGATAATGAAAATGGTGAATTGAAACACTGTGATTGATATATTTAATTTTTATATTATCAGAACACAGAGGATTTTTTGAGGGGGGTGGGGCATAGAGAGAGAGCGAGAGAGAGAGAGAGAGAGAGCGAGAGAGAGAGAGAATCTTAAATGGGCTCCATGCCCAGAGTGGCATGCCTGATGTGGGGCTCAATCTTACTGCCTAACTATTGTGAGGTCATGACCTGTGCCAAAATCAAGAGGCTGATGCTTAACTAACTGAGCTCCCCAGGCATCCCAGGCTTTATTTTTAAAGGTAGAAATCTGAATTATTTCTGGCTGAAAAACACAGACCTTTCCTGCCAAGGACTTTGATAATTTCCGTGATAATTTCTGCAGTGGTTCAATCAAGTACCATTTTATGTTTGCTTAATTTTATGTTTCCTCTTGTGTTCAAGCCAGCTAACTGAAAAGATAGCATTTATTCAAGATTCATAAAACAGAATACAAGTTTTCTTTTTTGACCTAAGACTCTTCTGTCACCAGTTAGGTTTGGATCTGCAAGATTATATCCTTCTGAGTTCTTTGCCTATAATTCAGATAAACTACCACTGGATAGACAATGGAAGTGATACTTTCTGAAATAATGCACATGATACTACAAAATTCCAGGACTATAAGAGAATACACACAAAAAAGTAACTCTTGGGGCACCTGGGTGGCTCAGTCTATTAAGTGTCCAGCTGTTGACTTCAACTCAGGTCACGATTTCACAGTTTGTGAGTTCGAGCCCCACATCAGACTCTGTGCTGGCAATGCGGGAGCGTGCTTAGGATTCTCAATCTCTCCCTCTCTCTCTGTTCCTCCCCCGCTTGTGTGCTCTGTTTCTCTCTCTCTCAAAATAAATAAATCAACTTTTAAAAAAAAGGAATTCTCCCTTGACTACTTCTCTCATGAGATTCTTCAGCCCTTTTCCAGGGACACCCAGCACCTAGACCAATTGTGTTTTGTGATTGGAATAGATTGGCTTCCTGCAGAAGTACACATGAAACACACATGTTCATGTCTTCCCTTATCATTTCTCTACCGAAATAAAATGCATTATCCCAACAACCAAAGTATATTGTTACTTTTGATCATAGATAGGTATTTTCAGAGAAAGTTGTTATGAAACACAAGCATCTAGGCACAACTTGATTTTTCTCTCATTTTCTAAAATTTTGCTTAGATTATAAAAAGTTTATCGATTTGTTATCTATAACTTTTACTATTTTCAATGGGTCCTAGAATTTTGTGTTTGTATATGTACTATATAACCATGAATTCATATGTAAGCTCTAAGTCTCCTAGTATTTCAATCTGTTTTTCAGGTTTGTTTCTATACCTAGAAATGGTCTACAAAGCTTTTGGAAAGTAATCAGTGTTTTTACATGACCCCAACACATGCCAAAACAATAGTTACTCAATGCCTAAGTACATACAGCAAAGCCAACAAACAGACTTATAAATAAGGGACATAAATTTAAGCATCATTTCCGTTTACAACTGGGTGACGTTTTCATTATTACATGATAAGCAAACTATCTGTAAGAGGCTACAACTTTTTTTTATATATTGTGAAGCCAGGATATCAGGATAGCTTTCTACAGAATTATTCTCTGGAAAGTGGAGAACAACTTCAAGAGAAGATCTGAACAATAAGAACATTTTATATTTTTGAGACACTGAAAAGCAGGCTGACAACTAAGTCTAATTCTGAGATTTTTGACATCAGAGCCATAGAAGAAAAAATAACGGGGAGTATTTGCATTTATCATTAAGTTCTTGCTTTATTTTTCGTTCTCGTTGCTTCTGGCCACATCAGACTATTGGTAGAAAGTGTACCTTTTTTTTATTGTTCTTTGGAAATAGAAACCTGAAATAAGTAATCAAGAATAGACTATGGCTGGCTGTGCTTCTCAAAACTCAACTGTTACTTGGCTCCTAGGGAACATTATTTCCCCATTACATGTTCATTCATGAGTCATTAATTCAAACTCAAATATATGACTGTCATTTTACAAGCTATGCAAGGGAGATAATCCTTAAGTCACCGGGCTTAAGGCTTTCTTGTGTGCATTTTATCAGGCCAGTAGGTGCCCTTCTCTTTTGCACATTTGCTTAGACACACTTCATTCATCAGAAGATTCTGTGCCATTTGCCACTTCCAAGTCCGAGTATGTGACTGCAAGTATTAGAGAGTTTTATTCCTCCCTTCCTTCAGACTAGTGAATGCCTAATTTTAAACAAACTATTTCTGCCAGTTTCTCGGTTTAATCCCTGTTGCCATGATTAAGTAGTCCAAAACATTCTTCAATGACGTCTGAGGCTTTGGAATTTAAAAGTAAATTGCTTCGGGGAAAAACAAATCAAACTTGCATTTCAGACCTACAGAAAGTGCATTAAAACATATTACGCTGCACTTTCTTGGTGGAATAAATTGAGAGTCACAGTAATGTTTCTTCTAGCAATGTCAGATTCTGAGACACTTCGATTAATTTTGGCTTTAGATTGAGTTTCTCTCCAACACTCCACTCTCTATTTGATGTGTCTACATTTTTCATTGTATCCAATGGCAATTTATGCCATAAATTATTGGCTTTGGATCCAAAAACTCAGAGTAGAAAGGTGAGGCAATATACTAAAAAGAGTGCATGGAGACGATATGGATTTGATTTGATTTCCCATTACTGATTTGCTATGTGACGTTGGGAACACTGTGCTACCTTAGCGGGCCTTCATTTGTACCACCCTTCCTGTCCATCTGTGATGGTGTCATGGCTGTTGTATTACCTGTGAGGTTATCTTCTGGTGTAAGATGATGGGGTTGGTGGTAAGAAATACTCTAAACCCCTCCAGTGGCACCTAGGTACCTTGCATGCCCTGTTTGAAAAAGTGAAAAAGAACAGCTTAGTACAGTGTGGTTTTGGGGGGGGAATCCATTGCATTTTGTTGCTTAAATCAAGAAATTAAATACCTTACTTTTTCTAGCAACAAAGAGGAAATTAGTATTTACTTTTTAATTTACATTAAAAGTTATGTTGCAGGGGCACTGGGGTGGCTTAGTCGGTTAAGCATCTGATTCGTGATTTCAACTCAGGTCATGATCTCACAGTCATGAGATCGAGCCCTAGCTGGGCTCTGCACTGAGCAGGGAGACTGCTTAAGATTCTTGCCTTCTCCTTCTGTTCCCCCGCTGCTTGCATATGGTCTCTCTAAAAAAAAGAAAAAGTTGCAGTTTAAATTTTAAAGTTTATTGTACTAAAGTATAACATATTTACAGAAAACTGTGCATATTATAAATAGCTTGATAAATTTTCACAAGCTGAATATAGCAACACCCACAAGAAGCAATATATTACCAGTCCCCAAAATGACCCCTCATGATCTCTCCTTGTCACCACCCTTCCACCCCCTAAGGATAACTATTATCCTAACTTTTAACACAGACTAGCTTTATCTGTTTTTGTGCATTATATAAGTGGGATCTTATAATCTGAACTCTTTTATATCTGATATTTTACTCAAAGATGTTGGTAAGATTCACCCATACTATTCCCTGTAGATATAGATTATCCATTATCATTGTTGCATAGGACCCTTTAGGGTGAATATGTCATAATTTTTCCATTCTAATGTTGCCAGGCACTTAGACAGTTTACAACTTTTGCCCATTACTGACAATGCCACTATGAACATTCTAGCATGCCACGTTATAGACTTTTCTACAATGATAGAAATATTCAGTATCTGTACTGTCTGATATGGTAGCGCTAGCCACATTTGGCTACTGGACTCTTGAAATGTGGTTAGTGGGACTGAGGAAGTAAGCTTTTAATTTTAGCAAATTTTAATCAATTTAAATTTTTTTTTTAATTTTTTTTAACGTTTATTTACTTTTGAGACAGAGAGAGACAGAGCATGAACGGGGGAGGGTCAGAGAGAGGGAGACACAGAATCTGAAGCAGGCTCCAGGCTCTGAGCCATCAGCCCAGAGCCCGACGCGGGGCTCGAACTCATGGACCGCGAGATCGTGACCTGAGCTGAAGTCGGACGCTTAACCGACTGAGCCACCCAGGCGCCCCTAATCAATTTAAATTTAAATAGTCACATTTGGACAGTGGCTACCATATTGGATACCACAGTTCTAGAACATATCACTAGGTGAACATGTGTACTCATTTCTATTGGGAATTATTTCTGTTATACCTAGGAATAGAATTGCTTGGTACAGAGTATGCATGTGCTTAGCTTTTAGTAGATATTGCAAGCAGTTTTCTACCAGTTGTGTTTAGTTGACTTATTTACATTCCCATCAGTGTTTGTGAGTTCTAGTTTTTCCACATCCTAGATAATACTTGGTATGGTCTGTTAAAAAAATGTTAACCATTAATGGCTTGACTTTTATAGGTGTCTCCCTACTCATCCCACTCCCATTCTTGGCTCCTTCCAATCTAGTCTTCACAAAAGAGTCAGATTTTTTCAAAAGTACAAATTAGGTAAGAGTAACTCTTTGCTTTAAGTCTGTTACCAACTTTCCATGGTCTTTCCAACAAAAGCCAGGATCTCATCAAAGTAATATGACTTTGGTCACCATTCCAGTATCACCACCTTCTACCCTCCCCCAAGCCCATTACATTATACAACTCTCCGTGGTTCATTCAACAAGCCAGCTTCTCTTTTTGCCTTTTTAACTTTGTACTTTCATGGCTACTGTCTGGAAAGTTCCTCTTCATTCCCCTTTCTCAGCCTTTCCTGGTTTTACCTTGTGTGCCATTCACATGAGCACCAATCTTCTCTCTTGTTTCTCATGGTTTAATGTCACCCCTTTAGTGATACCTGCTCTACCCATCTATACACCCTCACCTTTAATGTTCTGAAAGTTTATTTGCTTTCTCTCTTTTTCAAATATCATCACTACTTATAGTCATTCATTTGGCTATTTGTTTACTTACCTTACCCGTATCTCTCTCTCACAAAACTAGGTTATAAATTTAAAGACTGTAAGGACATGTTTCTTCTGTTCATGACTCTGGCAGGGAAAATAATGCTCCCCCCCCCAAAGATATCCAAGTCCCAATACCCAGAACCTACAAAGATGTGATGAGGGAAGGTTAAAGTTGCTAATCAACTGACCTTAAATAGGGAAATTATCCTAGATTACCTGTGTCAGTTCAATGTAATTACAAGGATTCTGGTAAAAGTGGAAGAGGAAGACAAAAGGAAAAATCAGAGTGAAATGCAATGAGAAGGACTTGACCCACTGATGACGGTTTTGACAATGGAGGAATGGGGACATGAGCCAAGGAATGTGAGCGGCCTTAACAAAGCAAAAAAAAAAAAGGGGGGGGGGGCAAGGAGTTGTGTTCTCTCTCAAAGCCTTCAGGAAGAATAGAGCCCTGATGACACCCTGATTTTAGTCCAGTGAGACCCATATCAGACTTCTAACCTGCAGAACTATAAGATGATTAATTTGTGTTTTAAGCTACCACATTTGTGGGAATTTGTTACACCAAGAGAAAACTAATACCATACCTAACTAGAATATCCCAAGTCAAAAGTAAAAAAAAAATGACATGGGAGTTATATATGAAATGAGGGAAAGAGCCTGTTAGATTGGATGAACAGAGAAGTTTTCATGAAGGAGATGTATTTGATGTGGCATGGAAAGATGAGCTGGATTTAGTCTTGTAGAGATACATGGCAAGATCCTTTCAAGCCAGAGATACAGTGTGTACAGTAATTGGACAGTCATACCAATGCAATGTTAAAAGGAGTGATGACTATAGGAGACTCATGACTTGTGATAGTCGAACTTACAACCAGCGTCTTAATCAATATTTTTGCAAATTAAGGTATCTGTAGTAATAACTAAAATTCACCATTATAGCCTCTATCTCTGAGGTTGACACCATCAATATGACAAGTAGGTTAGGGTCTTAATGGCCAAATTGATAACAAGATGCAAGAAGAGCATTCAGTTTTTCAAAAATTCCAAGAGCATCGTGATAATGATTAGCAGACTAAGAACATGTAAATGAAAATAAGAAACATTTGATGTGTACTATGTGTAAGAGACATGGGACTTTTTAAGCATTCTGTTATTTAATCCTCAGAATTCCTTAAAACAGATACTATTCTTAGTGTTGTCTATAAAGTAATGATGGTACTTACTCCTGGAATAGTTACGTAAATGTCCTAACGTCTTGCAAGTGGTAGCTGGTGGAGCTGGGATTTGAACTAATGCTACGTGATTTTGGAAGGCAAGTTCTTAACTAGTTAATAGGTATGTAAAACAAGCAGAAATGAGTAATGGTGTACCTTAGCTTAGTTTAGAAAGCAATTTGAAAAAAATAGAAATGTCATTACAATCCAGTAAGTAATTCCATTACTGGGTGTTTACCCAGGAAACCAAAAACACTAATTGGAAAGGATATATGCATCCCTATATTTACTGCAGCATATTTACAATAGCCAAGATACAGAAGCAACCCAGTGTCCATTGGTAGATGAATGGATAAAGAAGATGTGAGATATATAAATTATCCTACACATATCATTTACATTATATATCATAATTTATATTATATATAATATATTTACATATAACTTATATTTATATATTATGTAATTTGTATTATATTTAGTATATTTTATATATACTATATATGTGTGTATATATATGTGTATCTATATCTATATATGTGTGTATATACCAATATATATATATGTGTGTGTGTGTGTGTATATATATATATATATTCGTGTGTCTGTCTAGATATCTATCTATAGATATCTATCTATAGATATCTATCTATAGATATCTATCTATAGATATCTATCTATAGATATCTATCTATCTGTATATCTATATATCTGTGTATATCTGTATACATAGATATCTAGATAGATAGATAGACATATCTATGTATATAGATAGGTAGATAGATAGATAGATAGATAGATAGAAATAACCCAGCCATAAAAAAAAGAATGAGGAAGAGAATGAAAGTTTGTCACTTATGACAACATGAATGGCTCCAGAGGGTATTATGCTAAGTGAAATAAGTCAGTTAGAGAAACACAAATGCCATATGATTTCACTTATATGTGGGAACTATAAAAAGAAACAAACAAATAAATTAAAAAGCAGAATCAGACCTATAAGTACAGAGAACAAATGGGAGTTTGGTAGAGGGTGGGGAGGTGGAGGATGGGTGAAATAGATAAAGAAGATTAAGAGGTACAAACTTCCAGCTATAAAATAAGGCACGAGGATGAAAGGTACAGCCTATGGAAGAGTCAGTAGTAGTTTGACAGCATTGTAATAGCATGGTGACTACATGCTATGCAGCTACACTCGTGATGGTACGACTCGTAGTGGTAGCTACACTCGTGATGAGCACAGCATAAAGAGTTATCAGATGACCATGTTGTACACTTGAAACTAGTGTGACATTGTGTTACAACTATGTTCAACTATGTTCAACACTACTGTGATAAAAACAAACAAATAATGATAAAGTAGTTGGAAGACTCTGGAGCAATGAAGAATGTCTTAGCTCATCTTTCAACTGACCAAAATTAATAAAGTGTTAAGTTTCTATTTCTTTGGATTCTATTTGAAGAAAAAATCCTAGTAATGGAAACAGACAACTCCTTTAGCTCAGGATAAAAGATGAAACAGAGAAAATGGATTGTGCTTCCGGTACTTTCTCATCATCTTGCCAAAGGAGCCTTTCTCAGATCTACCAATCAGACTTCCCAATTTTACGTTAGCCCCACAACCCTGTGAGTTCGTTTTGTGGTTTCGAACTTGATCAAAATTTTCATCCTCAGAGGCCAATTTAAGATCTGAAGACAGCTTGCTTTAATGGATAAATTAGAGGGAGCTTAGCAAGAGTTCTACATTTTACAGAAGAAGAAACGGTATCTGGAGGAGTGAAATCATTTCCCAGGTTGTCCACTTACCATCACACTCTGCTAAATGCTGGACTCACTGTGAAAATTAGGCACGGGATTGTCCACAGAGCCTTACATCGATTTCCTCCTCTTCAGAACAAGCCAGAGAACTCACAAATCAGCTAGGAATAATTCTTTTTCTATATGATTTTTTTTTTCAGTACCCCTATGAGGGACTGTAAGAGGACCTAACAAAGTCCTTACAGACCCTGTTGGTTGCCTTCGAATTGCTTGTATTATTTTTTAAATATTCATGATACTTTAATAATGATGTTAACGAGAATCTCCACAAAAATAAATTTTACGTTCATTTATATGAACAAAACAATTATATGTTCAAAAACAATTCAAATAACTTTTGGTATCAACTAGAAATAGTAAAAGCATCATACAAAATAACTAATAAGTCATCTGTAATTTAACTATTTTCAAATGGAAATTAAGTTGAAAATTGTATTAATTAACTGAGTACTAGGTATTATAAATCACAAATGTATAATTCTAAGTAAAAATTACTATAACCCATCGGTAAAGACATTAACAAACTCTAAGCTAAAATAAGAAGCAGTACTCTTAAAAGGAGTGAAATCAGGGACACCTGAATGGTTCAGTTGGTCACGTGTCCAACTCTTGATTTCAGCTCAGGTCATGATCTTATTATAGTGAGATCAAGTCACACATCGGTCTGTGTGCTGGGCATGGGGCCTACTTAAGATTCTCTCTCCCTCTCTCTGCCCCTCCCCCTTTTGTACTCATTCTCTCTAAAAATTCAAGTAATGAGATCAATTAGCACAAATGAAAAATCAAAAAGTGACATCATAATACATTTTTCTTACTTTAACTTACTGAGTAAACACTTCATAAATTAAAGGAATTGTCAATTTGTTAATGTATTTTACCTTGAAGATATTCATTATTTCAACTAAGGTTTACTTTTACCGTATGCACTAAATGAATATTTTTTTTTATAAGAGCCTACCGACATATGTCATGGGGGAAACTGTCTTTCCTTGTTTGCCGCATAGAATTTGTATTTACAAGAGTTCTATTAGTTAAAAAGTTTTAAAATCTCATGTTAAAACATTGTTTTCATTTCTATAATTTTAGATATTCCAGAAATGGGGAAAAGGGGGGGAAACTTACATTTTAGATCCCAAATCAAGTTTTCTCAAATTTAAAAACATTTATTCACTGATTTTATTAAGAAAGTAGCAATTTTATAATGCCCTAGAATTACTTTTCACAGCAGAGAACTACCTTCCCCAGAAATTTCTTGGAGATTCTTCCTTCTCCTAAGGGAAGGCAACAGCCAATGGTTAACTGACATTGGGTACCAAAAAAAAAAAAAAAAAAAGACCAGCCCTCTTGGTATAAGGGATGACTGGGTAGTGCTATTCATACTCCTTAGCTTCCCAAGAGATCAGGCTGAGGCTAAACTCACACCTGGGATAGCATCCTTGTTCAGCTTCTCCCCCTGCTCTATTCTGCTTCCCTCATTTCCTTACAGGTTTCACTTGCTCTGCTCCTAGAAAACCCACCTAAATTACTGTCACATTTCTATAATGTTCCTGTATGACTTCCAGATAAAACATGTTTGAGAAGGACCTCATTTCTTTCACTTGCTCTAGAGAAAGTGTATCTATAAATGCTGCTGTATCTATAAATGCTACTGTATCTATAAATGTCACTCTTCTCTAGATATAGCACATTCCAGAAAGACAATACTATAGGGAAGAGGAAAAAACCAAAGGAGCTGTAGAAGAAACCATTATGGAATCTACTGTGGCATCCGGGTATCTGAAGATGTTGAATTAATGGAGAGAAACTGGATCAAAGTTCTCCTAACTCCTGGACCAGCCCTTTTTACTCAGCTTACTCATTGCCTCTCTGTACATTACTAGTAGGATTTAGTGTGATTCTCTGGATGGCTCTGAGTAAAATTGTTTACATGGAATCAAAAAAGAAAGTGTATTACTAACCTGCCACCAGGCTAATGGAACCGGGTTATAGGAAACAGTAAAATCTGCTCAGGAAGCACTGGTCCAAATCAGAGATTGAAATTTTTTACAATCAATACTATGTTTCAGAAACATGGCTTTTTCTTCAAGGAGGTACATTGGCCAGACTAAAAGGGAAAAAATGCAGTCTCTCTTGAAAGAATGGATAAATGAATAAGTGAGTGACCAGCTGGCTGGATGAATGAATGAATGAGTGACAGAATGAATGATTGAATGGACTTGCCACAGGGTCCTTGAGAAGTAAGTTCTTTGTTCTTGTCTGTTTTTCAGTTATAAAAAGGCATTAATAAAAATCTACCTAAACAACATAGAGGAGAAAGCCAATGTAATATTTCTTTCTCTTCACTCTTGTTTTTTTTTTCTCACCCTTTTCATGATAATACCAGAATGTATTAGTTATTTTGGGGTATTCATTAAGGAAAATATTATGCTGGGACTCTGTCTCTTCCCAAGATACTTACTAACTTCTGGTGAAGTGATTCATAGCAGTTTCTTCAAAGGCAAGATTTCTATTCCTTGAGAAACACGGTATCATGAAAATTTAGGGAGTATGAGAAGGAAACTTTTTCAGTGTCTAAGACACATGTTTGAGATACACATTTTATTTAAAAAATGGTATGACTTGAAAGTGTTTGCTTCTTTAAGCTTATAGCTAGAACAATGAAAAATGCACCTGTATATGAGGTTTTAACACTATATTTGAAATAGTTGACTAGCATACCTAAGACATCAGGGGTTAAAACAATTTATTACTTTTGGATGAGATATTGCAAAATTAATTGAAGGTTAATTAATTGACAGAATGCTTATCACTTTGTCATTTGTCTAAACTTCATACCAGTGAGGTTAATTACAGTTGTCTTTGGAAAACCGTAAGTGGTGGGAAATTCTGAACATGGACCCTGTTTTTGAGTCCCCACCTATATCTATTGTTATATTTAGAAGAGACAGGTCTACTCCACTGTTGTTTGATTCTTAAAATTTCCCAGTGCTTTTATCATATTGCCTCTGGTATGTCACAGGCTTTTTTTTTACCCTATAATTTTTGAATTGATGCCTTCAAAAGATAGGCAGGTAAATGACAAGACCAACTGACTCTGAAATATCACTAAGGTAAAATGGCTTAAAAAGAAAGTAATGAAAGTATTTAGATAAAATTTTAGAACATAAAAGAAAATGATCTCAATTAAAAGATACATTGTATTATGGGGGTACCTGGGTAGCTCAGTTGGTTAAGCCTCTGACTCTTAATTTTGACTCCGGTCATGATCTTTCGGTTTGTGAATTTGAGCCCCTCGTGAAGCTCCTTGCCAACAGTGCAGAGCCTGCTTGGGATTCTCTGTCTCTCTCTCTCTCGCTCACTTGCTCTTGCTCTCTGTCTCAAAAATAAGCAAGCAAACAAACATTTAAGATGCAGTATATTATGGTACTTCTTTATATACCCCTCAGTTTAAATTTTTTAATGTTTATTTATATTTGAGAGAGAGCAACAAAGCATGAGCGGGGGAGGAGCAGAGAGACAGAGACAGAATCTGAAGCAGGCTCCAGGCTCTGAGCCATCAGCACAGAGCCCGATGCAGGGCTCAAACTCACGAGCAGTGAGATCATGACCTGAGCCCAAGTCGGACACTCGCTCAACCGACCAAGCTACCCAGGCACCACCTTCTAAGTTTAAATTAATGTGGAATGTCTTATAGAAAAATGATACACACATGGAATTATGTTGAGGTGGTAATGACAGGATAAGTCGGAACAGAATTGACAAGGATGCATGTACAACATTGTTAGACACAACAGCATAGTTTGCATGAGTTTTAATGGCAAGCAAGGTCTGAGGAAACACAGCCAGACCTTCTAATGTGAACCCTCAAGGAGGCTTTCAATTCATTTAGGCTGTTATTTTGTTCCTTGTCACTATGATGAAACACCCAGATTTCAGTGGCCTACTCCCTTGGCAAATAATAATATAAATATAAAAAATATATATCTTATTCTCACCTTTCTATTTATCTCTAAATTGGTTCACCGCTTTAGGAGTTCTACCATTTACATCCCTGAAAAACAATGAGAATGAGTCAAAATGGACAGCCATTCAAGAAAAGAATGCTTGGGGATATTGTACTGATTCTCAGAGTATATTCTAAGAATAGCAGGTGCTGTGGAAATGTATTGATAGGAGAATGAACAGGGTGAGAAAATAGAAAATAATGCAAGTGTGTTAGGTGCACTAGCCTAATTGAATTTCAGAAAAGCCCAGATGATAACAAAAAACATTCTGTGTGAAATTAATCACACATTCTTTGATGTGAATTTTTGTTTCCTTGGTTCATCAACAATCTGTAGATATCTCTTTAAAAACGAACACAGCATTCTCTTCTTTAAATTAGGATGCTTCTGTCCTGTTTGGTTTCTGAACTAGTTTTTTTTTTGGAATTTGTTAGGTATGCTTACAAAATTGCAAACTAATTTCCAAGTTTGCCCATATACAGCTTTCCCCATCAGTAGTAGATATGCTGGTTTCCACTTTAACCAGGGATAGATTTTCTGATGCTGAAATTAGTGTGAAGTTATTCTAATAGAAAAGGAAGGAGTTGGTATATTTCTCCTTGGAACACTTCCATGGTTGTCCATTGTGTGGCTCACTTATACTTACTTTGCTATTTATCTGAGGGTGCAATTACTTTCATTCACTGAGATTTGTTTCTCTCTATAATGCAATAGGGCTACAAGGATTAGAAGCTGGTGGAAGAAAAGTGGTAAATGATAAAGTGTCATAAAACATGTCGTTCTTCAGGCATACCAAACCAGGCTACTTATCTTTACCAAGTTGTTTGATTGTAACAAAACTGCAAAGAGAAGCAAGGGGAAAGTTGAGTGGTCTAAGAATCACAGAGTTTGGAATTAGAATAGACCTCCAGTATACCCAGCTGCATTCCAACAAGTAAAGAATTGTATTTATTCATGATAGGTTAAGTGCCTGACCTCAAATCATACTTTTGTGGTCAATGAGGTCATGTGGTCATGAGAGCTAGAAATAGTTCCTCTTTCTTCAGTGTTAGAGAACCTTCCATAATGTCACAGATATGGAGCTCTCCTGGACTTTCCTTTGAAGATTCTTGTACATGCTATTTGAATTTGAACTGCCGTTAGTCAAGGTCAGCAGAATAATTTGTAGTGAAAGCAATAGAGCGAATGTAACCTGTGGATTCAGTGATTCTTTCAAGGTCATATGACTGTCAAGATAGTACTCTCAGTCTGTGGTCAATGGCTTTCTTGAGATAATTATTGTCTTGCTTTCTCATGCCAATATATTACTTGAATAAATACCCCGGAATCATAGAAGTTTTGAATCTTCAGGGTTATTATGTTTTATCTCATCTTTCCCCTTTATTTCATAAATATGCATGCTGACACCCTGGAATGTGAAAATGTTCTCCAGATCACATATCTCCTTTGTGACTGAGTCAGGGCTGGGGCTCTGAATTGGGACTTACATTCAGAGACTTTGTCTCAATGCCATACCATGTTACCTCTTTTAGACCAACTGGGGTAAAATTTTAGAACCAGGGCCACAGGTGACATATTATTTGAATATCATACTAGAACTTGCACATAGTGGAAACAAAGAAACATAATGAATGGATCCAAACTCAGCCTATTCACCAGGTAACTACAAGTTAGTTAGCAAGTTCGCAGACTGGAAGAAGGAGACCGAGAAGAGGATAGGAAAAGGCATATGGAAATGGAATAACCAGGTTCTGTCTCTGTTAAATCTTTTGTGTCCTCATAAATGCTTTGCCTGATGGTAACCTCACAGCATCCAGAAACTGTGAGTCATTTCTTTCCTTTCCCCTTGCTTTTACCCTTGACTTTTTAGGAGTAGTTCAATTCTGAATACTTCTTAACAGTTCAGCTGCCAACCCAAATCTCTTGACCACATTCTTCCAGAAATCACTTTCCAGTCATATGAAATTTCACTGTCCTCATACCCCAAGGAGCTTTGACTTGCTGCTATCCCATAGACCCTTCTTTCCTTCTGAAGGCCCTTTCCCTGTCCCCTCTCTAGTTATATTACCATTATTATTTATTTTGTTTTAATGTAATAACATCATTTGATTGTATTTGGTGAGACCTCATATATATATATTGCTAGGTTGATATGCATGGTTAGTTACCCTTCTGAAAGGTGTTTAGCACTAAGTAACTCCTAACAAAGGGAAAAAACATATATTAAGTGCATTGTCTTCTATTACTCTTTTCCAAGCCCTAAGTGTGCAAGAGGACAGGACGTACATCTTTCCTTCAAATAGATTACAGTATTGTCCCCAACATGACCTAGTTCCTTAAATAAGAAATGTATACTTAAAAATTATGTAACATTCAAAGAGTTAAACTTATGAATTTCACACTTCTCTAGACAAGCCTTAAGAAAGAATGATCTCTGGCAGATCACAGACCAGCAAAGGTAACAGATGTTGCACTGGAAACTGCACAGTCTAGAGGAGAAAAATTAATTTGTGAAAAAGTAACTTTTTTTCCCCTGTGCATGTTTTTAATAGCCTTAGCAAAGCAGAATGGAAATATTTGCATTCTCTGCAATCAGTTTACATGCTCAAGCATTTGTTTTTCTTCCCATCCTAAACATAATTGTCTGTTCGGTAATAACTCACATAGTGGGAAGAAGGGTCAAGAAATGCTGTGTGTTTTTGGCATCAGCCTGCTGTTAGCAAGCAAGTGCTGTAGTCCACGGTGCTCATTTGGAGTTTCGTTTCTCATTTCTTAATGCACAACTTGCTGAACATCCTGCTAAGATAAAACAGATAGGTTTCCCATCTCTCAGCTGGAATTTCCTCTCCCTGAGCCATCTGACACAAACCCACCGTCTCACTTCTCCAGAGCTGTGAACCCAACAGTCTCCTTTTTATCTTCACTATATTTTGGAACATTGTGAAGATCGCCAAAGCAGAGTGGGAGTAAAGACAGGAGGGGAAAAAAGGAGCCGTTTTAAGCAAGCATTGAGCGTGTTACATTTTTTTTTTTTCAATATTTGTCATCTGCTTAGAGTTGATACTGATAAAAGCTTACACTTTGGTAAAGCAGCTGTGTTGAAAGCAATTTACAACAGATTAAAAAAAATTTTTCCATTGCGTCCCCTACTTCAATATCAGACTTTAAGATGTCAGGGATATTCTAATAGTGATATATCGGGACAGATAGTAGCTACACTTGTGATGAACGGGGCATAATGTATAAACTTGTCAAATCACTAAGTTGTACACCTGAAACTAATGTAACATTGTGTGTCAGCTATACTAAAAAAAAAAAAAAAGAGGAAAGAAAGAAAGAAAGAGAAAGAAAGAAAGAAAAAGATGGAATGTGAGTGTGAGAATGATTTCCAAAAAACTCATAGCAGAGGACAGACAAACTGGAAGGAAACACAAAGAAGAAACTGCCTCCACTAAATGAGATTTTCTGTTCACACTGCATTCCAGCCCCATTTCTCATGCTCAGATCACTAGCATATCTGGTTAGAACTTGCAGAATAACATGGAGCTTCCTGTCTCTTTGTCCCTCTTTACTACTTTAGTCAAGGGAATTAATAAAAAATTAAAAAAAAAAATGTCGCTTCATTTTTGAACTGCTTGTGAAAGCCTCCGTATTTCAGTTAAGTGGAAGTCTATTTTGTTACCAAGCCATACTCTTCCTTTGGGCTACATTTATATATGCAGATCAACTCATTATATACTGTAGATATTTTTAGTGGGTGACAATCTTTTTTCTCTCCTTGTTTCTTCTCTCTTGAGGCATTTTTGGAAAAGTTTTGCTGGGGGCAACTTAAAAGGATTATTTTTCTGTATTAAAAACTTTAAGTTTTAACAGTTTGACTAAATGAAATGGTGCTCGTGAAGTGGCAAAGGTTTAATTCAAGAATGGAGCATTTTGGTTTTTAGATAGATTTTTTTTTTCCTGGGGCAGATATCAAGCAGACAGCCCCTTTAATCCCATCTGCAGCTCTTCTTTGATCATATGCATTGCTTCTAACACTTATCCCACAAATAAATTCAACAAAGTACAAGTAATGGCAGTAAAGAGACAGGGCAGGCTGTTACCAGCACTGAAAAACAAAAGAGAGATATTTCAAAACACAATTCCTTTTGATTGTGGTCAATGGACCACTTTGTCCATAAAGCTTTGACAAAATATAATACATAGAGTGGCTGTGTATATAATATACACACAGGTCCCGAAAGCCCCCTCGAGAATTTCTGTTGATGAGAATTTTAGTACTTAACTGAAAATTATGGCTTTTGGACTCTTTCATTTTTATTTCTGGTGAACACATCAAATACAAAAGCAACTTGTTTAGCTAACACATTGCATTTCAGTCTTTTTGCCACTTGTGTATTCATTTCCAACAATGTTTGCAATACCATTTGATCTTAAACACCCAACATGAAATAGAGGCACAGGGAGCTGGAATATTACCTCAATAAATGTAGACAAGCAAGAATTAAATTGACCTTCAACTTCAGATTTCTCTGTCCTTCCTTAGAGTAGGGATATACAGAGGTGCTAAGTTGATTTATGTTAACTTAAAGCTGTTTCACTAAAGCAATGACCTTGTACCAATAAATGTTTAAGTATCTAGTTCTTCAGGGATTGGTGAAAAAAACACCGTTCTTAAAATAACACAGATCTTCTGTGAAAGCTTTTGACTGCCAGAGAATTTGCTCAGAGTGCATTTTAAACAACCTTCATATATAGGGAAACTAAAACATGGCTACCATAGGCTTTTTACTTTAATCTTTATTTACAGGTTGAATGGTGCCAAAGATGAATGAAAAAAAGGAAACACTAGAGAGCAAGATATGTCTCTTTGTTCATAATATGCTGATGAAATCCTCCATATGGGGACTGAGTAGAAGTTAAGGGTTTGGATTTCAGTCCTTGCCTTTTTTTTTTAATGTTTATTTATTTCTGAGAGAGAGAGAGAGACAGAGTATGAATGGGGGAGGGGCAGAGAGAGGGGTGGGGGGGACACAGAATCCGAAGCAGGCCCCAGGCTCTGAGCTGTCAGCACAGAACCAGACGTGGGGCTCGAACTCACAGACCGTGAGGTCATGACCTGAGCCGAAGCTGGATGCTCAACCAACTGAGCCACCCAGGCGCCCCTCAGTCCTTGTCTTCTTAAAGTTAACTTCTTAAAGTTACCTTGGACACCATTCCTCTTGGTGGAATCTGTCTGTACCTCGGTTTTCGTAGATACACAACAAAGGTAGAGAAAAAAATAATGTGCAAGTTCTTTTCAAGCTCTGAAAATTCTGGATTTACATCTCAAAATTATTTTTACATAATCCATAATTCAAGAAACACATACAATAAGATCTTTAATACAGGCAATTTTAAACCCTAGATAAGGAATATAAATATATGAATAATCTTAGGTATTAGGTATAATTAATTATCATATTCTCTAAAAACTTGCTGACATGGAATGTAGAATAAATATTTGAAATCCTTCAAATATTTTTACTGAGAAACAACAAAAATGTTGAAAATCTGTTAGAGGAATTCTCTCCCTTCAAAATTTTATATAAGATCCTGATTTACCAAAGGATGCCTGAATATCTGCCTCTTGCTTTTCTAGAGGGTAGATTGATACAGAGTCTTTAAAGAGCAGTAACACTTTTTTGATTCACCTTGAGAGTACACATTCGCCTTAATTAACAAATTAATAAATTAAGGTGGGAGAATTGGTAATGGAGGATGTAGTATTTCATATATGATAAGCATTATTCCAAATCAGCTCTGGTGGGATGGTGAACCACTAGCTCAGTAGTTAAGATTCTGCTGTTGCAGATTTCCAGGGCTGAACTTACTGGTGCCATTTAAAACCCGGTAGGTCAGGAATTCCATATTCTAGGCTAAGTGCTACCTCTTTCCTAGTGGCCTTCCCTGAAGTCTTATTCTTGAAGTGGTCAATACCTGAAGTGAAATATTTATTCCCTGCCCCCCTTGCCATGTTGTCTATCCTCTTATTCCACCGGACTTTGTTCTGCATTTTCCATGCATCCCTGTATCCACTGCTTCATAATCACCGAAGACTCTATACCCTCAGACTTCATACAGAGAATTTCTGCAACCGCCTACCAGCATTAAATTTAGTCTCTCCCCCAAAGATACGACTTTATCTCCAACCTTGCTGTGCTCTCTTTATTCTCGCTGGGATGGTGGCTTTCATGCTCATTTTTGGCTTGTAGATTATTGCTCCTTCTCCTATTTGTGAATACTATTTTTTTGTTTGCTTGTTTTTCTGAGGCTCTTGAAAGCCCTCAAGACAAGTGTCTCTACTTATCATCTACTGGGCTTCAAATAATTTGTTCTGTCACTGAAGATTTTTGGCATCTGGATAACTTTTCATTTCTAACCCAGTTCCTGCCATTACTTCAGATATTTTCAACAACCATTATATTGAACTGTTCTGTGTTGAGTTGATGTGGTCACTGCTCAGAGCATGGCCTCTCAATTTCTTTACTTCATTATCTACAATAATATCCTTTTCAATTTCTCTTCAGCCATTCACCCTCAGCATTAAACTCAAGACTATACAACCTCATGAAAGTGCTCTTCTTCCAAAATCAAGAAATCTCATCCTACTGTCATCCTACTCTCACAACCTTCCACTTTCCATGATGGTTGTTCAATTAATGACCTTTCTGCAGCCCCTTGGGCCTGTCCAGTCCATTGACCATCCTCCCTTTTCTTTGTCCCACCCACTAGCTTTGACTTGTCATCCTTTGTGGCCCTAGGGTATCTGATTAAATCCTGATCTTGGATGGACTCAACTGCCTGCTTTCTTTGTGTCTCCACATAAACCATGGACAAAGGAAATCACGAGAGAAAAGTGGATTGCAACGCTATGATCACCAACCTCAGCTGTGTCTCTGGATTTCCTCAAAAATCTTACTAGGTTCACTGGTTAACTCATTTTTGAATTCTCTATGGCTGTTGCAAATTACCTTCATCCTTCTGAAATTGCCACCACCCTACCTCTCCAGACACTCAGCAGATCACATTCACTTTCACTTAGTTTAGCAGGTGGCAGTCATTCAGTGGGAACTCCGTCAACCTGCCGCTATCAAACCTACAAATCTATCATCAGAACACAGCTTGTCTCCTTCCCTCCCATTAAAACTGAAGATGTGTCTCTCCTTTATGATTCTATTTTCCTGTGCCTTGGAATCCACCTTTCCCTATTCTTTATAAATTTCATTAATGAATATCCTTTTTACCACCTGTAGCTTTACTCTCTCTATTTTGGATCTTTCTCATCAGCATCTTTATAGGATCAATTTTCTCAATTAAAAGCAAAGCAGGACAATACAAAAAAGAAATAAACACATCCCTAAGTCTCATTTTACTTTATCTACCACATCTCTTAATAGCATACTTCTTGAGAGTGGTGAAGAAACTCCTGTGCATGCATCAGCCATCTTGTCTGCCTTCCACCCCCACCAGTTCACTGTGACAGCTCCTGTCAATGTCACTAATGCTCTCATGCCACTAAATTCATTGCTCATTTTCTGGTTTTCATTTTACTCACTGGCATCCAAACCCATTGTTCATTCCCTCCTTCATTCCTAAGTCTCTGTAACCACATTATTTTTTTCACCCTACAAATCATGGCACCCTTCAAGGTAGACCTTAAAACCATGTTTTTTCTTGTCATACACTCTGTCTCTAGGCAACTGAATCTACAATAAGGCTTGAATATCCATATAATACTCTCACATTTTTTGTCTCCACTTCAGCTTTGAGCTTCAAATGTGTACAGCTTATTGAATATCTCCTCTTAGATCAAATTAAAACAGAAATAACTATCCTCCTTCCTCCCCAACATGTCCTCTAGTTGCCCTTAATTTATTTTCCACACTGGAACCAGACTAATCTGTTTTAAAAACAAATATCATTCTGATTCCTCAATACTTAGATACTTAAAAATCCTTAAAGGGTTTCTAAATATTTGGTTGTAACACCCAAATCCTTACCAGAGTCTAGAAGTGTCATCACTTCTCACTCATCACTTTCTACCTCATTTCCCATTCATTCAATCATGATGGCCATTTTCCTTCCCTTTTAATGTTCAATGTTTCCTTTTTCATCATAACTTTGTATGTGTTGATCCATTGGCCTAAAACCCTCTTCCCCTTTTCTTTATCCTCTTAACTTCTGCTCAGACTTCAGAGCTCAGCTCAAACTCCCATCCTCATGGAAGCCTTTCTGAGGGTTCTCAGCCCACATGATTTCATTAGCATTGGAGAACGCTTTTTGAAAAATATCACAAACTCAACAAAATGAAAACTGGTGTAATTAATTATTCTGTGGGTCTTACCTGTTAGAATGCAATCTCCACTAGGGCAGGGACCATGTCTGTCTTGATCACCTTTATATTCCTCATACCCAGAAGGATTTTTTTTTAATTCCTAATGGATGATCATCAAATTTATTTTTAACAGAATGAGTAGTTTTGTATCTAAATCTCTGTATCTATTAACAGTTATCTTCTTAATACCCTTTAGTTGCAGTGCAAAATATCTTGAATTAGGGAAAAAAATCCATTTTTAAGTTCAAACTTTGGTCTGTGATTATGAGTTGAGTATGACTTTAAATGGCTTATTTTATTGTATGGTTCACCTTTCCTTTTTGTTTTCTATAATATTCCCTTGTGTTTTTCTATCACTTTGTACACCAGAAATAATGGAGTGGAAATTAATATCATGGCCTTTTATAACTGTATTAAGAAACATAGATTTATTGAGGGAGTTGTATGTCTCTCTATTCAGTACCATGTTAAATACGTAAAATTAAAATGTCATTTTTTTTTCTTGGACACTTACAGATGCACTGTTTAATCTGCTTTATGGAGTATAGCAAGCATTACTAGATTTGATATAAGCTTAACATCTTTAGTTCTGTGTTTACCAATAAGTTTAGGCAGGTTACTTAATAGCTCCCATCCTGTTTCTGTATCTGTAAAATGGGGCATACACCACTTAGAATAATTGATTGCCCCCAAATGTCTTCTACTTCCTCTGCTCACTCACTACATTTTTTTCTTTATTAATATTAATGATCTCGTGAGACCTTGCTTTAAAATAATTCAATGAATATATTCTTCAAAATGGTGAAGCGGGGACTAATAGAAAAATAGAGAAACATAATGATGGAATATTTATCTTTACTCATCTTCAGTTAGTGTTAAAACTGACTGGTGATTACAACCAAAATGGTATTGTAGATATGAAGTCTATTGATGGACTTCACTGTAAAGAAAATTAGCAGATTGATGAAAAGTTCAAGCTCTGGAGGCAGACAGACCCTGTTCCCGCTAAGCACAAGAGCTTGTGTAACCAAAGTCTCTAAAAGTTTGAGTCTCAGCTGTACAATGGAGGTAATGCTAAGCTATTCCTCATAAGATGTTGGTAAAGACAAAATGAGATAATGCACATAATGCCTTTAACACCATACTTGGCATATGGAAGTGTTTAGTAAGTGCTGTCAGTAAGCTGTGAGAGAGATAGGGGTGGGGGGTGCAGGGAAGACTTGTATATTTTCGCCTAAATACAAATTATTTCTTTAACACCAAGCTGATCGCTAGGTGGTAAATCTATTAATTATATTAACTTATATATAAGAAGAAGAAATAACCTATTCTGTCTGACCTCAAAAAGTTGCCTGGTCTTTGTCCTTCCATTAATTTTTAGATGATCTTGCCATGTAGTAAGGCAGAAGCAAGAGAAATCACTTTGTAAGTCTAGTCTCTGCTTTGATGCCTAACCCTTAAACGATGCTGTCCTCCAATGATGGTGTCTGTTACACTGAAAGATTGAGCCAATCATCATTAATGAAAAAAGCTTTAGTAATTTTTTGTCTTGACACTATAATGATAGTTCTAATACAAGTGATTCTTCTCCACAATCAGCAATTATGAGTCTGTTGAATGGAAGCTGTAGTCTAGTGAACACAGAGTAATATTTTTTGTTAACTTTTTCTATTGTTGTCTATTAATATTAATCCATTATAGTTACTGTGGTTTTATTGTGGATTATTTGTATTATGTCATGGGTGTTTGAATTTAATTTCCTGCTTTCCTTCTTCATACCTTAATTATAAATGGTATACATTTGGAACATTAAACCCTGATTATTATTTTATTCACCAAAACTTGTCAAACTTCCCAAGGTTTTTAGCCCTGCGTCCTTCTTACACACAGGTACAGATCAATATCTGAATCAAAGTTGGATGAAATGTTGTACCCCTGGTTTGATAGCCGCTGCTCATGCATTTAATTAATCCCACTAATGAGTGGTATCTTTGTTCCAAGAAAGAAAATAAAATTACCATAATGGAGATCTCTGCTTCCACAGCTTATGAGGTCAAGATAGAGGTCAAAATAGAAATAGTTATTTAATTTCTTTGTTATCAGAATCATCTCTGGATCTTTTGTCAACAAAGCAATGAACATTTGGTTTTAAGGAAATATGAAATCTAAAGCCATGATGATAATGACCTGAGCCACCAAAAAGCAAATTTGTAATTTTGTGACTGAGAAATATGATGTGACTCATTGGTTTTGTGTCTCAATGGCCATATGTTTCTGCTGGGTATATCTGGTGAGCCATTTTCTTTTAAATTATGTTCTTTTGCATTCCTTCGTTTTGCAAGAGGTCTTTCAAGTTATAAACACAAGAAAATACTACAGAGCTTTGATGAAGGCATCGCTTCCCATGGGTTTTTCTGTAATGTGAGAGGTGCCAAATTATCATTTTCTAAGCTTATGTAGGAGAGTAGGCTTTTGATAGCCCTCAGTCTAATCCTTCATTCTCAGTACTTAAATCTTAAAATGGCCACTCTGTAAAAAGAGTTCTAATACTCTCTACTACAAATTTATCCATTATCCATTAATAACATCTTGATTACGCTGAGCCCACTTGACTCTTAAGAAATAATACATTCTTTAATATTTTATTGATTTTGGCCCCACCTGAATAGGACATTTCAAACGTATGTGCTAAAATGGAAAACTGTAAAATAGGCTAAAATGGAAAACTGTAAAATAGGTCTAATTGAAATTGATGAGAACACGAAACCTATTACATTGTAAACTTTCACTTAACTTTTTTGAAGTATTTTGATTTATTTTATGCCGTAAGCCATATTTTTATCTAACGAAACCATTTTATCTGATTGTTTCATTCATTTATTTGTATTATTTCTTTATCTTTTGCATTATTTGAGGGGGTAGTTATGATTCATCTAAGGTCCAGAATTAGAACTGGTTGATACGATTCTTATGTCTCTTTTAATCTATAGGCTTCCCTTTCATCTCTTTTTCTTCTTTTCCTTGCATTTATTTTAATTGAAAAGCTAGTTATTTGTCCTGTAGAGTTGCCCATAGTTTGGATTTTGCTGACTAAATCCCTGTGGTAGTGTTGTGTTTGTTTGGTTATTTTTTTTAATTTACTTCAATCCAAGTTAGTTAACATGTAATGTAATAATGGTTTCAGGAGTAGAATTTAGTGATTCATCACTTACATATAACACCCAGTGCTCATCCCAACAAGTGCCCTCCTTAATGCCCATCACCCATTTGGCCCATCCCGCCACCCACCTCCCCTCCAGTAACCCTCAGTTTGTTCTCTGTATTTAAGAGTCTCTTATGGTTTGCCTCCCTCTCTCTTTTTATCTTACTTTTCCTTCCCTTCCCCTATGTTCATCTGTTTTGTTTCTTATTTTTTTAATGTTTATTTGTGAGAGAGATAGAGACAGAGTGCAAGGCGGGGGGAGGGCAGAGAGAGAGGGAGACACGGATCCAAAGCAGGCTCCAGGCTCTGAGCTGTCAGCACAGAGCTGGAAGTGGAGCTCGAACCCACAAACTGTGAGATCATAACCTGAGCTGAAGTCAGACGCTTAACCGACTGAGCCACCCAGGTGTCCCATCTATTTTGTTGCTTAAATTCCACATATGAGTGAAATCATATGGTATTTATCTTTCTCTGATTGGTTTCACTTAGCATAATACACTCTAGTTCCATCCACGTTGTTGCAAATGGCAGGATTTCATTCCTTTTCATTGCTGAGTAGTATTTCATTGTGTGTGTGTGTGTGTGTGTGTGTGTGTGTGTGTGTGTGTATACACACACACATATACACACCACATCTTCTTTATCCATTCATCAGTCAATGGACATGGACATTTGGGCTGTTTCCATAATTTGCCCATTGTTGATAGTGCTGCTATAAACGTTGGGGTGCATGTGCCCCTTTGAATCAGCATTTTTGTCTTCTCTAGACAAACACCTAGCAGTGCAATTGCTGGGTCATAAGGTAACACTATTCTTAATTTTTTGAGGAAATTCCATACCCTTTTCCAGAGTGGCTGTATCACTTTGAATTCCCACCAGCAGTGCAAAAGGGTTCCCCATTCTCCACATTCTCGCCAACATCTGTTGTTGCCTGAGTTGTTACTTTTAGCCATTCTGACAGGTGTGAGGTGGTGTCTCATCAAGGTTTTTTTATTTGTATTTTCCTGATGATGAGTGATGTTGAGCATCTTTGACTCTTAAGTAATAATGCATTCTTTAATATTTTGTTGATTTTGGCCCCACCTGAATGTATCTGTCTGTTAGCCATCTGGATGTCTTCTTTGGGAAAATGTCTATTCATGTCTTCTGACCATGTTTTCACTGGATTATTTGTTTTTTTGGGTGTTGAGTGGGAGAAGTTATTTAGAGATTTTGGATGCTGACCATTTATCCAGTATGTCATTTGCAAATATCTTCTCCCATTCCACTGGTTGCCTTTCAGTTTTGTTGATTGTTTCCTTTGCTGTGCAGAAAGAAGCTTTTTATCTTGATGAGATCCCAGTATTTCATTTTTGCTTTTGTTTCCCTTGCCTCTAGAGACATTCATAGTAAGATGCTGCATCCGAAGTCAAAGAGGTTTTTGCCTGTATTCTCCTGTAGGATTTTGATGGTTTTCTGTCTCACATTTAGTTCTTTCATACATTTTGAGTTTCTTTTTGTATACGGTGTTAGAAAGTGGTCCAGGTTCATTCTTCTGCATGTTGCTTTGCAGTTTTCCCAGCACCACTTGCTGAAGAATCTGTCTTTTTTCTTTTCTTTTTTTTAAGGTTATGTATTTATTTTGAGAAAGTGAGAGAGTGAAAGCAGGGGAAGGAGAGGGAGGGAGGGAGGGGCAGAGAGAAAGAGAGAGAGAGAGAGAATGAGTGAATCTCAAGCAGGCTCCACACTCAGCACAGAGTCCAAAGTGGGGCTCGATTCCATGAACCATGAGATCATGACCTGAGCTGAAATCAAGAGTCCAGACACTTAACCAACTGAGTCACCCAGGCACCCTGAGTCTGTCTTTTTTCCCATGGATATTCTTTCCTACTCTGTCGATGATTAGTTGGCCATACATTTGTGGGTACATTTCTGGATTCTCTATTCTGTTCCATTGATCTATGTGTCTGTTTTTTTTCCAGTACCATACTGTTTTGATGATTATAGCTTTGTAGTATAGCTTGAAGTCTGGAATTGTGATGCCTCCAGCTTTGGTTTTCTTTTCTAACATTACTTTGGTTCAGGGTCTTTTCTGGCTCCATACAAATTTTAGAATGGCTTGTTCTAGCTCTGTGAAGAATGCTGATGTTATTTTGATAGGGATTGCATTGAATATGTAGATTGCTTTGGGTAGTATTGACATTTTAACCATATTTGTTCTTCCAATCCATGAGCATGGAATTCTTTTTATATTTCTTTTTTTCTTCAATTTCTTTCATAAGCTTTCTGTAGTTTTCAGAGTACAGATCTTTAATCTCTTTGGTTAGGTTTATTCCTAGGTATTTTATGGTTTTTGGTGCAGTTGTAAATGGGATGGATTCCTTGATTTCTTTCTGCTGCTTCATTATTGGTGTATAAAAATACAACCTTGATATTATATCCTGTGACTTTGCTGAATTCATGGATCCGTTCTAGCAATTTTTGGGTGGAGTCTTCTGGGTTTTCCATGTAGAGTATCATGTAACTAAGCCATTTTGATGCACCTTAACATTGGAGGATTGTAAATGCTGAATATCTCCTGACTCTGATAAATCCAATTATTTAGTTCAAATTGACAATTTATTAGTCTTGGTCTTATGCAGTAATAAAATCAATTGACCAGAAGGACTGAATACATATATAATTATCTATTAGTCTCAAGTTTATATTTCTCTTGTCAACTAGAATGTTTCTGTTTGGTATAACAATCTAACAAAACCAGGGTCATAAATTCTGTGAGATTGGGTTCCCACTGGGTAGCTTTCAGAATACAGGTATAACCAAAGATGAGAAGAGTGTTTGAAATTCACTAGTTTATGTTAATTACCATTCTTATAATGGCTGCCAGGGGTACAGCTTTTATTGGAATTATCTTTTGTAAGCCCTCTTCATTAAAGGGTAAGGTCTTACTAAAGTGAATAATTATCCTTCATTCCAGGACTACAGTGTCAGCTGTAATGAGTAGATTTGTTAATACTTCCTTCCAGGTAGCCCAAGTTCTTCATCTGTAGCCATTAATTTGGTGACAGCCAATAATTATTGTAACTGGCCCCTGATGCTGAAATGCACAGATGGCTTTCTTCCTGTGTGGTGCAGGGAACATTTTTAAATTTCTGAGAGGTTTCTGTCATTCCCCAAAGAATTTCCTGACAGCAGTGACATTTGGGCTAATCATTTATTCTCTGTTACAAGGCCTCCCTGCAGTGACTCTCAGAGTCAGGAAAGCTTCTGTGGTCTTAGAGCCACCAACATCTGCTGCCAATATTCTCCTTGATGTGCCCCAGCTTCTCTTTCAAAAAAATAGAACTCCCTTCATTCATAGAACCCCTTTTAGGTTATTATCCTAGAAATAATATCAAACTCTTATAAAATGTCATAGGAGTATATTTCTACAAATTATTAATGAGGAAACATTTTGAGATATAATTGGAATAACATTGAAAATTTTAATAAAATGTAACCTGAAAAGTAATAAAAATAAACTCATTTTTATTTCATAAATAATTCAATTATCATTGGATAATTCTCAGAAGGAATACAACAAAATGATAACCGTCATTGGTCTCAACAGTAGTTACAGAATTCTTGGTGTCCTGTATTTTGCAACCACTATAAAATAATTGATAATTACAAAAAATTATTTAAAAAGTAAAGTGAATGTTGTATAGATAAACAATAAACACAAAGAAAAATAATGAAAAAAGAATATTTTCAAAGATTTTACTATATAATATTACTGTAATAATTTCATCTATGACAGTCATACCACTTACTGTTACCATTCCATATACTTCCAAAATTATGTAGGAATACTTTCACTTCTATGTCACTTCCATTCTTGTGTGCGCACATGTGTTCTTCTTATTTATATCCTCTCCTTTTTTCTTCCTCCTATATAACTGTATTTCTATATATGAAGCCATAAGAGAAAGAGTAGATTTGAGATCTCTGTTGAGAAACAGTGAATTGGCCTAGGTTAGTGGTTCAAACAACCACAACAAAAAATCAGTAAGGATAGAATTGTTGTACATCTTTGAAAATCTCATTGATATTTGGTCTAATAAAGCACACCTGAATTTTTATATCTTCTGCATTTGCCATATCACACAATATGTAGCTCCTAAAACATCTACACTGTGCTGTTGAGAATGAAAATTAAGAAGAAGAGTGAGAAAATACCAATATCCTAGTTTTATTATGAAATAGTTTTGACCTTGTGAACTCCTCAAAAGATCTCTGAAACACAGACGGCACTTTGAGAACTGCTAACCTAGGATAGCTGTATTTTATTTTTGTAGCTGTATAGTATTCTGTTTTACTGAATGTGCTTTATTGATATAAACTGCCCTGCAAATGAATATTTGTATTGCTCTGGGGTTTCCTTTTCTTATAAGAAAGCTCTGCATGCTAACCAGATTCAGCCTTGGTTTGTTGTATGCCTCCTATTTTTCCCGATCAATGCATTCACAATTTTTAATAGACCTTTCTCAGTCTGATGCTCTGAAATTCCAGTACTGTCCAAATTTTATAGACTATACCCCTCACCCATGGCTTTTAATATTTTGGGAGCTTCTAGTAGTAACATTAATTAAGCACTCCTTTTTCTCTGTCTCCAGTTATTAGAAATCCTCAATATAATGCATTTCAATGTAGAAATCTTTAAAGACTACTCTGTGGTTTTGCAAAGATCATCAAGAAATTATGTTTTGTGTGATTAGCATAATGTATCAAAATAGATGAATTCCCAAAGTATAATAATTCCTGAAATTGTCCTGAGGCAAAATTTGTTCTACTGTCTTAAGTGTGTCCATTTTCTTGTTAGGAAAAAGAGACACAATCTGAAATCCAGCTCTAATTTTCCCTGAGGGATAGAAGAGAAGACCTTAGTAATTACTTGTCTTTTTCATCCAACCACTTAGTGTCTTCTTTTCTTATTTTTGCCAATGGATGCAAAAGTGAAGATCTTCATAAGGAGAAAATGTTCTCTTAAAATGGCGGTTCTTAGACCTTCAGTCATACTTTTACCTTTGACCCATTCTTTGCAGTATTTTGCATCTTTTCTCAGTAACAAAATGTTTTAAAACTTTTTGAACTTATTGTTTTGAATTAGCCTATTTCTGTGCACTGTCCGTATTATGTCATTATCGAGTACATCCTGGGACTAAATTTAATATAAAATATATATATATACTTTTTTTTGCATTTTGAGGGAACCTAATGGACAAAACCTTTTTTGAAGACTTGTCAAAAAATAAAAATAAAAAAAAGACTTGTCATTGAAGCTTTGTTAAGTATATGACTTATTTCTTAATATTAACTCTGAACAGCCAAACATAGACAGGCCACAAGCATTTGGATAGATGACCAGTGTAGCTAATTTAGGTTCACTATTTTAGAGTTTGTCTACCATGTACCAGACCTTATTGGATATGATTTAATGGCTCAGGTAGATATTTGGTGAATGAATAAATAATAATAATTGCTATTATTATCATTATTATTGCTAATCACTATTATGTCAATATTTGCAAGTCCTTTATCTTTTTTGCCTTGTCTTTCATTTCTTTCCCTCTGTGACAGGCTGAATAACAACACCCCAGATATCTATCCCAATCCCAGAACCTATAAATGTATTATCTTCCATGGTAAAGAGACTTTGCAGATGTGACTAAGTTAAATCTCTTGAAATGGGAAGCTTATCCTGGATTTTTCTGATGGGCTCAATGTAATCATAAGGGTTCTTATAAGAGGGAGGAGAGGAGCGCCAGGGTGGCTCAGTTGGACTTAAATGTCCGACTTCCACTCAGGTCCTGATCTCACGGTTTGTGGGTTCCAGCCCCTCTTTGGGCTCTGTGTGGACAGCTCAAAGCCTGGAGCCTGCTTCGGATTCTGTCTGTCTGTCTCTCTCTCTCTCTCTCTCTCCCCCTCCCCCAGTGACACTCTGTCTCTCTTTCTCTCTCAAAAATAAAAGTAAACATTAAAGAGGGAGACAGAGGATCAGAGTGTCAGGAAATGAGACAACAGAAGCAAGAGACTGGAATAGGGGCTGCTGCCAAGGAATACAGAGCTTCTAGAAGCTGACAAGTCAAGGAAACATGCTTCCATGAAGCCTCCAGAGGGAACAGAGTTCTGCCGACACCTTGATTTTAGAGGTCTGACCTCCCAAATGTAAGAGAATAAACTTGTATTGTTTGCCACTGAGTTTGTGCAAATTTGTTACAGCAGCAATAGGAATGTAAGACATTCTTTTTACTTCCACTTCTGTATGCTGTGACACTAGATGTTGCCTCTAGAATCAAGCACCCAAGGGTAGTGCTTAGAACTTAGACTGGATCGTATGCGGAATTCACATTTTTTGAAAAAATTTTTTAACGTTTATTTATTTTTGAGAGATAGGGAGAGTCAGAACATGAATGGGGGAGAGGCTGAGAAAGAGGGAGACACAGAATCTGAAACAGACTCCAGGCTCTGAGCTGTGAGAACAGAGCCCAACACGGGGCTCAAACCCATGAACCACAAGATCATGACCTAAGCTGAAGTTGGACACTTAACTGACTGAGCCACCAAGGTGCCCCTGGACTTCACATTTAAGTTCAACCCTTCTTTTGCTAGAGCAGATAGGCTTCTATAGTATATACAAAAAACAGCTGACAGGCATCCCTGTCTTTGTCATATAAATCTAAATACATTCAAAGGAAAGTATGCTCCCAATTTTCAACAAGTTGCTCTCAAACCTTGTACTTAACCCCTCTTTATTGGAAAATAATATTTTTTTTTATTTTTTTTATTTTTTAATATATGAAATTTACTGTCAAATTGGTTTCCATACAACACCCAGTGCTCATCCCAAAAGGTGCCCTCCTCAATACCCATCACCCACCCTGCCCTCCCTCCCACCCCCCATCAACCCTCAGTTTGTTCTCAGTTTTTAACAGTCTCTTATGCTTTGGCTCTCTCCCACTCTAACCTCTTTTTTTTTTTTTTCCCTTCCCCTCCCCCATGGGTTTCTGTTATGTTTCTCAGGATCCACATAAGAGTGAAACCATATGGTATCTGTCTTTCTCTGTATGGCTTATTTCACTTAGCATCACACTCTCCAGTTCCATCCATGTTGCTACAAAAGGCCATATTTCATTTTTTCTCATTGCCACGTAGTATTCCATTGTGTATATAAACCACAATTTCTTTATCCATTCATCAGTTGATGGACATTTAGGCTCTTTCCATAATTTGGCTATTGTTGAGAGTGCCGCTATAAACATTGGGGTACAGGTGCCCCTATGCATCAGTACTCCTGTATCCCTTGGATAAATTCCTAGCAGTGCTATTGCTGGGTCATAGGGTAGGTCTATTTTTAATTTTCTGAGGAACCTCCACACTGCTTTCCAGAGCGGCTGCACCAATTTGCATTCCCACCAACAGTGCAAGAGGGTTCCTGTTTCTCCACATCCTCTCCAGCATCTATAGTCTCCTGATTTCTTCATTTTGGCCACTCTGACTGGCGTGAGGTGATATCTGAGTGTGGTTTTGATTTGTATTTCCCTGATAAGGAGCGACGTTGAACATCTTTTCATGTGCCTGTTGGCCATCCGGATGTCTTCTTTAGAGAAGTGTCTATTCATGTTTTCTGCCCATTTCTTCACTGGGTTATTTGTTTTTCGGGTGTGGAGTTTGATGAGCTCTTTATAGATTTTGGATACTAGCCCTTTGTCCGATGTGTCATTTGCAAATATCTTTTCCCATTCCGTTGGTTGCCTTTTAGTTTTGTTGGTTGTTTCCTTTGCTGTGCAGAAGCTTTTTATCTTCATAAGGTCCCAGTAATTCACTTTTGCTTTTAATTCCCTTGCCTTTGGGGATGTGCCGAGTAAGAGATTGCTACAGCTGAGGTCAGAGAGGTCTTTTCCTGCTTTCTCCTCTAAGGTTTTGATGGTTTCCTGTCTCACATTCAGGTCCTTTATCCATTTTGAGTTTATTTTTGTGAATGGTGTGAGAAAGTGGTCTAGTTTCAACCTTCTGCATGTTGCTGTCCAGTTCTCCTAGCACCATTTGTTAAAGAGACTGTCTTTTTTCCATTGGATGTTCTTTCCTGCTTTGTCAAAGATGAGTTGGCCATACGTTTGTGGGTCTAGTTCTGGGGTTTCTATTCTATTCCATTGGTCTATGTGTCTGTTTTTATGCCAATACCATGCTGTCTTGATGATGACAGCTTTGTAGCAGAGGCTAAAGTCTGGGATTGTGATGCCTCCTGCTTTGGTCTTCTTCTTCAAAATTACTTTGGCTATTCGGGGCCTTTTGTGGTTCCATATGAATTTTAGGATTGCTTGTTCTAGTTTCGAGAAGAATGCTGGTGCAATTTTGATTGGGATTGCATTGAATGTGTAGATAGCTTTGGGTAGTATTGACATTTTGACAATATTTATTCTTCCAATCCATGAGCAGGGAATGTCTTTCCATTTCTTTATATCTTCTTCAATTACCTGCATAAGCTTTCTATAGTTTTCAGCATACAGATCTTTTACATCTTTGGTTAGATTTATTCCTAGGTATTTTATGCTTCTTGGTGCAATTGTGAATGGGATCAGTTTCTTCATTTGTCTTTCTGTTGCTTCATTGTTAGTGTATAAGAATGCAACTGATTTCTGCACGTTGATTTTGTATCCTGCAACTTTGCTGAATTCATGTATCAGTTCTAGCAGACTTTTGGTGGAGTCTATCGGATTTTCCATGTATAATATCATGTCATCTGCAAAAAGCGAAAGCTTGACTTCATCTTTGCCAATTTTGATGCCTTTGATTTCCTTTTGTTGTCTGATTGCTGATGCTAGAACTTCCAGCACTATATTAAACAGCAGCGGTGACAGTGGGCATCCCTGTCGTGTTCCTGATCTCAGGGAAAAAGCTCTCAGTTTTTCCCCGTTGAGGATGATGTTAGCTGTGGGCTTTTCATAAATGGCCTTTATGATCTTTAAGTATGTTCCTTCTATCCCGACTTCCTCAAGGGTTTTTATTAAGAAAGGGTGCTGGATTTTGTCAAAGGCCTTTTCTGCATCGATTGACAGGATCATATGGTTCTTCTCTTTTTTTTTTTGTTAATGTGATGTATCACGTTGATCGATTTGCGAATGTTGAACCAGCCCTGCATCCCAGGAATGAATCCCACTTGATCATGGTGAATAATTCTTTTTATATGCTGTTGAATTCGATTTGCTAGTATCTTATTAAGAATTTTTGCATCCATATTCATCAGGGATATTGGCCTGTAGTTCTCTTTTTTTACTGGGTCTCTGTCTGGTTTAGGAATCAAAGTAATACTGGCTTCATAGAATGAGTCTGGAAGTTTTCCTTCCCTTTCTATTTCTTGGAATAGCTTGAGAAGGATAGGTATTATCTCTGCTTTAAATGTCTGGTAGAACTCCCCTGGGAAGCCATCTGGTCCTGGACTCTTATTTGTTGGGAGATTTTTGATAACCGATTCAATTTCTTCGCTGGTTATGGGTCTGTTCAAGCTTTCTATTTCCTCCTGATTGAGTTTTGGAAGAGTGTGGGTGTTTAGAAATTTGTCCATTTCTTCCAGGTTGTCCAATTTGCTGGCATATAATTTTTCATAGTATTCCCTGATAATTGTTTGTATCTCTGAGGGATTGGTTGTAATCATTCCATTTTCATTCATGATTTTATCTATTTGGGTCATCTCCCTTTTCTTTTTGAGAAGCCTGGCTAGAGGTTTGTCAATTTTGTTTATTTTTTCAAAAAACCAACTCTTGGTTTCGTTGATCTGCTCTACAGTTTTTTTAGATTCTATATTGTTTATTTCTGCTCTGATCTTTATGATTTCTCTTCTTCTGCTGGGTTTAGGCTGCCTTTGCTGTTCTGCTTCTATTTCCTTTAGGTGTGCTGTTAGATTTTGTATTTGGGATTTTTCTTGTTTCTTGAGATAGGCCTGGATTGCAATGTATTTTCCTCTCAGGACTGCCTTCGCTGCATCCCAAAGCGTTTGGATTGTTGTATTTTCATTTTCGTTTGTTTCCATGTATATTTTAATTTCTTCTCTAATTGCCTGGTTGACCCACTCATTCGTTAGTAGGGTGTTCTTTCACCTCCATGCTTTTGGAGGTTTTCCAGACTTTTTCCTGTGGTTGATTTCAAGCTTCATAGCATTGTGGTCTGAAAGTATGCATGGTATAATTTCAATTCTTGTAAACTTATGAAGGGCTGTTTTGTGACCCAGTATATGATCTATCTTGGAGAATGTTCCATGTGCACTCGAGAAGAAAGTATATTCTGTTGCTTTGGGATGCAGAGTTCTAAATATATCTGTCAAGTCCATCTGATCCAATGTATCATTCAGGGCCCTTGTTTCTTTATTGACCGTGTGTCTAGATGATCTATCCATTTCTGTAAGTGGGGTGTTAAAGTCCCCTGCAATGACCACATTCTTATCAATAAGGTTGCTTATGTTTATGAGTAATTGTTTTATATATCTGGGGGCTCCGGTATTTGGCGCATAGACATTTATAATAGTTAGCTCTTCCTGGTGGATAGACCCTGTGATTATTATATAATGCCCTTCTTCATCTCTTGTTACAGCCTTTAATTTAAAGTCTAGTTTGTCTGATATAAGTATGGCTACTCCAGCTTTCTTTTGGCTTCCAGGAGCATGATAAATAGTTCTCCATCCCCTCACTCTCAATCTAAAGGTGTCCTCAGATCTAAAATGAGTCTCTTGTAGACAGCAAATAGATGGGTCTTGTTTTTTTATCCATTCTGATACCCTATGTCTTTTAGTTGGTGCATGTAATCCATTTACATTCAGTGTTATTATAGAAAGATATGGGTTTAGAGTCATTGTGATGTCTGTATGTTTTATGCTTGTAGTGATGTCTCTGGTACTTTGTCTCACAGGATCCCCCTTAGGATCTCTTGTAGGGCTGGTTTCGTGGTGACAAATTCCTTCAGTTTTTGTTTGTTTGGGAAGACCCTTATCTCTCCTTCTATTCTAAATGACAGACTTGCTGGATAAAGGATTCTCGGCTGCATATTTTTTCTGTTTAGCACACTGTAGATATCGTGCCAAGCCTTTCTGGCCTGCCAAGTTTCAAAGGAGAGATCAGTCACGAGTCTTATAGGTCTCCCTTTATATGTGAGGGCACGTTTATCCCTTGCTGCTTTCAGAATTTTCTCTTTATCCTTGTATTTTGCCAGTTTCACTATGATATGTCGTGCAGAAGATCGATTCAAGTTACGTCTGAAGGGAGTTCTCTGTGCCTCTTGGATTTCAATGCCTTTTTCCTTCCCCAGTTCAGGGAAGTTCTCAGCTATAATTTGTTCAAGTACCCCTTCAGCACCTTTCCCTCTCTCTTCCTCCTCTGGGATACCAATTATGCGTATATTATTTTTTTTTTAGTGTATCACTTAGTTCTCTAATTTTCCCCTCATACTCCTGGATTTTTTTATCTCTCTTTCTTTCAGCTTCCTCTTTCTCCATAACTTTATCTTCTAGTACACCTATTCTCTCCTCTGCCTCTTCAAGCCGAGCCATCGTGGATTCCATTTTGTTTTGCATTTCGTTTAAAGCGTTTTTCAACTCCTCGTGACTGTTCCTTAGTCCCTCGATCTTTGTGGCAAGAGATTCTCTGCTGTCCTGTATACTGTTTTCAAGCCCAGTGATTAATTTTATGACTATTATTCTAAATTCACTTTCTGTTATATT
The DNA here is from genome assembly GCF_046562875.1 of Panthera onca. Lineage (NCBI taxonomy): Eukaryota > Metazoa > Chordata > Mammalia > Carnivora > Felidae > Panthera > Panthera onca. Next base: position 145,781,167 of record NC_138347.1, read on the forward strand.
ATTTAAATCCTTTTTGATCAGTTCATTAGCTGTTGTTATTTCCTGGAGATTCTTCTGAGGGGAATTCTTCCGTTTGGTCATTTTGGAGAGTCCCTGGCGTGGTGAGGACCTGCAGGGCACTTCCCCTGTGCTGTGGTGTATAACTGGAGTTAGTGGGCGGGGCCGCAGTCCGACCCGATGTCTGCCCCCAGCCCACTGCTGGGGCCACGGTCAGACTGGTGTGTGCCTTCTCTTCCCCTCTCCTAGGGGCGGGATTCACTGTGGGGTGGCGTGGCCCATCTGGGCTACTTGCACACTGCCAGGCTTGTGTTGCTGGGGATCTGGCATATTAGCTGGGGTGGGTAGGCAAGGTGCACGGGGGCTGGAGGGGTAGGCTTAGCTCGCTTCTCCTTAGGTGATCCACTTCAGGAGGGGCCCTGTGGCAGCGGGAGGGAGTCAGATCCGCTGCCGGAGGTTTGGCTCCGCAGAAGCACAGAGTTGGGTGTTTGCGCGGAGCGAGCAAGTTCCCTGGCAGGAACTGGTTCCCTTTGGGATTTTGGCTGGGGGATGGGCGGGGGAGATGGCGCTGGCGCCTTTGTTCCCCGCCAAGCTGAGCTCTGCCGTCCGGGGGCTCAGCAGCTCTCCCTCCCTTTGTCCTCCAGCCTTCCCGCTTTCTGAGCAGAGCTGTTAACTTATGACCTCCCAGACGCTAAGTCGCGCTTGCTGTCGGAACACAGTCTGTCCGGCCCCTCCGCTTTTGCCAGCCAGACTCGGGGGCTCTGCTTGGCCGGCGAGCCGCCCCTCCGCCCCGGCTCCCTCCCGCCAGTCCGTGGAGCGCGCACCGCCTCGCCGCCCTTCCTACCCTCTTCCGTGGGCCTCTCGTCTGCGCTTGACTCCGGAGACTCCCTTCTGCTAATCCTCTGGCGGTTTTCTGGGTTCTTTAGGCAGGTGTAGGTGGAATCTAAGTGATCGGCCGGACGCGCTGTGAGCCCCGCGTCCTCCTACGCCGCCATCTTCCCTGGACAGCTGGAAAATAATATTAAGTTTAGTTTAATATTTAAGTATACAGGGTCTTGAACATAAGCCATGCAGGACCCCAGTGGTTTTTATGTTACCAGCATAGGTATGATCTTAAAACACTGAAATTATTGAAATACTGTTTGTAGGTTTATGTTTGGCTTATATGTATTTATTCCAGAAGCTACTGAGGTGTATTTCATTGTTCACAATTTATAACTAAAATCCTTTTGCTATAACATACAAATAATTTAGCAAACCCATGGACATTGACTAAGGTTTTGTTTTTGTCCTTCATTAATGGAAAGCAAATTACATCTGCCATTGTTTATCTTATGCATCTTCGAATAGAAAGAACCAAATGTTAAAGATTGGTCTCAATTAGCCTGTTCACAGAAAGTTAATTTATACCTTTGAAGGGTGGGGGGAAATATGGGCTAAAATACGTGGCTGCATTCCTCCTTTGGTCAGTATTAAAAATATGTGGTTTTACATTTTCCACTCTATGGAATTCTGTGTATATGAGGAAGAATTCGAATAGATATTGTACAGAGTCCTTGCTTATGTAAATATTGTTCTAACTGTAAAATAACTGACCGTTTTTACTGATATAGGCTGAGAAGACTCTTTGCATTGCTTTGCCTATAATTGGTTCCCAAGGGGACTCGCACAACCCATGGTTTCAGATAAAATGGAGAACAATGAAGGAGTTAAAAATTATAAAGCAATTAAAATGGGGCTAGTCAATAAAATCTCACAATCAGTTATTAGAGGGTTGTATGTAAGATGTTAGGGAACATAGAGTACAGAAATGAAATGTTGCTGTCAACTAATGAGTAATTTGGTCATATTTCTTGGTACTTTTAGTTGTTTTGTAACCTAAACTTTTTCTAGGAGGTTATGCAGAATAAGGCAATATGATTAATGTTACCATTCAATAATTTTAAGTTTGTTTATTTCTTTATTTTGAAAGAGAGTTGAAAGAGTGTGTGTGTGTGTGTGTGTGTGTGTGTGTGTGCGCACGCACAGGGTGGGGAGGGGTGGAGAGAGAGGGAGACAGTGAATCCCAAGCAGGCTCGGTCTCACGAACTATGAGATTAAGAACCTGAGCTGCAATCAAGAGCTGGATGCTAGGGGTGCCTGGATGACTCAGTCGGTTAAGCTCCCGACATCAGTTCAGGTCCTGATCTCACGGTTTGTGGGTTCAAGCCCTACAGTGGGCTCTGTGCTGACAGCTCAGAGCCTGGAGCCTGCTCCGGATTCTGTGTCTTCCTCTCTCTCTCTGCCCCTCCCCTGCTCATGCTCTATCTCTCTGTCTGAAAAATAAATAATAAAACATTAAAAAAAAAAAAAGAGTCAGATGCTTAACCTGACTAAGCCACCCAGGCACCCCTACCATTCAGTACTTTTAAACCATTTCTCTGGAGAAATAAATTCCACTAAAGTGTCTGAGTATAATCTTCACTGGAAGGTTCAGACTTGGGATTCAAATAGTCTGGCATTTTCATCCACTCACTAATTATGTGATTTTCAGTGACTTATTTGTCACTGAGACTTATTTATTCAATCAGGAAAATTAAGGTAAATCATTGTACTTCATTGAAGTGTTTTAGGAATTAAATGAGATATTGTATCTAAATTGGTCCAGATAGGATGTATTATATAGTGCTACTAAATATATTCTCAAATAGTGGCTTAACTCCCAAGAAGTGTTATCCCCTGTTCTTTTTATTTTTTTTAATGTTTTTTATTTATTTTTGAGACAGAGAGAGACAAAGCATGAGCAGGGGAGGGTCAGAGAGAGAGGGAGACAGAATCCGAAACAGGCTCCAGGCTCTGAGCTGTGAGCACAGAGCCTGACGCGGGGCTCGAACTCACGAACCGCGAGATCATGACCTGAGCCGAAGTCGGACGCTTAACCGACTGAGCCACCCAGGCGCCCCCCCCGTTAATCTTATAAAGTTAGGTTGTTGGGAGCTCTGTTGCACACAGTCACTGAGAGAGTGTGAGTGACTCTGGGACACATGACATCCAAGGATGTGATGACACAGGATCAAAGATGAGAAAGGCATACCATCCCTGAAGGTTTGGCTCAAAAATGACCTATGTCACTTACTGTTTATTAGTTTATAGGCCAGGGAGACATGGAAACGTTGAAATCCTGGGAATGTGGATATTTGAAACATGGTCTACAGCATCTAAAATGCTTAGCAAGATGCCTGGCACATAATTTAAAAAGTTCAACAAATGTTAGTGATTGCCTTTGATTTCATCATTGTCATCATAATAATTATTTTAGAGTTACTACAGTTTATAGTTAAGGATCCATTACTAACTCTATGACTTTGGGCAAGCTTTTAAAATTCTCTTAGGGGCATCTAGATGGCTCAGTCGGTTAAGCATCCGACTCTTGATTTTCGCTTAGGTCATGATCTCACGGTTCCTGGTTTCGAGCCCCACATCAGGCTCCGTGCTGGCAGGGTGGAGCCTGCTTGGGATTCTCTCTCCCTCCCCCTCTCTCTCTCTCTGCCCCTCTGCTCCTCTCAATAAATAAATAAACTTAAAAAAAAGTCTCTTAACTTCTGCTTCTTCCACTGTAAAATGGGTTCACCTCATGAAACTGTTAAAAGTTCTAAATGAAATGTTATAAGGGCCACCACGCAGTACGTCCTGCCTTTTGTTGTTACTATGCATTTTTCCCCTTTGTTTTGTCTATCAGTTAATTAAAACCAATTAAATACCTGTATATATGTGCTTTTAATGTAATGGTGATAATATTTCTTGATTCTTTCTGGCATTTATAAACTACTAAAATATTGGTTTTTCCATTTGTGGCAGATATATACAATCATTAATCATTCATTCAGTGGGTGTTTATCAAGAATCCACTATATTAAAAAAAAGAAGAAGAAGAAAGAGTCCACTATAGGCTCGAGCCTAGGGATAAACAGCAAACAGAATAGGCAAGTTCTTTACTTTGATGAAGTTTGGATTCTGGGACAAGGAAGAGGGAAACAGGCAATAATCAAGCAAATATAAATGAACTGTGTAATTCAAATCATAATTCCTATGGATGTATTAAAATAGGAAGCTATAGTAAAGATTGGTGAATATTTCATTTTTTCTGGTCAGTAGTGGCCTCTCTGAAGAAGCAGCATTTCAGCTGAGATTCGAATGGCACAAACATATATGGGGGGAAGATCCTTCCTGGCAGAATTGTAAGTACGAAGTCCCCAAGCAAGAGCTACCTGGATTCTTTCACTTGTAACTAAAGCAAAGTGGGCAATAGTCAGAGTGGTTAGAAATGAGGCCATACTGACAAGTAGGGACATTTGCCTATGAAGAGTTTGATTCTTTTTTTCTAAGTTTGATGAGAAACTAGCGGGGGTTTTCAAGCAGGAGAGGGACACGACCTGATTTCTGCTTTAGAAAGAACACTGACTTGTTCATGGAAAATCAGGGATGTGAAGGGTGACATTCTAGACCTGTAACGTTTGATATGCCTCTTAGATGTCTGACTGGCTTTCATTTATATGCAGATCTTTTGCCCTTTCAAATAATGTAACAATATTAATTTAGGATTGTATTTATTTCTGAATTTGTTATGAATGCAATTCAGTAATGGAATGAATCAGTATCTTTCCCTTACTGTGCCTGCCCTGTTGCGAGAAAGTTTAGAGCTTACTTTGAAAGCTCCTACGTGTTCTCTAAGGAAACATTTGACAGAACTTATAAAAATAGACTTATCGATCCACACAAATAAATTTTACTATAGGGTCAGAAACAGAATTTTTTTTTTTCAATGGAGGATTCTTCCAGGGTTCAAATGAATCAACTAGTCAGGAAGCAGGAGTAGCATTTACTTACAATAGGCTCGTATAGCTTTCTTATCTGAAAAAGAACTATGTCAGGTGTTTTCTTCTCCCCCTAGGTTGGAATTTTGAGTCAATTAAGTAGCGTGTTGTAGTTTACCACTTCCATGCCCAACTGATGTAATACCCGGGAAAAAATGAGAGATACAAGAGGCCATATTGTATGACATGCATGGTTACAAGCAGCATAGGGTAAATACATTTGTCATTTCAGGGAAGTTCTTACCTCACACAATCTTGGGAAAGCCTGTTTGGGAGAGATAAATGGATGAAGCCATGTAAGATGATGAATTAAGCCTTCTTTTTATCTTTTCAATCATGTCCAATAAAATAGTTTCTATTGAGCGGGAGGACCTTCTCTGATCAAGATACAATGTTGTAGAAGATGCACACTGTGTGGAGAAATAGTCTGATTCATCTTTATTGATATGTAATGCTGGCAAGTTCAGAATCTTTCTTTGTGCTTACTACTTATGACTTTGTATCTCAGGGTCAGAGTTCCAATCTCAGCACACAAGGCCTCGCTTTTGGCAGCTGATGGCCTGTTATTATCGGCAGAGATTAAAATTACCCTGGGCCAAAGTCTACAATTTTCTATATTAAGTCTTGGACCGGTTCCATAATGGTAGTAAAGTGAGGTGTCAGTGACTCATTTAAAATTCTTTTTCTCAGGAAGCAGTCAGACTAGTAATTCTGTTAAGTTCAGTAAATGGGATAAATCTGGACCACTTTAGTTTTGTGTTTTAAATAAAACACTGTAAATCCACAAGGTGGGATGTGGCTTTCCTCCTCATGTTTTGTAAAGTGCCAGGACACCTGTTCTCAATACAGACTAGAGCCAACTCCTTGTTTCTTTTTCCTTGATGTCTCCCTGGGTCTGTGATGAAGGGGCCAAATGTATTGTTTCTCAGTTGCTGATGATCATTCAAGAAGAGAGAGAAGGACAGCCCACAGAAGTCCATCCCTCCAACGACATCTATGTGAGGTCTACACAGCAGTCAGGGCACATGGACAAGCCATCAGAATGCATTCACAACATCTTTCTCCAATATGCCATAGTCGCTTTGTTCAAATGTTTAGATTTTATGAACTATGCCATTTGGCATTGTTCTAGCGCTGCCTTACTCTATTATAGCTCATATATATTTTTTAATGCTTTATTTATTTTTGAGAGAGAGTCAGAGTATAAGCAGGGGAGGGGCAGAGTGAGAAGGAGACACAGAATCTAAAGGAGGCTCCAGAATCTGAGCTGTCAGCCCAGAGCCCAAATAGGGGCTCAAACTGATGAACCGTGAGATCATGACCTGAACCGGAGTTGGACACTTAACCATCTGAGTCATCCAGGTGCCCGTGTTATAACTCATATTTAATGGCAGCCCAGAGGTATCTATTCTGTGTTTTCTTTTATTTGAAAATTATGCATATAGTTATAATGGGATTTAGATTTTGATCAGGGGTAGGTTCCCCAACAAGTGTTGAACTTAGAAAGTCCAACAAAGAAGTCCAAGGAAAGTCCAGGGACCTAAAAAAATGATCTTGGGCTTTTATGGAAAAGCCTTTATATATTCCGTGAATTGGCTAAAAAAAAAAAAAAAAACAAAAAAAAACACTATGGCCAAAAAATGGGGGCTGGAGGGAGGAATGTTAGATAAAACCATATTGGTATACAATGAGTAACTGTGACACTGGGTGAAGGGAACACGGGGATTCACGATACTATTCTCTCCACTGCTGTGTGTGTTTGAAAATTTTCATAAAAGGAAGTTATTTTGAAAATAAATAAATAAATGACAATAGGCATATAGGGATGATTGAGCAGTTTGGAAGGATTTTTGGTTTTTTGTTTTTGTTTTTGTTTGTTTGTTTTTTGCCAGGGGGATGGTTTAGGGAGTTTAGGGAGTTTCGTGTCATTGAAAAGTCAGGCTTAGGAATGTAAGAGAACAATCTAAAACCTAAGTGGTGATTAAGGGAAAGAAATACTGCAATTCTAGGACACTTTTCAATTTCACATTGCAAGTGATGGAATGTACTCCTGGGAGTATAATTGGAACCATTTTTATTTGATCAGAAAATCACAGAAGATACTTTTGTGATGGCTAATGTATTTGCAGCCTTTTACGGACGTCCAATATTTTTTCCTCTAATACAGAATGAGATAGATAAGAAATATACTCCAATCTCTTCCTTTATTTAGATAGTCTTTCATACATAAACATGCACACCCACCACACACACACACATACACACACACACTTCCTAGAATCCCTTCACCCCAGCCAGTAAAGGAATGTATGCTTGTGTACATTTCACATTGAAAAACAGGTGGCTTAAGGGATTGTTTTATCAGAGCATTTGGGTTCATCAGGTGATGCTGCAAATTCCCTTTCAAGTTCATATGTGTATATATGTAACTGTGCTGTTAGTAAAGAAATGGGGAAAGTCCAATAACGATAAAAGAGCAAAACCAACAGAGATCCTACATTTTTATATATTTTAAACAGGAAACAATTTATACTGCATTTCCACTGATGACCATTGTAATAATAATGCTAAGTTAGAGTGAATCCCACCTATTTCATAATAAAAAAATTCTTAATTCCATTTAATTTAAGGATCTAGAGGTTGCAGCTCAGACACTGAAGGGATTAGCATTAGACATACCAATTATGTTGGGGATAAAAAAAATATGAGTTCCTGACTATTTGCAGCCTTTATTCCTCCTTTGCTTCCCAGACAATATTTTATATATCTGTCTTGTGTTGTTCTGATAAAGGTAATGCATAGGCAGAGCTGCAAATTTGGAAGGATTGGAAGGACCTGGGCCAGACTAGCAACATTCCCTTTCAGGACAATACTGACAAGAAATAAGATTAGATCCTAGATGATCTAGGTGAAGGGGGGAGTGCAAAAAGACAGGAGTCTGTGAAGACTGAGAAAGTCCTGGGGAAGATGGGATATTCATAAAAAGTGGGAAAAAAAGGGAGAAAAGGACTTGTTAATGAGATCTTTTTGCTATTTTCTTGACTTGAACTGCTTTTTAATATTTCTTAATTGTTGGTCTTTGCACTTGACTCCATGCAGAGACTGGACCATAAAAGAGTCTGGCTTTGTTATTGCTACATAGTCATTCACAAATTAAATGTTTGACCCATTTTTCTTGGTTAATGTTCACTGAAGGTACAAGAATGAATGTCGACAGAGGAACTATCTTCTCATCTTTCCACTCCCATCCTCCGTACCATTGTAACTCTGGTTCCTTTGAGATTATATTATTGCTACTTTTCTCCTTTGAGACTAACTAAAGGAAATTTCTATCCTGCTCCCCATTGTCTCTAGAGAATTGGGAGTCAGATGTAATAAGAGTGACTTTCATTGATTCTTAGAGTGAAGGGTCTTAGATAGCCCCTCCTTCAGCACTGTCATTTAAAAATGAAAACATTTATTCCATAGTGGGATTTCCAAAGAAATAAAACCCAACTATTTAGGTTTGGCAATGGAAATATCTCCACTTAACTAGGGACAACTCGACCTTGAGACTTGATTTTCATCTCATGAGATGCTTCTCATGAGGCTCCCTTGCTATCATCCTGCTAACTTCTAATGATGGCAGATCCCCTTTTACTCTGTCTGGCACAAAAGGGGTCCTAGCTCGCAGGTTTCCGCCCATCCCCCTCCCCTTTCCTGACTTGGACCCCACACTTCATTGCCATTCTCCCAAAAAGCCAAATGCACACACTAACCTTAGGGCATTTGTACTTCTGCCCCTTTTCCTGGAACACTGTTCTTCCACATGTCTCCAAAGCCTGCTCCTTCCTTTCATTCAGGTCTTTGTCTAGACCTTTACAGATTACTGTATCTAAAATACCATTCCCTCTCCTGTCACTTGCTGCCCCTTACATCGCCTTCACTATTTCTTCTCAGCACTTTGTACTAATGAAGTCATATTTATAAAGTATCTTATGTGATGGCTGTCCCTCTTTACTACAGTAGAATTTCTGTGACAGTAAGGACTTCATTTTATTCACTGGTCTAATTCTGCAGGATCTAGAATAATGCCTGGTACATCATACGTGCTCAATCAATGAGTATTGAATGAATGAATATTCTTAATGTTCTTCCCTCACTGTTGAGAAAAAAAAAACTGTAAGTCATTCAGGATTGTGATAATTATGATAAGTAAGGGGGAGGTGATAATGCACTGAAGCATTTAGCACAATGTCAAGGATATAAAACATTTCCTTTCAAAATTAGCGTCCATATAATTCACTTTACAAACGTTCATTTGTTCTTTAGAACTTACAGTTTACATCAAATCTCAAACTGCTATTTTCTTTTTACTTTCATATCTGCCAATTGGGAGAATATTCGGATATATCGGTTCTCCTATTTGGAAAAATGGAGTGTTCCCCACTCCTGACCATCTAAAACCAGTCTTCTCAGAACCAGCTTCCCATTTGAGAAACCAGGTGGTTGATTTTATATATGAATATTCTGCTTTAGAATATTCCCATGTGAACAGCCACATGATTGATTGTAGATAGAAGCCCCCTTCAGAAGACTTCCTCTCTACTCCTCTGAAGGCCTAGGGTATCAGCCAAACAACACTATAGTGTGATCTGCCCAATACCCCAAATCCAAGTCCGAAGGAATTTCCTAGATCTAGCAAGAGGATTATTTCATTTCATTCTCATAGAGAAAGGAAGACAGATGTTGGCTTCATGTTAGCTAACTGTCTTTAAGAGCATCTGAAATGGAAAAAGTAAAGAATGGTAGTACTTTGTCCTTTATATCTTCTGGCAAATTTGACAGGGTCTCTCATGGGCTTTGTCTACAAGAGTGAAACAAAGCAGAGTGTTTTATCGTAATGTAGCATATTGAAGTCTTTCACAATTCGACCCTGGTAAAACAGATCATAATCCATATAAAAAGAAATCTCTCCTTCTTACCACTTTAGGTTTTATAAAGTCTAAAATAGAACCTTTGAACTCTCATCACTACTGAAATTCATCACTGTGATGCCTCTAGAGTTTCAGGTCTATTTTCACTTGACTGTACTATTTCAGGGAGGGGGGGCGGTGGGCAAAAGAAAGGTATGGATATCTCCAGGATAATGGCTCTAAAAGTAACACTTTTTATGTGTGCCCCAACAATATTAATAACACCTACCATTTATTTTGTCTGCTTCCTAGTTCATGAAAGCTATTCCTCTGCCTGTCTTACCTAATGGTCATATAATTACTCCCAATCTTTTATTGATTCAACAAATATTTACTATATGCTACTATATCCCAGGTTTGAGGTTAAGTGCTGAACAGGAAGTCATGCAATCGCATGAGTCAGGGGTAGCCACAATTAATAAGTAAGTTCCAGAAGTTTTAAGTAGCTGCTCCAAGATTTTACAATGAATAAATGGTAAAATTGAGAGATACAAGTAAAAGCCATTATCAGCAAAAGGATCCTATGAATAATCCCTTCACCTGTCCTCAGTTTGTGAAAACTATTATCAGGTATGACTTTTTCTCTTGCAGGAAATCTTTTATATATTCCTAGTTGGTGACTTCTACATGTTTATACCTAATCATCATGCCCAGCAAATACACACTGTGCATAATGCAAAATATTTACTTCTTTGATTATGATTATCTTTAGGTAAAAATGAACATATTACCAAACTGCAATTACTTAAAGTATGTCCAAGAAGTGACTAGCCAAATTTGTAGTGAACTTTAGGCAATAGGGAAAAGCTTTCCAGTGCCTACTTGAGAAAAGAAAGCCTTTACAGACTTATCAAACATTAAATGCATTATCATTTGGAGTGCCTGGGTGGCTCAGCCAGTTAAGCGTCCAACTTTGGCTCAGGTCACGATCTTGCAGTCTGTGGGTTCAAGACCCACGTCGGGGTCTGTGCTGACAGCTCAGAGCCTAGAGCCTGCTTTGGATTCTGTCTCTCCCTCTTTCTCTGCCCCTCCCCAACTCATGCTCTGTCTGTCTCTCTCTCTCTTTCTCTCTCTCTCTCTCTCAAAATAAATAAACGTTTAAAAAAATTTTAAATGCATTATCAGGAAATTCAGAGACTCTCTTTATGTAGAAATATTTTAAAATTGTCTTACTAAAATTGTCTCTGTGTGTAATCTGCTGTCTTCCAGGAATTGCATCATGCTTTTGGAATATAAAGATGAATGAAGTAGAAATCCTACCCCCAAGAGGCCTTAGAATTAGTAGAGAAAGACATATAAACATGAGTAAGCTGAGGTGTCTTACACATGCCAAATGAGATGTCTATATGGTAAATGCGTAAAGGAAGAGATCGGAATTGACTTGTGATTTGTTTATTACTTGCTTAATGTGCGCTTTGCCCTCAGAATGAAAAGTCATTAAGGGCTAGAACTGTGTCCATTTTTTTCACTGCTTAAATCTTTCATGGTTTGCACAAGACATGATATGTAGCACTGATTCCAATTCATTTTGAATGAATTTCAGGCAAGGGTGAATGAGTAAACTGAATGAATGTATTAAACAATTAGTGGTAAGTTTTCTCTATGGGAACTTGGGGGATGGGAAAAGAGGTCGGGAAAGCTTCTGTGAGAGGATTAAGTGGGAAAAGAGTGCACATCCAGACAGAAGGAGCAGCATAAGCAAATCTGGAAGCATGTGAAAGGTCTCAACCTTTTTTGGAGCAGTGATGTGGGTGCAAATGGAGATGTGTGTGTTTAGGTGATGAAGCTGGATGGTGTTTCGTGCTGGACAGCTTGGACTTTATTGGGTAGGTGGACCTGTGGGGAGTTGACATGATAAAGATTGCATTTTAGAAAGATCTGTAAGCAGTTCATGTAAAATACCTTTCGTTTTCAATCCCAGTAGAAGAATTGGTACCTATCTAAGAAAAATGAACTTAGGACAGTTACCCAACCTTCCCCTGGGGTAGTCTTGCCCCAAGCAGTTTTATCTGTTTGTTTCTATAACAAGAACAAACAGATACTCCATTTTAGAACCATTTGTATGCATTGTTTTTACAGTAAACTCCTCCATAGGCGGGGTTGCCACAGTGTGTATTTATTTTTTTATGACTTCTGAGATTGACTGATCCATAGAAGTTTATAGCACCTGTGGTCTTTAACACCTTTTTGAAAAACTCAGTTTCTTATATCTGGATTAGATTTATTTGCTATTGATTAGTGATTTAGTCATGAAAGCACTCCTCAAATTACCACAATTTTCGTACCTTGAATGACTCCTTAGAAACAGCTCAGTCTCAAGCCATTGCCCTTGTAAATCCTTCACCTACTGAAGGTGACGTTTTCTTCCCAGCTGATGCCTCCAGCCTTGTTAACTGATACCTACAGTGTAACAGACAGCTTTCACTTTGAAACTGGATTATGTTCATTTCTACTAATGCAGTTCATTGCATTTGGGAATTCTCTCCGTCTCTAGCACCAGAAACATATGCTTAGGAACAGCATGTGCGAAATTGAGATATATTTTCTTGACCTGAGTTGGAGTTCAGTTTGTGGGTGCATAAGCCTTTCCTTCCTTGGTTGGGGGACCTTAAGTGGTTACAAGGAAGAATCCTGATGGTTTTCGTTATCAGATTCTTCCCTACCTTTCTCCTTCCATTTGTTTTTTTCTAGGGCAGTTGTCCTGAGTTCTACAAGAAATTGGAATTACACCTGGGATTAGGACTTGGAATTCTTTGTTTGTTTGTTTGTTTGTTTGTTTGTTTTATTTTTTATTTTTTTTCCAGTAGGCAGGCTGGTTGTACTTAAATATGAAAATTTGGGGACTCTATGCTCTCTTAAAAGAGAAAAAGGTTGTGCCCTCACTCTCCAATCCTTTAAAATTTTATTAATGTCAGGAAGCTTAAAAAGTTATTTTGTCTGTCTGCATTTATTTAATAATTTTATCAACAGATAATGAAATGTGTATTATGCTCAGACTATTTGTGAGACCACTGGGGTGGATTCTAAGCAAAGGACCCAGCTCTTGACTTCCATCAAATCAAATTCTCATAATAATGGAAAGAGCATGGGGCTCCTGGGTGGCTCAGTCAGTTAAGCCTCCGACTTTGGCTCAGGTCATGATCTCACGGTCCGTGAGTTTGAGCTTCGCTTTGGGCTCTGTGCTGACAGCTCAGAGCCTGGAGCCTGCTTCGGATTCTGTGTCTCCCTCTCTCTCTGACCCTCCCCCATTCATGCTCTGTCTCTCTCTGTCTCAAAAATAAATAAACATTAAAAAAATTTTTTTTTAAATAGTGGAAAGAGCATGGACATGCATTGTGGAAATTTAATGAGATTTAGTGGGTTCCCTATTGATGGACATTTATAAGTTATGGTGCATGATAATTATGTTATAATACTGAGAAGCATTTCACAAGGGTTATATGTGCTAATATGGAAAACTCTTCATACGCAAGGTACACAAACAATAAAACCAACACACTGAGCAATAGTGCCCTCTTTGGAATTGGAAAACAAAACAAAAACAAACAAACAAAAAAGCCAGAGCTAGACAAGTGGATTAATAAATATATATTTATGCATTTTCCTGGAAGAAATTATTTTTAACAAAAAAGGAGTAGGGGAGTTGGGAAGAGGTCTTGAGCTTTTTTTTTTTTTAATATTTTTAATGTTTATTTATTTTTGAGACAGAGAGAGACAGAGCATGAACGGGGGAGGGTCAGAGAGAGAGGGAGACACAGAATCTGAAACAGGCTCCAGGCTCTGAGCTGTCAGCACAGAGCCTGACGCAGGGCCCGAACTCACGAACCGCGAGATCATGACCGGAGCCGAAGTGGGAGGCCCAACCGACTGAGCCACCCAGGCGCCCCGGTCTTGAGCTTTTTTATTTTTAAGCTTTGTACAGTTTGAATTTACTACTTTATAATGTTTCTTCTATTTACGTGTTTATTCATTTTAAATATCAAAGAGGTATCTGCACCATAAGATTATAGCTGTATTTTCCCTTCTTTGTACCTCTTTCCAAAAGTGCCATATTACACTGAGTATATAATAATATTATATACAGTATGCAGAGTCAAGTGTAGGACTGTCGAAGTATGGAAATAGGAGCAAGACCAGATATGGCCCATCTTGGACAATACATAAGATTCTCTTATTTTTATTTTTTTTTTAATGTTTATTTATTATTAAAAGTCAGAGAGAGTCAGAGCAGGGGAGGGGCAGAGGGAGTGGGAGACACAGAATCTGAAGCAGGCTCCAGGCTCTGAGCTGTCAGCACGGAGCCCGACGTGGGGCTCGAACCCAACAAACTGTGAGATCATGGCCTGAGCCGAAGTTGGACGCTTAACCGACTGAGCCACCCAGGCGCCCCAAGATTCTCTTATTTTGAAAGACTCTTTATCTCAGAAACCTTTCCCTTAATGGTTTGCCTGCCAGCATAGAGGTTCCCCCCCAATCGGTAGTTGGGTATGTAAGTCAGTTGTAGGTAAGCAAGTTGATGCTTTTTTGGAAGTGCTGATCCTTTTTACTTTCTTGGTGTCAAAACATCGTGTTCATTCAGCACAGATAATGTTTTAGTCATATTCCTTATAGAATGAACCAAATTTAACATTCAGTGTATAATCTGTGTCACATCTACATGAGACATTAACTTTCTCATTTAATTTATCGCCCTTATGGGGTTTGGTTTTTCTCCTAAAAATAATCCCTTCCTATATGAAAAGGATTATCAGAGAATTGTTACAAACACAGAAAAAGATGGTATTTTAATACTTAAAACAGAGAGGTGAGCTTGAAATAATTACTTAGGCCATAATATAGCCTATCAAAAAGTGATTTTCTCTATCTTATATCTAGGCAAACAGTGATTCTCTGCTTTTATTATCACCATGGGGCATTTCCCGTTTCTGTACGGCCATTGTGCATAGTAGAGAATTATATTTGAAACTAAATATAAGCATTAATCCATTACTGAAAGGTAAAATTGGGAATGTACCTGCAAATCACACTTTATTGAAGATTTATGAACTTTTTATGTATTTCCAGCCTTGGGTTTCTATTTCTGTGCTCATTTTGGCCTAAATGATAGTAGAAAGATGTGTCTGACACTTGTAAATATAACCCATGTGATTTGTTTATTCTGTTAAAAACAAACTGCCATTAAAATGGCAGTATAAATCATCTTAGGAGATCTTCTTGGTTGCCTAGTGTTCAATTGTAACTATAGCCTGTGGGCAGAGAACCACTGTAATAATATCCTAATGAATATTCAGTCTTTTTGCTCCATCCCCAAATTATGAAGTTAATCACAAGAGCTGCCTGAAACTCATTTCCGTTTACTTCCGATGGTAAGGCAGGTAGAAAGTAAGCAGTCGAAGAATGGTTGATTAGAAACCCAGAGAACACGATTCTGGGTGTGACTTTGTCACCAGCTACACAAATTAGCTGACAATTCATTAAACTGTCACTTGCCTTATTGGTAAAATAAAAGGTTTGAATTAAATAAATTTTAAGATCAGTTGACAGAGACTCTATCTCTCTATATATTATATATGTGTGTGTATATATATATATACACACACACGTATACATATATATATATACGTACATATACGTGTATATATATATGTATACATATACGTATATACACACATATATACGTATATGTATATATACGTATATATGTATACATATACGTATATACACACATATATACGTATATGTATATATATGTATACATATACGTATATATGTATATACACATATATATGTATATACGTACATGTGTATACATGTATATGCCTTCCAGGATAAAAGTTTATTGCAACTAAGAACTCTCCAGTTAAAAAAAAAAGAACTACCCAAATAACTACAATTAACTTACTATAGTACACAAAACATAATTAAATGGTAAACAAGATGTTAGAAGTCAAAAGGAAATGTAACCAAATAGCCCACACTGCCATAGGTCTAAAGCTTTCTAACTCCAAAATATAATAATTATGTGTTGTAAACTTGAAGTAGTGTTTGCCATGTAAATTGTAGTTTAAATTTGGTATTGCTCACTCTACATCTAGAATGATGATATAGATGTATATAAATACGTATAGAAATAGAGATACATACCTACATATATAGAAAGTCTATCATGTATAGGGCCTATGCGGAAGAGAAAGTGACAAATCTTTTGCAGGCAAATCAGAGGACATTTTTCGTGAAACTTTCCTGGATATTGCAGCAAGTATTTTGGAATTAGTCATGAAAGATAAGGACATGGGTTTTAACATAGAGCTGTTTAGAAACACACTTATATCTAT
Source organism: Panthera onca (assembly GCF_046562875.1). Taxonomy (NCBI): domain Eukaryota; kingdom Metazoa; phylum Chordata; class Mammalia; order Carnivora; family Felidae; genus Panthera; species Panthera onca. Next base: position 145,797,307 of record NC_138347.1, read on the forward strand.
CATTTTTACATCATTATTCTTTATTCCAAATCATTACAGACTAACCATGCTGTCTGCCACCTGGAAGGAAATGAGGGTTGCTGCTCAGGTATAAGATAGCAGGAAGCTTAAGGGTTGTGGAGAGTTAAGGCAAATGCTGTAAGGAGTTCATATTTATTGTTGTCAGGCTGCCATGTTACAACTTAGGGTCTATATGGTCCCACGGGTTCTAAAAGTATTTCAGCTAAATCCTATCATTGTGTCCATCTCATTCATTCATATTTTCATTCACTAGACATTTAATAAAAGCCTGTTTTTAGCCAGACTAGATAACACCTGGTATTAGTCCTTCATGTGCTCATTCATTATTTGGCAATCAGCCTTGGGGGGGGGGGGGGGGGGCAGGGCATGCATGTGACATGTGAAACGGTGGGGTATTGGATGTGATTTCTCAGCTAGAGGACATTCTATAGTGCTAGAGAGTGATATCTACTTTATGCTTTCAAAATAACCTATCCATATTCCTATTATAGTCTCCACTGCAAGCTGCTAGAAGTTTCCTTTTCTTGTCTTTCTTCCCCTCTAGATTGTGACTACTTTGTCAGGGCAAAGTCGAAGGTATTGCTACACATATGGATGCTGAATAGATTTGAGGTTGTGTTTTGTTTTTGGTTTTTGGTTTTGTTTTTTTTTAATGAATGAATTTGATAAAAATGTTTCTAAGTTCAACCTTCTCCAATTGGTATCATTTTTGAATTCTTTAGCATGAAACAGCTTTTTAATGTACAAGTCAATCTGAATATCACAGAAATAAGGTTTTTTATTGAAAACAAATCCATGTCCACCAATTAAAAAAATTCCTAGAGTAAAATTTTAAACTTTAACTTAGTTATAGAATTCTTCTTTTTTTTTTTTTTGGTTATTTTATCTCATTCTCCCACTCAATCCGAGATTTTGTAAGCTTACCTCCAAAAATTGCTTCTCTTGTCATTAGCTTCTTTTCTACTCAGCTCCTCCTACCCTTCCTTTTTATTTTTCCTGAAGTAAAATTTATAATTTATCTGAGTGAGGAATTTTTAGATTTAATATTTAAACCACCAGACCTGTGAGCGATGGTAACAAGAGAGATTTTAAGAAACCATCACCACAATCCAATATAAATACCTGAAGAGTTGAAATAAATTGAATGCTAAAAATTGAAAATGTTCATTTCTCGAAGGGACGACAGGAATTCTATTGGTATATAGAAGCTACAAGGTATATCAATATCTACTTGTAAAATATGATGTTAGAAAACATTCTTAGTGAATCGTAAAAATGAAGGCTTGATAAGCTTTCATTATTTGTTTTTTTTCCCCAGCTCCTGGTTTCACTGTTCTGTTCTATTGGTTTTTTGGTCTCTGTATCATTTATTGCTGCCCTCATCTTTATCGTTTCCTTCCTTCTACTGGCTTTGCGTTTTATTTGTACTTCCTTTACTAGCACCGGTGTAAGATTAGTATGTTTATTTGAACTTTCTCTTGCTTCTTGAGGTAGACCTGTATTGCTATAAACTTCTCTCTTAGAACCACTTTTGCTGAGTCCCAAGGATCTTAGACCATTGTATGTGTGTTTATTTGTATTTCTCTCCATGCATTTTTTTTTTAATTTTTTTTCAACGTTTTTTATTTATTTTTGGGACAGAGAGAGACAGAGCATGAACGGGGGAGGGTCAGAGAGAGAGGGAGACACAGAATCGGAAACAGGCTCCAGGCTCCGAGCCATCAGCCCAGAGCCTGACGCGGGGCTCGAACTCACGGACCGCGAGATCGTGACCTGGCTGAAGTCGGACGCTTAACCGACTGCGCCACCCAGGCGCCCCTCTCTCCATGCATTTTTAAATTTTCTTCATTTCTTCTTTGTTGACCATTCATTGTTTAGTAGCATGCTGTTTAGCCTCCATGTATTTGTTCTTCCAGACTTTTTCTTGTGATTGATTTCTACTTTCACACTATTGTGGTCAAAAAGGTTGCATGATATAATTTCAGCCTTTTTCAATTTTTTCAGACTTGTTTTGTGGCCTAACTTGTGATCTATTCCGGATAATGTTTCACGTACATTTCACCACTAAGCCAGCCTTACAAGAAACTTAAAAGGGAAATTGGTGGGGAAAAAAGGCCATAATCAGGAATAAGAACATTGTGAAAGGAAAGAATTTCACAGGTAAATGAAAACATATAATAAAAGTAGTAGATTAATCATTTATAAAACCAGTATGGAGGTTAAAGCACAAAAACAGAAAAATCAATTATATCTACAAAAATGAGTCAAATGAGTCACAAAATAAAAGGCTGTAAAGTAAGACATCATATACCTAAAACGTGGGTGTCAGACGTAAAAACTTAGTGCCTTTAGAATGGGTTCAAGCTTAAGCTTGATACAGACTACTTAATATAGACTACTACATGCATAAGATATTATATATGAACCTAACGGTAGCCACAAATCAAAAGCCTGTAATACATAAAAAAATAAAAAGGAATCCAAGCATAACGTTCAAGAAGGCTATCAAACCACAAGGGAAGAGAAGAATCAAGTATGTTAAGTTTCAGATAAAAATCACAGAACTTTTATATTAATTTTGTTAGACAAAATATGTGGTGTTGTTTTTGTTTGTTTGCTTAAAACAGCAAATCCTGTAAGCCCCATAAGATTATCTTATCGGTTTATGCATTGGTTGTTTCATGTTTAATACAAACTTTGGATGACTAGAAATACTCCACTAAGCAAACAAACAGTAATTACTCCTTCATAATTACTGTGCAACTTTATCGCCATGCATTGTTATAATTATATTTTAAATACTCCCCATTTTCATGATAGACCATAATGTCTTCTAGCACATTACAATCTGTGGCTTATAACTGCCTCTCACTTCCACAAAGTCCTCTTCTTCATTTAGTCTGTATTTTAACTACTGTGAAAAGAGACTAAACAAAATTAATTGGTAGTATAATAGCGCAATAAGGAAATTGTATATAGAAATAAATTGTATTTAGCGCAATAAGGAAATTGTATATAGAAATAAATAATATTTCTGTGCTACTGAAGTCATCTCATTAATCAAAGGATTCATGTTTAACATCTAAGACGCATTCCTTCTTCCTTACAAAGTCAGTCCCGATCAAATCAGTGCTTCCCAAACTGAAGTATGCAGAGGAATCACCTGGGGATCTGGTTCAAATGCAGATTTTGATTCAGTGGGTCTTGGGAAGGGTCAAAGAATCTGCATTTCTAACAAGCTCTCAAGTACTGATCCCATTGCTGCTGGTACTTGGACCACACTTTGAGTAGCATCACTTTCAAGTATTATGTGTACCTATGTGCAAAATGCTGTCAACAGTATACACACGTGCGTGCATGCACACACATATGCATGTAGAAACTTCCCCCCAACCTTTGCTATAACCCCTTTCAACCTCAAGCCTGGAAATTAATTATTACTGTTAAAAGACTTAACACAAACAGAAACCACATTCAATTTATGAAAGCCTGCCAAGTAAGCAGTAGGTAATTTCTCTCTGAATTGAGATGAGGTAGAGTCACGGAAGGCTTTCTGCAGAACTTGACATAGGAGCTACATTCTAAAGGTTGATTAGTAGTTTGCCAGATGGAGGGTGTGTATTTGGGAAACTGGGAAAGGAAATTCCAGGCAGGGGGAAAGGCATTCAGAGGTGAGGGAACTTTAAACCACAGGAGTGGGAGGAGTCTAGCAAAAGATAAGATCAAGGGTATAAATTCTTCCCTTCTAGTAGAAGAGTTTGGATTTTATCTTGCAGGTATTTAGAAATCACCAAGAACTAGATGATAATATAAATCTTTTTTTTTTTTTTTTTTTTTTTTTTTTTTTTTTTTTTTTTTCCTGAGAGAGTGAGCTTGAGAGAGAGAGAAGGAGCTTGTGTCTGCTCAGGAGGAGAGGAGGGGATCAGAGGGAGAGGGAAAGAATCTTAAGCAGGCTCCATGCTCAGCAGGGACCCACTTCAGGGCTCAATCCCAGGACCCTGGGATCATGACCTCAGCCAAAATCAAGAGTCAGACCCTCAACTGACTGTGTTACCCAGGTGCCCCAGAAAATGATCTTAATTCATCTAATTCAGTATTTTCTCTTATACTCTCAGTGAAATCTACTCCCACCACCTCCCTGGGAAACTAAATTCAAGGATAATATTAGGGCTATTTCATCCTTTTTTAATGACACATTTGAAAATTTATTTCTGGGATTTTACTTTTTTAATTCATTTAATAAACTTGTGACCCTGTCTGCTTTCCCATCATAATCCCCTTCAAATCAATAAAGTAATAGCAGATGTTTCAACTTCACAATGTCAAGAAACATAAATAGGTCATTACTAACATCCATAATGAAACAGCTTATGAAGATCCTCAAATACCAGGGTGGCTAAGATTTGAAGCCTCTGAGACACTGTAAAACACAACTCACAAAGACATCTAAGTTGAAAGGTAAAGTCTTATCCTATAGCTTTTGAAATTTTCCTCAGTGTTAAAAATAATTGTTTTGGGGCCCCTGGGTGGCTCAGTCGGTTATGCCTCTGACTCTTGATTTTGGCTCAGGTCATGATCTCACGTTTCGGAAGGTCGATCCCCAGGTCAGGCTCTGTGCTGGTCATGGAGCCTGCTTCAGATTCTCTGCTTTCCCTCTACTCATCTCCATTCACACACGCTCAGTCTCTCCCTACCCCCCCCCCCTTCTCTCTCTCTAAGATAAAAATATATATATATTGTTTTGAAAGTTCTCTTTTCAATAATGAAAATCTTCAAGGTAGACTTAGAACCCAGAATCTTAAATTCTATGTATAATTGATCCTCGGCAAGCTAGAATATTGTTGCTTGGTAAAATTTCTTTCAAGGATCCTTGGGTAAAATTTCTTTATGCCAGTAGGTAGAAGAAATCCTAAGGTTAATCATTCGTTCAGAGCCTTTTCTTTTCCTGCCAATGCTGCCCTGCTAATTCCATAGCTCCCAAGGTTTCACAAAAAAAGATCTTGAAATATGTATGTGCATGTGCATGCATATGTGTGTGTATACATGCCAAAGAGACACATTTTGAGGTGGCAAATTTTTCTTTTTTTAATTTTTAATTTTTTAAAAGTATATTTATTTATTTTGAGAGAGAAAGAAACCATGTGTGGGAGGGGCACAGAGAGAGAGAGAATCCCAAGCAGGCTCTGCACAGTCAGCACAGAACCTGACACGGGGGCTCAAACTCATATACTGTGAGATTATGACCTAAGCCCAAATCAAAAGTCAGATGTTTAACTGACTGAGCCACCTGGCACCCCTGGACAGCAAATTTTTTCTTGCCTACAGTGTGTAACAGCATGGTATTTATCCTAATAGCAAAATACAGATTTGATGGATTTAAACTGTCAATAGATCTCCTGCAAATGAATAACAAAAAAATAGTAAAAACAAACAAACACAAAAAAAACCACAACAGAAAAAGGAACAGGGAGCATTCAGTGTAGGCAATTGCATATAAACACACGTAAGAGAACATGACTTGTATCACGTTAAAGGGATAATGGGAACCAAACTTCGGTGATGACTCAGGAGAGGAACCTGGGCTGTAGTGGCCAGATGATCCAGAGACAAGCTGCAGTCAGCAAGAACCATTTTGGAAATGCAGATCCTCTCAGTGAGCAAATCTTTTCGATGTTCTTGGAGGTCAGTTGCAAGTTCTGTGGCCAAACCACCAAGGAGTTAAAAGTGGGACAGAGCTGGTGAACAATAAGCCTAGTTGATTAAACACTCTACACTCAGACTCTGCCAAGTAACCAGGTTTCATAGCTGATGCATGGACAGTGGCTGATGAAGATGCTAAGCAATAGTGAGAGTTGTAGCGAACGTGGATTTAATAGTCATTTATGTACCATATACTAGTTTAAGCCCTTTTCACACATTAATTTATTTAATCTTCACAGCTGTCTGAGGTAGGGAACATTATTACCCTCAAAGAATTTAAAAAGTGCCTGGTGTCTTATAGCTGGTAAGTCAGGAAGCCAGGAAGCAGACCGCTACCCCTAACACTGAAATGCACGCAAACTAAGTGTTAAAGCAGAAACACGAACGACCTCAAGAGAAGTTGTTATCATATTCTAGACTATTAGAACCAGTATATTATGTACACTAAAAGAATCCATTTTAGGAGAAGATAAAGAGAAACCTGCTTCAGATGGTAGAAAGTATGACTCATGAAAGTTATTATCCCAAGAACCATAAAAGGTAGAATCAACAATTTTTATAGCAGGAAATTTAAGGTATTTCTTACTTGTCTTTTGTGAGAAATCTGTAGTATTGCCAGTGATAAACTCATGTGTCAGCATGACCAGCCATTTGAATGGATGAACATACCTTGAAATTTTAAAATGACAAAAGAAAAAATACCCTATAGTGAGGAATGAATATATATACACATATGCTTTTGGAGTATCACAGGAAATTTTCTTTAGCACAGAATTTTAGGGTCTTTTATTGCATTTAGTCTTTTAGTCCTTCATCTGGAGAAAGAATTAAAATACTTCAATGTGATGGCAGCAACTTTCTGCAGAAGTTTTAGGACTCACCCTTTCCTTTGTGTGATTTTGGTAGCTTCACCGAAGTCACCAATGTTGGAGGCTCCTAAAAGCAGACAGCTGGGAACCACTTGTGCTTGGTGAGGAATGACACTGGTTGCGTTGTGAGCCAGGAGGAGTTACGTATTCTATGCTTCCTCTGTAGGACAAGCAAAACATTTTGTTTTTCATTTCGCCTGGCCAATTGTGACTTTCTGTCTACTTGAGTCATTTTCTTCAATATTGATTAATAGAATTCTGCTGCTAATAAACTAAAGGATTGAGTAAATACTACTGCCACTTAAAGCCAAAGGATTTTCAAATATTTTTTTGTAGATACCCACTCATTTCTTTTTCCATTATTGATTTTGGAGACAGTTGAAAGTCTCGTGAATCCCTTAATTTTTTTTTTTTTCTGCTTCATCCAGATTAGTAAATGCAAGCAACCTAGGTGGAGTAGAAATGGGGAGGAATGGATGTTGGGGAAAATGGTGTCAGTTATCTATTAAGATTATAACATATCAGGGGCGCCTGGGTGGCTCAGTCGGTTGGGCGGCCGACTTCGGCTCAGGTCATGATCTTGCGGTCTGTGAGTTTGAGCCCCGTGTCAGGCTCTGTGCTGACAGCTCAGAGCCTGGAGCCTGTTCCAGATTCTGTGTCTCCCTCTCTCTGACCCTCCCCCGTTCATGCTTTGTCTCTCTCTGTCTCAAAAATAAATAAACGTTAAAAAAAATTAAAAAAAGAAAGATTATAACATATCAATTGCAAAATTTTAGTGACAGGAAACAGTAAAGATTTATTTCGCTTACATATTTGTGGGATGGCCTTACTGACCTCACCTGGGTTTATACATTTTTCTGTGGTCACCTGCATGTTATCTGTGTACGTCTGCTGATTTTAGATGAGTTTACGCACATGTCCGGGTGGTGGTCATTGGATGATCTACTTTGGCTTTGGCTCTGATGGTAGGGATGACTCATCTACAGTCGTACCTCATCCTGCAGCAGACCAGGCTGGGCATATTCACGTAGCTATGCAGAAAAGTAAAAGAAGCAAACCTCAATGCTTAAAAACATTTCAATCCTCTGCTTGTGTCTCATTTGCTAACATTTCATTGTCTAGAGAAATTCACATGGGGTCAGACCAAGAGTCAGACGACTCGATGACACTACATTGTCAAAGGCAAGAATACAAGGAGAGATCAAGAATTAGCATAATGCAGGGGAAGAAAAATAATTTTCCTTCTACTTTTCTAGGTTCTTGACTGGGACCCCCCCCATAATAAAGACATGTTAATATTAACAGGAGAAAAACAAATAGAAGTTTAATAACTTGTATATCTCTTGCATGGAGATATCCAAGAAAACCTTGTAACTCTCTGAAATGGTCCAAGTCACCATCTTAAATATCATCTTTAGCTAAAGACAAAAGATGTTGGGGAAGGGGTAATGAGACCAGTAATGGGAGGTTACCAGAAAAAGCACAGTAAACAAGGGTAAGGTTGTTACATGGATTTAAGTCCTCGCTTCTCCACTGATAAGTTTCTTGAGATCTAGAATACTCTTTTCTTCCAGATACAAAGAGGGAGACACTGTTACAAATGGAGATTTCCCTTATAAATGTAAACATCTCTTAAAAAAGGGTAACTTCTAGTCAGTTTTCAGAGCTTTTCCTCTATCTGCTGTTTCTTAAAAATAATCAGCCTGAGCTAATCCTTATGCCAAAGAGGCATATTTTTTGGACGGTATATTCTGCTCCCCTTCAAACATTAAACAATTACATTTTAGAAGAACACATTTTCCCAGTGGGTTGGAAGAGGAAAGGTCCATTTTAGTTTTCAGATTGTAAACTTACAAATTAGTATATGGTTTATCCAAGCAAATGAAGAAACAACAACAAAAATCCTCCCAGCCATGTTAATGCATTGGCCACGTTTTTTAGGGCAATATGGATTTATTTTATTCATTCAGTTTTAAAAATATTTGTGCTAATAATCAGCAATTTTTCTAGTCAAGTAAGGATGTGGAGAGAACATGAATTCTCAAAGAATAAGTTTCTTCCTGTTGTGTTTTATAAAATTGTCAAATAAGTGTACTTAAGTCACCAAGGATCACCACATTTCCCCCCAGGCCGGGATTCATTTGTTAGGGCCATATCCTTTGTCTAGATTTTATCATGTGGGCTCATTTAATATTTAAGTAATTGTTCTCCCTGAGACACTGACTAGTTTTCACTGGGAAATTGGAGTGAAAGAGGTTCAACGGACAATCAACTTCTAGCCTTTTTGAAATTGCAGGGATTAATGAGAAAAAAACTAATTTGGTTGCAATTAGCAAAATAGCTCCCATTTTAGAAGGAAACTCCTAAGGATCTTTTTCCAAAATAGAATCCTACAGTTTCTACTGTGAAAACATGGCAACTTTGAGGAGAAATATTTATCTTCACACAAATACTGGTTATGAATAAGTTTCTAATGTTAAAAAGCAAAATGAGACAGTGCATTTTAAAGCTCTTATTGGCTTTATTCAAGGATTCGTGGATCAGGCAGCATCCCATCAGGCAGGTAGAAAGGAACTCTGAGGAGCTGTGCAAATTGGAGGCTTCTATAGGCAGAAGGGAGTGTGAACAAAAGTAATGGCAAAAAAAATGGATTGGTTATGGCAAAGTCACTTTTCTACAGAGGATGGCCCGGGTTCTATCAGGTAAATTACCTCAACAGTGCTGATCAGGTGACTCCTGACTGACTGGTTTAAACTTACATTTCTGGGAGAGCCAAAACTTTAATTAAGTTAGGTTTTGGTCTGGTGACATGAAACTTCACATAAGTGACTCCATTTTGGACCCGTTGTCTGGTTTTTAGCATTAACATAACTGGAAGGAGTTGACATTCGCCTCTTTACTTCTAAGGCAAGTTCACTTTCTGCTTCAACTGATTATTTTTTCAACAATATTTTTTGTTTTCTTTTATGGTCTGCCAGTGCTCTTTCGAAGCCCAGTTAGATAGAATAACAGCCAACATAATAGAGACTAAAAGGGGGCCAAATATCTCTCCAGAAGCAAGACAACTTCAAAGATACGCATTACAAAGCACTACTGTGACTCAAATAATCACTTGTTTTTAAGGGGGATTTGCTAATGTAGAATTGGTTTCTTATCTTTCCAGCCCCTAGTGAGCCTTTACTGTGCAAATTCGCTGATGGAGGACAAAAGAAGCGACAGAATCAAAGCAAATACACCCAGAATGGAAGGCCTTGGCCCAGGGAAGGAGAGGTGAGTGAGTACTGACTGACTTTTGCTCAGTAATATAGCCCCATGCTTTCCTCAAAATGGCGGCAAGACAGACATTTGGGGCCCTGATGAAATCAGGTCTCTTAGAAAACCAAATCTCTTCGAAGAGGGCAAATGAGTAGGCCTATATTAATGTGCTCAGGATAAAATTACTTGAGCAGGAATGTAGGAATTCAAAATTGACCTCAGTTCTGTACTACAATAAGTCCTCTGTCTTTCACCAAACCTTAACCTGATACATACTCGCTGAAAGACTTATCCACAAAGAGTTGATCCATAATCATATAGTACCTAAAAAATATTTTCAGTGAAATCAGTAATGAGCGTTGAATGTTTATGTACTTGGAAAAAACTAAAAATTTCGATTTATTTTATTGGGATCTACCATTGCACATATATGTGTTTTATATATTTTTCCATATGCTCATAAATGTGTTGATACGTATTTTACATAAGTATATATCAACATAAGATATGACATTTTCGTTTTTTATATTGAAATAACATTTTAAATTGAAAGAAAAGTTGATATACACAGGGTTTTGTTTTTCACAACAAAAAGAAAGGCATTTAACAGTTAATGATCCACTTACCCTCTTAACACAAAACAGGAGAAAAGCAAGCGTAAGCATCCAGTGACACTTGAGAATGAATTCCTTTTGCTTATTTTTGCTGTAAGAAGACAAGGAAAAGGTATCTGGGCTTCTAAGAAGTGTTTTATTCTCTGTGAAAAAGGAATGGAGTTTTTTGAATGACTTGAATAAATGCTATTTTGTACCAAGGCCATACTTTCAACAGAAGAGCTTTATTTTGTATTTCTATTCAAAGCACCCACTTCCTCTATTTCTCATTTAGGATCCATCCCACTTGATGCAGCATTTTACACTTTCAGTACTGGGACTGAAGGAAAAGAGAGTGGGGTTTTCCTCAGCAAAACGTTTAGCCATTTTTTTTTTTTTACTAAGACTGTGGTGTGTTTTGAGTTTTTCCACACAGGTCTCAAAACCCCTCTTAAAGTATAAATTGTGTTCAAGTATTGTATAATCTATAACTCTTTATTTTAAGACATGAAAAAGAGAATCATCATCAAACACCTGAAACTAATGAAAAAGGAAAGAGTTTCAATATCCCAACTTTAGAAAGGCAGTCTGTGTTATGTTCAAAAAAGGAAGAGGAAAGGGAATGACCCTTGTGTTTTCAGGGTTGGGTTAGTGATCAGCAGTTAGCTCCATCGTCCCCAGAAGACAGCTGATTTCTGATAGTATTCATTATGACATCCATCCCATACCAAACATCTGTAGTCTACAACGACTCATTTGATCTTTTAAATTTTTATTGAATCTAACGCCCACTGATGAGAGAGATTTCAGGATCGCAGACCATAACCAAGAAGCCTCGACGGTCAGTCAGATAAGCTGGGATGACCGAAAGCTCAGTTCCTGTCTCCGTAAGGTCCTGTCTTATCGCATCCACAAAATAGATGCCAGTTGCATGCAGCAAGACACCCCCCTCTTACACATTTCTCAAGATCAAGCCAGTCAACATAAAAGAAATGTAGACTGCGAGCTGCCACTTTGCTACTGTAGACGAATCTAGAGCTTTGGGTTTAGATCTTGGTAAAGACCAAGTGTGCTATTGCCACAGAAGCGTTGTGGTGTCAACGTTAGCAACCAGAGCATCTTATAATTTACTTGTAGGTTTTAAACATATATCCCTAATCTCTGTTGTCAAAAGCTGCTTTTTAAGAGTTATACCTTTTGATGTTGAACTGTGAAAATCAAAGGAGCTTAATTAAATTTACCTGTGACCAATAAAAATGTATTCCAAGTATGTAGATACATTCAGAAGAAAGAACTTAGGAAAAGAAAGGGCATGCACTAAAAATATGCTTATCTCATATTTTGGTTTTGAGATAAGCATATTAATGTTTACACCTCGATTGTGGTTTTAGGTGTAGATACTCTAAGGATGTTGGATAACTTTGTGTCCCTATCATTTTATATACATATAGATGATATAGATACAGATATGGATATAGATGTATATAGATATATTTGCTTCTATTTCTGCTTGCATTATACTTGCTAAATTGTATTAGCATGGTTGGTAAAGTTTGACGTAATGTAGTTCATTCCTATGTAAGCAATATTCAGTGAACTTTTATATACCAGGAAATTTTAATTACCGTATTTCATTGTTTCCAAGACCCATGTTTTTGTTGTTGTTTTTCCACATTTTAACACTTCTGAAATTGGTTCTCCTCTTATAATCAATGGCATTATGAGAAGACAAGTTGCATTTGCTCTCGTTAGTCATCTGGGAGCACTATCTACATTCTCTGCTGGTCTTTGACCCCTCTGACTTCACGAATTGAAACTCTAACCCAAGCAAGGACTCTGGGTCAGATTCTTAGGAGAGATTTTCTCTGGGCCCTTCCTTCATCCAGTATTAAGGTTGAGACATAATCTTTCCTTGAAGTCCATTCTTTTTTTTTTTTTTTTTTTTTAATAGCCCCTTGGCATACCAATTTGATGAGGAGATCATTTGGGGTGTTTGTTTTTGCTTGTTTTTTGTTGCAGTTATTGTTGTTTTTAGATGAGATGATGGTAAACCTTTCATTGTTGCCCTAGATAAAATGAAAGATGATAATTTCAATTCCAGTGCTTCAGCATTTGGGATAGTAGCACAGATTGAGGCTCATGTTTTCTCTGCCTCTCTTGAAAGTCAGGTAAAAAAACGATAGTGTGAAAAGGATTTCTCCTAAAATGTTTAAGCATCTTACAAGTACCTAAAGCATGACAACTGATAAGCTAATTAAAATTTTAATGTCTTGTGTAAAGCTGTTTTCTTCTGAGTGGCATTTTCATAACAGTTCTCTTAGCATGGTGAAATGCACTTCTTTATCAAAAAAATTCTAGTAATGAAAACTTTACACACATAAATTAGTGTAAATTAGCAAGGTTTTGAAATACAAATATATGCTGCTGGACATGTTTTTGCATAAGTGGAATACACAGGGATATTTTAAAGTTCTTAATTAATCTCTCAAGTGACAAGCAAAACTCTGAGCAGAATGATCAGGGATTGGGGCTATTAGGCCTCTCTTAGTGCTCTACAAATCTTATCATTTTATTTCTTCATATAGCTATTTACAAACTCTTTGGTCTTAGTATCCCTTCATACTCTTAAAAATGATTGTTTATTAGTTCATTAAAAAAGAATAAACCATCCCTTGTTAACAAAAATATTATATCTTTCAAAGTCAGTTTTTTTGAGAATAATGGCACTCTTTTACCTTTTTGCAAATCACTTTACTGTCTAGGTTGCTAAAAGATGACCAGATTTGCATATCTACATCAGCATCCAACCTGTTGCCATAGTTTGTTTGATTTAATCATATGAAAAAAAATCCAGCTTCATACAGAATGTCATTGAAAAAGGGAGAACCTGTGGATCTCCTAAAAATATCTCACCAAACCCTCAAGTGTCCTTAGGCCACACTTTGAGAACCACCGTCCCAGAGAACCTTGAGCCAGGGACAGGGCTCATATTCAACTTCCATATACCAGAAGGGCCATGCTGCTTGTTAAAATAGTAAAACATATTTGTTTCATTTGGTAAATAACCACCGGCACTAGTCCATCAGTACAGCCCCTCCACCCCTTCCACTTTGGTGGCTCCTCAGGACGTCTTACCATCTCACAAGAATGGGGTGCTACCTGGCACTGCAGGAGTTCCCCAGGATCCTACCCCAGCATTTATGTTCTGATTGGCCGGTGCTTACAACATAATGGTGGCGAAATGTTTTTAATGTCACCCCTAGCTCAGAAATGGTCTCACTGTATCATCAGTATGACTTTCATGACATTCATAAGCTAGATAGCCCATTACATCTGAAGGCATATTCTTTACTTCAGGCAAAATGTTTCCCAAAATTGATCGTGTTAGTGTTCTCCCAAATGATTGGACTGGAATCAGGAATGCTGCATATCAGTCCAAAAATACATCAGGAGTCATTGGAATAAAAGACATAGCATAAAGAATACAGTCACTTGTTTTGTAATAGGGTTGTATGGTGACAGATGGGAACTGTATGTGTGGTGAGCACAGCATAATGTATAGACTTGTCAAATCACTACTTTGTACACCTGAAACTGATACAACAGTGTGTGTCCACTCTAGACAAATAAAAAAATTAAAAAACAAACAAATGAACAAACAACAACAACAAATACACATATCAGGAACATGAAGAAGAATTCCTGTTGCTTCTTCCTATGTTTCCAAAGAATGCTTTTCCAATGATTACCAAAAAGCCCCCAGGTTTGTTTTGAATCTATGCCCAAATAATAAGTACAACTGATCAGAAACATTCAGCTATGTGGTAAAGATGACTGGCTGAAATCAAAGATGATGGATGCTTCTACAACAATGATGAGAGTCATTCAAACCTTGAAATTACTTTATGTTGACATTTGTTGTGACTAGCCTCTGGGTCTCCTTCAGAATTTTCAAATGCAAGTGAACATTAATTGTCAGATCATGGAAGACGGTGCTGTTTCACCAAATTGTCATGTTGGGACATTATCCTTAAGTATGCAAATACCATAAACAAACTATTTCTCACTGGCTTTGAAGCTCTAATCTAGCTTTCGTAAGATCTTCACAAGTCCTATAGTAATTGAGTCACTAAACGCCATCGATAACAATTGCTTCAGGAATTGCACTTCAAAGAAACAATATTTTGGCTATGGACCCAAAGAAGAGACCCAGCAATTGAACAAAGAAGTGACCCCACAAGGTATTCAAAAGTCCAGTGGAAAAACGCCAAGATTTTTATTATGAAAACTAAAACAAATAAAATGGTGTTTCTTGCTTTTATCTGATCTACAGTTCTCTGCTAGAGTCAATTTCAAAGCAATGAGCAGTAACAAATAATCTCTCTCTATGTGATCCTCTGAAGATATTTTTCCTTACTGGGGAAACATTTTAGGAGATTGTCTTCACGGTCTAGATATGGAGATGAACTAACGGAGCTAATATAGTATTGTTAACAATCAGCACCCAGGTTCCCAGGAATAGTTGGCAGGTTATGTTGAAGAGAAAATCAAGTAAGCTTTTGGGGGATGCATTCTCGGAATACTAAGGTTTGGAAATTCTTACCTATTCCCAAGGAAAGAAACAAATTTTAGATAAGGCATGATGATGTATTATATCTCGAAGACGTTTTATTTGAGGGCATTTTTAATTGCCCAAGACACAAGCCTCTGGGTATATGAATACAGTACATGCACTTCATAATACCAAGGGGATGGGTGCCATTCACACAAACCAAATGTAAATTGCGCTCCTTATTGTAGTGCAATGCTACTGGCTCTGCCTGGACGTGTTCATTTCAAAGCCTTTAAGAGATGGAATAAACTGACAGAGTATGCTTTAGTTAGATCTCATTAAGGCACTTACAAAATCCACTATGAGTGAGCTGAAAGCTCAAGTTACCAGTTTTACCACAGCCAACAGTAAGCCAAGTGATTTGTTACGACCTATAACCCAGATAATAGGTTGTCTATTTTCAGACCTGAAATCAACTTGTTTTCAGTGATGGATGAAAACTTCTCCTGTGCTGTAAAGTTTTATAGCTCTTGTCCATTTAGAACTACTATTAATAAAAATTCTCTTCAGTGCCAGTAAGTGAATGAAAGCCTGCAAAGGTCATGTGGGAGAAATGGGGTTTCTCGTGCTGTTATGAAGTCCATAGCCAAGTACAGGCATAGTTGATGAACCTGATTCCAAACGTCCGGCCTCCTCCTCATTGTGCCACAAGGCATGAGGAGTAATTATTCATTCCGACTAAATCCATTTATGACTGACACAAAGATGTCTTTTTAGATTTCTGAGTAGACAGATACCCGTAATCAATAACAAAATAGTTCCATCCTAGATTCTCATTCAGATAAACATTTTCCTTGAGGGTATGTCCTGATTCTTATGTTTGCTTTTGTTTTTATTTTTCTGAGAGAAAGTTAATACATGCAGAGTTGGCGTCATAATTCTGGATTTCCACTGTGTCTCCATCACCATAATCATCAGTACTCTTGTTGTCAAAAAGCATTTGTTCCTTCCATGACTGATACTTTGTGCTGTGTCCCAAGGACATAATGAAGTGTAGGGAGTGACCCTTGCCCTGGATGTATATTAGAAATATACATACACCGTGAGAACCCTTCTGTCTCCTCGTGTTTCCTATTTCCTTTCTTACTTTCTCAATATAGGACTACCTCTTGCAGAAATGTTCTTTTTAAGAGAATTCTGTTTGAAATACATTTTTTAAAGTAATATTGGAGAAGAAACAGCTTAAACAAAAAGCATTCAGTCCGTAAACAAGCACTTACTGAGCATCCCCTATGTGGGAGGCACAAGACAGGAGATAATGGACATGACATAAACATACAGACAGATTCTCCACCCCCTGGGAACCTAAAACAGCAAAGATCTTCTCTGTAGAGTAGGCAGTTAAAGGTTGGATAGAATATAACTTATATCGTGGAACTAAAATCACTGATGATAACTGGCTATTAACCTACGCAACAGTGAAAGAAAACCAAAGCCAAAATAAAAATAATAAAACTGACAAATGCAGCAAACACAAGAACTACAGCTCAGACTTGTCCTGTTACCAACCATTAACCGATTGATTGCTTGTTTGTTTTTCAGGGTAGGTAATGGAGAAACTGATTTATATGCATTGGCAAGCCAGAAAATCATCCCAGAGTTGAAAATTTCACCTTGTTACTTGTCCAGTAGAGTCCCCTATGCCCTTGGGTACTGAGTTGGCACAGAGAGAATAATATTTAGAGGAGCAACTTGAGCTTGGGTGGGATAGGATACATCTTGAATCCTTCTCTAGTACTCTACTATTGACAATCATAGTTCCTTCTGAAATTTAAGGAAGCACATGTGTCAGCATCTGTGATGTGCACAATACTGTTGGCTTTTCTTCACATTTTATCAGACACTCCAGTAGTTAGGGAGGAAACTCTAGCATTTCCATCACAGATCCAGAGCTTTTAAGCTGAGGGACAAACTTGGGAAAGTTTTTTCGTTTTTCTGCTTCAGTCTCCTCATCAGTAGAATGAGAATGGTTAAAAGTGTATATTTAGTGATTGGAAGGATTAAATGAGGTGCCGAGGATAAAGCACTGATCACAGTTCCTGGAAAACTATAATCACTCTAGTATTAGCTATTATAACTATCATAATATCATCAACACAAGTCAGGGCGTTTTAACCTGAAAGCCAGCTTTGCTATGTGTTTCTTATGACTCAAATGCTTAATTCCTTGGTGTCCAATTTTATGTCATGTCTCTTTTATTTTCCAAGTGGGAATTCTTTTTAATGATACAACATTTATTTGAAAAGACATCTGCTACCAATATCATTTTTCCAGCTGAATTTTTCACTTATTTAATAAAGTATATTATAAAGCAAGTAGAAATTAATTTATTTTTACTTTGACCCAGATTTTATTAAGGTTTTTATAAGATCACATTCCAAATCATCATCTGCATTCCAAGCATTATTTAGCACTGAGGCATTAGATGGTTTTCAAATTTGTAGCCACTTTTCTCTTGAAGGTCGTGTGATCATAAAAGCCAAGGGCTGGCAAGGAAAGAGAAGGATGGAGAAGATGAAAGAAAAAGAAAAAAAGAATATTGAAAGAAAACATGAACTATAGCTAGATACCAAGGAAAAGATGGAGCCACTATTGAGATCTGATGAATTACATGGTTAGTGTTTTTAAAGAGAAAGAAAATGAATTATTAACCTACCTATTCCGGCAAGTAATGGCAATTAGTTTTGAATGCAAAAAGTGCTCACACAACCTCTGTGGCTATGAAAAATACTCCTCATGATCAAGTACTTTCAAACATTCTTCAAAGCAATTATCTTTGACAGAAGCAGCATCCTGATGGGAATGCTGGATTTAACAAATAATTGGGAAGTAAGAATTTTCTTGCATATTCTATGGCTCCCTAGTGCTGAATGTCAGTAATCTATTGCCCAATAATCTATTGAATGCCCTAATCTATTTCAAGAGTAATGTTACCAATTTTTTTGTGTGTAAGGAATTGTTAGAATCCTTCTAAGTTAATACTAATGCCATTTATGAAATTTCCTTTTGTTTACTGAAAGACTCAGACTCGTGAAATTATCATTTAAAAAAGATACGGTGGATCTTCATTATTCATGGGTTCCCTGTATGCAAACTTAACGTACTTGCTACAATTTGTTTATAACCCAGAATCAACATTCATGGTGGCTTCATGGTCATTTGTGCAGAGCAGTAAAATGTTTGAGTCGCCTGGGGATTAAAGAGTATACTTACCATGAAGAGCACTGTGTAAGGTATTGAATTGTACACTTAGAACTAATATAACACTGTGTATTAACTGAACTGGAATTCAATTTAAAAAAAACTTAAAAAAAAAGTCTGAGTCACCAAATATCCATACTCTCAAGATTGAGCAAGGCAGGCTCTTGTGTCAACCTATAACACTATAAACACATGTCCTTTCCTTGGTTTATGTAGGGCCACATTTTTCCATGTTTGTGCTTTTCACTGGTGATTTCACTGTTTAAAATGCCCCCAACTATAGTGCTGACGTGATGCCTTGTGTTCCTAAGTTCAAGGAATCTATGCTGTGCCTTATGGAGACAATATGAAAAGAAAATGGAGATCAGCTTTGCGCAAGCATGACTTATAGTGCTTTGGCTTTGAGTTCATTGTTGATGAATCAAAAATATATAATAAGGTGTCTTTAGCCAGAAACACAGCTAAAGCAATGTTGTGCATTAATTAGTTGGTGAAAATGTTGTGGTCAGAACCTAACCCTGAATTTCTTCTAGGAGCAATGAGTCAATATTCCTAATTCAGTGTTCATGGTGACTTTAGAGAATATAATTGCTGCTAATAACAAGAATTGTGTCTTGTTTTCTGATTGTTATTACTGAGTGGGAGCCAGCTACTGGTCAAGTCTGTATTTCTTCCATTGATATAAAAAACCAATGTCCATGGGTATCAAAAATAATGTACTGATTCATGCAACCAACTGTCTTTATGTAAAAAGTTGTGTTTGAGTCAATTATCAATTGTTATGGATCTAAAGACAACAGTTTTTACTCTTTACTCTTTACTCAACCAAAAATGCAAAACTTTCTAAGGAATTTGGAAAAGCTCTGGTCCTATTTTCATGAGTTTAATGAGTCTATGAGCGACCAGTTGGCTTGTAATCACTTCATAAAGATCACTAAACATTGGACCCAGCGTAAAAATTCATATATCTTCCTTAGCGGTACAAAGTCATCAGCCTAACACATTGAATTATTTCTACTATCACTTATAACATTCTTATTTACCCACCTATCTGCATATGAGAGAAAAAGCTATATTGGCCCTTGACTTTAGAAACCCCAGTGGGTCACATTGATATGGACAATATTTGATGTTCAAAGACATAAAGATGGCTATGGAAGTAATAACAAACAAGCTGCATAAAATCTGGAGAGAAGAGATTATCCCTATGGTTACCATTTATAAGGAACGTTCAAAAGGAATATTTTGTTGAGTTTATGAAAGCATTTGGCTATCACTAGCTGTTACCAATGCTACTTAAAGCACATGCTTTGAGGCATTCTTAGCAGTGATGAAGACAAAAATGCACCTTAACCATGTGGCCCTCTTGCCTTCAGTTGGATCTGTTTGGAACAGTGCACCCTGCACACCAACTCTTTGATCAGTCACCAGTCAACACCCTTCTTATTAAATATCTGAAGAACCTGACAAGGCCAAGAAATATATCATTTCTACTAGCTTTGGAGCCATATTGACTGTAATTTAATTTTACAGTACTGAACATTAGAAAATTTATGTCTCAGAGATATGGAATTGAAGTGTTGCCCCAATAAACCATTAGAAATAAAAAAAAAAATACTTTAAAGACAATAGTTTATCTAAAGAATTCTTTCAAAACTTAGCAGTAAAAGGGTGTAGATCCATGTTATCTTTGACCATATTCCATGAAGGGGGAAGAATTATCTATACAGTTTATGATTTCCCTTGGGTATAACAACATGCTTGGCATTTAGTTGTCCAATTATTTTCTTTAATGGGACTTTGGAAAAAATTAAGATGTATGTAACAACATTGCCAGGTTTTGAAAATAGTTCTTTTAACCTTGAACTGAAGAAGAGACTTTACATATGTGATCTTAAAAAAAGTGATTGGCTCTTACGATGCATTACAACACTTGCGATTGACTTTGTTAGCCAGCCCATCAAATGTAGTCTTATTTATTTCATGTGCTTTACTGGCAATTTAGAGAGCAGGCTCAAGGTGAATGACACTTGTAATCTCAAAAAAATCTTCCCATTGGCCCAAGAACTTGAATTCGGAGTAGTTTAGCTTATAGACTTTCTAACTCAGGTAAGTGTTCTTATTTTAAAACTGCTGGGTTCGTATTTTCTAACCTGTGATCACTAAAGATAAAAAGTAAATCTTGAAAATTCCTATAATAGTGTAATTTTGGATATGATGTGTCTGATGATGAGCTCCGATCATCTGCCCTAGTCTCCATCTCAAAGAAGAGTAGGGGAAAGCATACATACTTATGTTCTAGGGGAGAAAGTAGGGATATGGGGTTTAGGAGGGGCTGAACAATGGAAAAATTATATCAAGCAATTATAGGGGAAAGACTGATGGTTGATCTCCATGTTCTCTGATACCTTTGACCCAGTCTCCATGGCAACTAAGTGGGGCCTCAGCCAACTAGGGAGTTTCTGGAGTTGTTGGTGCTGTCCTGGCAATTCCAGCCTGCCATAAGACTCAGAATTATCCCCATCGAAATTTAAACCACAGCTTACAACCTCCACATACCATCAAACTGCAGCAGGGACCTGGGAGAATATGGATCAACTAGCCGGATACCTAGAACTCCCACCTATTCAGCTTCACAGACCCACCCTGGTAGCAACCTCAGCATTTTATATTTTTCATCCTACTTAGTATGTTATAGTGAGGTTTACCAGTATATACACTCCATCACCGACTCTAAGATACCATCAATTAAAGATGAAATATTATTTTAAATGTCACTAAAAAGAGAAGTTGCCAAACTCAAATGCCATCAATTATCATGCAAGCCCCAATTTTCACAGACTTTAAAATGTGAAGTGCGCACACACACACACACACACACACACACACACACACACTGTGTTTTGGAATCCATAAAGTCAGCCATTTAGATTGAAATAAAATCAGAAGTGTCTACATAAAATATGGTAGTGTTCTCTTGTGTATTTTATGATTATCAGTAAAGGCTTAACTTAACTTTGGAAATGACAAACTCAGACTAGAGTTTTGAGAACTTGAGCTAGCCACATCATACCTTTTCTTCTCTTTCTCCTTTGATGATGCTTTCTTTGTGCAGCCATTGGCTTTTCCAGTCATCCAGGCTTAATTCTGTCTGCATCTTTTTGGCCTGTCCTTCTTCATTGCTATAAAAGGGAGAAATTCTCTGCCTGACTTAGGATGCTTTAGCTGAAGCCAAAAAGGAGAAATACTGTGATGACATAGTGTATAAACAATAGCATGACTCCCCCTGATGTTCTTTTCCAAACAAAGAGAGGTGAATTTTCTCTATTCTCTGCCTATTTTTCTAGTTTTTTTAAGTGATAAATCCCTTGCATTTCATTTGCATGATTCCTGACAAACCCCTGAAGATATCAAGATGATTTTTCATAATCGTCTCCCTACTCTTGGTCAGTAACTTGGATAAGAGGGGCCTCCAGGTTTTCTGGCTGCCTCTAATTGTCCTGGGTTCTTATTCATGATTTGGTTCAGGTACACTGGCTTCCCTGCTGAATTGGGAAGGTCGCTTAAAAAACCCTCTGCGTCCCCCATGTCTACTCACCAGTCAAGGACTGAGACATGTTCTTTATCAAAAGAGCATCTTCACAGCACAACAGTGTGGCTGAGGGGAGTTGCAAGCAGAGGAAGGAGAGGATGTCTCTGCCAACACACAAACAAGAAATGATAACTTGATAAGAGACACTGACCATACATTAAACGTACTAATTTAACTAGGCAATAAATTCTGGAATTCAGTATAGACACTTGAGTTTGAGACCAAGATTCCGAAATCACCGGGACATAAATCATACTTGGGATCTGAAAGTGAATGTCATTACTGTACAGAAAGAAAGAAAAGGGGGCCAGCCCTGGCCCTGAGCACCAGCAGGCACCACAAAGGGGTGGACCGAGTAACATCAAAGGAGAAATTGCTCTCTGAGAAGTCAGAAGAAAAGCAGGCTCACAGAATTGCAAGGGATGTTGAAAGAAGAGGAAAATCCCTGGTCAAATGATGCATACTAACCAAATAGATTTAGAATAAATATCTCCCTTAGATTCAGAAATTGTGAAACTTAGGAGTATTGTATGAGCCACTGCACAGGTTGGTAGGCATGTTTTACAGAACAATTAACAAGGACGTTTCTGTCTGATCTCAGGACCAGACTGTATATCTCTCTTTGGGAGATTAGGTAGTGTCCTGTCTACAGTCTCTTTTGTCCCTCATCTTCTCTTTAGCAGAGGGACTGGCTGCACATAGTCCAGGGAACATGCCTTGAGCAGGCGAGAGCAGACACCTGCTTTATATGGTTGACTGCCTGTGCCAGGGGAAACGCACCATTCAGTAATCACCTGACCACACCAGAGCCAATGCTGGCAAAGCCCTACCGCTTGCCCTATTTTCTCACATTCCTTTTCAGTAGGTGCTACAACATTCTGCCTGCAAATTTGCCCTGAGCATACATATTGTTTCCTAGGATTAGTTCCTTTTTTTTTTTTTTAAACAGGAAAGAGGTTTAAAATCCTTTCTTTTCTTTTTTTTTTTAACGTTTATTTATTTTTGAGACAGAGAGAGATGGAGCATGAACGGGGGAGGGACAGAGAGAGAGGGAGACACAGAATCAGAAGCAGGCTGCAGGCTCTGAGCCATCGGCCCAGAGCCCGATGCGGGGCTCGACCTCACGGAGTGTAAGATCGTGACCTGAGCTGAAGTCGGACGCTTAACCGACTGAGCCACCCAGGCGCCCCTAAAATCCTTTCTTGAGGCACATGG
Source organism: Panthera onca (assembly GCF_046562875.1). Lineage (NCBI taxonomy): Eukaryota > Metazoa > Chordata > Mammalia > Carnivora > Felidae > Panthera > Panthera onca. The sequence continues at coordinate 145,820,365 of NC_138347.1, forward strand.
GTGGCTCAGTCAATTAACTGTCCGACTTCGGCTCAGGTCATGATCTCTCGGTTTGTGGGTTCGAGTCCTGTGTCAGGCTCTGTGCTGACAGCTCAGAGCCTGGAGCCTGCTTCAGATTCTGTGTCTTCCTCTCTCTCTGCCCCCCTCCCTGCTCAGACTCCATCTCTCTCTCTCTCTCTCTCTCTCAAAAATAAATAACATTAAAAAATTTTTTAAAAAATCATTTTTTAGCCAAAAACTGTACTTGGTTATGACCATTTTGTGGTTTCCTGGTGATTTTTATCGGTTCCTCTGAGTATCTTGGACATCCACACTTCTGCTATCGCATATGAAATCCTCAGTTTCTCAGCCAGTATGGCCATTTGTAATTATGAATTCTTACTAGCTTCCAACACTAGGATCAGTGTATGATTAACCCTGAATTGTCAGTATTTATTCTTGACCTCCTTCCCATTCTCACATTGATCCTTCTGGCTGTAGCAACTCCCATTTGATCCCAGATCGTCTGTATTCTACTGACCTAGCAAAGCTAAATGCTTCCTGACATTTTTGGGCTTACTCGTAAGTCAGGCCTCTAATCTGTATGGTTTTTGTAAATGATATGCCTTTTTTCTTCCTGAATTTAAAACTTAAAAACAATTCAAAGAACAATTCATATAATACACTTCTTTAAGTTACTTCCCATTATAAAGTAATTCTAATTATATATAGCTTACAAAAGAGTCAGAAAAAAATACAGGAAAGGAAAAAAATTATGGTTATACCACTCCAGTATTTTGGCATTTAACATTATTGAAATTAATTTATTTCTAGTCAGAGATATTTTTTTAATTTTTTTTAAATTTTTGACCCATATGATACACATAATTTTGTATCATGATTTCTTCGCTAAGGGACATGTTTCTAAAGAGAAATATTGGTAAGTAAATATAAACAAAGTTAAGTGAGGTTTCACTACAATAGCAGAACCCCAAATTTTATAACACATTATAATTTTCAAACCCTTTCACACACATAACTTTTTAAGCCACCTTACTTTACTTATGGAATTTTTAACCATAACCCACTGACGGTTATAAATATTGTTAACATTGATTGCGAGAAATACACTCTTCAAAGATAATATCCAGGGGCGCCTGGGTACCTCACTCGGTTGAGTGTCCACCTTTGGCTCAGGTCATGATCTCACAGTTTGTGAGTTGGGGCCCCGGGTTGGGTTCTGTGCTGACAGTTCAGAGCCTGGAGTCTGCTTCAGATTCTGTGTCTCCCTCTCTCTGCCCCTCCTGTGCTCACACTCTCCCTCCCTCTCTCTTTCAAAGGTAAATAAACATTAAAAAAAATAATATACAGAAAATTACATTATCCTTTTCTTATTTGGCTTCCTGAACTTATCTTGTGCTAATTCAGTACACAATATTTGCTAAAATATACAATATGTACTTATTTATTATTACTTATTATAGTATTTACTTATGTATATACTACAGTGTTGCCTTACATCTGATCATAGAAAGTTGGAAATTCTTGTGACTATTCATTTTTACCCATACAATTATGATGCATCATTTGTCAAGACAGAATTTAGAAAAAAAGAGAAATGTTATGCTAACACATTGATGTTTCCATTTTCCAGTAATTACAGTGTATGTCTATCCATATGAAGTTTGTTGCCTCAAATTTTTTGGTCCCCATTTACATGACAATATAAAAATAGTTTCAGGGGTACCTGGGTGGCTTGGTCAGTTAGGCGTCTGACCTCGGCTCAGGTCTTGATCTCAGGGTCCGTGAGTCTGAGCCCTGCTTAGGGCTCTGTGCTGACTGCTCAGAGGCTAGAGCCTGCTTCGGATTCTGTGTCTCCCTCTCTCTCTGCCCCTCCCCCACTCATGTTCTGTCTCTCTCTGTCTCTCTGTCTCAAAAATAAATAAACGTTAATAAATTTAAAAAATAGTTTCAAAAATGATAAAATCAGTTCTATCAGCCTGTCTTCTCATTAGCTTTGTTATAGTCCATGATCCTCTGCTCCTCGGAAAGACCAAGCATTACAGTCCAAAAATCTTTCTGAAGTGTTAATGCCTACTCCCTACTGAGACTAGGGAGCCCATAGCCCATAGCAGTATTTCCATGATTATTACCTCTTCATTTAACTTGTTAATCATTTAAAGTTATAAAAATCAAATATCTAGCTCCTAAGTCAAACTGATGTGTCTTAATGAAATCCCTATATTTATTGAAAATAATTAGATACCTTAATTCAGCAAACTGCATTTTAAAATTTCTTCTAAACTGTTTAGCTCTTATAGTATAGATTCTGCCGGGGTGACTAGAAATATCCTATTATGGTTGAAATACTAAGCAAAAACTCAGCTGCTGCTGGAAAATGACAAAAATGCCCCCTTTCGTTTAAATAAATTGCAAACACTTCCAATGCACAACTTATGTAAACTCGAAAAATGGAAAATATTTGTGCATCTCGTAAGCTCTTTCGAAACAGAGAGACAGGATTAAACATCACTTCCCTCCATATGTGGTGTGACATTTTTGTTTTGTTCCAAGTTACTTTTTGTGTGACTCTGGAGTTTGTAAACATGCCATAAAATTTGGTAATTACATAATGATGATTTCATGGTTCTTCACTTAGTGTAAAGGTGGCTAGACAGGGCAGCAAAATTGATTTTCTTTTGTACCTTTGTGGAAAGAAACAAAAGGAAATTGAATGCAAAATCTGCATTAAGACTATATTAGAATTATAACTCAACAATCTGTTACACATGAAATGAAAACCAGGTGCAGCCAAGTATTAGTTATTGTGCTATGATATTCAGCCAGTGGGCTACGTTCACACAACCCTTTGTTTAACCCATGCCTTGTTTTGTTACCCATAATGTCCCAAATGTATATGACCTGAAACTATCTCTTGTCTCCTCTTGCCGAAGGTGCTCAGAGACATGACTGTCCCTAGGCAAAATCATGAAGTAGGTGAATCTTGTGTTCATTCCCTACCCTCTTGCAATGACAGTCGCACTTGAGATCCTCTCCACCTGCCTGTCCCCGAGTACCTACTCCAGTTGCTTATTGCTCTGGATTTACCCTCTGTTTTCCAGGGGGTTCATGCTGTTTCTTGGGATTGGACAATCCCTCTTTGATTGTGTAATTGCCCTGCTCAAAAAATATCCCATGCCTCCCTAAGAGGAGCCAGGCAATCAAGGTTCTCCCTCCTTTTCTTTTGACTCTGAATTCCCACTACCCCACCCCCCACCACAATGTTCTACTGCAGATGAATCACCCACCTTGCCCTTTTTATTTCTTTGTCTTTTCCATGCTATTCCTTTTGTCTGAGCCGGCCTCCATCTCTCATCTCCATCTATGGAAATCCTAATCGTCTTTCAAGTCTCCACTCATCTCTACATCTTCCACATGCTTTCCCTGGTCACCCCCAGCCTCTCTCCTCTATCCCTCACCCATCCATACCACTCAGATGGCTCTCACCACGTGTTGCTTTGTTTTATAATATTCATGTATGTGTCTTGTCTCCAGGCACTGTGCTGGTTACTTTACAAATGTAATCTCATTTCAATTTCACAACAATCTGATGAGGTAGGTATTAACCATTTAACAGCTGAGGAAACTGAGGTTGAAACACGTTAAATAATTTGCCCAAGGTCACACTGCCAGAAATAACAGAGCTAAGACTTGAACCTAGGTCCAAAATATATATTCTTTCCACAAAACCATATTGCCATCTATTCAGTTCTTTTCCATCTTCTGAAAGATGGATGGAGGTTTCAGATGTAGGTAGAGGCCAACTTAGGCTTCCTGATTATCAAATGGATATTCAACAAAAAGGTAGAGTTTATTGATAATTACTGTGTTCCTAGTTGGGGCTGATTTGTTAACTATAACCCACAAGAAATTCAAGTAGTAGGTGAGAGAAAAAATCCTTACCTAATGTTGTCAGGACAAATAAACATGGCACGAGAAGAGAATGTTCAAGATAATTGGTCATTCAAGAAATGATAAATAGCATTGGTCTCCAAGCACTATTGGAAAATAAGTCCAAGGAAAAGGAGAAAACATGAGGTTGACTAGGAAAGGCATCCTATAAGTCCCCTAGGATTTAAACAGTCTCAGGTGGTTAGGAGGCTGAAGGTATTATTTCATCTTAAACTCACAAACTAGCAATATCTCTATGGAGTATAAAGCCCATTCTTTTCATTCTGCCTCTGGTGTAACATCTTGAATAAGTTAGGGGAAAGAAGGTTAGTGTTTCTAAGAAAGAGTTCTATGCCCAATGGGCAATTTATACAACTGCCCTCTCCAGGATCTAGAACCATGGAGTATCAGCTGCACCCCAGATAGGCCCGTTCTGGGGAGTCTTCAGCCTGGACTCAGCCTCCTGTCTGTCACATGGCATAGGCCCCATCTTGGGAAAATTTTAGACTTAGGATCTGTTTTTGACACCACGACCTTTGTTTCTCCCGAGGGGGAGAAAGCCTATCTTTATCTCTGCTCTATTACTCTCTTCTTATTTTCCAATCCCCTACCTTGTCCTAATATCTGTTGCATGTTTCTTTAACATGAGTGAGACAGTTATGATTACACATGTATTCTCAGTGCACCTCTGTTAACTTCTGAAAGTCATCTCAACTTTGCTTGCAAACTCTGTTTCCATTTCTGTGTGCTCCCAGTATGCCAGTCCCATTTGTATACAGCTCTACACTTTTGTTCTTTATACCAATCTTAATAACAATTTTAAAGTTGGGAAAAATAATGCATGTAATCTAAGCTTGACTATAGCAGGGCATACTGAACTTCAGACCCTATCTTGGAAAGCCTGAGAATTTCCATTTCAGTTATGTGCTAAATCTGAGGAATTCAATGAGCCCAGTAGGAAAACTACCTTCACCCACACTGGAAAAAATTCAAGCACAAAACTCCTCTCTCTTTTCTCTAAAGTTTTTATGATTTTTCTTGTCTTCTACTAAAGTCCTCAAAGTTCATTCATTTTTTTCTTTTTATTTTGTGATGATTATAGATTCATGGGATGTTGCAAAAGAAATGTACAAGGAGGCCCTGTGTACCCTTCATCCCATTTCTCCCAATGGTTATATATTATATAATTATAGTGTACTACCAAAGCCAGGGAATTGACATTGGTCTAATTTACTTTCAAATTAAAAAAAAAAAAAAAAAAAAAAAAAGCTAACCTGATAACAACCTAGTCCGTTTTCCTTCCACATTCTGTTTATACTCACAAGCAGTAAAAAGACAGTATTGGAAAACACAAGGTGGTATGATAGGGGTGTCTGGGTGGCTCAGTTGGTTAAACGTCCGACTTTGGCTCAGGTCATGATCTCATGGCTAGTGGGTTTGAGCCCTGCGTCAGGCTCCGTGCCAACAGCTCAGAGCCTGGAGCCTACTTCGGATTCTGTGTCTCCCTCTCTGTCTCTCTCTGCCCCTCCCCCACTCACGCTCTGTCTCTCAAAAATAAATAAAACATTAAAAAAATTTTAAGTTCAAAAATAAAGCTGACATGACCAGACGTGCACAGAAAAAGTTCTCCCACATTGCTAGAGATGATCGTCAGGTCTCATGCAGACCCTCAGTCAGTGTCATAGGTAGTGGAAGGCAGCCTGCATCAGAAGACATGGGCTACAATCTAATTCTCCCTCTAAATAAATATGTGACCTTTAGCAAATCACTTGACTTCTCCAAGCTTCAGGGTCTCCATCGATAAAATGGAGAAGCTATTTCTCCCGCCTACTCCGTAGGGTTTTCATGAGGATCAGATGTGATATGTGTATGAAGAAAGGAGGTAGGAAAAAAAAAAAGAAAGGAAAGGAGGTAGGCTGTGAATTAGCAGTCATGAAGTTTATTATTCTTTTCTGAAACTACTGCCAGTTACAGAAGTTTAGTTTTTCAAAGGTGAGTGTATTCTTAGAAGTACACTTAGGACGAAAGCAGCTCCTGATTAACTACAAGGCCTAAAATTTCCCTCATGTGTAAATGACCTTGCCTTTCTACCGTTCTTAGTAGGACAGGCACACGGCCACTTATTACCTACACACCCCTGAGGCATACCACCTATTTTATTTTATTTTATTTTTAAAAAAATTTTTTTAACGTTTAGTTATTTTTGAGACAGAGAGAGACAGAGCATGAACCGGGGAAGGTCAGAGAGAGGGAGGCACAGAATCTGAAACAGGCTCCAGGCTCTGAGCTGTCAGCACAGAGCCCGATGCGGGGCTCGAACTCACGCGAGATCACACGAGATCATGACCTGAGCCGCAGTCGGCCGCTTAACGACTGAGCCACCCAGGCGCCCCGTACCACCTATTTTAAAATAAATGTTTCTTAGCATTTCCTTCTAAAAGGGCGAATGCATTTTAAGTAGCTTTTACTTTTATCCTGACCACAGGATTTATTCTTCCTTTTTTTTTCATCCACGAGATGTACAATAGGTGCTCTTGACAATAGTGAGAAATCATAAGGATACCAGATTAGACAGAGGATGGTTTATGAAGTAGATACGGAAATCATCCAAACTGCATTGTTCCTTGGTTTGTCTGGATGTATAATATAAACTCCTAACTCGCTGGTGGATTCTGATGTGTGGGGAGTAAAAATGCTAGTCTTGGCAGTAAGAATGGAAAAATGTATAGGATAAAATAAACTTAAATCACGGAAAGTAAAGATAAAAGTATTTGTGTGGACTGAATGTTTTGGGCACCGAGATAAAAGTGTTAAGATTTGATTTCTCCCCTTTCCTCCCTGTATACAGGCTGGCATGGCTCTGACCTATGACCCCACAGCTGCCATACAGAATGGGTAAGTAGACCACATTTTCTCTATTTTAATTGCTAAGGTATCTTTGATCTCTGAAATCAGTACTGAAGAAAAATGTTCAAAACTGTCTTTCTTTTGTTTTAAATCTTTAAGGAGAAAGTGTACACCAAACATGTCTCACCACTGTAATAGACAGAGTCAAGTTAGTGACTTGGTGATTGTGTCTTTGCTCTTCATTTGAATAAGCATCTAGAATTTTTGTAGCCTCTTACTTAGAATAAGTCACAGAGTCTAGGATTCCTCCTTTGAAAAATAAAACTTAAACTACATGATCTGACCTCTCAAAAATTCTGTAATTCTGAGTATCTTTGGTTGAACTCACTTTCCAATATCTTCTCTTTGCGTTGGCTGTCCTGCAGTTGACAATAATTATTCTTTGGTTGGTTGGTTATTTTTATTTTCACAGCCTTCTATCTTGGATTTCTCCATGGCTTTCAGTTTTCTGTCTTACAGTCTCATTAAATAATCAGAATGAAGACCTCATTTAAGATCAGTGTAGAGGATAAAAGAATGCAAACTTTTTTCTATTTGGTCAGCTGCCTCGAATGAAAATCTGTGGGATGTTGAAAGGATTTAAATATCTTCTGTTCTGATAGTTATTCATTTAAGCAATCATTTATTCATTCATTCAGTAAACATCCAGTGGGTATGCCAAGCAGAGTGCTCTGCTCTCCAGACTTAAAAGACAGTATCTGAGACAGGGCCTTTGCCTCAAGGAACTCATAGTCAACCCTCCCATAAAAGAGTAAACATGGATGGTAGGCTAAGGGAGGACTCTAGTCCTTTCTCTCTTGTTGATTAAAACTCCTCTCTAGGAGTGAAATTTAAGGGTTTATCCAATAAGCATTTTCTTATTTCCAATAAGGCACCATAAACTTGGTGAGTAGAAAGAAGAAATAGAGAAGAACGTCCTCAAGAATCATATTGTATATTTGCGAAAATAAAATAGTTAACTCAAAAGGTACAGAACAAGGCCTTATATGCTAAGTGACGGTGACAGAAAACAGGTGTTTTAATGGAAGGAAATAACACGTATTAAACACATACCATGCACCAAGTAGTTTATATTTGTAACTTAACATGCATTGTTTCAGAGTCAAATGCATGTAAAAATACGTGGAGTGACAGTAGAAATGTATATACATAAATGGAAAATAGAAATAATAATTGAATGAATATGTTCACTAACCAGATTCAACAAGTGCTAATATTTTGCATACTATATACGTACATATGTTTCCATCTGTAATATTTAGCCATATATCTATTATATGAATAATTGAATAATATGAATAATGAATAATACGAATATATGAATAATAATTATATGCATAATGAATAATATTATTATATAATAGTAATTGAATATGTTCACTAACCAGATTCAACAGGTGCTAATATTTTGCATACTTTATGTTCCCATCTGTAACATTTAGCCATACATCTATTATAAAGTCCTTCTTACTCAAAGCTCTTTGTGAAGGATTAGATATACAGTAGTGACTTAGGCTTGGACCGGAGTGGAGGATGACACTCCCTTCTGCATCACTTCAGTCAATGGTCTTTCCAGTGCATAATTTAAAATCTGACTGTCTTCTCTAAAGACATAATTTTCCAAGTATTCTTGCTGATTTATCAGAAACCTAAAGAGAAAACTAAAGGTATTTCAGTTCCTAATCTGAACAGCCAAAGGGGAGCTTTGGGGAGTGCCATGTTAGAGGCTGTGAGGACACAATAGTACACAGTGAACATCTGTCCCTCCTGCAGGACTTTTTCCTCACATTTCAAGCCACTGCCCATGTGCCATAATGATTGCAGGTACATCTGTCCACCTTAATCACCCTCTCTATGACGTATCTTTATCTGTACCTTATATTAACTGCAACACGGTATCCTTCGCATGATTGGAAGAGTTGCAAAAATGGCTCACCCTTTTTCGCTGCCCACTTAAGTGTTTCCAACAGTGAATATTTCCCTCATGAAACACATTTTAGTTAAGATGCTGAGGATACCCATCTTCCCGATTTTATCGTCTGATCTACTCTCATTGATAAAGAACTATATGCCATCAATTAGTCTTTTTCTTCAATCCCTTCATGTCCACTGAATATTCCTTTCAGCCTATAGAAATGCTCAAGTCTTGGGGCGCCTGAGTGGCTCAGTCGGTTGAGCGTCCGACTTCGGCTCAGGTCATGATCTCATGGCTTGTGAGTTTGAGCCCCGCATCAGGCTCTGTGCTGACAGCTCGGAGCCTGCAGCCTGCTTCAGATTCTGTGTCTCCCTCTCTCTCTGCCCCAACCCACTCACATTCTGTCTCTGTCTCTCTCAAAAATAAACAAACATCCAAAAAAAAAATTTTTTTTAAAGAAATGCTCAAGTCTTTTCCACCTGTAGGGGGAGTAGAAGCAAAACCATTCTTTCATACCAATGACATCACTTCTAGTGACCTAGCTAATTTAGCCTTCTCTTCACTGCTAAACAACTTCAGTTGTCTGTATGCAGGATCTTCCCATATTCTTTTCTTTTTTTTTTATGTTTATTTCTTTTTGAGGGGGCAGGGGAGGAGCAGAAAGAGAGAGACTGAAGTGGGCTCCCTGCTGACAGCGGAGAGCCCAATGCGGGACTCGAACTCACGAACCATGAGATCATGACCTTAGCTGAAGTTGGAGTCTTAACCAAATGAGCCACCCAGCCGCCCCCTTCCCGTATTTTTTTTTCAAATGCCTATTAAATTATGAAGTCTCATTTCAAACTTGACTGGGATTTCCCTTGCTAATGCTCCCAGTGATGTCCAAATGTGTCTGTTGTGACTGACACCCTTTTAGTTCTTCTATCATTTGAAACCTCACTCCACTCAACTCGTTGTTGGTACCATTTATACCTTTTTGGCAATTTCTTATCTCATGGGCCCCACAGCTCCATTCCCTGCTGATCCTGCTTGCTCTGTACTCCTTTCTACTCCCTTGGCCTCTCCTGATTCTTCCTCTTTTGCCCACTTTTACTAATCTTTCTCAGGATGCTGTCTTTTTCCTCTTTGATCTCACCCATTCCTCTTCCTTTGGGGACCTTAAAACACGCAAGCTGACACTTAAAGTTTGTAAGGAGATGCAGGGCACTATCACCTGTGTTTCTAACTGCTTATTAGGTAATATTACTCTTGGATATCTTTGTCTATCCCAAACTGAGATCATTAACTTTATCAGTGCTTCCTAATACAAGCCAAACAAATTCAAATGACAAACAAATATGAAATTTACTTGTTCTTTTTTTTTAATAATTCACTTTAAGAATTTCTTAAGTGTATTTATTTATTTTGAGAGAAAGTAAGCATGAGTGGGGAGAGGCAGAGAGAGAGAGGGAGAGATAGCATCAAAAGTAGGCTTTGCACACTGTCAGTGTGGAGCCCGACATGGGGCTCTATCTCATGAACCGTAAGTTCATGACCTGAGCTGAAATCAAGAGTCCACAGCTTAACCGGCTGAACCACTCAGGCACCCCATTCGTAATTCACTTTAAAGCCATTTAGGCCATCAACTCCAGTTTCTGGGTTCTCTCTTTTATAATATTCTTAATGATAAAATTGGTCACTAAGACTTAATTCAATTTACCTTTGAACTATATCTTTACCCCAGCACTTTCTCCTTGCCACTGGTTGGGTTTATTCGATCATCCTCCCTACCTGTACTAACCTTTTACCTGTCTCTAGTATAGCTCTCCTGTAAAACATTTTCATATTGTTTTTTGAATATTTAAAAAAAATCAAAATGTAGGGGCAGCTGAGTCACTTAGTTGGTTAAGCTTCCAAGTCTTGGTTTTGGCTCAGGTCATGATCTCACAATTTTGTGAGTTTGAGCCCCGCATTGGGCTCTGCACTGACAGTGTGGAGCCCACTTCAGATTCTCTCTCTCCCTCTCTCTCTGTCCTACCCTGCTTGGTCAGTCTCTCCCTCTCTCTCTTTCTCTCTTTCTCAAAATAAATAAACTTTATTTATTTATTTATTTTTAAGCAACAGGGAAAATTTATTAAAATCTAAGATTAGAAAGGAAGAATAGTAGGAAAGCTCTCTTTACAGAGAGGGGCATTCAAAAGTGAGTGCTCCATAAATAAAAAAAACTTTAACAAATAAGTAAATAAAAACAAACAATAAAAATGTAATCACAGCAATCACCTCCCTGCCTGGTTTAAAGCATTAGGCAGAGTTTAAACTATAGAACAAAACTCAGACTTCCAAGAATGGCACCGAAAAATCCACAAAACAAAAACAAAAACAAAAACAAATCCGTGATTTGGTTCCTGAAAATCATGTGAACCTTCTGTGAACCTTCCAGGACATTCCATGTTACTTTACACTTTTGTGTCTTGTTGCTCATGGAATTATATCTGCCCCCAAGAGAATAGTGATTTCCTTTCTTCCTTCCTTCCTTCTTTCCTTCCACCCTTCCTTCCTTCCTTCCTTCCTTCCTTCCTTCCTTCCTCTCTTTCTTTCCTTCTTTTTTTTCAATACTACTTTCCCTTAAAAGGCACAGTCAAATGATTCCAGGTAGAACTACTTACACGATTAGTCATAAGAGAAGCCGTATAAGCAGTGTTAAGAGAGCACCCTCCAGAATCAGGCTGTTGATATGCACATCCAAACTCTGTCATTCATCAGACATGGGCAAGTTGTTTGTGCTTTAGTTTGCTCCTCTGTGAAATGGAGAAGACAGTAAGGCTTTGTAAGGATTAAAGGAAGTCTGTATGGTACACTGTAATCATCAGTGTAAATATTGATGTTATTGTTGCACTATATTTCATATTACCATGGTATGTTTGCAGTCTTTTTTTACCGTGTAGCCATTGACACAGTATGTATTTCCCTGCTGGACTATTAACTCAGTGAAGGCGAGTTGCATGCTTTGTTCATCTTTATAGACTGTTTAAACCCAGTAGTGTGCTAAATCAGAAATAGGAAATGTAACCAATGACATCTGCTTGGCCCCAGCAAATCGGTGTTAGAGAAGCCATTCCCCTTTTCAGCACCAACTTACTCTGTCCCCATGTGACACTTTAATCTGATTCTCTTTAAGTATCAGCCTCTCGTTTCACCCAAAGTTTGCAAACCGCCCATGAATTTATCACATCTTGGGTTAAGAATGGAGTTTTAGAAGGCTTAGACTGCCCATTGTGTTGTTGGTAACAAGAAACAGAAATTTTATATGATGAAATGGAAAGAATAGGAAAATTGTAGTAAAATTAACCTTACTCATTTGATACTTCTTCATATAGAGGACTTTTAAAGTGTTTTGTTCATCTTTGGTTTTATTGCCTTATGGGATGACATTTTAATAATAGGGAATACTAGAACAATAATTTCTAAGCATGTAAGATGTCAAGATAACCACAAGTGTGTTCCCAGCCTACCATCCTTTGAGTTAAGCATTAACATGTGCATCTTGGAGGTGTGGAAGTTGATTTAGAAAACTTACTCGGCGCATTAAGGGATCCAACATGAATGTCCAGGATAGAGTAGGCCACTCTCTATTCACATTTCTGTATCCGATCATGCTGGCAGCCTAACTCAGAGAGCCGTCACTTTACAGATAGAGAAATGTCTACTGCTGTAGGAAGGAAACTGGTCTCATTTTACATAAGACAATCAGTATCTAGAGATACAGTTGTAACTGACTCTAATCCAGTTAACATTCTTAAACGTTGCTTAATGCTTACTCAGTTTAATTCAACATTTTTTTCTTTTGAATGTCTTTCTATTAGACTGTTTAAAATCATTTTAGTGATGCAAATTTGAAAAGGAAAAATTTTATATTATAGCAGAGACAGGATACAATACAAATAATACTGTGATAGAAGCCCAAGGTACTATGAGATTTATGTATAAACTTTTATTTCTATAAAATCTTTCTGAAAGAATAAGAAATAGTGGCAGTAATTCTCTGTCACAAGAAATAGTGACAGTAATTCTCTGGGTGGGGGGCACTGAGGTACTACAACATAGGAGAGAGAGAGAGATACTTATTTTTCACTGTTTATATTTTTATATTCTTTTCAAAAAGAAAAATAAAATTAATGTCATAGAACCACAAGGAAGAGGCATTTGTGTTCTAATGAGGTAATAGGAAGGCTTATTGATGGAACATTGACATGAGCGTTTCCTCTTCGAGATGTCCCGTGTCATAGCTAAGGAATGTATTTTATGATCCTGTGTTTTTCCATACAAAGGGAAATTGTACTCACTGTACTAAGCCTTAGAGTTTTCTGAGTATGTGGCTGGGTTGTAGGCAGTAGCTTAAATTGTGTTGAGAGTCAAATATGTTCTGAATTCCATAACCTCTGCATTAATACAGCAACATGACATTGAACTAAATGCTCCACGTTGAGCTCAAGTTTAGCTAATGAAGAACAAACGTGTAAATAGCAACCATGGTGACTCTACCCTGTTTGAATTTAGACGGTAGAAAATGTCAGTTCTGTCACCTGCTTGAATCTATCCAAATTATCACTTAAAAAAAAATTAGTTCAATGTCTCATCTGTCAAAGGCTTTGAAGTTTATAGGGAAGAAATGTCTGGATCACAATGGAAAAATGAAATCTGAGTACTTTTTACTCCAGGCTCACTTACAAGAATGAAATTACCTATTCTTCTTTCAGAGCCGTCTGGCATAACTCTACAGTTTGTTATTACTACTGCCCTATTGCTGTTTTAGCAGTCCAATCTGAAATTCCATCACTAATCACTCCCCATATTCAAAATCCCATCTTTCCAGTGCCCTTTTCAGTAAGAGCCGCCGTGTAGAAGACCTCTCGGATTGTTTTATTTGAATAAAATGTATTCTTGGGAGAGACTTGGGGAAAAAAAATGTTTTCTATAGCATTGGTTTGCCAGCTGTTGTATATGGGCATTTGATATTAAGTGATACCGAAACCTTATCTTATTACACTAGGAAAGGAATCTGATGTGAAGGATATGGTGGTATTACAATAAAAATGGCCAATAACGTATTAATCTTGCGCGATAGTGTTACCCTGAGGATAGTGTTCGTGGTTCTGACTCTAACAATATTGCCTGCGGACATGAAAGACGAGCCGGTGCTGTTTATTTCAGTGTGCAAATAGGATTTTGTGTGGGTTTCTACAGTAAAAAAACACTCTACCCTGGGGTTATTGATATATTCATGTTATTTTTATTGTCAGTAAAATGAGATTTCACCATATTACTACTGACGGCCAAATCCCTGAAGATGACTTTCCTGCAGGCAAGATAATGTCCTATTAGTGACCTAGACTTGCATGTTCTGAACTTCTGGAGCCCACTTGCTTTAAATGCCAGAGAACCAAGTAACTCCTCGCGTTCCTTAAAAATATAAAGTTTTGCAAAGGCCAGCTTAGCGTTCTATAGATAGATCACACTTAGTTAACTCTCTTAGCCACTGTGGCATTTGGTATTTTGTTCATATGACATCTCTCCAGAAGTGACTGGTTATTCCTAAGGCTAGGTTTCTCATCCTCAACACTGTGACATTTTGGACCGGATAATTTTTAGTGTGGGAGCTGCCCTGTGCATTGTAAGATATTTAGCAACCCAGACCTTTATCTACTAGATGCCAGTAGCAGCCGACCCACACGCTTGTGGCAACCAGACCTGTCTCTAGATCCTGCCACCAAATGTTCCCTGAGGAGCAAAATTATTTCTAGTGTAGAACCACTGGACAAAGTGTGAAAGGAACACTCGTCATACACATAATGCCATGTGCATTTGGGGGAAAGATATCTCTATCTATCTATCTATCTATCTATCTATCTATCTATCTTAAATGAGTAAACTTTTCCCAGGAAAACCATTTAAGAATTAATTCCCAAGGCATAATACATATATTATGGGATATAAAAACATGAAGTTACAGGGGTGCCTTGGTGGCTCAGTCGGTTAAGCGTCTGACTTCGGCTCAGGTCATGATCTCACGGTCCGTGGGTTCGAGCCCCGCGTCGGGCTCTGTGCTGACCGCTCAGAGCCTGGAGCCTGTTTCGGATTCTGTGTCTCCCTCTCTCTGACCCTCCCCCGTTCGTCCTCTGTCTCTCTCTGTCTCAAAAATAAATAAACGTTAAAAAAAATTAAAAAAAATACTTTAAAAAAAAAACACAAAGTTACATATTTAGACTTAACTTCGCTTTGTTATTATGGCTAAAATATTCTGTCAGTCGTCTCCTTCATGCTCCCCAGTAAGATAACACCTGTGCCTGGAGCATCTATTTGGATGTTGTTGTTGTTGTTGTTGTTGTTGTTGTTTTCTTTCATTTTCTTTTTTTCTTTCTTTTTTAATGTCACAGGGAAGTGTTTTCAAACCCTAATAGATACATGGCAGGGACTAAGAAGAGGTGAAGAGACTGGGAACTCATCCTGCACTTCTCTCACAGAGCTTGGCTCTGTGCATTTTCTTTAGATATGGCACCTCTAAGCCACCAGTGTGATAGCAGACTCTCTTAGGGTTTCCTGTCAATTCATCCGGTTTATGTTTGGTCTTGGGAAGAGCTCATTTCAGAATATCAGAATTAGGGGATCAACACGGTGTGTTGAGTCTCTTCTGCCCAGTACATTTTCCATTCTAAGTGACTCTCCGACTTGAGTGGCAGGATTTGGAACTTGCTGGGAAGCATGAACTATAATTCTTGTTTGATGGATAGGATTAGAGCAGATAGAACAAAATGCATTAAATTTCCCCCCAAGGGTTCCCTTTGTAAGTATCAGTTTACTTGGCTGTTTTCTTTAGGTTTTTGCTCTCTGTTCTCCCCATAAAATCCCCCGTAAACTCTACCTGCCAATCCACTTCTCATTGCCGTCATATTTAATACTTCAATTGGTACATTTTATAAAATAAGCCAGCCACGCTCAAATGCGATGCACGATTCACTCCATTGGTGGAAGAGGCTGACACTGGGTTTCGGACAGAAATTAAACCACTGCATGGTGAATGAGAAACAAATGTTTGTAGAGCGATCATGGAGTAGTCATGGGTGGAGTGAGGTCATCATGGGCCCCGAATAAAGAATAGGTCCTTTGGTTCACTTCCTCATAAATCAGATCTGTCAAGGATAAGACCTAAAGGGGATTTTTAAATGCAATTCATGATTTTTGTAAAAAAGGACTTGTTTTCCCTAGTTACTAACACTATCCATGCTTAGAAAGCAAGTATTGATTAAGCCTCCACTGAGCATTTACTAATATGTGATGTTGGCTGCTCTTTGGGCTCTCACCCCTCAGCTTCCTATGGTTTCAGGGACCTATCTTCTATGCTCCTGCCATCTTGGTATTGGCCAAGTATTGGTATTGGCCAGTACTGTAATCACTACTTACTTCCCTAAGCTTCTCTGTATTCATTTATTCATTCATTCATTCATTCCAGCTATGGTTCTTTTTTTTAACTTTTTTTCAATGTTTATTTATTTATTTTTTTGAGAGACAAACAGCACCCGAGCAGGGGAGGGGCAGAGAGAGAGGGAGACACAGAATTCGAAGCTGTCAGCACAGAGCCTGACACAGGGCTCGAACTCACAAACCATGAGATCATGACCTGAGCTGAAGTCGGAGGTTTAACCACCTGAGCCACCCAGGCACCCTAACCTATGGTTCTTAAGTATCTCTTATGCCCCAGGCTCTCTTCTAGGCAACAAAGCCAGTATGTCCTCAACTTTGTCAAAGCTGACATCCTAGAGGGACAAATAGTCAATAAGTACCTTGTGTTAGCTCAACTACCATCACAAAATACCATCACTTAGGTGGCATTAAACCACAAAAAATAAGTTTCTTACTGTTCTGGAGGCTAGAAGTCTAAGATCAAGTTCTGGCTGATTAGATTTCTGGTGAAGACTTTCTTCCTGGCTTGTAGATGGCTACCTTCTCACTGTGTCCTCACCTGGCCTTTCCTCCATGCTCGCTTGTGGAGAGAGAGAGAGCAAGTTCTTTGGTGTCTCTTCATATAAGGACACTAGTCCTATTGGATCAGGCCCCACGCTGTTGACCCCATTTAACTTACTTTCTTCCAAAGTGGTTCCATCTCCAAATATAGACACACTGAAATTTAGAACTTCAACATATGCATTTTGGAGGGACACAGGCATTCGGTCTCTAACATACCTAAATAAATTTTTAGAAATCACTACTTTGGATGGTGATAAGCGTGATGGAGAAAAAAAGTAAATTACAGGACAAGAATAGAGAGTAATTAGGTTGGAGATGGTGGTTGCTACTTTAGCTACTACAGGCCTCTCTGAAGATGGGAAAGTTGAGTGAGACTGATACTGAGAAAGAGGTAGCCTTAGGGAAACTTCTGGAAATGAACATTGCAGGTAGAGGGAATTATAAGTTTAATGGCCCAAGATGGAGGTGAGAATAACAGAATCATGTGACAGAAGGTCAGTGTGGCTGGAACCTAGCTGGCTGGTTTAGAGGGTAGGAGAAAAGTACTAGAGAGATAGGTGTTTGCCTGTTTGTACTAGCCCATACTAGGAATTCAGATTTTGTTTTCATTGCAATGAAAAGCCATTGGAAGATTTTAGGCTGATTAATGTACAGATAAGATACAATTTAAGTGGCTAAATGGAGAAACTCTAAGGAATGTTTTAGAATCTTACCGATCTTTGGTACACATTGTAAATGCTCACTAATTTTTTTTTTTTTGAAGTGAAAGGATGGTTGTTTACGTACACATTCATTGACTTTTTTTTAGAAGTCAGGTTTATTAGTATAATCTACATAGAGTATATAGTCACTATAGTGTACAGTTCGGTGAGTTCTTTTCTCTCAAATGTTTATTTGTTTATTTATTTTGAGAAGGGGAGAGCAGGGGAGAGGCAGAGGGAGAGGGAGAGAGAATCCCAAGCCGACGGCATGCTGTCAGCACAGAGCCTGACACAGGGCTCGAACCCACAAACTATAAAATTATGACATGAGCCGAAATCAGGAATCAGATGCTTAACCAACTGAGCCACCCAGCGTCCCCAGTTCTATGAGTTCTGACAAGCATAAAATTGTAGAACCACCAGACAATCAAGACAGAGCAGTCACATCATTTCCCAAAATTCCCTCATGCATTTTTATAGTTAGTTCCATCCCCCAAGCTTAGCCTTTGACCTGCCTCCATTGATCTATTTTCTTTTTTTATAGTTTTGCATTTTTCATGTTGTAGTATAAATGAAATTATGAAATATAGAGTCTTTTGAATCTTCTTTCATTTAGCATAATTGGCTTAAGATTCATCATGTTAAATGTATTGGTAGTTCTTTCCTTATTGGTTAATAGTGTCCACTGGACAGATGTACTAGAATTTGTTTATCAATTCGGTTGAAAGATACTTGGCTTGTTTCCAATTTTTGGCAAGTGTCAGTAAAGCTGCTATAAACATGTGCGTTAGGGTTTTTGTATAAACGTAAATTTTCATTTATCTTGAGTTAATATCTACCACTGGGATTATTGTTATAAGGTATGTGGATGTTTAACTTTATAAGGAAATTGACAACCTGGTTTCCAAAATGACTATACCATTCTGCATTTCTACCAGCAACGAATGAAAATTCCACTTTCTCTAAATCCTTGTCAGCATAGGATTTTCTTTTCTTTCTTTTTGTGCCTTTTTTTTTTTTTTTGCCATTCTAATACATATGCAGTCTATATAATTTTTTTTTTAATTGCACAACTTAAACTTCGATGTCTGGTGGGTATGGATAGTAAGGATATAATATGTAACACAGTAATTTTTTTCGGCTGCAATTTTTTAACCAAAAGAACATGACCTTAGAATCCCTGTCGAGAGCTGGATAAAGTAAATTTAAGACTGTAGTCCCCCAATCCTTGCTTGAAGACTTTTATAGAATCTAAGATTAAAGAATGTACTCCTTGAGTCCTGGAAGCCTTGAAATCCAGCTCGCCCTTCAATAGGGGGCTTATAGAATGCTTCTTTAGAATGGTAACCCGTAACAGTCTCTATTCAAAATATCAGTGACCTCTGAGGGATGATGAAGCTTTTGATTCCAAAACTCCAACCTCAGTTATGCTATTTAAAAAAAAAAATCAAAAGTAGTAGTTGATTTTTGCTAAGAGTACAGCAAAGTAAAATGATTCTATTACCCCTGAGACCCATTTTCCCAATCTATCCTCACATCAGTGAAATAATCCATCAAAGGCAACCTGGCCTTTTTCATTCTGTGGCTGGCCCTCTGGCCTTTCACTTACCAGTGAGACAGGAAGGAAGGAACATGATTTGAAAAATCTGCTGACGAATTTAAGCATTAGGTAACTTGTGAACTCTAGGGTACAGAGTGAGCAGAGATGGGTGTATCATTGATTTAAGTACCTAGAAGCTTCTCTTTGAAAGATCTATAGAAGGATCATCCCTCCTCTGGTTTGTGAAGCCCTGATCTCGCCCAGCACCATTTTATAATTGTTTGACAGAGGGCCCCGAAAGACTCGACACTCAGTGCTTTTTTACAGTCTACAGGACTGTAGGACTGGGTTATATCCCAGAGGTCTAGAATCTCCACCAATGCCTTGATTGAATCCAGAAAATATTCCTGTCCCCAGCTAGACACAACCCACACATCGTTCACCTTCTTCTCTTTTCAGGGAGAAAATATTTAGCTCTGTTTCTGCATGAGTGCATGGACTTCTGCCTAGCACAAATTATGTAGAACTCTCTAGGAGCTGACCCTCTTTCTTGAATGAAGAGATAGATGCAATTTGTGTACACATAACATTGGCCAGCTTTATAAAGCTTGGTGCTATCATTTTGCTTTTCTCTCAAAGAGCCTTACAATGGCATTTCCTTAAAAATAAAAAAATAAAAAAGTAAAAAGAAAAAAGGAAACAAAAACAAACTAAAAAGAGGCCCATGGCTTTTCTCCCCCTGTTGGTGAAACATACTATTACCCTCACCTGGCGTAAGAGATTTTGTGCAGCCCATCTTATTTTATTTTATTGTATTTTATTGTATTTTATTGTATTTTATTTTATTTTATTTTTTAATTTTATTATTTTTTAATATGAAATTTATTGTCAAATTGGTTTCCATACAACACCCAGTGCTCATCCCAACAGGTGCCCTCCTCAGTGCCCGTCACCCACCCTCCCCTCCCTCCCAGCCCCCATCAGCCCTCAGTTTATTCTGTCTTTAAGAGTCTCTTGTGGTTTGCCTCCCTCCCTAACTTTTTTTTCCTTCCCCTCCCCCATGGTCTTCCGTCAAGTTTCTCAAGATCCACATAAGAGTGAAAACATATGGTATCTGTCTTTCTCTGTATGAGTTGTTTCACTTAGCACAACACTCTCCATTTCCATCCACGTTGCTACAAAAGGCCATACTTCATTCTTTCTCATTGCCACGTAGTATTCCATTGTGTATATAAACCACAATTTCTTTATCCATTCATCAGTTGATGGACATTTAGGCTCTTTCCATCATTTGGCTATTGTTGAGAGTGCTGCTATAAACATTGGGGTACAAGTGCCCCTATGCCTCAGCATTCCTGTATCCCTTGGGTAAATTTTTAGCAGTGCTATTGCTGGGTCATAGGGTACATCTATTTTTAATTTTTTGAGGACCCTCCACACTGTTTTCCAGAGCGGCTTGTGCAGCCCGTTTTAGAAGATGAGTCCAATCTGTCATTTTGTTCAGAATGATTTATTTCTCTTAGTGGAATCCAACAGTGTAAATCTCCCGGATGCTCCTGTTCGCAGCTGGTGGAAAAACACGAGGGTGGAACTCTGTGTTTCCCAGAGGCGCTGGGTAGCATTTGACCGGCACCCAGGCATTGCAGCAGCTTTATGAATCTTCTTTTTGTTGTTTTCTGTTTGCAGATTTTATTCTTCACCGTACAGTATCGCAACCAACCGCATGATTCCACAGACATCTCTCACGCCATTCATTGCTGCTTCCCCTGTCTCCACATACCAGGTATGTCCGATTTACCTGCACCTGAGGGAGCGTCTCTCTTGCCAGTAGACGGTATAAAGGCGAAAGGGACACAGCACAAGTTTTCTTCCAATAGCCTTCAGACATTTCAGTCCGACCTTAAAGTAATGATCCTCAAGG
This sequence comes from Panthera onca, assembly GCF_046562875.1. Classification (NCBI taxonomy): domain Eukaryota; kingdom Metazoa; phylum Chordata; class Mammalia; order Carnivora; family Felidae; genus Panthera; species Panthera onca. The sequence continues at coordinate 145,841,280 of NC_138347.1, forward strand.
TGTCACCTACGCTTTGAAGGGCTTGTTTGCATCTGTTTCGCTGAAGAATAAGGTCCACTGTGCTCTTCATTCTTCCTGCTGAGTTTTTATGATTAGGCTCCTTTCCAGCCAACACGAGTGCAGCCTTCTTGCCACTGAGAACTTACTTTGTTGGTTGTCTGCTATTTGGGTTGTCTGTTCCCTGTTGTGTCTTTTCTGCAAGCACACGTCTGGCATTCCCCTCCCTCACTCCAGGATATTTTACCGTTGTCATCTCATTTTGTCACAGTTGTCCTGTGCGTCCATGCAAAGCCACGTGGACAGCTGTTAAATCGTTCTCCCCGAGAAAGAGGGAGGACCATCAAAGTGGTAAAAAGTTATTCCTACCTCCTGCTCTGACTTCATCCTCAGTCCCAAACAGGTCAAAAGAGACCTCACGGGTTCCACAGGTTGAAGAACAAACAAACAAACAAAAATCCAAGATTCAGTGTGTGTCCTAAAGCAGATGTTACAGCGAGTTAATTCTAAGTACACAGGTGGATCAAAAGAGTCAAACTTCTCCCTCCATAAATAACTCCTTGTCTTATTCCCTTAAGTCACGAATGTGCTATTACTCCCAGCTTCTCTTTGCCTCACGTGGTTCTTCAGACAATTCTTCTAATTCTAATTAGACAGTGCCTATAGATGCCACCTGTGGGGGTATCTAGTGTCACCTTTTCAAACTTTGGAGAGAGAAAGAGTGCGAGAGAGTATACGTGTGTGCACGCGTGTGTTTGTATTTTGCAGACGGCGGGGGTGGAGGTTTCACAAAGGGTAAAACTGTCATGTTGCTGACTGCTACCAATTCAGTGAAGTTTCACCTTATTCAACCATTACATACTTCATTTCAGGGGGTCCCAGCTCTCAGAGCATCAGACTTGAGACTATATACATTTTTCCTTAACTGATTCCCCCTGAAGCAGATGATTTTCATTCTTTTCCTGCGCTTAGAATCCTGATCCATGTCGCTGGGTGAATGGAATAGACGTGCATGTGAATTGCACTGGAGGGTCTCAGAATGGATGATTTCTTAATTGCTTTTCCTCGGGACCCATGAGGCTACGTGCAGGTGCTGTTCAGTTTTTGTTCTTCCTGCAGGGCCCGCCTGGTTGTAATGTGTGTTTTTGTGTGTTTTTTTTTCTTTTTTTTTTAACCCATTTTTTCTAATCCTGGCCTATGTTTCAGCCAAGACCACCCACTGAGCCCCAGTGTAGAGCACTTTGGTGACATGAATAAAATATCCACAGAAAAGTGATTTCACTTGGGAGGGCTCATAAGTGGAATTTAACTCTAGCTCCTTTTTTCTGAAAAAAGGAATCAGAGCACTTTCCTATGTTGTTGATTCTCGCCTTTCACCACTTTTTTTTTTTAAAACCTGAAGTGCATTGGCGCTTTTGTTAGTGTGAGTGTATTGAAAACAAAGTCCTACAGGGTTCTCCATGTGACCATCAGCCCGTGTAAGCTGACTTTCTCATTTGGCTGACAAGGCACATTTCAGAACAGTTGGTTGGCTCAGATTCTCATTTTTATTTGCCATACCAATTACCGTGAAAGAAAAAAAAGATCACAAACTTGCTTAACTTGGGGTTAACCCAAAGCATTCCCCCCAAATTTCTGGCTGATCTCTTCTAATTCTTACCCCAACTTTTACCACGTAGATTTATTTCCAAGATGGGATCACTTGAGAATTTGAAATTAGAATGGATGAAAGAAAAAGAGGAAGGTTTAGCTGTCAACTCTTTGTTACTGGCTCCATAGCCCTGGGAGTTGACCCCTGAGTAGGAGGTCTCTGAGGCTTCCTAAGACTCTAGCCTCCACCACCAACCTCAAAATCTGCTCCAAGGCCCAGCCTGGTCCACATGGGCACCGCAGCCAGCTCCTATGAAGTAGGAGTTTGCTTTCTATTTTACTATGTTTTGGTAATCAGGTCCAAGAATTTCCTTTCTCTCCTCAGTTCTGAGCACTAATTAGCTATAAAATCAGATGGACTCCACTTTCGTATGACCTAGTGTGACTCCACTGAACACAAGAACCAAGTTCTCTCTGTGATTGCTTTGTGCTAATAAATGCTGTTTGATGCATAGGTCCAGAGTACTTCATGGATGCCTCATCCGCCATACGTTATGCAACCAACAGTAAGTGTTCTCAGTCACCTGAGGCTAAATATTTCTATTATCCGAGTGCAAGCTTTTGTAATGCGTACAAGCTTTGGGGTAAAGCTTTTGTTAGATTTCATACCTCTTTCAGGCAGCCATATTTTCCAGATGAAAAGCTGTTCCTGAAATTCTACAAAAGCATGTACAATAGATAGATAGTAGAGTTAGAGAGAGAGATGAGAGAAAGAAAAAGAGAGACAGAGATGACAGAGACAGAGAGAGAGAAAGACAGACAGAGAGAGAACAAACTTTATTAGAGGAAATAGTCAACCTCCTAAGCTGATGTCTGCCATTTGTCATGAATGGGGAATTTCTACTTCACACAGGAATTCTGAACTCTGGACAATTAAATCCATTATTGGGGGAAAGCCTTTCTGTTTTCCTTCTCTTGGTATGCTTTGTTCTCTTTGGATGCTGTTTGATATGCTTTGGGGGCAATTTTTGGTATCATGGCCAAGGGTTCACTCAAAGCAATATATTTGAAATATGAAGAAAGCTGTCTACTAATAGATGGAGATATAGAGATAGAAAGCAAGGCTGCTAGATATATATTTTTAATATTAACTAACTAGAGCCATTCTCTTCTTCTTTAGTGGAAAAATCTCTTCTAAAAATATTCAAACTCTATTTTCTACTTGCTATATTTCCCATTTTGTGGCACAATATTACATCAGTCCCATGGGAAAATATTACATATTTCATTCAAATCTAGACTGAAGGCTAATGATTCCATTTATCTTTGTCTCAGTCTTCCAGGTTTTCTAGCTCTGTCAAAGTACAATAGAGCGATTTCAGTAGCAATATATTCATGAGAATGGATAGAGCACGAGACAGGAAGTTGTGTGACAAGGTCTGTGGTGAATATCCTTTGGGGGCATGCTCACACCTGTGCCTCTGTTTCCTTTTCTGTCACTATATTAACAGGGCTATTGGAAGGATCAAGTGAGAGCATATGTGAAAATAGCTTTTAAAATACAATATGCTATGTATTGTTATTGCCGTTATCCTTCCTAGTACAGAATGTATTCGTTGTACAGAGACAAAGCAGTGCTACATTTTAACCCATTTCAAAGGTAACTGTAAACAAAGTAGCACACATTAAAGATCAGGGAACTAAATCCGCAGGCATCCATTTCTTTGACCGAAAGGATCATAGCACCTGGTTTTCATATCTGAGCTTTGCCCATTTTTTAAAAATAAAAAACATTCCATGTTGCTCCTAATGTTTTGATAGTTTGTGTTTTATTTAAAGAATAAAATCTATATAGCTTAATACAGCAGAACTTTAGACCATATTTTGCAAATCCCTCTATTTACTCTTATCTACACACCTTGGGGGCTTCCTGAGTTCATCTGGTCTATGTTCTATAAATCATACCGTACAATGGATCCAGGCTGCACTTTCATATCCAATTCATGCGATAAAATTCCGTATACGCTGCCAAACCAATGTATAGCATAGATTGGGCCAATACAGGAAACGGGAAGAAGTTCTGCCAAGTTCTAAAGTGGAGACTTTCTAGAAGGAAACAACTACCTTCTAACAAGTAATATGTTCATCTAGAAGGTGCTAATGCTAGCTTAGTCCTCACACCGAGGTGAAGGATCATCTCATCGTGACCAAAAGGAATGCACATCTGGCAGAAATCTAAATATTTTTCCAGATGTCAAAATATATAAGGTTCTACCAGAACTTCTAGAACTATAAGTAGAAGGGAAGGTGTTTGTATGTGGCTTTATTTCCACTGTCTGTCACTATGGACCTCAGCAAAATTTTTCTTCCCCTCGCCCTCCATCCCAACATGGCTTCAGCCGCATTTTTGGAGGTATTATTTCTCATACATCTTCCTCCAGAAATAGCTGTGTGTGTGTGTGTGTGTGTGTGTGTGTGTGTGTGTGTGTGTGTGTGAATTTATCCCCTTAGATATTTCTCGTTATGGCTACTGCTCACTGATGTCTCATCAGTTCCCATAACTAGACAGTGCATCATGTTTGTGTTTAGGTCACTTGGTTTAAAATACAGTGTTTGTGACCAGGGAAGATTCTTGGAAAAAGGAGTGCCTGGGCCACCCACCACTTTGTTGCCTTTAACATGGAAAAATTGGCTAAGCAGTGTCATGGAAACAGAGTTTGTGCCAGCATTCTTTTCCCAGTAGCAGTCTTACCAGTTGTCTATATTGCATAAATAACCGTACCCAACTAGTCTTGGTCTCATCATCAAAATGGGGGTTAAATTAATCACCGAATGATACTGAAATACAAAAATACTGAAACAATCTAAAGCAGATAAACCAAATACCTAGATCTTGAATGAATGAATGTATGAACGAATGAATGAACGAACGAACGAACGAACGACTTGATGATTAACAGCATGAGTTCTTGGTTAGGGTCTTTGAGATAGGAAACCTTTCTCTGTTATGGAACTCTGGTCAATAAAACTTTCTTAGCCATAGTTGCCTCATCTGTAACATAGACATGCTGATGCCTAAATAATTATGTATTGTGTTCATTAAAGGAAATAATGAATTAAAGCTCCTAAATTGTGTCTAGCAAATAGCAAACACTCAGCAAATTATTATTATTATTATTATTATTATTATTATTATTATTTAGTTATAGGAGGAAGAAAGGTAGAGGAAGAAAGTTGAGAATAAGCAATAATCACCTGTTTCTACTACATGTTTACTATTTATTTAACTTACTTTGCTAATGAGTTTTTGAAGATAGCCTCTATGGCTACAAATAAATTGTTTGGATTGGTACTTATTTCATTTACTTACTAAACCATTTAATACTTAATACTAAGAAAAAAGGCCTGATAGGTACTCCCTTTATGTCAGTAACTAGAACCTACTTTACAAATAAATTCAAGGCGTCAATATCTACATGTCGCAAATATGTTGCCCATAATTATGATTTGCTTGCAACTTTTCTCCTTGCTCATGTTTTCTCTTCTGCCATTTTGAGAAAATCTCATGTATAAGCTCAAAGCGTAAGCACGTTTCTCCTGCTCACTGTGAATGCACACGGACTCCTAAATGGAGCCTAAAGCCTGAATTGTCTTTCAGGCTTGACTCAAAGGACTCCAAAGATTTCAACCAGGCTTGTATCCAAAGAGACTTCAGGAAAGTCTTAAAAGTAGAACACCGTGCCTCTGGTCTTTATCAGGATGAATGGTTAAAATGGGAGAAGGGGGAGGAGACAGGTGATGGTTAGTAAGAGAGAAATAAAATGATGGAAAGGAGAAAAAGGAGTAGGCAAGGGCCAAGAGAAGAACAAAAAGCATAAGCATAAAACTGAAGTGTGCCATTTTAGTTTGTTTCCTTAGAGATTTAATTTGCTAAGTTGTGTGTATTGTACTTCTTTGTAGATTGGGAAAAAGATTCTGAGAGGACTTTCCCTCTTAAGGAAAAGGGGAAAAGTTTCCTTGACTGTGTTATAACCATCCTTCTGGTGTTTGTGCAAGAAAACAGTTCTCTGTCAGTGGATGCTGGGACCTTATCGGGTCCCCTGGAAAGTTGTCAAACCCCACTTAGGACAGCAAGAGCATTTCTGTTCGCACTTTGTCATTGTTCCCCAGAACAGACTCGGGAGAAAGCACTGTTAGACGAGATTAGGAATTCACTTTTTGCTGTAAAGAAGTAAAAATGCTGACTTTGTCAGTGCAATCACTTATTCATTGCTGCTTCTCAGTGCAGAGCTCTGTACTGTACTCTGAAACTCCCCATCTCACTGACAGAATTTTAATAGATGATGGATTGCACCAAATATCTACTCTGCATAGCGTCATGTTACATCGGAATCTTATATGAATGCACAATTGAAATTCCTGTGTTGCAACACATTGGATATTTTGTTAAATCTGTGCTGACAAGGAGAAAAGATGATAGTTCCCAAGAAGAAGCATAGTCCTGTTCCCTTAAATTATATTTAGGCTCATTTGAATCATAAATCTTCTGTTCTTCATATAGTTAGCATTATTTTCTCTCAAGGAGAAAGGTCAGCTTTCATTTTTACTTAATTACAAATTGGTTATCTAATTACAGTATTCTTAGAAATGCAAGATGCCCTATTGAATCATTGGATGATTTGTGGCCATGCATGGCTAAATTATGACTTTTATGATTAATAAACCTAAAGTTTATAGCTGAATAGGGAATATAAACTTTCCCTCTGCAACAAGGCTGTTCAAGAAATCTCCAGAACATTTGATTTGGTCATCCCTTACCAGCAAACAGACTAGGCCTAAGACTTAATGTTAGAGGTTGTATCCTATAAATCTGTAGCTGTGTTTTCTATAAAAGCATATCACCTAATGTGGAAAGAATATCTAAATCCATTGAATTCTGTTCAGAAAGCTGAGCTGAGCAAAAATCCTAAATCTCATAGCTTCATTAGTAAAGTAAAAAGTCAAAATGCTTTTGCTGTCAAAGGAATTAACTTGGTAAGTGCATATATACAGGCCAAATCTTTTTTAACTACATAGCAAAATCGAAACAACAGTGACTCTAACCCATCTATACCATTTCTCCTGGAAGAGAATTCAAACTGAATGAGAATAAGCTTAGGAGGGGTAACTTGTTTTGAGTGTCACCTCCTTTTAAATATAGTGCTGGGCTAAAGTGACTATGAATAAAACCATTTCCACAGAAAGTCTCTTAGTGTAACTACTGTTAAAAAAAAAAAAGCAGTGCTGGCTTTGCAATGTTAAATTTAACTTCAAAATTCTACAATAAGTTTTCAAAAATAAAGAAAAATCCGTTAAACAATGAAATTCTAGGCTCATAAATTATAGCTGCATAGAGCATAAAAGACGTTCCACTTAGGACCCCTTCACTCATCAGCTCTATTCTCCAGAAAGAAACCTAGGATAAACTTCCGTGTCACCATCCAGTCAATTTTTATGCATACGAAAATCTATATGTACTTGTGCATAAATGTATATGTTGTTAACATCTATACTAGATTACTCTACAAATATGTTATTGCAACTTGCATTCTTTTTCCCCAATAACAGAATGTCCTGGATGTCATTGCATGAGTCACATATAAATCTATGTCAGTTTTTTAAACACTTCATAATATGCCATTATATAAATGCACCAAAAGGCATTTTTAACCAATTTCCCATTCACTGTTCTTTAAGTTGCTTCTTATACTAGCTCATAAACTCAAGACTGTAATATTGAGCACTTGTGAGAAAATATCTGCAGGATAGATTGCTGGTACACAAAGTATGTGTGTGTTAAGATTGGGTATACATTATTGTCAGATTGGCACGCCCAGTGAGAGTGTTTATTTCTCCGTGGCCCCAATTAACACTGGGCATTCTCGGATTTCAGATACTTTGTTGATGTGATAAATAATGAACAGTATCTTTCTGATGTTTTATTATTATTTCTCTGAGTCCTAGTGGAGTGGAGTTGCTTTTCATGTCTTTAGTGACTAATTTTTCTTTCTTCTCTGAACTCCACGTCCTTCATTTGCTTTTGCTTATTTCTCTTTTGGGGTATTGATCTCTCTCTTTTTTAACGTTTATTGATTTTTGAGAGATGGAGAGAGACAGAGCATGAGCAGGAGAGGGGCAGAGAGAGAGGGACACACAGAATCCAAAGCAGGCTCCAGGCTCCGAGCTGTCAGCACAGAGCCCGACGCGGGGCTTGAACACATGAACTGCGAGATCATGACCTGAGCCAAAGTCGGATGCTCAACTGACTGAGCCACCCAGGCTCCCCCTCTTTTTATTTTTAAAAGGTCTTATTGCAATTAGTCAGTTAATGTTGTTATAGATAATTTAGAGGGGCACCTGGGTGGCTCAGTCAGTTAAACATCCGACTTCGGCTCAGGTCATGACCTCGCATGTCATGAGTTCAAGCCCCACGTCGGGCTCTGTGCTGACAGCTCGGAGCCTGGAGCCTGCTTTGGATTCTGTGTCTCCCTCTCTCTCTGACCCTTCCCTACTTGTTCTCTGTCTCTCTCTGTCTCTCAAAAAATAAATACATGTAAAAAACTATATATAGATAGATAATTTAGATATTTTCTGTTTACTGTTAATTTTTTTGGTGTCATCATGCAGAACTTTAGTATTATGTGTCTAGAATTTATTAGTTTTTCCTTTAGGAGCAATACTCACCAAAGTTTTCCTGTAAAGATCCAAACAACAAATATTTTCAGTTTTGTGAGCTGTATGCTCTCTTTCTCTATGGTTGTAGAGTGAAAGCAGCCACAGACGATACATAAATGAATTGGCATGGCTGAGTTTCAGGAAACTTTATTTACAGAAACAGGTTCTGTATGAACATTTGGTTCATAGATTGTGTTTTTCCAGCCCCTACCGTATAGCATCTAGACTCCCACATGAAATACCTTATTCAATATGAGATTTAAAACACCATAAGTTAAAAATAAATAAAACACCATATGTTTTTGTTTATGTTTTTTTTTACATTTTGATTTATTTTTGAGAGAGACAGAGTGAGTGGAGCAGGGGCAGAGAGAGAGGGAGACACAGAATCTGAAACAGGCTCCAGGCTCTGAGCTGTCAGCACAGAGCCAGACGTGGGGCTAGAACTCAGGAACTGTGAGATCATGACCTGAGCTGAAGTCAGATGCTCAACCGACTGAGCCACCCAGGCACCCTGTTTAGTGTTTTTGTGTTGTCGCTTTTGTTTTTTTGAGTTTAATAACTTTTTAAAAATTGAGATATTATTAACATATAACATCGTATCACCATATGTCTTATTGTGTGTACAGTAAATTCTATTTTCAAGTTTTATTACTTTTGGAGTTTATTTTGTAATATGGTATGAGATTATTGTCCAGCTTTCTTCCCTAAATGGGTAACCAATTGTCATAACAACTTCTGCCATATAAATCATCTGTATTTTATCCACTGATATAAGATTTTATTCCAATTTTTATCATACGATAAATCTCTTTATGTCTTTGGTGTATTTCTGGACTCAGTCCTATTCTGTTGATTTATTTTCTGACCATTACTCTAGTATTTGAATTATCACTTTATAGCACCATATACACCTGGCATGACTTAATCCCCAACATTTTTGTTGTTGTTGTTTCTCAAGAATTTCTCTTGCTATTTTTTTACATTTCCAGATTAACTTTACTAGCAGTCGGTCAACTTAAAGAATTCCACTAAAATTTTGATTGAGATAACTTTGAATTAATATATTAAATAATAGGAAATCTAAAAATATGACATATTTACACTGAATTTTTCTAAGAAAAAAATATGTCTTTCCTTTTATTCAAAATTTTTCTCCCCCCCCACCCCCCCAGCTATTGAGGTATAATTGACTAATAAAATTGAAATACTTAAAGTATGTGTTGTTGTGATTTGATGTACATTGTGGAAGGACTCCCACCATCTTGGTAATTAGCATATCCATTATCTCACATTTATCTTTTGTGTATGTATGAGAGAAAGAGAGCATTTTAGTTCTATTCTCTTGGCAAATTCAATTATGTAATACAGTGTTATTAACTAAAAGTCATCATATACTTAGATACTCAGACTTTATTCATCTTATAACTAAAAGTTTGTACCCTTTTACCAGCCTCTTCCTGTTTTCCCCAACCCCCAATCTCTGGCAAACATTTTTTTTCTCATATGTTTCTATGAGTTTAGGTTGATTGATTGATTGATTGATGTATTTATTCATTTTAGATTTCACATATAAGTGATACTGTGCGGTTTATTTGTCTTTCTCTGCCACTCTTATTTCACTTAGTATAATGCCCTCGAGCTCCATCCATGTTGTCACAAATAGCGGGATTTCCTTCTTTCTTACGGATGAATAATATTCCACTGTATGTGTATACAACATCTTTATCCATTCATCCACAGACAGACCCTCGGATTGCTTCCAGATCTTGGCTGTTATGAATAATACTGAAATGGAAATGGACGTGAATATATCTTTTGGGGATCCTGTTTTCATTTTCTTGAATATATACCCAGAAGTGGGATATCTGGATCATATTTAATTCTGTTTTTTTTTTTTTTTTATTTTTTGGAGAAATCTTCAAACTGTTCTCAGTGGTGGCTACATCAATTTATATTCCCACCAGCAGGCGACAAGGGTTTCCTTTCTTTACATCCTCACCAACGCTTGTTATCTTTTGTCTTTTTCATAATAGTCATTTTGACAGGTGTGAGGTGATATCTCATTATGGTTTTGATTTGCATTTCCCTGATGATTAAAGATGTTGAGCACCTTTTCATGTGCCTGTTGGGCATTTGTATTCTTCTGTGGAAAAATGTCCATTCAGTCCCTCTACCCATTTTAAAAATCGAATTGTTTGGTTTTTCACTATTGAGATGTATGAGTTTTTATATGTTTTGGATATTACATGTTTGGATATAGGATTTGTAAATATTTTTCCCCATTATATAAGTTGCCTTTTCATTTTGTTGTTAGTTTCCTTTATTGTGCGAAGGGTTTTAGTTAGATAGAGTCCCACTTGTTTATTTTTGCTTTCTTGCCTCTATTTTGGTGTCAAATCCAGAAAGTCATTTCTAAAGCCAAGGTCAAAGAGCTTACCTCTTATGTTTTTACCTAGGAGTTTTACAGTTTCAGGTTATTTCAAGTCTTTAATCCAATTCTGGTTGATGTTTGTGTATGGTGAAAGATAGCGATCCAGTTTAATTTTTTTGAATGTGGCTGTCCAGTTTTCACAACACTATTTGTTAAAGACTTTTCCCCATTGTATATTCTTGGCAACTTTGTTGGAATTGATTGACTATATATTCACAGGTTTATTTCTACGTTCTCTATTCTGTTCTCTTGATCTTTGTGTCTGTTTTTATGCCAGTTCAATACTGTTTTAATTACTATAGCTTTGTAATATAGTGCGAAATCAGAAAGTAAATCTTCTCTCAAGATTACTTTGGCTATTCAGGGTCCTTTGTGGTTCCATACAAATTTGGGGATTATTTGCTCTGTTTCTATTAAAAAATGGAACTTTGATAGGGATTGTATTGAATGAGTGGATTGCTTTTGGTAGTATGGACATTTTAACAATACTAATTCTTCCAGTTCATGATCATGGAATATCATGCTATATATTTGTGTCTCCTTCAATTTATTTCATCCCTGGTTAAATTTTTCCCAGGTAAAATTATTATTTTTGATGAAGTTGTAAATGGAATTGTTTTCTTAATTTCTATTTCTCATAGTTTGTTGTTAGTGTATAGGAATGCAAGTGATATTTGTATGTTGATTTTGTATACTGCCATTTTACTGAATTTATTTATTATTCCTAACAGTTTTTGGTAGAGTTATTAGGGTTTTCTGTATATACTATCATGCCATCATCAAATAAAGAGTTTTACAGCTTCCTTTCCAATTCAGAAGACTTTTATTTTTCTTGCCTAATTGCTGTAGCTAGGACTTTCAGTACTATGTTGAATAAAAGTGACAAGAGTGAGCATCCTTGTCTTACTCCTGATCTTAGAGGGAAAGCTTCCAGCTTTTCACTGTTAAATATCATTTTAGCTGTGGGCTTCTTATATGTGACCTTTATTATGTTGAGGTATATTTCCTGTATACCTAGTTGGTTGAAAGTTTGATCACGAATGGATGCGAAATTTTGTCAAATAGTTTTTCTGCGTCTGTTGAGATGATCATATGATTTTGATCCTTATTTTGTTAACATGATATATCTCATTGATTTGCAGATATTGAGCCATCCTTGTGTTTGCCTCCCTGAAATAAATCCCACCAGATCATGGTATATGATCGTTTTAATGTATTGTTAGAATTGGCTAATACCTTGTTGGGAATCTTTGAATCTCTGTTCGTTGGGGATATGGCCTGTATTTTCTTTTCTTGTAATGTCCTTGTCTGGTATGGTATCAGGGAAATGCTGGCTTTGTAACATGAGTTTGGAAGTGTTCCTTCCTCTCCTCTCTTTTGGAAGTGTTTGGAAAAGATTGGTATTAATTCTTTTTTAAATGTGTGGTAGAATTCACCAGTGAAGCCATGTGGTCCTGGGCTTTTGTGTGTTGGGAGGCTTTTGATTACTGATTCATTATCCTCACTGATAATTGGTCTATTCAGATTTTCTACTTCTTCATGATTCAGTCTTGATAGGATGAATGTTTCTAGGAACTTATCATTTCTTTTAGGTTGTCCAATTATTTTTTGGTGTGTAATTGATCATAGCAGTCTCTTATGATCCTTTGTATTTGTAGAGTATCATTGTAATGTCTCCCCTTTCCTTTCTGATTTTATTAGTTTGAGTCCTCTCTTTTTCTTGGTAAATCTAGCGAAAGGTTTGTCTACTTTGTTTATCTTTTCAAAAATCCAGCTCTTTGTTTCATTGATGTTTTCTGTTATCTTTTTAGTCTATATTTCATTTATTTCTGCTCTGATTTTTGTTATTTTCTTCCTTCTTCAAACTTTAGGCTTTGTGCTTTTTCTACTTCCTTGAGGTGCAAAGGTAGGTTTATTCTAGCTCTTTCTTTTTTCTTAGTGTAGTGATTTACCTGTTTGAAATTGCTCCTTAGAACTAACTACTTTTACTTCATCTCATAAGCTTTGCTCTGTTGTATTTCCGTTTTCATTTGTCTCAAAATAATTTTTATTTCTCTGTTGATTTCTTCTTTGATTCATTTTTTTTAGTAGCATGTTGTTTAATCAAGAAATATTTCATGTCTTTTGAGTCTCTTAATAGAGTAGTAAATTTTCCTCCATACATGCTGTTTACATTTTTCATATGTTTTATTTGGCATTTTAATACTTTTGTTACTATAGTTATGAAAATTTTAAATTGTATTTTCGTATTTTTCACTTTGGTGTATAGAAATATAACATATTTTTGCATACTAATATTGTTAATTTAAATTAAAAACATCTCAGTTATTCAAAAGCATTGTTGAAATTTAGAACATATGCATGAGTCAAAATTAGAATATAAAAACACCAATATTCTCTTACCCAGAGATTATTCCAGTTAATATTTAATGTGTATTTTTCCAGGCCTCTGGCTGTATCTATATTTATATCTATTTATACATCTAATCTACACACACACACACACACACACACACACACACACACACGTATGTGTTATCTTTCACTAAAATAAGATCACACAATACATGCTATTTTTAAACTATAATTTTCAGCTAAGAATCTCCACTTTCTTATGTCAGTAATTTTTTTCTCTTTTCTGATTAAATTTTCTCAAAAATCCAAAACATAAATTTATAAAGCTAGATTACCTAAATAATTAATTACCGCATATAATATCTGGTTATCGTATCCTTTAGTATATTTTAATCTAGCAGTTATTTTCTCTTGTGCTTCTGCTTAGCTATTTTACAGACTATCCCACCTTGGAGACATGTCTACTTGAATCTTCATGATGTTATCTATCCCCTTAATCTGCCCCATATATGAAATGATTTTATTTCCAACTATTTTTCTGACGTTTTCAATTACTTCCAGTAGACAATTTCATTGATTCTTGGGTTTCCCAGGCCATCAAAATAATTTTACTTTCCACCTCATTTCAAGTATTTATGTTTCACAATCCTTTTCTTTGCCCAGTTGTATTACAGTGTATTCTTTGAGTGATTCTTTTTCAATTGAATCAATGGTCTTTTGAGAAAATATTGAGTTTATAAAATTATTTTATCAATTTTATTTATTTATTTTATATATTATATAAAAAATAATTGTATTTATTAGATAATTAGATACATTATTTATTAGATATAATTATATTATTAAAAATAAATAATTGTATTTATTATATTTTATATTAATAAAATATATTTATAATTAATTATATTTTAACTGATTTCGGTAAATGTTTTATAAGGTGGAACCATTCTACAAATAAACTTCTTTTGGTCATGATAAAGACTTCTTAAAACCATATACCTCAATTATATTTATTAACATTTTATTTATGATTTAGACATCAGTCTTTATTAATGAAAGAAACTATTAAGTGCTATTATCTTTTAGGTGTACTATTTTTGTCAGATTTGAATATCACAATTATAAGGGATTTATAAAAATAATTTAGAAATATTCCATTTCTCTAAATTCTGGAACAGTTTTAAATATAATTATGCATAGCTATTTTTAAAGATTTAAAAAAAGACAAATGTGAAGCTATCTTGGGTTTTGGTAAGAGAAACATTTATTCAACCAACCCAATTAAAAATAATGTATTAATCCTATCAGATATGTTCTCAGAAGACTAAAACTATAATGCACTATGGCTTATGAACAGCATGAATAATCATGAAGTGCTGTATCAGATTGTTACATAGTTGATAGCTGCTAAGTGATCAAAACAATTATATTTTGCAATGGCATGATCTTAATCAATTGGCATTGTTAGTTACTCCATGACCAGTTGTTGATCTTTTAGGACATATGTTAAATATTATGCAAATTAAAAATAATCAATCATCAACTGTGTAATAACAACTTTTGCTTATTATGTTGCTGATCAGTAACTTGGAATTTTTAAGAATATTTGGAAACGAGGGAGGAAGAAAAGAAATAATCCATCCTAAGATATACAACCTAATTGTGGATATTCAAACATAGAGGGAGACAAACTATAAGAGACTCTTTAATACAGAGAACAAACTGAGGGTTCATGTCAGGGTGGGGAAGAGGGGAAAATGGATAATGAGCATTCAGGAGGGCACTTGTTGGGATGAGCACTGGGTGTTGTATGTAAGCAATGAATCATGGGAATCTACTCCCGAAGCCAAGAATACACTGTATGCACTGTATGTTAGCTAATTTGACAATACATTATTTTAAAAAAATAATAAAAATCTGTAGCAGAGAAGTTATTAAGTTTACCAATTATATAACACTGACCATGACAGTTAAGGACAGGGAAGAACAAAGACATAAACGTGAGTTTAAAGGATGGGTGGTGTTTATGGTGTTAAAGGAAAAGAAAGATGACATTTCAGGTGAAAATAACACACAAAAACATTGGGGATTGTGTTTCAAGTTATTCCAAGGAGCCAAGGGGCAAATAGCCTGCATTAAGTGACGGGTTTGTGTTACGGAATAAGGGAAAGATTTTATTGGAAAGGTAAATTGTGATCTATTGAAGACCAACTTTTTATTATTCAGTCTGGCACATTTTACTACACATTTTTTTTTAAATCAGTTTGATGGTCCTAATGCTATTGTCTGGAATTTAGGTTTACTTTGGATAAAGGCTAAATTATGTCACTGAGGTATGTTAAAAAGTCATAATTTCCAGTGAATAGATGGACCAGTCATGAATGGGAAAATATTTAATTTTTTTTTTTTTTTGCATTATGAAGATGTCATTATACACAGTCGCTGTGCATAAAGTCATTTTCTATCCATAGAAATAATTTTGGAAGTAATGGTCATCTGTCAAGTAGAGGTTCTGAAAGCTTCTTGGAGAAAACATTGCCTGGTCAATATCCCTGCCTCCTATGCACAGGAGTGGCTAGAATAACCCATGAACACGGCATTGTTTTTCACAATCCAGATGTGTACATGTGACCTGTCTTTTGGCATGTGGTTTGATATTATTTTACTGTGGACCTTTAAAAGGAGAGAATAGTTTGTGGAATAATGTGTTACTTTTTTAGAACTGCAGGCACAGCATTCTGAACATAAGACTGACACAGCTGCTAAGAGAAAAAGTTTCAATCGTGCATGACCCCCAATGTGTCCTCGGATAGTACTTAGAATTTCTCCATCACTGCATCATCGGGACATCAAAACTTGCCAGTCCCTTTGTAAGACTATTGACAACATGACATCCTTAATAGCTATTTAGCGTATTAAATATACTTAAATAGAAACACAATGTTAAATATCTAATCTAGTGAAGTCTTATTTTCTATGGATTATCTCTAGAGAAAGCAAGCACACAGCCAAAATAAAATCCATGTCAGACTAGATAACAGCAAGTTACCAGGGCAACACAATCATAGAGAGATAGGGTAAATCATTTATTTTATAAATGTTGCCAGGGCAACAGAAACTACTTATGAAATCACTGAAGGATTGAGGATAAGGGCACAGATAGTCTCTGGAACTATTTGTTCTTTCAGAACACATTGGAATAATGCCCATTCATACCTAAAACCTTCACAGTATTTGAAATATGTAGATACTCGTTAAGTAAATGGTCATGAATAGGTTCAAATATTGAGAGATTTGTAAATAGCAAAAGATATTATTCACTGTTTCTTGCCTCTCAGAATGTTATTGGGACACTATTTTGCTTTAAAGGTTAACCTTAGCTATGACCTAAGAAGCTAGTTATTTCTACCTCAGTGCTATGGTTATAATTCAGGGTCATGGTTAACACAGTTGATGAGCTTAGATTTTGTTAGGCAACCAATTAGAGTGTACCAGAGTTGGGCGGTGGGGGGGGGGGGGGGGGGGGAGGATTTTGTGTGTGTGTGTGTGTGTATACACACACACACACACACACACACACACACACACACACATAGAATTTAATCAGGTGTGCTTTGGAAAGGGAAAACATTATTTTAACTTTAGTAACAAATGTCAAAATTATACAATTTAGAGTAATATTTTTCAAACTACTAACACAAATACCAGTAAAGGGCCTTCAGAGTTTTTTTCTTCTGCTTAAGAGGAATATTTACCAAAGTTAGGACTTATTTTATGTTTTATATCCCTGTTTTAATATAATTTGCTTCCCTCTTGATCAAAGTCCTGTTAGAAAACATATATTTATAATGTATTTAGCTACAGGTAGCAGTGAATGTATGTGTAAATTATAAAAATATTTAAAAAGTAGGGAATTATTCATTGTGTCAGGCAGTAGAGAATAGGGACAGACTTCTCAGAGGAGGTAACTCCTGAATTAGGTTTTGAAGAATAAGGGAGTTTTTCAGTCAGACAAGTGTTGGGTGTCAGGCAAGATGGGTGTTCTAAGCAAAGCAAACATTAGCTTTCAGCCAGGTCTTTGGTCTGTACACCAGGTGTTACATCTGGTGAGCATCTGAGAGTGCAAGGTATTTCCATAAGTTACCAAGTGCCTGTAATGCTGCACCTGCCCTAAGCATGGCATCCATATGCCCTTCAATAGTATGCCACAGAAGGTGTCACTTAATCATGAATTAGAGCTGTTCAACGTGGTGCCTTCTAGAGAACTGCCAACATCTAGCACCCGATGTATCCCTTCACAAACTCTACTCAGAATTGAGTGAAATATTCGGGGCATGTTTTTTGAAGGTTTTACAAAAGTTCTAGTTAGTTAATATACACTGTAATATTGGCTTCAGGTGTACAATATAGTGATTCAACTCTTCATACATCACCCAGTGCTCATTATGGCAAGTGTGCTCCTTAATCCCCATCACCTATTTCAGCCATCCTCCCACCCACCTCCTCTCTGGTAACCATCAGTTTGTTCTCTACAGTTAAGGGTCTGTTTCTTGATTTCTCTCTCTCTCTCTCTCTCTCTCTCTCTCTCTCTCTCTCTTTTCCCCTTTTCACTTTGGTTTTATTTCTTAAATTCCACATATGAGTGAAATCATATAGTATCTGTCTTTCTCTGATTGACTTATTTCACTTAGCATTATATTCTGTAGCTCCATCCAGGTTGTTGCAAATGACAAGATTTCATTCTTTTTAATGACTGAGTAATATTTAATTGTATATACACACACATATATACATAAACTACATACACACACACACATATTCATACATCTTCTAATCCATTCATCAGTTGATGTACACTTGGGCTATTCCCATAATTTGGCTATTGTAGATAGTGCTGCTATAAATATTAGGGTACATCTGTCCCTTTGAATTAGTAGTTTTGTATTGTTTGGGTAAATACCTACTAGCGCAATTGCTGGATCATAGGGTAGTCCTATTTTTAACTTTTTGTGGAAACTCCATATTTTTTTCCAGAGTGGCTGCACCAGTTTGTATCCCCACCCACAATGCAAGAGAACTCTCCTTTCTCCACATACTTACCAACACCTCTTGATGCTTATGTTGTTGATTTTAGCCATCCTGAAAGATGTGAGGTGATATCTCATTGTGGTTTTGATTTCCCTGACGGTTAGTGATGTTGAGCATCTTTTCCTGTGTCTGCTGGCCATCTGTATGTCTTCTTTGGAAAAATGTCTATTCGTGTCTTCTGCCCATTTTTAACTGGATTATTCATTTTTTTTGGATGTTGAGTTTTTTAAGTTCTTTATATATTTTGGATCCTTATCCTTAATCAGATATATCTTTGCAAATATCTTCTCCCATTCTGAAGGTTGCCTTTTAGTTTTGTTGATTGTTTTCTTCGCTGTGCAGAAGTTTTCATTTTGATGAAGTCCCAATAGTTTTTTCTTTGTTTTGAAGTCCAAGTAGTTTATTTTTGCTTTTGTTTCCCTTGCCTCAAGAGACATATCTAGAAAGAACTTGCTATGTCCAATGTCAAAGAGGTTACTGCCTGTGTTCTCTTCTAGGAGTTTTATGGCTTCAGGTCTCACATTTAGGTCTTTAATCCATTTTGATTTTATCTTTGTGTTTGGTGTAAAAAAAGTGGTCCAGTTTCATTGTTTTGCATGTTGCTGTCCAATACCATTTGTTGAAGAGACTGTCTTTTTCCATTGAATGTTCTTTCCTGCTTTGCCAGAGATTAATTGACTGTATAGTTGTGGGTTCATTTCTGGGTTTTTAATATCACTTGCATGTCACAAAATAATCATTACAATCTCTGCACTGGGTTAACTTAAGCCCGCTTCTCTGACTACCCTGACTGGAAGTGGAATCCCCATCTTCCAAGAGCCCCAAGAATGATTATTGTCTTATCACTTGACTTCATTTAAATGCTTCATTAAATGCTGCATTTTTAGTCCATTCAAACAATAAAGAGGGCTGACACTCTAAGAAAAAATACCAGAATTCTCTTATATGTCTATATGCCTCTTTTTTTTTTACTACAATGGAAATCACTGTGGAAGGCATTTTCCAATGATATCATCTTAGAATAGGACATTTAAAAGTTTCTTCTTTGGGAATAATTTTAAGAGATAATTCATTAATAATACAAGACAAACAAGTTAATCTGGTTATATTCAAATCATAAGCAGATAAATAGATGGATGTGGGTAGGTCGATGATGGATGGATGGATAGATGGATAGATGTGTGGATAGATGGATGGATAGATGGATGGATGGATGGTTGGATGGCTGGCTGGATGGATAGATGATAGATAGATAGATAGATAGATAGATAGAGATAGATAGATAGATATCTTATCCTGGGGCATATGACTAATTCCTCCTCAACTAGAGTATAATTTTATTATTTGAGATCATAGCATGTATAATTCATAATATCTCTCCCTTTTTACTTCTTGCATAGAATGCCTACTAAATAAATATTTCTTGGGGCACCTGGGTGGCTCAGTCGGTTAAGCATGTGACTCTTGATTTTGGCTCAGGTCATAATCTCATGATTTGTGAGATCAAGCCCCACATTGGGCTCTGGAACCTGCTTGGGATTCTCTCTTTCTCTCTCAAAATAAATAAACTTAAAAATTTTATAAATATTTGTTGATAGGCTACACTTCATTGCATTGGCACATCTTGAGACACTGCAAGCATGCATGGGTTGTTAGACAAGGACGCTGACAAAGGTTTCTAAAGAAAGCAAAAGTGTGCATTTTCTTTTAACCCAATCCCAGCATTTAAGGGAAACTGATGCTGATGTCAAATTTGTCTTTGTATATTTGATCATTAAATCTTGGCATTGACCATCAATAGGTTTGTTAAAAACAACTTAAGAAAATTTCTCTTGCATTCATAATGCAGAATCTGATTTGCTTTTTAGTTGCAGATTTACTAATATGAGCTTATGCAACTGTGTTTTTCACCAGGTATATTTGTTTCCTCATCTCTGCTCTCACCCACTTTTGAGGAAGCCTGAAAAGGGTTGGCGAGTTCTTGAATGCCCCTAATGAAGTTCCAGAATGCAGTGTTTGTGATATGTTAATGCTGTTATCGGCCATGGTTGATCAATATAGGCAAAGGTAGTGAAGGTTATTCTGCCTGTCTTTTCTCCATCCTCTTTTCCTTGTTAAAAAGATGAAAAATCAGATCTACTTGTTAGGATAAGCAGGAACCCTTGTTTTACCATGACGTAGGAAAACACTCTTCATGGAGAGAATAAAAGAAGAAATTTAGAAACTTGTACAGTTTGAGATCTGAACACGTTCAATTCTTCTACCTTCCTCTGTGACCTAATTTTCTCCCAGCAGTTCTTTTTTTTTGTTTTTAAATATTGATATTCATTGGAATAAAAAAGAGATATACACCTCCTCAGGCCCTAGGAGAATGAGAAATAAGGATTTGTACCTTGCCCACTGTTTGAAAACAGCTGAGGTTTCTTACGATTTAAAGACAACTAAAAAACACAGTTCAATTAAAGAAGGAACAAATGTTCGCAGAGCAGAGGAAATAGATTTGTTAAATGCTTAGGCTGTCTATGGGTAGTTTACTACAGTGGAATATGGAAATTGTGTCCTGAGTTTTTAGAAGCCAAGCCCAAAATGGTTAAAAAGAAAAAAAATATTATATGTTTCATTCTCTGATAGAAGGAAGTATCAGATGGCTAGGAGAGGTTTTTGTTTTTGTTTTTGTTTTCATTTTTGTTTTTTGGCTACTGCTGCTATATACTAAGGAAAAAATTATAATATGCTATTGCCTTTCCTAAAGTCTTATTAGATAGCAGTTACACATGCAGAGGGAGACATTTTTTTCTTGTAGTCATTTCTTTTCTTAACTCTCAATAAAAACCAAACGAATGTTAACTTTTAATTTTTGTAATAAAATGCCTAGAGTAGCTAAATTAATATTCTTCAAATACGTAAGTTTCTTTTTAAAAATTTTTTAATGTTTATTTAGTTTTGAGAGAGAGAGACAGACGTTAGTAGGGGAGGGACAGAGAGAGGGAGACACAGAAACTGAAGCAGGCTCCAGGCTCTGAGCTGTCAGCACAGAGCCTGACATGGGGCTCAAACTCACAAACTGTGAGATCATGACCTGAGCCGACGTTGGACTCTTAACCTACAGAGCCACCCAGGAGCCCCAGATACGTACGTTTCTAATGATCTAGCTTGATATAACAATGCCACTTAGTAAATCCGGTTGGTTAGCATTTAGCTTGTTTGGCCTTTCAAATTTCCTCAGTCTCAGCCAAGATTTTATACCATCTGACCTACAGTATTATCTAGATAAAGTCTGTTGTACCTCTTTATTGAAGGGGGCTGCAAGATTATCCTCAGCCTGTGCCAGAAGTCTCAAGAATGTCTTTCAGAAAAGCCTAAACATGTAATCAATTGAATGTCTATTGTTTGGTGCCTTTGGAGGGCTTGATGGGCAAACTTGACCTAAAATATTGGTGATAGTTGTGAGACTAACTGGCCTTCATCACTCAGTGGCCCACGAAGTATTCATGATTGTTAGCAATACTAGGGTCGCACCTGTTGCCAAGAGGAGTCAGGTGTAGAATGTACTTCTTGGTAGTAAACTGAACCAATAGATTAGCATTATTTTATACGGACTATGAGAATTTTGAATAATATCTGCATATATCAATCTGGTTTTAGATACAGCCAATACCAAACCATTATATCTTTCAGTAATTACTCAACACATTCAGCTGGGATAACCATGTCCTCAACGGGGAAGAGAAAATGTACCTTCCTGCTGATGTTGGAAGGAAGACATACAAGGATCTCAGTTGCTATCACACTGCTTATGCATAATATCATGAATTAAAAACTTACACGGTGCTTGTCCCTTTTCACATCACTTAACATGAGTATAACTTCATTGCACAAAATAGAAGCTAGGAACAAGCTGGGAAACCTGTCAAGAAAAAGGATTAATCCTTAACCACGTGAAAAAGAATACTATTCTTGTTTTTTTAGTTTTTAATTCTCATTTAGCACAGAGGAAATCAGCCTAATTACCAACTTGAGTTCTAAACAATAATCTTAAAACTTCTATACCAAAGAGACCTTTTATCAAAGGGTTGTCCTTAAGGAGTTTTTAATCAATACACTTTAGAACCGGTCCTGCATAACAATGGTGTGTATTAAAAATCAATTCTTATTTTCCTATAAAGATGTTTATTTCCTGAGGCTTGTAGCTCAAGTAGTTTTAATTAATACTAAAAAGTCATCATGATGCTAAAGTTTGTGTTATATGCTACGTGTATAAATCCTTAGATTCTACTGGCATGCTCCAAAATCATTTTTAACTTTTTGAAATACATGTATGGAGTTTATTTCAAGGAATAGTTTATATTTTACATTGCATGGACAGGTGCATGTATGTATGTAGCTTGGATGGGTACCATGTACATATTTCTGTGCACATGGGCTGATCTCCACTATAGATACTGTGTAGCCCAAACACTGATCTATACTTATAATACACATAAATGTTTATATGAGGACGTTCAAAGTTGCATTTCTACAATACCGAAGGAAAGAAAAGAGGGCTGAACACGGTTGAGATTCATGGTATACATTAGAACAAAAGGAGAAGGACTAAAGCGTATGAAGGGGATGAAATAGAACAATTGAGCAAGAGGAAGAGAAAGGATATGGAGGATGCATGGATCAAATCTGACACTAGGACACTGTAGTCTCGAAGGCTAGATAGAAGGTGGTGTCCTTAAACGGAATTAGTATGTGTAAGAGAAGGAATAGGTTCAATATCCGGTACATGCAATTTCTGCTGGGCATGTTGATTTTGTGGAGCCAGATAGAGATTTTCAATATATAGCTTGAAATACAGTTTGGCATACAGCAGTGGCAGTGATAGACTTCAGAGCCATCATTCCCATTGGAGAGAATAAATAGGCTTCTAGCAATCCATTTACTTTTAACTGGTAATTACCATGCTTGATCTATGCAATAGCTCTCAAACTTAGGAATAGGGAATAATATGCATATGACAACATTATATTAAAGTGTGCTAATCTTACATACACTAAATCAAGTGCTTGCCTATGCCCCTTGCAAGCAAGATTATTTAGCAACCTAATTATACTTCTGCTTACACCTATAATTTCCAGGCTAATTATGTATTATATTACATAAACCTTTTTGAATCAACTAAAGTATATGCACCTGATTTTTCCATTTAGGGAACTGACTACAGTAATAAATTGGAAAATAGAGATAGATACTTTAAATTCGAAGAAATCATAAAGGTCATTTAATCTAACTCCCACTAAAGTTTAGGGGTTGATATAAAGATTTGAAAAACCATCATATATATTCATGCAAAACCATTTCATTTCACTTCTGCATAACATTTGGGAAAGATATTTTTTAATGAAATCACCTTTCCTCTGTAGCCACCAATCTAGGGTAAGGAAGAACAACAAAATTTGAAAAGCACAGCAGCAACCACCCCTGCCTGGTACAAACAAATGAAGGAAGCAATCAGATCCTTGGTCAAGCCTATAAGAACACCCAAGGAGGCTTGTGTATATTTAGATTTATTTATCTCATTGTTAGTCATTGTGAATATAAGAACTCTATAAACCCTAAACCATTACCACCGGAGGGTTCCCACCACTTACATAGAATAGGGTGGGCTCTTCATAGTCCTACAATGTTTTGTTTTGTTTTGTTGTGTTGTGTTTCTTTTGCTGTACCGACAGGAATAGATTATTTCAGCCTTACTGATTATCCTATCCTTGGCACTGGAGGTTTTCAGCTGTATTTTTCTCTAATGTTATGGTTGATGCTAGTAAGAAGAACCACTTTTACTGACCATAAAAGTATGAGTTCAGAGTGACTGAAAGATTCCAGTGTTTCAAATGGCCCACTTGAAAAAGCTACATAGAGGGAATATAAGAGGTAAATTACTGAAGAACACATTATTTTCCTGTGGCATTCTCCCATGGCCTGAGGATTTTATACATGCTGTTTCTTAGGGTTTTCTCCCCTTCCTATTTGATGTTTCAAAGAGCAGAAAGTTTAAAATAAGTTTCTTAAGAAATCCTACCAGTAGGTCCATATCTCTAGACAAGTATTAACAGATTGAATTGTGGCTCAAACATTTACCTTTCTTTTATGTCTTTTTCTAAAAAAAAAAAAAGTTTCATTGAAATTGATAAGAATGATGATTCAGTGGCAGTCAATCCACAAAAGGGCCCTTTAGTGGAATATTATCTATAATACAACAGGATCAAATGTCTCAAATATAAACCTTCAATCTGCACCATCTAATTACTGATATCTGAGCCAGTACCCAAGAATGCTTCAAGTTTTTCTTTTTTGATTCTAACAACAACAACAGCAACAACAAAACAAGAGACTCTTCTTAATTCTGTACTTGGAGCAAAGTTCTAATGCAAGAGCACGTAGCTTCAGTTTTTTTTTTTTTTTCTCTTGTGATGGACTAGAATGTGTTCCCAGTGTTTTATGATTCTGATTTGCCATGGTTCACCAAGGCTGCCCTGTTAGTAGCAATCACCCTTGCTTGTGAAGTTATGTAGACAATCCCACGTAAATCAGAATGGCCCGATCATTTGATCATGTCCATTTCTATTACACATGGCGAGGCATATGATGAGAAATGTTCTGGCTGGCACAATTTCTTCTTACAACTGTCCTAGAAAATGAAATAAATTGTTACAGCATTGATTTCCCAGCAGAGTCAAAATTATGCAATAAGAAAAGTCCTTCTATTTTTACTTATATTCGTCTACTCTCTGATCTTTCTCTCCTTCTCTCTCCATTTACTTTTGGTCTTATATAGATCAAATTCACTTGATGATTACTCAATCTCACCATACTTTTGTTTAAGGTGAATCTTTGCTTCTCGATTTTATGAAGCTTAATAAACTCCAGTGAATATCCATTAGAGAACACATACTGTGTGTTTTGTTTCATTTTGAATAATTAAACTTCCTCAAAAATCATGGTTTTGAACTATCTGAAAGTCATTGGATGTTCCTTATATTGCTTTCATTAGAAAACATACTTATTGGTTGTTCAAGAGAAGCATATTTGTCCTAAAATAGGCTTTTCTTTATCACTTAAGTCTGACCAAAATTGTGATAGGACATTACAAGTATAAATGATTCAGAGTGTGTAGGTTATATTTCCATAAAAATGTATGTGCATTTGAAATTTAAAGAGATTCCTTAGAGAAAAATGTATTTTAAATTTTACTAATCCCAAGAGAGTGAAAAATCCTCCAAAGAGAAATTCAAGAGCTTTAAATTACAATCATTGTGTAAGTAATTGACTTCTGGAATATTTCTAATAGAATCAAGAATACTTCCATTGCCTGTACCTTGGAAGAATGATAGCAATGAAAAGGTAGATATTCCTCATCCAGTCTTTCCTTTTGAAACACTAAAATTATCAGATTAAATTTTTTTATTTATTGTCGAGGGGGGGAGGAGCAGAGAGAGAGAGAAAGACACAGAATCTGAAGAGGCTCCAGGCTCTGACCTGTCAGCACAGAGCCTGACATGGGGCTCAAATTCAAGAGCTGTGAGATCATGACCTGAGCCAAAGTTGGACGCTCAACCAAGTGAACCACCCAGCTGCCCCTAAACATATCAGCTTTTAAGACAGTAAACTTATTGCAAAACTGAAACAAGAATCATTTCTTAATTCATTCATTAAATAGACATTTATCAGATATTTGCCATCCGATCTGCTATGTGCCAGATACTATTTGGGGAATACAAAAGTAAAAATAGTATTGGTTCCTTCCCTTATGGAACTTACATTCCAGTAGGCTGGAAATTAATAAAATAATAGAGAAGATGTTTAACAAGAAGCATGTTAAATATGTAAGGCCGGATTTTGATAAAATTTTCAAGAAGTTATAATTTGTCTAGGCATCCCAGCCTTTATTACCAACATCCTCTCCCACCTTTCCTTAATACTTTTACTTCAAGATACTTAGATACTCCAAAAGCTCATTCTTTTCGTCTTTTGCTTTTTTATTTGAACAATATTTATAGAGAATATTATAGAAATCCCACTATGTGGTAGACACTGTATGCTGTTTCATGTTCAAGCATACAGTGCAGAATGAACAGGTGTAGTCCCTGCCCCCATGGAACTTAGAGCACATTGGGGAAGAAAGAGATAAATCAATTAAGTAAGTATATTAAGGGATATGAAAATAAACTTGTCATAAATTCGATTAAAAAAAGGTTCACGGGAATCTGGTTGCGTACATCCATGGGCTCTGACTTAGGATGACGTTATGTGTGTGTGTGCGCACGCACATGTGTCTGGCGGGAGCCTGGAGAAGAACCATGGGAAACAATAAACCACCTTCCAGTCCAACTAAACTAATACAGTGTGTGCTGTGCTTTTCTCAAAACCTCTTCTGAAGAAGTGTATTGGGTCACTAGTATCTTAGTGTGGATGAGGTTGTATATGGGCTTGAGTATGAGCATTTTTTTCTATTACTACGTAATGAAACATTTGTCAACTTTGTAGAGAATTCCAGGCATCAGTAAGCAGGTGCTTTGGTATTTGGAGTTCCAGTTTTCTGTCTCTGGAATAATGCTCTGCTGTTCAGGTTATGTAGGAGTCCTTTGCTCTGGCTTCTTATGAGGCTCTCTGTAGTTATATATGCTCTCGTGAAAGTTAAACCTGAATGTTATAGAATAATGTTTTTATGGATGAGGGCAGTGAGGCTCAGAGAGGTTAATTGACTTTTCTAATGTCACACATGTTGGTGGCAGAGCAGGGACAGGTATGTTTTAATCCAGTTAACACCAATTCCATTTCATTATATCTGGTTTGATTCTTCATTAAATTTTTATATTTCAGGTTACATAATTTAACCCAGAGCATATCAAGTTGACAGATTAATAAAAAATTATGATTGTGTCCTCATGTATGTAGAATACAAATATTAGTAAGTTATCTATGTCCATCAATGCTGATTATATTAGTCTAAGGAGTAAGATATTTTTAATCTTTTAGCAACCCCATCATTATATTTTAAGTAGAAAGGAGTTTGTATGATTAAGTTAAAAGCTTTGATTTTGACAGGCGCATTCATCCAAAGAGTACCATAATTTAATTAGTTTTGGCTCAAAACTATGTAATGCTGGATGATATGTCTGAGTTATATATACCCTATTTTTAATCTGCATAATCATTAGAAATGGTCCATATCATTATTATAAATATTGTAGAGATATTTGAGGTAATCAATTTAATGACACTTTTGTATTTCAAACAGGTTAGCTTAGATAATGCACGTAATGCGTAACTATGAGAATATGCCATAAAAGCACAATACGAAAAATGTATCATTGTGTTTCCTTTAAGTCTATGGTAGCTAGAGCATTGTCTCAAACTATATGCTAAAATCCTTTGTAATTTTTTCACATATAAGATAGCTTATTATTGAGGCATTCAAGTAATTTGAGCATTGTATAATAATTTTGATTTAATTTTGTTTTGAAGACCAGACTCTTACTTTATTCAAAACCCCATATATTAATTCAAAAAGATGAAAGAATTCTGTATTACACCCAACCTAAAAAAATAAAAAATAAAAAAAATAAACCCAAACTAAATAGTTTCTTTTAAAGTAATATTTCATCATTCCCTTATATTAGATGGTATCTAATTAGTAAAATAAAAAGTCATTAAAAAAATAAAACCAACAAAGATAATCCCTTATTTTCCCTTTCATAAAGGTTCATATTTAAAAAAAATAAAATAAAAAAAGTAATTACTAATAAAGATGGACTATTTCCTACTTGTTATTTAAGGTTCTTTTTTAAATTGTTTTTCCACTCACACTCTTTCTCTCTCAAAAAATAAACATTTTTTTAAAATTGTTTTTTAATGTTTATTTATTTATTTTGAGAGAGAGAGAGCACACGCAGGGGAGGGACGGGGGGGGGGGGGGGTGGGGAGAGAGAATCCCAAGCAGGCTCTGTGCCTCCAGTGCAGAGCCCCATGTGGGGCTCGATCTCATGAACCGTGAGATCATGACCTGAACTGAAATGGAGTCAGATGCTTAACTGACTGAGCCACCTAGGTGCCTTTAAATTAAGTTTTTAAACTACCTAGGAGGTTTTTGTTTAAAAACCTTCATTAATGAATAGAACTGAGAAGAATTTGTCAAACACCGATATTTTAATATTTTGCAAACAAATTCAGCGGGTTTCACTGACCTTCTTCTGAACTTGCTAAAGGTGAAAGACAAGGGTGGGTACCAGTCTACTCCTCGTGGGCGATACAGTCAGTATTGGATTTGCAGGGGTGATTGCAGCCGCTCTTCTAAGAAGAGGTAAAATGTCAGCCGTAGGTAAAATAAGGGATCAGAGGAAGATGGAATTCGTCAGAGATGACAAAGGAGGAATGAAGTTTTCATGTGGGGAAAATGCAGCTGTCAGTACTGCAGAATCTCTGATTTGGTTCCTGCAAACTGCTGCAGCTACTTTCTGCACAGGTGAATGTAACACCTGCTTCATGCGGCTTGTGGCGTTCATAATTGCCACAGGTGCTGATCCCAGCTATAATTTGCAACTATCCCTTTATATCATTATTTAATTCCCTCTTAGTACTTGCAATTGAAATAAGCAGATATTTTGTACAATTTTATTTTAATGCATTGGATGCCTCTATGAAGCAAACTTAGGGAATCCCCCCAGAATAGATTCAGGTGCCAGAAATTCTAGGTAGCTGCAGGCTACATCTCTCTAAAATAGGGCTCCTGGCTACCTAAAATTAAAGTCATTGCTAGAGACAGCTGCACCTGCTTCTTTAAGCTCTGTAAATCATCAACTTTTCTGCCACATTCACAAATCTTGTTTCCTTATTTTCCACCCTGCATTTTCCACATCATCTCCCTGCCTCTCCCCACTCATAGATTCTAAGGGAAAAATCATGGACAAATTTGGCTGATTTGCAGTGATTTTAGAGTGTTAGCCCCAGAATTCCTCAGAAAGCCTGGTTGTTCCATTATTGACCTAAGTTGTTTTTGACATACCTATGTGAAAAATGTCCACCACCCCTGGAGGTCCGATTCATGAATTAGGTCATGCATGTCAGGAATAAGAAGCAAGATCCCCAATGACTTGCCAAAAAAAAGGCTTAGGTGTTCAACTCAAACCAGATCAAAATAGATAAATTGGACAGAAAACATTTTTTTGGACTGTCATTCACCTTTGCTGATAAGTTTGGGAATTCGAAATGGGGTTGCATATTTCTTACTCCTGTGTGTCTGAGGAGACTCCTTTGTACTTTGGCTTTTGAAAATTTTGTGGCGTAGGTTGACAAAGATGATTACTGTTCTTCACAATCGAGGCATCAATACGATGCCAAATTCAGCATTGCGTTTTGTTGTTTTCAGAAACCATGGTAAATTAAAAATAGTTCTCTGTCTTTCCTGGAATTCTTTTCTGAAATTCTTGCACACTACCTTCTTGCATACTACCTTTATCCCCAAAATATTTAAAAAAGATCATTTTATACCCATCTCAGTTAACAGTATAGCATACCAAGTATTATGGGGTGAAACCATGATTTCCTCTATGGCATTCTTAGAACACAATTTTTGTTTCTTTACTTATTTTTAAATATTTATTATTTTTGAGAGAGAGCGAGAATGAGAATGAGAGGGGGAAGGGCAGAGAGAGATAGGGACAGAGGATCCAAAGTGGGCTCTGTGTTGACAGCAAGCCCGATGCAGGACTTGAACCCAGGAAGCGTGAGATCGTGACCTGAGCCGAAGTCTGAGGCTCAACCAACTGAACCACCCAGAGGCCCCTACAATTTTTATTTTTAACTTTGATAATTGATTTCCTGATGTATAATGTCCCCCAGTGAATATATGTGAAAAGAAATGGTTGTTTTAAAAAGCACAGAAACTATTAGAAACCAATGAAGTTTCACTGTTTTTACCGAAGTTAGAATTTTGTACCCTGTGTCAAAATCATTTTTTTTAAGTTAGGCCTTCTCCAAAGAACACTGGATATCACTATTTGTTAGGTCTATCCTATGAGGAAACCATGGAATTGTATGTAATTTGATTCTTTTCTTTCTTTTTTTAATCTAACAAAATACTCAGTATAGTCGGAATAGGTAGCCACTTAAAATGTGTGGTTTAGCTGTTTGCTCTCCTGTTGCCATGCAAATACTAAAAACTGTCAAGTGAGTGGTTGTTCTGGGCTGCAGGCAAAATGCTTAGGAGGATGACATGACAAAGTAGCACCAGTCAGTTCCCAGGTGGGTTGACAACTGGCATTAAGGAAAGAGCTGAGGCTGGCAGGAGCTGTCTCCGTAAGTGAGCTGAGATTGACAACAGAAATGAACACATTTCGGCCGGCTGTTCTTCTAGACATGAGCCCTCCATCCCTTGAGACTTTAGGACTCTGGGCCTCTAAAGGGATTGTTGATCCTGATAACTAAGATAACAATTGAGCCATGTTTAGACACAATCTAATGTGTGTCCTACTCTACAATTCTCCCTCATATTTCAGGACTATTTCCTTCTCACATTCTCTTCTTCAACCTACTGTTTGATCTCAGACTGTGCCCCGGGGGACCCGCTTGCCTTCCTGCTGCAGGGTAACATCCAGACTTGTTTAACCTACAAAACGCCTTATTACAAGTCGCTGGCCCCACCTAGGACTCCAGGCGTTGAGTGTTAGCAACCAGCCAGCCAAAATTTTAGATCAAATGAAAACAGAAATTGACGTGGTATCACCAATGATGTTTCCTTCTGTGGGAAATGTTAATGTCTTTGATCACCTTGTCTAAATTATGTTTTGGAAACCCATTTTTTTAAATATAGCTCATTAAAGTCATTTACTAAACTCCAAGTTTCGTTCTTACAGGACAAAATATAATAGATGCTCCGTAGGTATTAGTGAATGGATAAATTAATGAATATTCTTGATCCTAAACTCGGAACACGCCAAATATCCCTGAGAAGGCTCTCCCATCGCATTTTGACATATATACTGTAATTTAAGCAGCCTTTTCAATATTAGAAAGTGATGTAATTCTTAGTAGTAAAAGTTTTACTTCAGTTTCTAGCAAACCAAGATAGATTTTTTAATCTCTGTTCCTAAAATATGTTCTCCTATCAGGGTACAGTGTCACCACAGAGCAAGTCAAGTTAATTGTCTCTGCGTTTTAGAAATGTGTTAAGAGTCCCTTCACAGTGTTTCCAAGAGCTGGATGAGGTGGTGGTGTAAACATTTCCTCGTGGGAACTTTACACAGTCAAAAGAAACGAAATGATTGACAAATGCATCCTTCAGCTAATTGAAGTGGTTCTGGGCTGACCAGATGTTTTCAGCTGAACCATGGCCACAGATGCTATTGCTTCCTTATTCCTTAATCTGGGGATTACCCTGATTGGCTAGCTTGGTGACATTTGAGTGTTTCCAATAAGCTTGTCTCTCTTTTGTTCCGGTACGTCGTAAAGAGCTCTTGTCTGAAGCGATTTGCCCTGGAAGTGTTTTCAAGGAAGTTATCGGGGTTGTTTGTTTTTCCTGTTCTTGGATGTGGTCTCTGGTGAGGTCAGAAGAATGGAATGGCTGTTGCCACAGATGACACAGGAGCTATTTCCACAGCTGGCTGCAGAGTGGGCAGTCCCTTGCAGGGAGGTAGATGATATAAAACATCTGTCACAATGAGAATAAGCAAAAACAATGTCCCTTTGAAGATTGCCTTTTAATGATGAGGTGGGGGTTCTGTTTCCACAAGGGGAATGAAGGATGGAGTTGGCGGCAGGCAGATGGCTTCGGGCTTGCTCTTGCGTGAAATAAAGCAAAAAGTGTATGTTGAAACCCTCTGATGCTAGTCAAACTGGCTGATTTTGCTGAACGTTCATTTCCCTGCCGATTGCACATATAATCAATGAGAGAGGGAAGGGAGGGCTGGAAGAAAAGTGGGACAAAAACTAGGAGAGAAAGCAGATTCTGAATATTTTTCTCTTGAGTAACTTGAATACAATAGTATAATTTCCGCTGGTGGTTGAAAGTTCAGAAAAAGCATTTGGAGCCCAGTTTACTTTAAACTTTTTTTTTCAATGTTTTATTTTATTTTTGGCAGAGAGAGAGAGACAGAGCATGAGTGGGGATGGGGCAGAGTGGGAGGGAGACACAGGATCCGAAACAGGCTCCAGGCTCTGAGCTGTCAACGTAGAGCCCGCCGTGGGGCTCGAACTCACAGACCGCGAGATCATGACCTGAGCCGAAGTCGGACGCTCAACCGACTGAACCACCCAGGCATCCCGAAGTTTACTTTAATGTGTTTGCAACCCCGTGTTATTTTTTATTGAAGTTTTGAAAGCTACTATAAAAATGGTATGTCATTAAGGGCTTAGGATGACAAACACTTCAAAATTTGAATTCCAGTTAGCAGACAGAAAGTCCTATTTGTTTTCCTTCCAGGAATGGAAGAAAATAATAAAATCATCTGAGTGAACTCTTTTTAATAGAATATTAGTTTCTCATCACATCTACCTTTAAAAATAAATTTGGGGGCGCCTGTGTGGCTCAGTCGGTTAGCATCTGACTCTTGATTTCGACTCAGGTTGTGATCTCACGGTTCATGGAATTGAGCCCTGTGTGGGGCTCGGCAAAGATGATGCAGAACCAGCTTGGGATTCTCTCTTTCTCTCTCTCTGCCCCTCCCTTGCTGGTCTGTCTCTCTCTCTCTCTCTCTCTCTCTCTCTCTCTCAAATTAAATAAAAATGAAAATAAATTTCAAATAATGAAATTAGCATATATTTTATCGCACAAATATGCCATAGAAAGAGAAATCTGACGATAGATTGATCTGATAGCAAATAAATGCTATTAGCAGACAATAAACTTCTAGAGCTCCTGTTCTATGAGGAAATCAGGTGCTGCTACCTCTGTTAACCCCGAACCACACTGCTCTGCTCTGGTGAAAAATGGCCAACATTTCTGGGACCCATGCAATCATGATACCCCTGTACCACCTGGCCAGCAAAATGGGTGCCACATGCCCCCCACCCCCCCACCCCTTCTCTTGCAAATCTAAGTCTTTGCAGGTGCTTCTAATTAGTAGAAGTCACATATCTATATGTAACAGATGAGAAATGTAGGGTGTTTTTCCCCCAATTCTAGGTTGAAAAAGCAGGATACACTTTGTGGGAGACTACGAACATGTGGAGGGAATGTTAAAAAATAAATGTCTACAGCATGCCCTGACTGAGGGAGGTACACCACGGGAAGTAATTGGATTAATCCTCATGAGACATGGTGAAGCATTCGACTCAGCCAGTAGCACTTGAAAGGGAGGAATAGAAACTTAGAGATATTTATGATAGAGCAGTGACAAGACTCACTACTGGTTTGTTATGCATGATGAGGGAGGAAAAGGCAAGGATGGCCTGGACTTTTCTTTATTTTTTCAAGGATCAAACGGAAGAGAAAGAACATGCTGGGGGAATCGAAAAAGAGAAAATATTCAGGATGGGTCACGGTTGTTTTGAGATGCTTGTGATTCTAGATTTAGTGAGCTGTTGGAAATTTGATTCAGGAATTCAGGAAGAGGGGCAAGACAACAAAGAGATTTTAAAAGCTTTTATTTTGGGGGCGCCTGGGCGGCTCAGTCGGTTAAGCGTCCGACTTCGGCTCAGGTCACGATCTCGCGGTCCGTGAGTTCGAGCCCCGCGTCGGGCTCTGGGCTGACAGCTCAGAGCCTGGAGCCTGTTTCAGATTCTGTG
Source organism: Panthera onca (assembly GCF_046562875.1). Lineage (NCBI taxonomy): Eukaryota > Metazoa > Chordata > Mammalia > Carnivora > Felidae > Panthera > Panthera onca. The sequence goes on from NC_138347.1 coordinate 145,875,223, forward strand.
TCTCCCTCTCTCTCTCTCTGTCCCTCCTCTGCTCACACGCTGTCTCTCTCTCTCAAAAATAAAAGTAATGATAAAATTTTTTAAAAACTTTAGTTTTTAACTAATTTTAAAAACTTTGATTTTACACTGACTGGCATTTTTTGTTAATTCCATCAGGGCCTGGCAAATAACAGTATTTTGGAATTTTATTTCTGATACCTTATTAACACTTTATATTTATGGCATGTGTGAATATTTAGATGTTGACTCTTTATACTTTACAAGGCCTATAGCATCTCATTTAACACTTGACTGTAATAGCCATTATTCCAAACTCATTGGTGAAGCAGAAGATATCATTTGGAAAGAATAGAGATTTCAATGTGACGGTTGCCTTGAAAACATGTCATAGGAAATGAAAGGAAATTTTTTTTTTGTATGGGAGATTTTATGGAGAAAAGGAGAAGCCGTGTGGAGACTATTGAGGAACTGAAACTAAATGTTACCGGCTGTTCTGTGGTTATAACAAGGAGGCGTATTAATGTTGCCAACATTATTTGAAGCTACTTGACCCTCAAATGTGCACTGAAAAAGGATTTAACAAACTGATTAAGAAACAAACCAAAAATCTCTCCAGAAATATAAATCTCTCACAGAAATTAAAAAAAAAAAAAAATAGAGCAAAGCTTCTCAAAAGTTTACCATGGATATGACTCACTTAAGGATCTTATGGAAATTCAGATTCTGATTCAGTGGGGGTGGGGCCAGACCTGAGAGTCCGCATTAAACTCCCAGATGATCCTACCTGATCGCAGACTATGCTTTGAGGAAGAACATACTAGAGAATTTAAGACCAGTATTTTGCAGGTGCTGTTAATTAGCAGAAGTCATTCAACAGAAAAATCCAAAATTACTGACATAGCATTACTGTTTAGGAGAAGTGGCCATAAAATCTAAGTGGAATAAAGGACGTAACTAAGTTTCTGGCACAAAGTCCACAAGAAATAGGACACTGGAGAATAGAAACACAAAGCTGTTTTTCATCTCATCTACTGGACAACTTTATGTTTTTAACTAACATCCTGCAGGCCAGAGAATGTATCTTGGTTGGATGCTAATATGTAAATTTTACCTTAGGATATGGCCATTCCACTAGGTCATATTTTATCTCAGAATTATATTACAAAACATTCCATCACAGGATATATACCGACTTGGAGACGTGTCAGTGACAATAGTTCTAATAGCAAGTGTACTTTAAAGGGAGTAAATTAGGTTTTTAATAGGGTCATGACTTTATACTCATATCCTTAGGTCTGGTTGCGTTGCCAGCTCTAACCAGGCAAATTCCTAAAAATGTCTTAAAGGAGAAAACAAATAGCCCAGAAATGTCCTCTGAGGGACCACAACATAAAGTACATTTTGTAGCAAATTGCAGGACGAGGAATAGCTATTCTCCTAGTAATGACAAAAATCAAAGTGCCTTGTGACATTTTAGGGCAATTTGCACTATAAAAAATGGCCATAAGTAAGATAACAGGCAACTTTTCCTCTTGATCACTCCTGTGGTTTGAGAAATGATTTCCCAGGCCCACTCACCAATAGGATCCTAGAAGACCTTGACAATGATTTGCAACCAGCTTTTATTTTTTTATTGTTTTTTTTTTTTGTTTTGTTTTGTTTTTTTTTTTTTTTTGGCCTGTTTGTCAGTAAGGAGAAGATTTTAATGAGAAGCTTTATGACAGCTCCCGGTCCTGAGTGCTAGTTAAAGCGAGGTAAACATTTTACCGGACAAAAGATCCTGCCCATAAATATTCAGACATCTGCTAGGAACCCTATTTGCTTTATCATTTGGAAGAAGACTGGCCTGGAATACTGCTTCTGATGGGCATCTTAAACTCTCTGCATTTGAAAATCTACGTGGAGGTATACAAAGTGATTGGTGTACAAGTGAATAAAGCATTTCTTCTCTTATCCCATCACAAGGTCTGACAAGAATCTTGGGCAGATATATGGCTCTTAAAACAGTTTGTGGCACAGGAAAGCCCTAAGAAAAGAGCTTACACTGCATTGGTGGCTGTGTGCCTTGGCTGCGATATATAAAAGAAACTTTGTAGCATTGATTCAGGTACATAGAATTCTTCCAAAGGATGGAAATCGAGTGGTGAACTCCAACATTAAATTTCCCTGGGTAGTGTGTGGCTTTTAGAACCTGGGAATTCTCATACTCGATGACAAGAACATCAAGGTGGCAGTGGTCAGACAGGGACATTTTAAAGGAAAGCGTGGATGGGTGGATTTTTAAGGACCATCCAGTTTCCAATCAAGACGGTGCTTCTGTTTTGGGCATCCTCTTGTCCAATTTGAGCATGGAGTAGCGGTTACTGTTTTGCATCCCTTCAAAGACGTGGGAGCCTTGGCTAATAAATAAGTGCCATTCGCTCATTTAGTCTTTCGGCTCCATGACAACCTGTTTCGTGATCTCCACAGTGCCAGGCTTTGGAACCACTCGAAAATACATAAAACATCATGAATGGCACAGTTAAAACAACCCAGAGGAGAAATAAAGTATGATCGTGGTCAAGGCATGTGCCAAAAGTTGTGAAAGAAGAGAGGAACAAATGGCCAACAACCTGGGTCAGACGCAAGAGATGTTCCCTAGAATGTAGCATTTGGTAAGAATCTTAGAGTACGCACGCAAAGCTGCTGTTAGTGCCCAGGACTTCGGGCAAAGACACCAAGGGTGAGCAAGCAAGATGGGTCAGAGGAAGATGAGTAGTTCAGTGTGGGGAGGGGAGAGGCTTCATGTGGATAGTCTTGGGGAACTAGACAGGAAACGTAGATTGGAAGCCACGTGATCTTTACAGAGTGGATGTACTAGGGCAAAAAGGACCTCCTGGACCTACCTAGATGAGCCTTCGTTTGGGCTCAGATAATGTGGAAACAGAGTGGGGGGCACGTTCGCATGGGTGACCCTATTGTCCATTCAGTCTAAATGGCTTCTGTATAGGAAAAGAGGAATGGGAAATATTTTGTTTCCATCACCGAATTGCCCTATTTCCTCCTTCCCTTCTGTTACACGTTAACTTAAAATCGCCATTGGCTTAACAGTACCAGTGTCCTCCACATGCAACATTCCTACTGTGAAATAGTATTTTTCAAGATGCTAACTCAGGTATAAAAATGTGAGCTAGGCTGTACTTTAGTAGAAAAGGCGGTTTGACATGATTTTCCCCATATCACCCGTGGAACACCAACCAACAACAACAACAAAAAAATCAGTTCTGCTTATCTTTAAAGGGATATGCATTTTTGTTGTTGTTGTTACCATTGTTAACATAGGAAAATGGTTAAGAGCTGTCCTCCATATGTCTAATATAATTTTCTACTATGTAATATATTTGGTGAGCAGATATGGGGGGGGGGTTCTTTGTATCTTAAAAAGTAGTAAAGATGGTGAAATATATTATAATTAATAATATTATTGGTAAATATGATATCTTTGTGGTCTTTAATTTTTTCTTCTCACATCTCTTTATTTTATTTATTTTTTTATTTGAGAGAGAGAGAGAGCAAGCAGGGGAGGTGGCAGAGGGAGAGAGAGAGAATCCCAAGCAGGCTCTGTGCTCAAGTGCAGAGCCCAACTTGGGACTCAATCTCATGACCCTGGAATGATGACCTGAGCCAAAATCAAGAGTCAGATGCTCAACCAACTGAGCCACCCAGGCACCCCATTTTTTCCCCTCAAATCTCTTGAAACTAATTTTGGACCTGGATGTCTGTGTGAGGAAGGCATATAACCACAGGAGCCCTTCATAGTGAAGACGAATGGTTTAGATTGTACCATTAGTTTTTCCACAAAGATAATGTGGTTTTGTCATGTCTATACCACACCTCTGTGATCATGGATTTGTATGGCACACGTGTTTGTATGTGGTAGATGCCCCCTAGCTGAGAGCCACGCACTGATAACGTGATTGGAATAGAAGGTTGATGAATGCCAATCCACCCATTGCTGCTGAAATCATAAGAAACTCACCTGAGACCCCAGGATCCTTCTATGCACACTTAACGTTTCCATTGGCTCAGCGACTATGATCTCTTTAAGTAAGACATCTGAAAGGAAAAGAATATGATAGCCCACCTGCATTATGAAATGCCTTTTATAATTTTAGCCAGGTGTAAATCTTTAATGACGAAGGAACTAATTGTTCTATTTCACAGTCAACAAAACCACTTGACATCAGGGCCCAAAGTCTTCAAATTTTCAACTTTCTCTCAATAATGTAGCATATTTAAAAGCCATCTTGCTCTATTAGAATTCTAAAGAAGCTTGTTGAAAACATCAAAAGTCACTGCTGAACAAATTTCTTTAGTTTAAGCGTAAAACTCTAAAGAATTCAGTAAAGCATTGTTGAGAATTCTAATTATCTATATACCTGCTTCGGTAAGAAATACTTCAATGTGACATATTTATATTCTCATTCAGAATGACACTATTGTATAAATAGGTACTTAACCAATAATTGAAACCATTATTCACAGTTGAATAGGCATGGTATATAATTAGGATTCTTTTAAAGGGGACTCAATTGTAAAAAACTAATTTGGTTTTTGGTGTCTTTTAATCCTACATATTAAAAAAAAAAAACTTCCAATTAATGGTAACTGAGTCAAAAAGCAACATGAAATTAAGAATATTTAAGAGTAGAAAAAAATCTATTTTTACAGTGAATAGATATTCTCTCATTACAAAACCTATGTACACAACTCTTTTAAATAGACTACAGAGCAATGTAAAATGCCCTACTTCCAAATATGATACCTGTAGCCCACAGCTACACATCTCTAGGAAGCAGTCCAACTATTATGCCAGTTGAATTGAGTCTAACTTAGGAAAGAGAAACTCAGCTCTTGTTAGCCGTATTTCCAAAATAAATAGTAGCATAAATTTGAACTCAAAAATACTCATATAGCCATTGAAAGTCACATAATAGTCTTGCCTCCTTTCATTGGTGAATTATAGGATTTGGGCAATCGATTTAGATGTCTGATCTTTCAGAAATTGGTTTATATCATAAATAAAGTCTCAGCATAAAATCTAAAGTTTGCTGTTAGTGGTAGAAAGCAGAAAGTGGATTAATACTCTTTTTCTAATTACTGCAGTTTCACAACTTCCTCATTTTGTATGCATGGTTGTGTGTGTGTGTGTGTGTGTGTGTGTGTGTGTGTGTGTATAAAAGCATTCACATACATACATACATACATACACATTTATACCAAAGTTTCTAAATCTCAACACTAAAGATGTTTCCAGCTGGCTAATCCTTTGCTGTGGAGAGCTGTCCTGCGTGTTGTAGGATGTGACTTCAGTGGCCTCTCTACCCACTAGGTATCAATACTACCCTTCCCCAAGGTGACAACCAAAAATATCTCCCAACATTGCCAAATGTCCCTTGCAGACAATGTAAAATTTCCCTTTGTTGAGAACCACTGGTATATTCACATACACAGATACTTTTTATTTTAAAAATTCCTATTAATATGCTATGGTGACATTGGTAGAACCTTTTACAAGTTAATTTCAGATCTCATCTTTAAGGAAATGGTGGTTGATGATATTAACAAACGCACATATCGGTGAGGCAGACCATCATTTTAAAACTGAACTGCCCCTTGTGAGAACAGGTTTTCTCCAAATCTTTGGATGGCCCCATTTTGATGAGAAATCTCAAGGTAGTGTTTTAAGTATGCTTTGATTTAGAGTTCTGCTCTTCTATCATTCTTCCAACCACTATTTCTGAAGCAGGCATCATATGCTTCAAACTGTAGACAGCAATAAGATAGTGGTGAACAGGCAGATGTGATGTAGGCCCTTTAGTATGACCAATCTAAATTAAAAAAAATCAGTAAATGTTAGCTATTTTTAATTCAACTGAACGAGTGGTGCTGATATATAATATTAATACATGAAAACTGTTTTGAGTACCTAGAGCTTGCAATTCTTATTTATAAGGATGATAAAAGGTATGTAAACATGACCCTTGCCCCTTAGATGGAAAATATTAAGAGAATAATAACAAAAAGGAAGCGCTTCAGTGCTAAAATGGGGTCCTGGGGCAGCATGGCTTTTGGCTTAACCATGGTTATTCGCCATTTTTCCATACCTCCAACATTTGTCAGAGGTCACTTGCAAATGCTTTCACGGTTGAAGTCCTGTCCACCAGCTTCACCACAGCTTTTTGGGTTTCAGACATAATTGTTTGAAAAGTCAGACTACTCCCTCCAAGCCAGTTGAAATTTATCAAGATAGTTGAGGATTAATGAGTGTTCTAAAGATGGAGGCCTTTCCTGCTCCCTTTTTGTTTTCTTTATGCAGCAGCCTTTCTTAAACCATGCCAAGCACCTGCCGAAAGAAAGAAAGAGAGAAAGAAAGAAAGAAAGAAAGAAAGAAAGAAAGAAAGAAAGGAAGGAAGAAAGAAAATAATAAAAAGAAACAATAACAAGAAAAACATGACAACATAAACAGATGAAAATATTAAATATCTGTACATATGCTATAAGGAATGTTGGGGTGCCTGGGGGGCTCATTCAGTTGAGTATCCGACTTCGGCTCAGGTCATGGTCTCACCATTTGTGAGTTCAAGCCCCGCGTCGGGCTCTGTGCTGACAGCTAGGAGCCTAGAGCCTGTTTCGGATTCTGTGTCTCCCTCTCTTTCTGCCCCTCCCCCACTCGTGTTCTGTCTCTGTCTCTCTCAAAAATGAATAAACACTAAAAAATAAATAAAAAAAGGAATGTCGCACACCAACATTGCAGGACACTGCAGGTGGGTAGCTTTTCCCCCGAGTTAAATGATATACCTTCATGCTATTTATATTATGAAATTATTGTTGCTAACCAGTTTCCTTGTGGGCTCGTATTATTCTCCACACTCCGTTTTACATGTGCTGAAATAGGGTTGGTGGACACAGAATTGACTGCATGTTTATTCTAGAAATATTGGAAACTGACAGAGAAGCAGAAAATATACAGATGAGAAAGAAGATAAGTGACCTTAAACCATGGTTTTTATTTTTTTTTTTTTAATTTTTTTTTTTCAACGTTTTTATTTATTTTTGGGACAGAGAGAGACAGAGCATGAACGGGGGAGGGGCAGAGAGAGAGGGAGACACAGAATCGGAAACAGGCTCCAGGCTCCGAGCCGTCAGCCCAGAGCCTGACGCGGGGCTCGAACTCACCGACCGCGAGATCGTGACCTGGCTGAAGTCGGACGCTTAACCGACTGCGCCACCCAGGCGCCCCTAAACCATGGTTTTTAAAGTCATGTTGAAGGATTACTATTAAAAAGCCTTAGAGTTTTGCAGAAGTCACCATAGGAAAAGAGTGTGCAATGCACCACCACCAGTTCGACCTAAGGCTTCTAGACATGAGACAGAGAAAAAAAGAGAGTGGTATTTCTTTTCTTGCCTTTTCTTTTTTGTCACTTACATGATTCGAATAGTTTTCTTACCTTTTACGTTATTATGGTTTCGAACTCAAGGTTTACTAAGGTTCCAAATAGGGTAAATTCTCAAATATGCTACAGCGTAAGCCACACTGGTCAAATGGAGACGTGCCAGGTCATCAGGATTAGACTTGAATTATTCAGACAGTGGCCCCATTGCAGCTCGTCAAAAATTCGGGCTTGACCTTTTTGCATTTTTAATTAAGATGTAATGTGTTTATGGCTATAATCATGCCCTATCGCAACATTGGTATCAAGCAAATAATCGGGTAACAGTATAAATAAAATAAAACCACGTGTCTATACCTAAGACATTGTATCTATGACATCGGCCTATACGGTAGTAGTTTATAGGCAAGAGCACACTTCTCAAACTTCAGGGGACACCAGAAGCCACTGGAAAGCTTGTGGAAACACAGATTTCAAGACCCGAAAGCTCAGAGATCCTAATTCCAATTCTCGGTCTGCTCGTGCTGCCAGGCCACGGATCACCCTTGACGTGGCACTGGTCTAGAACACTAACACTCACAGGTGTATTCATAGAGGTAACTCTTCTCCTTGCCCTCTGTGTTCTGCCCTGAGTATAGCCCACTGTGTGTGCTCTTGAGTGGGGAGAGCTTGCACATGTTTCCCCTGATTTCACACCGATCCTGTAATTCAGTTGAGAAATTCAAATACTCATGAACTCTCCAAGACTTAACATTCCTTAAACTATTGGCGGAAGGTTCACAACACAGATGCTTTTCTGGCCTCAGTTCAGATACGTTTACTCTACATCAATGATCTTTGGGAACTTTGTCCGAAATACTGCTGAAATTGTTTATTTCAGAACTAGGGCGACCAGATCCGCCCCACATCTCTTGAGTGTGAACAGCTTTGTTTTTGCAGAGACAGTGGCTACAATAGACCAGACATTCCCATCAGCTGTTTGGTCATTGTGCTTTTTAGTGGAATTATAGCATGTTACAGTATTTTTCTCTGCACCTTAAACATTGAACAAGCCCAGACATCCGGAGATGCTAAAATGAAAAATCTGTTTCCTCTTGCTTTGCCATTTGCCAAGTGAACTCTGTCAGATAGCACATTCTATACATTTGGAGTAAACGAAATTACTCTTAATGTGTTGGCAACATCTGTCACAAAACCCTCTTCAATCTATGGCTTAAATGCATTGGATAAGAATGGATGTGACAGTATATTCCATGAGGCACAGTTACGGTTGGGGGCACTAGCTTTGCCTTAAGAAACATAAGGGTTTTTTGTTCTTTTTTCTTTCTCTCTTCCTTGTTTTGTTTTGTTTTCTTTTGTTTAATGCCCTGCACAACACAGAGGAGATTCTGTAATCTTTGATGAGCAAAGTGGCTGACAAACACCTGTCTTGATTATAGATAACCTGTACTTCAAACCCTCTAAGTTGTTTGTCCCCAGTAAAGTCTCTCCAAGGGGTTCCTGTCTACTACTTATGATTTACCCACTGATTGTAAATTTCTTTCATCCCTTGAAACTATTAAGGAATCTATGTTCTTAATAATTTGCAGGAATCCTTTCTTCATTGAACATGTTTCCTGAATATGAACAAGAATGCATGTTCACACATGTCCTTCTCCAAGAATCCTTATTTTATTGTTCATTTATTTGCAATAAATGGCCTGGTTAGGAAAGGAATGTTTCCCTTAATTGTTTTCCACTTTATGCCTACTGCTGCTATGTACAATTCCAAATTATGAGAAATCTCTTCCTACTCTTCCCTTTGATTGTCAGTTTCTGGTTTGTCCACAGAAGCAACACTCACTCTGTGTCATCTGTAATCAAATGAGTCCCCAAACACTTGATGAGAAAGGATTCTGAGGAGTCCAGACAATCCTTCCTAAATTAATTCCAAATGCAGGCAGTTCAGTCCTTCTATTCTTTTCATGCATGGATTTTGATTCCGCTGTCATATGCTCACATATCTCATTTGCATACTGCCTCCCAAACAAAGACTAAAGTCTACCTCTTGCCCCACTGGAGAATGAGGTCGCCTCTAGGGCACAGAGAAGGAAGTTTTTCCGCCAAACACAATTTGTTCTTTATCTCTGATTTATGATGAACAATCCTTTATGTAGCTACAGCAAGCTGATGACAATTGAGGGGTGTCTGGGATGGTGGCAGTTTAGCTGCTGGAACTTCTAGGGGCAATGTTCTAAGAAGGTAGTCTAAGTTTCAAGTTCAGGAACAGTATTGAAGTCTTGCACCTGCTAAGGATTAGAATGTTGTGAAAAATGCCACTTCTTGCTTGAAAAACAATGCTTTAGGACTTTGTCTTTGCTCTGAGGTTTTTCTATAGTTTATCCCTAAGTGATTTAAGAAGGAGCAGGTTCTTCTTAAAGTGTTTACTGCTGGTCTAGCACAACAAATACCAGAAATAAGGGCCAGAATTTTTGTTGTTGTTGTTTTCTAAGGAAAAAGTAAGCTGGTTTTGTTTAAAGAAATTCAGGCAGCAGGAAGAAAAAGAAAAATTAAGTAAAAGCTTATCTTATTATGTCTCTTAATTCAAGAAGCGTACCGATGAATGACAGTTCATGGATGCACCAAGACAAAACAACAAAAATGAACAGGATGCGTATTTATAAGCTACAGACCTATAACATAACATATTTTTTTCTGATTGATGCTAGCTCGTGTGCACATGTCCTTGTAAATGATGTTGGCTCTGAAAAGCAAGCATTTCCAACTATTTGGCTCAATTTCTGTCCTCCCTCCATATTAACGAAGGGGAGCCCCTAAAGGAAGGATGAGTGAGAACCTGATCTTTTAACAGATACAGTCAGGAAATTAGATTTGGATAATAAATACCATGAGGAATTGATCATCCTGAGGAAACGTTCTAAGAAACATTTGCTTGTGGGTAATTTGGGAACTGAGATCCTGCCATCCACATGAATCTGTCCTCGTTTTCGTTCTTCAAAATGTTCACTTATATGGGGGGAAAACGTCACATAGTGAGAAAAATGTTTACAGAAAAAAAAAATAGCATTCAGATACATAATCATTTTATTACCACTAGGTATCTAAATGAGTTGCCATACCATGAGCTTCTATCTGTATTACCATCTTTAAAATACAGCTTTGAAATCCCAAAGATTCTATCCAGCCCTAGCTTTTCAATTAAAAAAAATATATTGTTTTGTTCTCCAGGCTAGTCAATTAAGGTAGAATAAGTAGGATGAAGAAAGGAAAGGGCTTGCCCTTTGCTCTACTATCTACATGCAACTTTGTATATGAACAGAAGTGTTTAAAAATGTCGGTTACTTTTTGCATTCCCAACAGTTATAATAAATCAAAAAGCATATTCTAGAAGTAGGCCTTTCCTAACACCTTATGAAAAGCTTGACCTTTTTTTTTCCACTAATATTTTAGCAGCCTTGCATTTGACCAGCATTTAACAGAGTTCAGTATTCTGTCTTGTTTCAAAAGCACAGATAGAAAGTAGGTCAAAGATTAGGAGGAAAAAACATGGAAAACAGTAGGTCTAATTTTTATATCATTTATGTTAGATTTTAATCTTTCAAAGAGATCCAGTCAAGAGACTCATCTGAGCCAGCATTATTCTCCTGGTAGTAGATTGTATAGAGGTGATCAATAATTAACCTTATAAATCATGGGTAAAGGCATCAGCCAAAAGTTACTCTTATTCAGTATCAAGAGAAACTAGGTAACCTCCATAGTATTAATATTTTTCAGTTAGAGAAGTTTGTATTTAGAACAATGAAAGAAGATACATATGGTATCTTGTAACATTCTATATTCAGTGTTAGAATTGTAAATGATAAATATTTTAGACACATATAGATGTGAGGAAAAGGAGGTCAGTAGTGCTATCTATTTAGACAAGCACAAACTGGCATGGGTGGATGTAAAAATCATACATGCTTGAGCTTAGCTTTTTTCATTAAAAAGCAAGCGCACTTGATGTTGAGACAGTTCGCTGTGTTCATTTTTTTTTAAGTTTTCTTCCTTGTGGAACCTGTTTTCAGATGGACATTGTGTGTGCTTGTAGGGTGCTGTGATTACGCCGACAATGGACCATCCTATGTCAATGCAGGCAGCAAACATGATGGGCCCCCTGACACAACAGATGAATCATCTTTCATTGGGCACAACAGGAACGGTGAGTGGAAGAGTTGGTTTTGTTTTGTTTTCTTGGACTTCTTCAGTAAGACGCAATGCTGTCTGTTACTGGCATTATCGGTAACACTGGCTCTGTGCCGTTGACTAACACACATTTCAGGTTCCATTATGAATAAGCTGCCTTGTGCATGCGTATTCAGCATAGGGACACATTTATTCATGTTGACAAGGCTGAAGTTTCCACTGTGTGGCATTGAAATTTGAGTTACTTCTTGTTCATATGACACAGTGTACCAGGCATAATGTCTGTCTGTGGAAAGGTGTCTCTGTGTAATGCACCTGCAAATCTAGAACTTGTAACATAATACACTTGAGCCTGGTTTTCTTTTCCCAGATGCTTACCACTTCAGCTAATGTATCATCCCCCGGTCATTCATAAGTCAGGGGCCAACCTTGACTATGACTAATACATAGAGCTTGTTAATTTACTTTCAGTGTTTAAATCAATGAAAAGTAATTGAGAACCTGACATGATTCAGCTCTTTTCATCTTTGTTTTGAATATGTAGACATACATGATGTTGAAAAAAAGGAACGGATTCTAATGTTCTTGATCTTTTTTAATAGGTTGGGATATTTTTGACTACCCATTATTTTCCTTAGGGAACTAAAGTATATAAAAAAATGCAAAAATGCTTATTACAGCCTTGATTTATATCAACCAGGCATTTGAAATAATAAACAAAATTTTATTTGATTTTTAAAAATCTGTTCAAAGGCTACTCCCCGAATGGCGAAGAGGGAAAATGTCTAATACAACCTGGAATACTACAATTTGGTTAAATATCGTTTTAGGTAATAATGGAAAACATCAAAGTCAATCTCTCATGTGACACTATTGGTTTATTTTTTACAAACGTTAGTGCAGATAATTTTTTCATTTTTTAAAGATGTAGAAATTTTTTTAATCTTTTTTTTTTTTTTTTTTTTTTGTCATTGAGGCAGCTTAATTATTATAGAAAGAGCACTGGACCAGGATTTGGGAGTACTGAATTCAAACCTTGATTGAGCACTGTTCTTTCACTCTGTCTTTGGGGAAATAATCTCTTCAGTCTCGATTTCCCTCTCCATCTGGCTAAAGTACTGAGCATAGTGCTATACGGGGGCTCTTTGACTTATGTGCCTCGGTGACTTTAAGTCCATATCTTCTAGTCACCACTTCTGTGATTCTTCTCAGTTATGCTAGCCTCATCTCCAAATATCTATGTACACTGGCCGTATTTGGGAAATGGCACCTTAAAGCAATGGCTTCCTTGTCACATAGATGCGTTGACTCATAGGCTTTTTGGGATGTGAGAAGTTTCTGACATGTCCACTGAGCCCACAAAAATTTGCTCTAAATAGGAAGAAAGTCCATATACCTAAAGGAAAGAGTCACATTGTTTCAATAAAGACATTCAGTTTTATTAGCGTAAACAAAGTACCTATCTTGAAGACTTCAGCTGCTGAACTTCTAAAAAGCAGTTGATGAGACTTGCCTGTCTGAAGGCAGTCGTTGGATCAAATAATTTCTCAGGTCTCTGACCTAGGCTTTCAAATGTCATGTCCGAGACTACATTTAACTCTACATTGTCGTACAGCTAATTTTCATCAGGGAGATATTTTTTAGTAAGGTGTAAGTGTTATTTGTACTCACTTGGCTCATTTATTAACAAAGCAATTTCCAAGTTTATTGGGAGAAACTGAAGTTTATCATGTCCGCCCTGTTGACTTCCTTTCATATCAGCCTTCCTCTCCTTGAAAGCATAAATTCTGAACAAGTGAAGTAATGCACTCTTACTATATTGAACGACAGTCTAGGGTCTGGTAAAAGAGTGAATTATAACACAAAGTACACAAACACTGTATAAACCCTACTCATTTGAATTAAAAGCAAAACCAGCTGAGTTGCTGAAGTTCAAATTTGCCAACTAGAAAAAATATAAGAGCTATGTTAATTGAGAATATGACTGAATCCTTTAGAGAGTTGAAAAATAAGCTAAAATATGTAGAATAGATTCAGAATTACAATAGTTGCCGATTCAATAACATATATTAAGTATGATCCGTATTTGAGCATTTTCAACAAGAACACATTCACATGAGATCATAATTTTTGCCCAGCTAGTAATAGCCAAATTACTTAATAATAATATATACTCCCTCCCTTTCTTCGAGAGCAGAAGTTTTAAGCAGGTGGCTTATTTTGAACACTACATTTCTTCTAGTTTTGTTTTTTATTTCGTTCTTTTCCCCCTTCACATTTATACTAAATCATGCTTAGGTACATCATAAACTTTGTGTAAACAGATATTTTGTCAAGGGTTAAAATTCCATAAGGCTCTGGAAAAGCAGAGAGAAAATATTACTATTCTGTTGATGTTTAGTGTCCAGAATACTGTTATACTCTTTTCTCAAACTATCAGTCTTATACTTGGATATGCTGTCATAGATTCCTTTCATCTGAATTTTTGATTGGCATTTGTAGTGGATATTATGCAATTGAAATTGATTCTTTTTTTTTTTTAATTGGTTCTTTTAGTCAAATTTCTCCACCTTACTGCATCTTTTCAATTGTTTTATCTACTGCTCGGAAGGTAGGCTGGTGTCACGGAAAGAACAGTGGGCATTGGAGGTAAACTTGAGTTCAAAGCCTGGCTCTGCCCCTTATTAGCTATGCATGTTAGGTTTCTTAACCTCTCTGAACTTTTATTTCCTCTTTCGTCAAGGGGGAAAATAATATTTACATCACAGTGGTGTTGTGAGCATTAAGTGGGATGATATATGTAATATACCTAACACAGTGTGACACCCACTAGATGCCTATCAAATGAGCTGCCCTTACCCCCACTATCTCCGGTGGCTTCATAACGTGGGAATTTAGTCCAGGTCACCAGAAGGGGGTAGAACACCACCAAGGCCATAGAACAACTCTCTGGCCTGCTCTATTTCATTTGGCACCACTTAATGTCTTTCGAGTTTCTATTCCTTAGCTTCTAATTCTTTCAGGGTTGTAAACCCAAAAGTCCAGAGAAACCAACTAGGTCACATGAATGAATAAAGTTGACTAAGTTCAAGCAAGAAACCCTAGAAATATATAATCAAATTTGGTCTATACTTATTCTTGTCACAGCCATAGTCATGCAATATAAATACACATTATATTGAAGAGTATATTTTAAATTAGAGATATTTTCATGCAATGATAACATCATCTCTGTCTGAGTATTAGAGGAGTCAGTCGTAGGGAGAGGGGGTACCCTGGCAGCCTGGGACACAGATGCCTTGTCTAAAAGGGCAGCCCCTGCTCAACTCTAGACAGTTATTGCTACATGGACATAAGGACCGAAGGTGGCCTCACCTTCCAGTTTTTTAAGATTAAGCTAAGTATTTGCATTTTAATAGAAAACCTCCCTATATTTGAATATCAGACCAGTTCGTCCTAAGTCCTCTTAGTTTGTGACTTCTGCCCACTGTTTTCCTCATTCTCTCTGATGTCTCTGGCCATTGCTTCTTCTTTTCTTTCACAAGATGCTGAGCCAGGGTTTCATTTTTAACTTCTCATTCAAACATGATTTCCTTAAGCAAGCTCATCCACTTTCTTGGTTTTGAACTCTGCCTTCTATGCTGAAAATCCCTAAATCTGAGTCCTCAATGCTAACCTCATCTGAGACTTTTAAAATCATTTAACCAACAACTTGCTAAATATCTCCATGTAAATCTCCTTCTGACATCTCAAAGTCGGTACAACCCAAACTAATTTCATGAGTTTCCCTGAACTTCCTTTCCACTGACCCTCTTCCTTTTATGGGTTTCTGCTCCTTATTCCTTCTCAAGCTAATCCCATGACCCAGGCAGTCAAACGCTGCACTTAGGACTCAGTCTAGGTTCTTTCCTTTTCCCTCACCACCGTTTACAACTTTTAAAGATCCACCAATTCTGTCCCATAGACGTTTGTCAAAAACATCCGCCCCCCCCCATTTGTGGAGTCTCTACCTCCCTAGTTTGCTCCAATCCATTTTCTACCATGTTGCCACAAGCAATCTAAGATTATCTGACCAATGTTTCTGTC
The DNA here is from genome assembly GCF_046562875.1 of Panthera onca. Taxonomy (NCBI): domain Eukaryota; kingdom Metazoa; phylum Chordata; class Mammalia; order Carnivora; family Felidae; genus Panthera; species Panthera onca. Next base: position 145,890,927 of record NC_138347.1, read on the forward strand.
CTACCTGTAACTTTTCAGAGTCTTTCAGATGTTCTGAGCTCACTGAAACTCTGCAAAACGAGGTGTGAGCAGTAACGACTCAAGATAAAGATAGGAACCTCAGTGGCAGAAGCAGAGAGAGATCCGGTGAATAATCCAAAGTAGGCAGGGATCAGGGTTGATGGAAATTGGAGCTAGATTAGAAATTTCCATTTCTAGAATGGGAGCCTTAGGCCATAGGTCATGTTCCACTTTTCTCTCTGAGATCCCTGAGGTAAAGAAGTATATTAAGCCAAAGCCTCTTTTTTTACCTTCATAAAATTAGATATATTTGACTCCCCCATCACCCCCAATTTTAAAATGGATACCATGTAGTTTATTTAACTTATCTCTACCATTTGCCACCTCAAATGGCTCTCTACCCATTTTTAAGCTAGACAGAATCTGCAGGCCTTTAAAGAAACGAATTGTATGCAAGCAGTATAACTTTTATCCAAGGCTCTGATGACCTTGAAGAATTTTCTAGCTTTTCTGCTTTTGTTTATTTTTTGTCACAGGATTCCCTCTATAGAACCAAAGCACTGTTATCCATAATTTCTTATCAGTCTATTGTAAGCTTTCGCAGAAACCTCTGGGGATTGTACTGTGTTATGAGAACCTCCAAATTGCATGACAATCTTGTTTTACAAGTTTCTTATCTCCTTTTCGTTTGTTCAGTTGGTGGTCACCAGTGGCTTCCAATGTCACCAGAATCTATTCAGAGAAATAAAAAGTTTTTGTTCTGCAGGCTCCTTATCTGCAGTTGTGTTTGTGCTCTCCAAACCACTGGTGATTTGTGAGGTCACTGGTTTCCCATGGTGTCACCATAGCCACTCACAAAGATAATCTTCTAATTGTAGTCCATTATTCACCATAGTTCTCTACATTTTTCAGTCACACCATTTCTGCTGTCAAATTCTAATGGTCTCAGGTGAAAATCCTGAATTATTCATTTTGCTTAGAGATTGTCTTTCTTTAAGTACTAGCTATGAACATGAGTATTAAGGCTGACAGTGATAAAAAGCAACACACGCTATTAAGTGGGCTCAGAATTAGGAAATAGTATTATAAATTCATAAGTGGTAGTGAGTATACTTGCCAGGAAAGTATCGATTAATTAAAAAAATGGTCAGATACAAGAAAGAAAATACAGATAAAAGGAAGTGGTTTTAAAAATTTGATTTAGTCTTAGCCTATGATAGATGAACTCTAATGGTAGTCTTAGAAACAATAAATACGCGTTCAGTGAAGGTCAAATATTGTGAAAGTTTATTTGCAAATATTAAGCTTTTACTATTTAAAAAAAATGGATTCTGAATTCAAATACATTAGCAACAGAATACAAAAGCCCCAATAGATAAAATGCCAAATAACATGAATAGGGTAATGAAGGAAGAAACAGGATGCCAAAAAGCATATGAAAAAAATAGTAACTAAAGACACAGTGAGTTAATCAAACATTCAAATGGACCCATACACATAACCCGTTAAATGATGTTACCAAGATAAAACATATTGCTGATGAAGGTGTGAGGAAATGAACATTCTCAATCACTGATGGTGTGATGATAGAAATCTAAATTTGTAAAAGTGTCTGTTGAACAGCAAAGTGGACAGTCAAGACACCTCAAAACAGCTCTGCCGACTCACCACACAGTCACAGTTTTGAGAAGGTATTCTATGGAAATATTCTAAAATAACAGAAAAGCCTTTAGACCTAAGAAATATCTGGCCCAGTGTTCTTTATAATGTCTAAGAAGTAGAATGATTAAATAAATCATAATCCATCCATGAACCAGAATGTGAGGCAGCATGAAGTTATAGGAGTTTAAGATGGGAAAAGGATTATTTATAATCTTAAGTCCAAGAGCAGGATGTAAATTTTCACGTGTGGAGTATCAACTATGAACAAAATATTTATGAAATAAGGCTGTAAGAAATACAAAATAAGTGTGGCTATTTCTGGATAATGGGATTAGAGATCATTTCTATTTTAATCATTTTACTTTTCTACATTCTCCAAGTATTCAACAATGAGCATGATTTACTTTTATGATTTATTTTTAAATGTTAAAAACATATTCTTGGGAAATGACTAGTGACATGGTCTTTAAATCAACTTTTTTTAGTGAGTAGTAATAATGTGTGATTACAGTTTTTTTTAAGGTATTAGAAAATACTACCACTATGAATAAAATATTTGAAGGCCCTTTCGATATGATTCTACTTATTCCAGATTTGGATATTATTATGATCAACTCACATTCACATACCTGTTTTGAGACACAAAGTAACTCATGCCCAAGGTTTATTTGCATTTGAATCTTTGATCCATGTTGGATTTTGCTGGTCCAAAGTGCCTTGCAATGTCCAAGTTTTATTGTATCTTCTCACATGCCATTTGCTTTTGAAAGGGGGATTATCATCATCCTTTTGTGGCAAGGAGATAAAATGGAGAAAGATAGGAAAATAAAGTTTGAGGTTTTAGTTTTTAAAAATGCAATGAATACTGGTTATGTGAATAGAATAAGGGTCACACAAGAGCATGTATTTTATTTAATCATGTTTTAGAAGTTTATTTGAATATGAGCACTACCTGATCCCTTTTACACAGTTTACCTCTCTAAGGGGAGTTGGGGCCATTTTTAGAAGGGGGGCCTTGGGCCATAAGCCATGTCCCACTTACCTTTTTTAAGATCCTTGGTTTAAAGAATTGTGTTAAGCCAAAGTTTCATCTTCAAAACACAGATGTATTTGGCTTCATATAACCTGAAAGTCTGACATGCATGCGATGTAGTTTAAGTGAACCTTTCCCTACTATTTGCCACTTCCAATGCTATGACACTTTGGAAAAAGATGGCAATCATCTGTTGAATGGATTCTTTTCTATTTATCTCTGCTCTCACAATTCCAGCACACGAAGCTCCTTGGCCTTGTCCAACAGCCACTGGTATCAGAGCCAGAGCTGAGTGATTACTAACAAAATCCTAGTCTCAAAGTGCATCAGTCTCCATAGAGTGTGGGAGTCTACAAATTTCTCATTTATCTCTTTTAAAATTTCAGTTCTTTTGTTCTCCTGAACTTCGTTTCACATTGTGCTCTGGGCCCCTTCCAGATGGGCTCCTTTGTAGAACATTTGTGTCAACCAGAGAGGGTAAAAATGCCACATTGATTTCCCAATGGAGGGGCCCAAATGATGACTGAGGAAGCTGACAGCATTCTAGGATAGCATGTACTGCTCTGGCAGGTCACAACGGGGCCTAACAGGTACCATGTGACAGTACTGGGGACCATTGTATCAACTATAAACTAGGGATCACAGTCCCTAGTTGAGTGTTTCAAGGCAGGGGGCTTAGGCAATCATATGACATACAGTGGGCACTTCCACGTTTTAGAGCTAAGATTCTATTTTATTTTCTTTTGTACTTCATTGCATTCTCTCTCATGCTCTTTTCATTCAAAGATTCAGTCCCAAGACAGGATTATGATACTCCACCAGCTGTTGTGTCAGGTAGGAAAATTCTAATTCCTTTAAGATTTGATTGGAGGGGAGAGATGGAGGTTGCCTGGTTTTCTCCAAAACTCTTTAAAGCAGTGATTCTCAATAGGGCTGGGTACAGGGAATTTAAATTTTAGCTCTGGGATTGAGAGTGGGGTAGTTTATGTGGTTCAGAAAAAAGTACCTTTACTATTCCAATCCAGTTTTGTATATGGAAAATAAGTATGTTGTTTTTAAAATAAAAAGTAAAAGCTCAAAGATATTTGGTCTGTGAAGAATACACAGAAAATAGAGTCTATGTTCTGTGTATCAGTGATTCTGTTAGAAGGGTTCGTCACAATTTCTGGGAAGTGGGGAAAGGATATTCATGTTTATCAAAAGAGGGCACAGCTTAATAAAAAATAGTTTGAGAAGCACTGCTTTAGAGACCAGAATTCTGCTGAAATCAGAAAGTCATTCCATTTTGCTTGCTCGGCACCCAGCAAAGTGTCTGACACATAGTAGGTGCTTAATATAATTGTTTGTTGAATGAATCAAAAGTTCCAGTTTGTTCCAAAAATGGTATTTTGGATATTGAAAGAGAATCTGCCAATGTTGCATCCATACAACAAAGTGGCAGAGGTTGATTTGAGAATGCATTAGCATCTTGAGGATTTTAATTAGCAATATTTAAATTGTTTCATAAAATTCGGTGGTGCAGTTTGTAAGAGGGTATATGTATATGAAGAGGTTGGTTTTTTGTTTTGAACTGTACAGATTCCTCCTCTGTGCTTTCGCCTTAATTTTGAATTTTGGTTTCTTGCAAAGAGGAAAATGGGCATAATTTTTCATTTTTGTTTATTTTTTTAACTAAATGAAATACTGGCAGCCTGAGGAGATTTGAACTCTTTGATCCTTTGATGTGTTAGATGATGAGGACATAAAATCTAAACCAAGGAGGGCATTGGTGTGACAGAGCAAGAGACGAAGGCCAGAAATAGAACGAAAGAGCCCAAAGGGCAGTGAAGTCTGGCAACTGAACAGTGGTTTTCAAGCAGAGAACACTGTGTTCTTGACCACCTGGTTTGCCTGACCCAGAATCTGAAGGGTAATCCATTTCTCATGTCTTGTGGACTTGTTTAATTATGCTCATGGCTGAATACTCCTCTTAGAAATCCAATGGAGAAACAACGAGTTAGCTTTCAGCTGTAAAGTCACTTTGCTTCTCTTGAAGATCTCTACAACTTGTCATTAATTAAAATATCACTTATCTTTCCCAAAGTGTATTACCCGTCATATCTTAATGTGCCTATTTCATTTAGGATATGGGATCCCTGAGAAGATACTTTGTTCAATGCATACAGTCTTTATTTATTTAACATGTGGCTTCCACTCTTGATAATTCTCTAATATTCATCTTGGTGAAAGACACAAATTGGAACTTCCTTCAATTAAGTTTCCTGATTTCACTTTCAAGAACTAAATGAACAACAACAACAAAAAGGAAACATCAAGAGCGCTTCCTAGGTATCAGCCATCGGTCAGGCTCTTACACAGATCAATTGAGGCAGGACACCCGGCTGCTTGGAGCTCCCACGTAACTCCATAGACAAGTACCACTGAAAGTTCTTCAGCACAGAAATAACTTGATCAAAGTAGCGCTTGGAGAAACTTCATCTGGCAATTTTGTGTGTGCCTAAGGAACAGAAAAACAATAACAGAATAGTTAGCAAAGCCAAATATGATATCATTAGAATAAAAAAAAATGACATTTCAGCTGTAGAGCATGAAGGAAGAGACTAATATAGACGTAATAGAAAATCATAACATGGGGAGTGGGGAGTGTTACAGTCACTTCCCCCTTACAAGTTTGGAGTGGTGGTTTGACATTTTACCAATTTGCATGGATATCTTTGGCATCTTTGGTCTACAGCTAAATAAAAAGAGACTTACCTTCCAAGAGTTTGTCAGTTATCCGGTGGGCATAACTTGAATGACTTTTGAAAAATAGTGTATCCTTTGTCCAACCATTGACCAAACCAGTCACATAAAACAGAGGTGTTGTAACAATTTCCTCTCATATCTCCCAATATGCCCATTTTGGACAATTCAAATAATAATTGGTTCTTTGGCAGGTGCCAGAGCTGACTCAACTGCCATAATGTATCTGAGTTCAAGGCATCTGCTTCGTGATCTACAGAGACATAACCCAACCTAATATCATTTAGTCAACCGAGTATCAAACACTTATTGAACACCTTCTGAGTGCTAGACACTACACTTGGATACAAAGATGACTAGAAAATGGACCAATGGTAAAAAAAAAAAAAAAAAAAATCATGGTCTAATTTAATATTGCTGTTATGGTGTTGTCATTGCTTGTGATGTTTCAATGTGTAAAGTATGAAGGAGCCAAAATCTAGAATCTAAAAAGAAGATCAGGAATAAGGTGAATTCTGAGCTGGATTGGGAAGGGCAAATAGGACTTGAGCAGTTGAACAACAGTGAGAAAGGCACACAAAGGGAACAGGACAGGATATGTAAAGTCTTGGAGACAAAAATGTGTAGCGTGATTTGCTGGTAGTTACCTGGAATTTTGGGGATGAAATAGGCTAGGTCAGGGTAAATCTGATTTTAGGCAAGGACTCTTTTTGAGTCACAGGTCACCTTGTTCTTTTATTTATTCAAATAACATTTACCGGGAGCATACTATGTGGCCATCATTGTGGTGGGGGCTAGGGATACAGCTTCCTTCTAAGAACCTAGGGTTGAATTAGGAATTTAGGTACAAACAGATGAGTACAATACAGTGTCAAAATTGTTTCTATATAGACAAATATGTTTAAGTTTGTAAATTCTTCAATAAGGTGCCTGGGTTAAAAATCTACATATGTCACTAGTTGTAGAACCTTGTGAAAATTACTTCTCTGTAGCTTATATCACTTATCTGAAGAAATAACAATTACCTCATAAGGTTATTGTGAACATTACAGATGTTAAGACACATAGCCCACTGAGAACAGATGCTGGCATAAAATAAGTGTTCAAATGTTATTAGCAACAAGTATATGAATCATTCTTGTTACAAGGTATTGTGGTGGCACAAAGAGAAACATCAACATACAGTAGAGAATTCAGGAAAAGGAGAAGAAACCTCTAAGTGGAGACATAAGAATACGTGGGGATTATCCAAGTAAAAAATAAGTTGGAGAAGAAAAGCTTCAGACCAAGGGGGCAACATATACAAAGGCTCATGGTTAGCAGGGGATGGCAAATTCAAGGAACTAGAGATGGTCCGTTGGGGCAGAGACACAAAGAGAGATGGGGAATAGAGAATACAAGCCTGGAGAAATAAGATGGGAGCAAAATCAACAGATATGGTTACTTGAGCTGTATCCTGATGGCAATAAATACTAAAAGGTGTTAAGTTGGAGACTGACATGACCACCTAGATACAGTGTGGTGAATGCATTGAAGAGACACAAAACTAGAAAAGGGGATCAGAACTCAAGAACCCAAGTATGAAATTGTGGAAATGAGAATGGATTGTTAACAAACTTGTGACATATTAACTGACTGGCTGTCACAATAGAAGGATAGACAAGAGTTGAGGTAGTTCCTTAAGTTCCTGGCAACTCAATGGCCTGAGGTGTCATTTGCTGATATCTGAACCAGAGGACAGATGATCAAGTTTTGCAGGAAAGAAGCCAAGTTCAATGTAGTACATGTTGAGCTTGAGAGGTCTAGGAGGCATCCAAATGGAAATAATCAATGAATATTTGGATATGTGTGTCTGGAGCTTAGAAGACAGCTCTTAGCTAGAGATGATTTTTAAAGTTAACCATGGAATTAAGTCACGTCACCCAGAGAATGTGCTTAGAATGAAGAGAAGTAGGCAGATCCTTGAAAATACAAAGCCTACAGAAAAAAGGAGCCTAAAATAAAGATTGGGAAAGACAACTACAGACACAGAAGGAAAACCAAGATTATAAGGTTTCAAACGAAGCCAAAGCAAGTTGAAAGTTTTTCAAGAGAGGACTGTGCAGTAAGATGAGTCCTTAAAAGAAGTCATTGGATGTAGTTACATAGAGAGCACTAGTCAATTTAATGGGGTGGTGTTAAGGGGAAGGGCAGAGATAGTGAATATCCTTAAAGGAAGTAGATGTAGCAAGTGCCAGAAACTTAACAGATTTGGCTTTGAAAAAGAGTAACGAAGATAAAACCAAACAAATGGAGAATGGAATTGATTGATGTACTGATTTTTTAAGATTTTTTTCAGGTGGGAAATATTTGGTCATGACAGAAAGAAGCCAGGAAAGCATTCTAAAGTTTGAAGATGTAATTCATAAAAGGCAGGAGTGATAGAACTAGGTCAATGAGGAAGGCAGACATCTCTTGTGGGAATGTGGGAGGGCAGGAGGAAGGCATGATGTTTGTGCCTATAAGTCTGTAAAAGTAGGAATAGGAAATCAAATGACTTTTCATGAGATAAATATCATTAGGATGTGAAGTATTAAGTGACATCTTCTGAGAGCAGGTGGGAAATGGCATGGGAAAGGATCTAAGAGAAGAGAGATTTGGAAAACTGTGGAGTAAGAAAGCCAGTTACCAACACATACAAAGTTTGAGGGGCAGTATTGGAAGTTCATCAGAAGCTAAAGATTATGGATTTTTGTGATGCCAATCTGTGAGGATGTTTGATTTTCCACTGTGGTGATCAGTAGCCAGGAAGGCAGACAGGTGGATTAATCCAGGGCTAAGGTTTTACTGACTGCAGTGAGAAAAAGGCCAATATGTGCTGACAATATTGGGAAGAGAGTGATTGAGTGACAAACCGCAGTTTCCCAGATCAATAGAAAGAGAATAGAGGGCTGTATGGGGTGGGCGAGAGGGAGAAGCAGGGAAGATGGATTTCAGATTACAGATAATGAACTGTTTCTCAGCAAAGTCAAGGTCATGAGAGCAAGTGGCCAAAAGGTGGAAATGAGGTGAAGGTGACAGAGTTAAAGAAATCAAGTAGTAGGAACAGAAGAGGCCACTTTTGAAGTAGGTACTTTTGTATGCCTGAAATTTTTTTGTTTGTTTTTTGATACTAATAAGATGTGGGCCCATCACTGAAAGAATTGGTAGAACATTTCTGGAACACATTACAAAAACCCTAAGGACTTTTCCCCTCAGAATTTTAAAGAATGAAGTTCTTTCCAGAACACTTGGAATACAGACCTAATTTAAGGGAGAAGAGTATATTGGATCAGTGTTCTTCAGGGCATGATTTGTGTATCACTATGATGCTTCACATGATTTTAGGAGTGCAGGGACTCAAACTTGATATTTTCACTCCGGCAGCTGTATGGTTACTTCAATGTGAATTTGAATAATGTAGAATAAGTCCATCAAACACATAGCTCAAGGGATGCTTTGCTGAGGAAAAGTTTAAGGTAAACAGTTAAAATGTGAATACATTTTTTTAAGTTTATTTATTTTGAGAGAGAGAGAGAGAGAGAAAGAAAGAAAGAGTGGGGAAGGGGCAGAGAGAGGGAGAGAATCTCAAGCAGGCTCTGCACAGAGCCCAAGGCAGAGTTCGAACTCAGCAACCATGAGACCATGACCTGAGCTGAGACCAAGAGTTGAACACTTAACCGACCGAGCCACCCAGGCGCCCTGTGAATACATACATAAATAAGTAAACCAACAGTAATTCAGGAAGAACAGGGGTACAGCAAGTGTGGCGATGTCTAAGAGAAGTAGCTACCGTTTGGGAAATGGAGTCCTAGATTTCCTTCATAGGAGGCACCGTTCCTTGTCCAAGTCTCTGCTCCACCTTACTGAGCTCATTTCAAGGACTGAAGACAGAAGGCTGGAACTACCCTGTATATTTTCACGCAGAATCACAAGAACCTGTTCTCTTGGTAGTGTTTCTTTTCCTTAATGATTGTAACCTCTTAAAAAGATCCTCCTCTTTTAGGCAAATTTGAATGAAAAAATGGAGAATACAGCATCATTTTTTTCTAGGCTCCGTTGGATTTTAGGAGGAACATAGGAAAACTCCTATTTGTTGTCAAATTTCTATTCCAGTTGCTCTGATCTGAATTTTTCTGAAGGACATCATCAAGAAATCAAGCAAAAGACTGCTATGGACAGAGAACTGAAGTAGAAACAAAATCCATTCTTCTTTTCTTTTTTTTTGTTTTTTAATTTTTTTATGTTTATTTATTTTTGAGATAGAGAGAGAGCAAGCATGGGAGGGGCAGAGAGAGAGAAAGAGAGAGAGAAAGAGAGAGAGAAAGAGAGAGAGAAAGAGAGAGAGAAAGAGAGAGAGAAAGAGAGAGAGAAAGAGAGAGAGAATATGAATCCCAAGCTGGCTGCACGCTGTCAGCGCAGAGCCCGACGTGGGGCTTGAACAAAGGAACTGTCAGATCATGACCTGAGCCGAAATCAAGAGTAAGACACTTAACCAACTGAGCCACCCAGGGGCCCCTCCATTCTTCTTTTCTAAAAACCTTAGAGTTCAAAATTTGAACCTGTATTTGGGAAAAATGAAAAAAATAAAAAAGAAGCCAAAAATGCAAAGGAATGCATCAATTATGGAACATATATTCATTTCCTGTCACATCTTTTCTACATACCAGCTAAAATAGGTTGAGAATAGTCACTGTTATCAGGACAACTTCACAATGAAGTTTCACAGAAAAAGCATATGTAAATCACAATATAGTTACACTCAGCAGTCAAATATGAAGTCCTTAAGAGTCAGGTTTCTGGACAGGGAGTCATGCTCTAAGAATGAAGTCCTTTTCAGGGGTGCCTGGGTGGCTCAGTCGGTTAGGTGTCTGACTTCAGCTCAGGGCATAATCTCGTGGTACATGAGTTCGAGCCCCGTGCTGGTGGGCTGTGTGCTGACAGCTCAGAGCCTAGAGCCTGGAGCCTGCTTTGGATTCTGTGTGTGTGTCTCTCTCAGCCCCTCCCCTGCTCCTGCTCTCTCTGTATCTCTCGAGAATAGTTAAAAAAATTTAAAAAAAAAGTGAAGTCCTTCCCAGGGATACTTGTCCAGATTAAGGACATATTCATTGCTAAAACAGCGTACAGCTTTGTTGCACAGTTTTCGCTAGCCAATAGCATCACTTTGCATTGGAGAGCCTCATTAGTTTGGAATTGGTGATGCTGTCTCCCAAAGGTTTGGTTGAAGCCTATCTATATACTGCCTCTTCTTGGGTGGGAATCACTTTAATTTTTTTAATTCCACTATTATTATTGGGAGGGGGGTGGGAATCATTTTCTAAAACTAGCCCATAATTAGGGGCGGGGACATGTCCAAGCCCCTTCAGAGAACAAAACACCATTTGTTCTCTGAACAAAATTTGTTTTCGTGGCTACCACGAGCTAATTACAAATGATTTCCATCTCTTAATTAAAAATTAGGTCCATTAGTACCTCCAATTAGCAACAATTAGCCATTAAATTGTATTTACTGTAAAAGACCTGACACAGAGTTATGTGTTCCTACAAGCCATGCATGAAAATCAGTTTCATTTCTTTGCTCAAATACTGCACATCTATTTTAATTACAAAATTGCATTTGTTTAAATGTACTAATTGCTCGTTTCTTTTCAATAAATTCTAATAAGACTTTGTTCTACTTATTATTCACTCGTTCAGCTAATATTTACTGAGCTCCTATAGCGCTACAAGGAAGCAAGGCTAGATGGCATAAAATAGAAATGTACCCATTGCCTTCAAAGAACATAGAATCTAACGACAGAGCCCGGGGTTGGAAAGACTTGTCGTATAGCACAGCATGCCACAGACACCATAAAAGCAGTTTGCAGAACATATTTTGGATGAGTAATTGACAAACAGGCATGTGCATGCTGCACCGCGTTCCTGCTAGTGCATTTATATTGTTCACTACATTACAACCATAAAGCCTTAGAGACTTTTCCTGTGGGGCCACAATTTTTATTGCTTTATTCAAGTAACTGATAACTAAAGGGAGCTTAAGCAAATAGACTATTCTGATATATAAACATCACTAATTTAACCCAGTTTTGGGGGGGGAATGGGTATGGAGGTAGTTGGGGTAGAAGGTTGCAAAGTTTTATGCCTTATTTTCTGATCCAACAAGTTTTTGTTTTTTTTTTTTTTTCTGTAAAGGTCCATACTACAAATATTTTAGGCTTTGATGGCCATACAGTGTATCATAACTACTCTACTCTGCCATAGGGGCGGAAACAGCCACAGACTATGTGTAAATGGATGAACATGGCTATATCCCAATAAAGCTTTATTTATAAAAACAGGCAATAAGCTGGATTTGGCCTATGGACTATGTAGTTTGCCCATTCCTGCTCTGATCAATTTGTTTTTGTAAGTATTCCAAATTGAATGCTATGACTGACATCACAATAAGCACAAAGGACATTTCATTTTAAAATTGGCATTTTTTGTGTTTTTTTTTTTAATTTCATGAAAGGCACATGAAACATCAGAAAGGCAGAGATAGGAGAGGTTGAGATAAAGACTGAGAGCGACATTTCTTAGTATTTTAGTGTGTACAACATAGTTTGTGGTACTGAAGTATTAAAACTATAAGGACCTTTTATATTTTTCACATACTCATCATATATTGGTTTCCTGGGACTTATTTGTACCAGCAATGGAGGATTATCAAACAGGAAAATTAAATATATATCCTGTGTAATATCCTCTTGACAGCCTTAGAATTCTATGCTTCTAGAAATTTATAGAGAAGGTAAGAGATCTGTCATCCCAACAGATTTGTAGTAAAAAAAAAAATGTATTTTACATCTTTGTCACCCCACCGAGGCTGGAATTCTCATGGCTGCTGTGGTTGACTGGTGTCCACTGAAGTCATTCTTGACCTATCAGCACTAGCTAGTTAATCCTGTTTCCCCCTGGGTAACCACTTCCCCGAGTACCTGTTCAGCTTTGCTCTCAGGGAAGCTTTCCTGGGTTTGTGCGAAGATTTAACACTGCATAGGGCAGACCTGGGAGGGCTGGAGATAGGACTGACCTTCTGTGGCAGGGGCAGAGAACATTCCACTTGGTCACGCTGCACACACGTGGCATGCGAAGGCAGAATCCAAAATGCTATCTCCTTTCGACAGAATCCTCCTTGAGGAGCAGCGATGGGCTCAGTGCACACCCAACCGCAGCTCTTAGTGTCACTTAGTACTCCAGTCAGCTACAGAGGCGATACTCTGCAATGGCAGCAGAGGAAGAGAGCATTTGCAAGGCAAGGATCAATTTTAAAGGAAGCTGATTGCGTGTGCAGGAATGAGCACATCCGGTACATGTAATCAACAGCGTAAAGTGGGCACGCGAGGTTCCTGCCAGAGAATCCAGCCCTGAATCGACTGTGATTCAGCACTTGCCGGAGGCAGGCTTGAGACATCTGATACTGGACAGACACGGCCTGACAGGCGTGCTAACATTTCTCTAGACTCGGTGTTAAATTAGTTTATCAGAAAGCAAAATACCTGAACCGTATGATTGCACATCCCTATAGAAATGCTTTCTCAGAGTTAAAATGTGATGTTTAACCTCTTCTTTCTGAGAAGGGTGACACATGACACAGACACTTAATATCACTAGCTTTCTGGAGACACTACAGTGGAAGTAATTGTCCATTATTTTACCAAATGTTCCTTATATAAAGAAGTACATGATGAATTGCTGCTTGAGTTCAGTGCCTCGGCAAGTATCTCTCTCCAGATGAACACATATCCTTCTTTTAACTCACATTCCAAAACACATGACTTAATCTATTTCCCTTTTGGCCTTAGCCATCAGGGCAGTTCGAGTCAGATAAAGTATATTCCAAATGTTCCCGGTGGCGTGTTCTTTTTTTTAGTACTTGTTTATTTTTGAGAGAGAGAGAGAGAGACAGAGAGAGAGAGGGAGAGAGAGAGAACGAACAAGCAGGGAAGGGGCAGAGAGAGAGACAGAATCTGAAGCAGACTCCAGACTCTGAGCTGTCAGCACAGAGCCTGATGCGGGGCTCAAACTCACCATGAGATCACGACCTGAGCCGAAGTGAGACACTCAACTGACTGAGCCACCCAGGTGCCCCAAGCATGTTCTCTTGATTGCTCTCAACTCTTCATTGATTACTGGTGTTTTTAATTGTGCTTTTTAATATAGTGCTTCATTATTTAAACCCTTCCCAGATTTGACTTGGAAATACAAAAGCTCTAACGTTTATGGTTAAAAAAATGAAAAAATACTAATGGGCTCAGGGAAGTTTGTGTGCTATAGTCTTAGTGGCAAGATAAAATGAAAGATGATTGTGGTTATGTGTTCCTCTGATCTAAAAATTGGCCAGGAGGCCCTGCCTTCATTCATTCACACCCATGCAACTCTGAATAGGAAAAAGTGTGGCATAATAATGAGAAGTGGCTTTCAGAACCAAGAAGGTGTATGTGATTCCTGGTCCAACTATTTAATAATTATTTCACAATAACAGCTACTTAAATTTTCTGAAGCTTAACTCTTCCTCTCCTTAAGTACAGATAGCGCATTAAACTCCTATGAGGATTAATTGAGATCATGATCTAAAGTACTCACTACCTACCTGGGTCATAATAGATATCAAGTAATTGAAGCTTCCTTTCCTCTTCCTTTCCCTGCCTTCAGAGAAGTATGTTAGGCTTTTTGAAGCATCACTTACCTTACATTTGCCATAAGAGACTGAACCAAAGCTGTTGTAAAATAGAGATTCCAAACCCAATATCTAACAATAGAAGAAATATTAAAGGGGTTTATCTCTCTTCCCTATGATCTGAACTATTATTAGTCGAATCAATACAATAAATAAAATTTAAGGCTTTTTTTAACATCCTGAAAAAATAATATTTATAAAGTGAAAAAGGTGACAGAATTGAACAACCATTAAGGATTTTGAGTCCTAAACATGCACGTGAAACTAAAAGAGTGCATTAAATGATTATCATATATGTTTTTAATTTTTTCCTAAGCTTTGTGAAATATTGCTTTAAAACTTGTATCATCTGCAGGGCACCTGGGTGGCTCAGTCGGTTGGACATCCGACTTTGGCTCAGGTCATGATCTCACAGTTTGTGAGTTCGAGCCTCACATCGGGCTCTGTGCTGACAGCTCAGAGCCTGGAGCTTTCTTCGGGTTCTGTGTCTCCCTCTCTCTCTGCCCCACCTGGCTCACACTCTGTCTCTCTCTCTCTCTCTCTCTCTCTCTCTCTCTCACAAGTAAATAAACAATAAAAAAAAATTTTTAAACTTGTATCATTTGCTAAAATTTTAATAGCACAGTCTTTCAATAGATATAATACTGGGGAGCTATTTTATAGACCAGGAAAACATGAATGGATTCCTATAAAGATGATGCCAGTGATGACTGTAATGATATGGGCTGCAGGGGTAGCGGTAGTGACCTCTACAATTTTCCCCACTTCTATTCATTAGATCTCAACACCGTGGCATTTATGATGGAACTGAGAGAACACATATTTCTCGATTAAAGTGGCGTGGAATTTTTGAGCGATTCTGTAGTCTCAAGTCAGTCTTAATTGTTTGTGTGAATTCATTCTCCACCGACCAGGAGTATCTCTGCAACCACTTGACTGCTGCTTTTAACACTTTCCATATTGAAATCGCGTTTCAAATGATATATTGTAGCCCTTGCATGCAGCACTTGAAACAACCTAAAACCTTCTCAGTTTATTTAATGGGAAAAATCCAGTCTCTTGTGGTTTCTGGAATTGAGAAAATATGTTTGACGTTGGGGCCATATATAATGGACTTTAATTACATGTGGATATTAAGTCTAACTTCCATAAATTATGTATGTTATATATATAAATATAAAATTATGCATGAAAATGCATGTGCCTATGCCTTTAAAAATGTACATTTAAAGCAAAATCTCCTAGTTTTGGAGGCAATTTGTTTGCCCAGGCTGCAGATCACAAAATATTTATTCCTGCCAAAATCATGGTGGTGATTTTTCAAAGTCCCATTTACCACCCAAGATATTGCTTACACATCCTGCTTTTCTACCACTAACTTGTATTCATTTTGATAATGTGGAACATATCACAACAAGTACATTATTTCTTATCAGTCCAGTCCTTTTTTACTTGTCTGAACTGTGCACTTTGGTACACTATGATTTAGCTTTGATACAATATTGATTGGAAAGCCATCAGCTATCTGACCTAGCTACTACATATCAAAAACTATAGCCACTTCCCATCAAGTTTCCTTAAAAATGGAAAACAAGAAGTTGAAAAGATTTTAAACCAACGGTGCCCTTTAATTTACATGCGATGGACATATTTCAGCTGGCAACCAAACCGAGTTGGATTCAGGGTAATGGATTGCAGGCCACTAAAAGGCATAAATTTAATTACTTTATGTGCCTGCCTGCATCCAGCAGGCTGCCCAAGAGACTTAGGTCTGGGAAAGCATAGGACTCCAGATTCAGGAAATGGGAATTTCATTCCTAATTGAGCAGTTACTTTAGCAAATCCAATATGTGGAGTTAGTTTAAAAAAATCATTGAGATTTTTGAGATATTTGTTCTGGAAAATTAAAGCCTACTAGCCAAAGAAGACCAGAGACCAACTAGAGTCAAATTAGATTTACTAACTTGAAAAATGGGGGAGAAGTTGTAGGTGAACTGTGGAGGATGTCAGACGAGGGAGTTTGGAGGGGCTTAAAAGATTCGAGCTTGTACAATATGATTTGGGGAAGGGCTTCGTGAAGTGACAGTTTATTCTGCAGTGGGTGCTATCAGGAAGTGGGGGCAAGTGAATGCTTGGGGGTCTTAGTAAGTATTGTCTATTAAGGGAGAGAAACAAAGAAAGCTGGAGTTGCCATTGGTAATGATGCAGTAGTCACACACATTAGACAGAAAAAGGAGGTGTTTAATTATTTTTAGGTTTGCAAAATGCCCTTGCCTCCGTCTTTTATCCCCCAGTTATCAACTGTTCTTGTCTGATAATTGTTGATAATCCTCAAAAATTGTTTAATTGGGAATACTATGACCTTGCTAATAGCTACCAGCTAATTAAAGATCATTTGAAAGATTTCCATAAATTCTTTCCTTATCTAAAGGGCAATTATAATGTTGCCTGACAAAAATAGAACATTCAATGGCCTTGATAAAATGTAAATACAAACATGAGAAAGGTCAAAATGTGTTTTGTTTATCATAAGCATTGAGTGTATATGGAATGTACTGCTAATATAAAAATGAATCTATGTACATGAAGAATACCTTATGTTCAAGGTGCTGTGCTAAGTACTTAACGTGGATTGATGTGTTACATTTGATTGTCACAACCATCCAGTAAGGAAGTTTCTGTGTCCTCTACAAAATGCTTCTTCACAAGCTCAGCTGGACCCCCACTCATATTTATCCTCCTTCAGCTGTTTTAAACTTTGCAACCTTCTCAAGTTCCAAACAGTCTTGCCATTTATGCTCAGAATATGGCTACCTCCTCCTTTATGAGATGATGGATACCATATTTGATCTGATCCCCCACAGATGTAGTTCAAATGTCTGTTTCTTCATTCTCCCTCTCTTCCTGTCCTCCTGTATTTTGTCAAGTCATAGCCTTGTCTTTGCCAATGTTAACCCTTCCTTCTACGGTGTTGTTTTTGTGTCTTATCCTCTGACGTTCTTACAGCAGTGATCCCACACACACGTTCTTCAACATATACTTATCCATTGGTGATATTTCCTCTGCTCAAACAAAAACAAAAACAAAAACAAAAACAAAATGGTGTAGGTCCTTTCTATCTTGTTTCCCAGGGTGCTGGTCTTAGGGCACTTTGCTTTTCCTCTCTTCTGAGTGAAGTCATCTACCTCCTCAGCTTTAACTGTCACGTAGATGGCCTCCAAATCTCTACTGTTCATCCCATCCTCTGAGTTCTGTGCCCTTGTTTCTAGATACCTCCCGAAAGTTTCCCCTTCCACTTACACCAACCACCCTTTGCTGGCCCACTGAAGCCCAGACTCCATATTCACAATTCAAGACTCATAATCTTTCCTCCCAGTCTACTTTCTCCCACAGACTTCCCTAGGGTTCGAACAAACCATTATCAGTATTATTTCTCCAAGACAAGATTTTCAACATTGAGTGTATCTATGAGTTTAGGATTGCTATGGTCTTTGATGGTGGCTTGGAGTACAGCTCCTCCTTTTGGGTGAGAACCATATGATTTAATACTGAACTAGCTTGGAGTAGAATAGAAAATCTCTTATAAACTGGCAAGACATTTTTCTTCCAAGCAATTGCACTTCAAACCTCGGAGACATTTTGGCTCACTCTTCCCTACATGCAACTTTCATTTTTCTTATAAATTTCACAATATACTTGGAATCTGCCATCCCATTCTATTCTATTACCCCAGCGCAGGTTGGGTCATTGTTACCTTCTAATTTTATTACTGTAATGTCAATAGCTGGCCTCTCCCTTTCTTATTCAGCCTTCACATAAATGCCTGAATAAACTTTGAGATTAACATTTTTATTTTAACTTGATCTGCAAGGATGTGATCTTAAGGTAACAACTGAGAGTTCCTTAGTAAATACCGATCCCTACTCTATTCTTTCACTGTCAGGGAGAAGGTACAGATTAGATCTCGGAGTCTAAAGGCAACTTTTCTAATACCAACACTCAAACTTGCATACTAGTACACACCAGAAATGTTACACTACTCAAAGCAGTGTCACTACTCAAAGATGGCTTACAGAGATTGTTCTACAGGGACCTGGGCGTTAAAACTGTGTCATACTGTATAACCACAGTGTGATGATTGCTCATTGGTCTCTTTGTGAGTGCAGACCTAAAAGTTTTCTGAGAAGAATCTTATCTTTCCTGCAGCTACCCTCCAAATAGTGGGAAGTTTATTTTTGATGGAGTGAGTGGGTTTTCTGAAATTCTTAGCCTCTTCAATTTGACTCTATCTGTCCAGTGCCAAGTTCAGCATTGGGGCTTATGTGTTACCAACAGCAAAGAAAGCTATATTGCAAGTCCTTGTCAAAAAGTACAATAATTCATGGGGCGCCTGGGTGGCTCAGTCGGTTGAGCGGCCGACTTCAGCTCAGGTCACGATCTTGCGGTGTGTGATTTCAAGCCCTGCGTCGGGCTCTGGGCTGATGGCCTGGAGCCTGCTTCCGATTCTGTGTCTCCCTCTCTCTCTGCCCCTCCCCCGTTCCTGCTCTGTCTCTCTCTGTCTCAAAAATAAATAAATAAATAAATAAAAAATTAAAAAAAAAAAAAAAGTACAATAATTCCAAAGTCACTGACGCTCATACCTTTCAGAACTTTGGCTAAAAGAACATAATATGTTTGGAGGACTATCTGGATAATCTGCAGTATATCCATTCTCCTTAGTTATTCTAAATTATAACCCTAGATTAAGCTGAAGAAGTTGTTTTACTTGGAATTCTGTGTCCCAGTGACCCCCTGAAAAATAGCTTTTTCTCAAGTATGCATTGGCACAATGCCATTAACTTCCATTTGAAGGACACTATAATAACAGCCCTTGGAAATTTGCTTTGCTTACTTTAAAGTTTTTGCTCCTTAGACTACACAGTACCTGCTCTTTTCTGACCCATGGGAGAAATTTCTCTCTTGCCTCCATACTGGGAATTATTCGTCTACGAATCTGATTTATTTTCTTACCTAATAGACATGGCGAATCATGTAATCCATTGCTAACTAACTCTGATGAATTTTAATGGTACATATTTTATTAGCTCTGTTCACTTCATCTCACTTTTTTCCCTTCGTCTCATTTTTCTCACTTATTTGGAACTACAACATTTTATACAATTTTGGAAGCCACCTGAAATCCTTTTGGGGAGCAAGATGAGCTATAATTACATAAATGAGTGGAGACTCCTAATGCATCCAATTCTGAGTCACGAGCCACAACTCAAAGTTTGCAAGAATTAAGGACGACCCGTCAACTTTGGGTTCAAGGCCTGCCACAGTAGAATCCTCAAGCTACCCTTCCAGTGCTTTTCCTACCACGTCCCTCCATAATTCTGTTCTTTCACTGGTCATAAGTGTTTGTGGGATGTGTTTGGCTGTGGGCACTTTCTTGCTTGCTTGGCCTGTGCTGACATTCTACCTGGAACTTCACCTCTGCCATACCTGCAGTTTCTGCTACTCATGTCTTCCTCATCTTTAACAGTGTTTCTGCCATGCATCTTCTCCCAGTTTTCATGGCCAGGTATGATGTCACTTTATTTTGAAACCTCAAAGTCCTCTGTTCGCACCTGTTGTGTTCCACCTGACAGCATAGACATTTGTACATTCCTCGACACTTCTCCACCCCCATCTTTAGACTGCAGGTCCCTGGAGGTTTGGCGTTCAAGAGCTGTGCTATTCCCATTATCTCTATTTTTTCTAAAGCTCAAATTTTTGATGAAAAAAATCTTTAAATGAGGCCTCACGCTCAAGTATAGGCTTCAGTGTTGACTTTTACTCCAAATAAATGTGGAAGACAAAATGTGAAGGCCATACATTTTGAATTTTCTTGCTTGAATTTTCTCTAATAGGCCTAAAATTTTGGACAACTTTTTTCCCCAGAAAGTTACTCTAATTAACTGTCATGTCTTGACAGGATTAGCATGACATCCATCTGACTGGTCTTGCTGATTCAAGCCTTACCCCACCCCAATCCATTCTCTCTACAAACACCAGCGCCATCTTTCAAAAACTGTTTCACATCCTTCCACAGCCTTCAAAACATCCTCTTCAGTCCTTAACCCATGCTACATCCTTCATGATCCCCATGTCTATTCTCCACACTCATCTCTCACTACTTCTGTGTTCCAGTTATAATTACTTTCAGTTTCCAGGATGGACCAAGCCTCCAGGGTCTTTGCCTAAGTGAAAATATAACTACGAGCTATCCCTTCTGTCTAGATGCCTAATGCTTTTCCCTCTACTCTTCAATTTGCTAATTTGGGCTTATTTTCAGGGATTGTCTCAGAGGGTTTTTTTTTTTCTCTTGGATGTGTCCTTCATCCTTCTATCTTGTCTTACAGGTGGCACTTTCTCTTCTTCTTTTAGGTACTGCAGAGTATCTTCATCATAACGTTTAACACACTGAATCATCATTTTCTGATTAATTATCTTTCTTTCCCTCTAGAGTCAGACTATAAAGTCTTTTAGAGCAGAGACTACTCATATTTGCCGTATTTCCCCATTACCCAGCAGCATCTGGGTAGTGTTTAATAAATATTTGTTGACTGAACAAATGATGGTCACATGTAATAATGCTGATTTGGTAGACACACCTATATAATCCTAACCTTAACTTCAAAAAAAATAAAATAGTAAAACAGACTCAGAATTCCCCCCAAATTTTGGAAATTTGAATTAACAACTAAGCGTAGAAAGCTTTCTGAATGGGATAGAAAAATCTCATGAATAAGAAGGTGGGAGAAAAAGTGAAAAGATTTGGAGGTAATAGGATTTTTGGGAAAGGAGCCTTAATGAAATAATTTAAAATGTTAGTTGAAACCCACAGTGTGATTGTTAGAAATATGACTGCCCTTCAGCAATGCTGAAGATTGCTGGAAGATTTCATTTTGTTAATTGTTTTCCCTAGATAGCCATCATATTCATTTATCTTTCTAACATCATTATAATTGATTCCCCAGAGTCACCTTCTGAAAGTACTTTCAGACCCTTTTTGTTGCCCAGATCCCTCACATGCACACCACTGCAAACACAGTGGTCCCAATGACATAGCATCTTTGCTGTGTGTGTGTGTGTGTGTGTGTGTGTGTGTGTGTGTGTGTGTGTGTGTGCGCGCGCGCGCGCATGTTAATTCTTCAATGGCCTGTGTCATACGTTTTGCAGATTGCCTAGAAGACATGCATGCAGGTGCCCCACGCTGATTGTGACTGGTAATCAGGGCAAGAATGGCCTTTAGCTCTTTTTTATTAATGCAATGGAAAAACACCATACCCAATCCATTAGTGGTGCACTATTATATTAAGAGCTTACTGAAGAAAGGCAGCCAGCCACTGGACACAGGGCTCGTTTCCCTTAAATAGGATTTTCATCCATGATCAAACAAGGCACCCTTTTATCTAGCAGGAAAGTTTGTGCTGTCTCCCTGTCTCTCTTTCTCATTTTATTTTGTCCTAATTTATCCTAGCAGTCCATAAGGAACTTAACTAATGTTTTCTAAATGACACTGAAAATTCTTGCAGACTAACAATGTACATAGGGATTAAATATCAAATTGTCTTTTGAAAACTTTTCTCTTTGATTTTTTCTATCTGTGGATTTTAGTTGCTTGAATTTCTTACTCTCAAAGAGATGTTTTTCCTCTTGGTTTTTCTCGTTATAAAACTGGCTGTAAATGTAAAATAAGCAGCCATTCTGTTTGGGTTTATTTTTTATTATTATTCTTTTAGCATTCATGCAGATAAAACTCCCCTGTTATTTTCGTTCCTTTAGGAAATTATGTTTGTTTGATGGCCTTGAACTTGGCTAGTTTAGGCAAGATTTGAGGGTTTGTTTGTTTTTTTAATCCCTTAAACTCAATTGAATTATTTGGCCCCTAGCTTATACCGTAAGGTATCTGTTTGCATTAAAGCTCACACCACTGGCATTTATACTTATCACCCAAGCTATTTAGACATCAGGTTCATTTGAAGAACTAATGCCATGTGAGGCTAAAATACATAAGCGTGTACAAGGCCTAGTTTCTAAAATACCTTTCTGTAGTAATCTCATCAAGAGGGGAATGCAGCCACTCAGCCACGGCACAGCAAATCAATTGCATAGACCTTTTTCTATATTCACTAATTTGTGTGTTAAAAATGAGCATTGGGGAACCTGGGTGGCTCAGCTAGTTAAGCATCTGACTTCGGTTCAGGTGATGATCTCACCATCCGTGAATTCAAGCCCCGAGTCAGGCTCTGTGCTGACAGCTCAGAGCCTTGAGTCTGCTTCGGATTCTGTGTCTCCCTCTCTCTCTGCCCCTTCCCTGCTTGTTCTCTGTTTCTCTCTCCCTCTCTTAAAAATAAAATAAAAACATAGGGGCACCTGGGTGGCTCAGTCAGTTAAGTGTCCAACTTCGGCTCAGGTCATGATCTCACAGTTCATGAGTTCGAGCATGCATTGGGCTCTGCCTCAGATTCTGTGTCTCCCTCTCTCTCTGCCTCTTCCCTGCTCATGCTCTGTCTCTCTGTCTCTATCTCAAAAATAAACATTAAAAAATAAAAAACAATATAAAAACAAAAACATTTAAAAAAATTTAAAAATAAATAAAAAATGAGTGTTAAAGTAAGTAATACAACCCAAGTGCTCTTGTCAAAGCATGGAGAAGTGCAGTTTTTGTGTTCATTTCTGCAGTGAGCTCCCGTCATCACTTTTCCTTACCGTGGTCCACTGTCGGTGACGACACAGAAGGAGAAGACATGAGAAGATGACAGTACAACACAAGTACCTCATCCAGTGCTAGTGCGGGGCACTAGGTTCACTGAAGGAATGAACCTAGCTTTGAGGAAGATCGGCATTTAGAGCCCCGTCCTTCATGTGCTCTCTCTCTCTCTGTGGCCTCCCCGGAGCTGCCTTTTGATCTGTAAATGAAGATAATGATAATACCCCACAGGGAGATACGGTGTGAGCTCAGTGAGAAATTCCGACAGTCATAACAGGCCTTCAGTCTACTAACTTTCTAGGATTCCAAATTTATGACTTCACTGTTTTCAGTTCTCTGCCATGGGTTCTCAAGGTGTGGCCCTAGACCAGCGGCTTCAGCACCTCCTAAGAACGTGTGAAAACACAATGCTCAGGCCTAGTCGCATCTCTTACAAGCTGTCCAGGTGACAGTGATGCTCACTCAAGACTGAGAACCACTGCGAGCCAGTCAGCCAACCACAGGCAGGCGAAGGGGGGGAAGGATGGACTAATGAAGACAATGGAGGGAGTGAAACTGCTGGTGGAAAGCAAAGGAGAACGTTAATTTCCTCCATTGTTCGAGTTCTTTTCTTCCAGAATCCTATTATACATTGTTGTTGCCTTGTACAATTTCCTTCCTTCTGCGTGACATTAAAAAAAAAAAAAGCAGAAAACCCCCCATAATTTGGCATGGAATGGAATATGAGTATGGTGGGTCCCTTTGAGGAGAACCCGAGAAATCCCTAGGTGAGTTTCTGCAGTATACGCAAACTGTCAGGATTCATAGCGTATGAGGGTAAGGAGAGCCTAGGAAAACGAAATAAAACGAATTGGCACAGTGCGCACATCCACTACGGCATGGTGGTTATGTGGTTACTTCAGGAAGGTCGTAGGAATGTTAAGCCTCTGTGTGTTTGTGTTTTTTTTAAGTTTATTCATTTTCAGAGAGGGAGAGTAGGGGAGGGGCAGAGAGAGGGGGGCAGAGAATCCCAAGCAGGCTCCATGCTGTCAGCGCAGAGCCCGGTGTGGGGCTTGATCTCATGCACCATGAGATCAAGACCTGAGCTGAAACCAAGAGTCTGATGCTTACAACCGAGCCACTCAGGTGCCCCTTAAAGCTCTATTGTGAAAAGACCAAGACTCATATGCATTATATATGCATATATAATGCATGCATATATGCAATTATACCCTGTCAACAAGCATCTGCCTCACTACCACATTCTTTTGAGCCTCTAGTAATTAGAACAGTGACTAAATTGGCCCTTTTTATTTTCCACTGGTGTCAGATACAGCTAAAAGGATTACACCGTACTTGGATATTAATGCTCTTTTGTAACTGGCAACATTTAATCCTGATTATTTACTGTTTGTATTTCTAAAATATGAAAAAGTAAAAACAGAGCTTTCAACTGCGTCCCCAATTTCACACCCAGGTTGACCTTCATGGTCTATAGACTCACTATGACTCACTACAAATGAAGACAGTTGGACTTTTCTCTCCTCCTGTCCACGAATCCCCACACCCTCTTTTTGCCAGTGCTACAGAATGAATTCTGTGTACAATTGGGAAGAATATGTTTTACCTACATCTCGTGCCTTTACAATTATTTTCAATTCCTTTGGGGATACACACACACACACACACACACACACACACACACACACACGTATATATACATATGTATGTATATATATGTGTACACATGTGCACATATACACATGTATATATACATACACATACATATATGTTTCTGTTTTACTTTCCTGTTTTTAATGCAAGATAAAACTCCAAGGAAGAATGATAGAAATCCAGAGTACAAAACTTGAATGTATCACTTAAACTTGATTAGTCTTTGGTCATTATGTGAAATATAGATTTCCTTATGGAACATATTTAAGCATAATTTCCCAAACAGCTCCTAGGATAGCAGATCTAAAATTTTGTAGGATATTAGAATCATCAGGGGAGCTTTAAATATCCAAACACCCAGGCCATGCTCCTGGCTATCTGTAGGTGGGATCTAGGCACCAGTATCTTGCTAAAGCTGCCCAGACAATTCCAATGTAAAGCCAAGCTTAAAAACCAGAGTCCTTGAGAATGCATCTTAGGCTCATGAAATGTTAATGTACTTTAAAAAAAAAAAAAAAGAAAAAAAGAAAGTTCTAAGATTCTACACATTTAGGAAATGTCGCAAACTGTATTTGTCTTCCTAAAGATGTTTACAGATTCACAATGAATATTTGCCCATTTAACACTGATAAGTCCTGCAGGGGCAGGGCGGGGGGGGGTGGGGTGTGGTGCAGGGAGAATGGTAGATGTAAAGAAGGAAAAAAGGAAAGGAGAGAAAACGACCCTCCCCCCACACCATGAAAAACCAAAATGTCTATATAATTGGTTTATTCCCTCATTTTTTAAACTTGTTTACTCAGAGATAACTTTGCATATGGAACACCTGTAAAAAATCCTTTGGAACACTCCTTTGGTGGAATATAATTTGGAAGACACTGAATAAAAGGAATCCACGGTGAAGGCTTTTCTTGCAAAGTTTATTAAAGACCAGATTACATCCAGCTTTGCTTCACTCCCATGTAGCATTTTATATTTAAAAGAACCTGTTGAGATGGCCAACAGACATATGAAAAGATGCTCACCATCATTCATCATCAGGGAGATGCAAATCAAAAGTACAATGAGATATCACCTCACAACTGTCAACATGGCTAAAATCAACAGCACAAGAAACAGCAGGTTTGGTGAAGATATGGAGAAAAAGGAACCCTCTTGCACTGTTGGTGGGAATACATACTGATGAAGCCACTCTGGAAAACAGTATGGAGATTCCTCCAAAAGTTAAAAACAAAACTACCTATGATCCAGCAATCACACTACTGGATATTTACCCAAAGAATACAAGAGCACTAGTCCAAGGAATACATGCACCCCTATGTTTATAGCAGCATTATTTACAATACTTAAGATATGGAGGCAGCCCAAGTGCCCATCAGTTGATGAATGGATAAAGAATACATGGTATATAGACACAATGGAATATTACTCAGCCATCAAAAAGAATGAAATCTTGCCATTTGCAATGACATGGATGGAGCTAAAGAGTATAATGCTAAGTGAAGTAAGTCAGTCACAGAAAGACAAATCCCATGTGATATCACTCATATGAGGAATTTAAGAAACAAACAAAAACAAGCAAAGGGGAAAAGAGAGAGAAAGGCAAACCAGGAAACAGACTCTTAACTATAGAGAGCAAACTAATGGCTACCAGAGGGAGGTGGGTGTGGGGAATGGGTGAAATAGGTGGTGGGGATTAAGGAGAGAACTTGTTGTGATGAGCACCAGGTGAAGTATGGAAAGTTGAGTCACTATACTATACACCTGAGAGTAATATTACGTTGTATGTTAGCTAACTGAAACTAAAATAAAAACTTAAGAAAGGAAAAAAAAATTAAGTATTGAGGGTAACATTAGAGTTCAGAAATTACACAAGTTATCTGCTAGGAATAGGATACCTAGGTCACAAGCAATATGTAAGATTTAGTTTAGGCAAATCAGTCTCCCAAGGTTACTAGAACAAATGGGGGTGCCTGGGTGGCTCAGTCGGTTGAGCCACCGACTTCGGCTCAGGTCATGATCTCATGGTCTGTGAGTTCAAGCCCCACGTCGGGCTCTGTGCCGACAGCTCGGAGCCTGGAGCCTGTTTCAGATTCTGTGTCTCCCTCTCTCTCTGACCCTCCCCCATTCATGCTCTGTCTCTCTCTGTCTCAAAAAAATAAAACTAAATAGAACGTTAATAGAACAAATGAGTTGGATCAGTCATATCTAGAGTGGTTACTGGGTATTACTAAATACCTAGTTATGGGAAGGTATGGAGTATCCAGTCAGGCAGCAAAGCTGAGTGATACGATAGCAGAAGTTGTTCCAGGATACAATAGCCCTAAGATTTACTGGCATTTGCAGAATCAGTACAAATCACACTCCGCTTTATGTTCTCCTCTGCTAAGCTTTTCTAAGAACTGTCTCAGAACTTTTTTGGATCTCTGGGGCCTATCCAATCTAGTAGACGAGTCTTACAATTCTTTGTGTCATCAAAACCGACCTGAGCCCATTTCTCAGGATTCCCTCACCTCCTTCCAGAAGGCCTATTATACAGTAAAATACTAATTTCTGAATATGTTAACATTTAACCCCAGTACTGGAATGTCAGGCCCTGTGGCGGATTATTTCCACATTAAGCTGCAACCAGATGCAGAATGGTGGTGGCCATTTTCCCATATGAGCTTCCTCAGAGATCTGAGAAAATTCCACTAACTAGAGTCTCCTAATTAGGAAATGTTCTTGAGGTGCTGTAAATAGTAATGAAAATATTTCAAGTAATTAGGCAAACTGAATGTGGTTACACAGCCAGTGTCACAGAAGGTTCCCTCAGCAACCTTTATTGACAGGATAAGAAAGGATAAAATGCCTAACAGGCAAGGTAGCAGGGAGACCTCTTATTCTGGCCTGCTGTTGTTTTTGTCAGTGCTATCTGAACTGATAATGTTGTGTTTTTTTTTTAACTCATTTTCTCTTTTGCCTAATTTCCTCTTTTAAATTCATAAGACCTCCCCAACCACAGGAATACTTAAACATTCAGCTCACAACGGTTTAATTTAATGGCTCAAATGATGTCACTAAAGAGCTGTTTCCTTTCCACGTAGCTGCACATCATCTACATTCCACAGCCTTGCATCTGGCAAACCCAGCCCCTTTCCCCTGTCATGGTGTCAGAGTGGCTGTCCCAACGATGACCGCACATAATCACACTGTCCTCTGCCAGGGAAAAGAAAAGGTCATTTCTAGAAGTCTCAACAACAACAACAAAAACCCCACACACAAGAATGTTTTCCTTCACCGGAAACTCCAGTAAACATCTTCTGTAGTCTCATTGGCTCTGTAAGTTTACTCTCATTCAGGGATCAGAATTCACTTGCTGGGGAGTTGACCACATTCTAACTACATGGTTGGGAAAGGGGGACATAAGGATTCTCAAAGGAAATATGGGTTACTATTGAGAAGTGGGAATGGATGCTGAGTGGGTATGAAAAAAAATGATCACTGCACTTTCCTTGTCATTGTTCATATGATACTCTCTAGAATCTATAGTTGTCATATCTTGTGATCTCGAGTCACAGATTAGTCACTGATCCCTCCTTTTAAATTTCTCTTCTTGTTTTGTAAATATCCTCTGGATAAGAATTAAGGGTCATTTTAAAGAAATTCAAACCTGTATATTTTTATTTTCCGTAAGTGGGCATGAAATTCATTAAGGAGGAGGTTGCGTAAGCATAGTTGCCTCTCATAAATATTTTTGAATGAATGTGGGAAACGCAATTCCTTGGGTCAAAGGAAAGAGAAAAACAGGCCCAAAATTCTAGAAACATCTGTAGTTAATGTTCTAGGAAAATAGTGCCCATAGTAGCCTGTGAGTTAATGAAAGAGTGTCCCCAGGCCCTAAATAGAAACTAAAGTCTTCTAGGATAAAGAAATCAAGAACAGATGAACTAAGTGGGACCAGGCCAAGGCAAGTCAGGAGATAAAAATGAAGAGTAGTGTGATATCTATATTGATTTTTCTTTCTATTTTACTTTTGGTTGCCTTACTTTCTCTATACCACCACCTAAGAAAGTGCACTTCTGGTCCTTTTGTTTATTTTCTTTCTATATCCATTAGTTTTCTTTTGGAACTGCTTCTTACCTTCTCTGTCCATGATCAAACCCCTTCTTATTTTTCCAGTGGATCAGAAAATATTAAAACTGAGGGTAACTTTTCCGCCATTTCAGGTTGAGTATATTCAATTTGAACTTCTTTAAGAATGTTATTCAGATGGGGGCGCCTGGGTGGCGCAGTCGGTTAAGCGTCCGACTTCAGCCAGGTCACGATCTCGCGGTCTGTGAGTTCGAGCCCCGCGTCGGGCTCTGGGCTGATGGCTCGGAGCCTGGAGCCTGTTTCCGATTCTGTGTCTCCCTCTCTCTCTGCCCCTCCCCCGTTCATGCTCTGTCTCTCTCTGTCCCAAAAATAAATAAAAAACGTTGAAAAAAAAAATTTAAAAAAAAAAAAAAAAAAAAAAAGAATGTTATTCAGATGTTACTGAGTCCCCCAATATTTTGAAATCAGATATGATTGGCTGGAACCCCAAATTCTATACCCTTTGGAGGTACACAGCTTTCTGAAAGAGGTAAACTTTTCTAGGGCATTATAGGCACCTCTGTCTGCTCTCTCTCTATGCTGTATTGCATTGATTCAGATGTGAATTTACCCCCTTTCCAGTTTTCACACAGAATCCTACTCAGAATAACATTAGTGAACACTTGGGCATGTTCAGTAATGGACACATGATGGGCATTAAATGATGGGCTTGTACAGATGCATCCCTGTGCTTGAAATGCCCTTTTGCTACCTCCTCACGGGGGGATTTCACCAGCTTTTCCCCTCTATGTGCTTAGGCTCATGTTGCTCAAGGGCATCTCTCCCCACCTCCACCCCCACTCCTACCCCTACCTCATTTCCTCTGGCTCATCCAGGTTTCCTCTTTCTCCCTATTTCTCAAAAAATGTAAGTTCTTCCCACTTCCCCTCTTTATAACTACCTTTTCATGTAGGGTAAGTGTCTGTCACCCATGCCTTTAGGGCTCTGTGCCCAACCCAGGTATTTCAATGTAATTTCTATGAGAAAATAAATGAGCATTTACTGCCTAAGCTTATTTCTGATCCTATTAAGATAAAGAAAGTTTTGTCATTATGATAATACCAACAAAAATAAAATCAATAATAATAACAGATCGTATCTATTAGGTTCTTCGTAGGTACCCAGCCCTATGCTAGGGTCCTTGTATGCATTATTTCATTAATATTTATATAAAAAAAAACCTTTAAGGAATGAATGTTTGATTCTATTTTACAAGAAAACTGAGATTTATAGTAGATAAAAGCTTAGCTCTTTCTTAAATATCATGCTAAACCACATAGACATATTTTCCTAGTTTTATTGATTGTTACAATTCTACAGAGACTTCAAATTTCTTGCATATTGCCTTGAAAATCTTAAATGAAAAATTACTTCTAAATCCCTATCGCTAAATAGGTAACAATTATTTTGAAAAAAGATATATTGATACTTATGTAATCTTATATTCATGCTCAAATGGAGAGATCCTTTGGCAATAGGTATCAACAACTGTACCTAAAAATGAGGTTTCCATTTTTTTATTCCTGAATACATGCATATTTACCATGAACATCATTATCTTTATCATTCTTCTGCTAAATTTGAAGCCTAGTGGTAATTTACTTTTTAGATGCTCCTCAAACTAATACGGTAAACTATGAATCAACCCCCAAATCAACTTATTGTCAAACATCTAGATGCCAGCAAGTAAAACAAACGACACATTCATAAAATAAAGATATTTCTTATGTACTAAATTAGAGTACCAAAAATACTGTATCAATGTGTTAATATGCCCCAACACATAATAATTAACTTACTCAAAACAATAAAAACAGCAAAAACAAAGAACAAGAAACAGAACCAGAAGAAATGAACTCCAGTTTTGCTGTTAGATTATTTTATGAATGGAAGGTTTGGCTATCTTTCAGAGAAGCTTTTCTGATCAACACCAATTATAAGGAGAGTTATTATCAGTAATAATAACTATTTCTATCCCTTAAGAAAGTGTGAAAGCACTCATGAGTAAAGAATAATATGATGATGGTCTCTGAAAAGCATTTTTCAAGATTCATTTTGTATAGTTCCATGCAGGGAACAGTTGCTAATGCTTAGACTGAACTTGAATTCAAATGTACAGTCTTCTCTTTCAACTCTCTAGAGTGGATGGCCTCTAGTAATGAGTAGGTTGGAAAAAAAAGAACAAAGAATATTTATATATCCAACAGATAACAGTTTTATCATGACTTACATTTATATATCAGGTGGTGAAACCATCTGAGATCTCACCTAGCCAGGCTGGAACCTGGAGGTGAGCAAATGCCAATAAGTTTCTCACTCTCTCTTTCATCTCTGGAATCACCATCCTAATTCAGTCTGCTGGGGCTTCTGCCTTCATAGTCTTTATTCTCAAGATACTCCATACTGCTTGCCCAATGGACCACCTTTTTACTGCTGACCTCCAGTGCTATTTTTTCCTCAGTGTCTTTCTGGAAGTGCTTTATAAAACCCAAAGATAAATTCCTATATGTCCTCATGCTCCTCACAACAAATTATTTCTTCTGCATGTCTCACCTACAATCTGTTTTGTCCTAAGCATATGTCTTTCCTCAACAACACTCTTGGATAGAGACTTCACTTTTTCCTGTGACCAATGGAGCTGGAAGGAGGTGTTAGCAGTCTTTTACATCACTGTTGCCTCTTGTACATGGTGTGCAAATTCCTTCTTTTAATGACAACACCCACAGGATGTTAGTCTTTTCCCCTTCTTTTTGCTATCCTTTGTTGATCTCCTTGCCAACACCCACACGTTAAGCATGGCCTTTTGTCATCTGTCTCCTCTTGCCTCCAACTCCTGTCTCATTATTATCATAGTGTCAACATCCCTTAACCTGCTTGATTCCAGTGACCTTCACCTTATGCAACTCCAGTCACCAATGTCAAAGGCCACACACTGTGGACTAACCGTAATGGCTTCCCCTCTGAAATCTTAAAGGCTTCATACTTGTTAATCAGCATTTCCTTCTTGCATCTCTCTTTTTCTGTTGCAGCCATCAACCTTCCCTATTTCATTTCTTTCCTTCTCCAGGCAAGAAACCATTGTGTATCACTTCAACTGTTCTCTTGCCATCACCCTCACTACCATCAATAATAATAATAATGATAATGATAATAATAATGGGACTTGGATTTTTTTTCCTCTATCCTGAGTCATCTCTCTCCCTAATTCTCCATTGAAACAATTCCTAATAGTCACCTTTCGACCTATTGCAATGAAAAGATTCCATTCGCTTGCCCTTGTGTTCACAAGCATGCTGACCTTATTCTCCCTGAGTTTCTGGTATTCTCCTTGAAAAATCCAATGGTTTTCTATTCATGTGCCAAATTCCCACTGAATGTGTTTGAGGTGTTTTCACTCAGGCTTGAAGTGATCCTTGCAGTTTGGATTCCTGAGTGCCCCTGGCCTTTTCTTACAGTTTGGGGTTTCCAGCATGTGAAGGCTCTAATCAAGAGTCTCCACAAATATTGAGTACTTTCTATTAAAGAACTTTGGTAGGTCTTAGGAAAGCCTCATCTCTACCCTAAATAATAATTTTCATTACCTTTGTTTTATGCCATAATGTGCTTGCAAAGAAATGCCAGACTTGAAGACACATGATAAGCACATTTTGTCTACTATTTAATTTATGGCATAGACACTGTGTTAGGGTTCTGTATGGAGACAAAACCATGAGGAGATAGGTAGGTAGGTAGGTAGGTAGACAGAAGATAGATAGATAGATAGATAGATAGATAGATGATAAATAGATAGGATACAGAGGTAGACAGACAGATAGATAAATACATTAAGAGTTAACTTATTACAGGAATTGGCTTACATACTTGTGGAGGCCAAGAAGTCACACAGTCTGCATCCGCAGGCTGAAGAACCAAGAAAGGTGGTGATATAGTTCAGTCTAAATCTGAATCAGGGGAGCCAATGGTGTAAGTCTCTGAGTCAAAAACCCCCCAGAGAACCAAGAGCTCCCATGTCTGAGGGAAGGAGAATGGATTTCTCAGCTTAAGGAGAGTGAGAGAGCATTCACCCTTCCTCTACTTCCCCCCCCCCCCATTCAAGCCCTTAGGGAATTGGCTGATGTTCACCCACTTTGGCAAGGTAATCTTCCTTACTGAGATTACCAATTCAAATGTTAATTAATCATCACAGGCATCAAGAGGATTAGGATTTCTGTGCTCTTCCATGGACAACTGTATGGCTCATGTGGGTTATACAGCTTGAGTTTTTCATCCAGAGTGCTGAATTATTCATCCATTTTTGCAATAGCTCATTCATTTAATACTTTCATATTAAGTGCCAACCATGATGAATCAGGCACGGTGCCTCCAGGAGCTTCCACAGTTTGACCGCCAAGAGCTATAGCAGAAGTACAGATAAAGAGCTGTTGGGCATCAGGAGAGAGAGTTATCACTTCCAAATCAGGGATGGAAGCAAGGCTTCATATAGGAATTTAGCATCCGGACTCAGTTTGAGAAACAGGTTTTGGATGTGTCATTAATGGATACAAAGAGGTTAGAACACAGCGAAAAGCAAAAGCACAGAGGAAGGAAGTTACCAGAGGAGTACTCGTCACCGTGAGCAGGCAGATATGGGTAAAGCAGAATGTGAGATGATGTGGGTCACTGTGATTCTAAGAACTCAGTGAGAGTGGGTTGCAATTCATGCCGAAATCATATTCTTTGTCTCTCCCCTGTTTGACAGTTGTCATCAAACAAACTGTTCATATTTTGAGGTGAGGAGTAGAATCTGGACTTTGCCACCAGAAGGTCTATTTCCCTCCAGTCCTCCTACCTTTTGCACTTGGCTCTTTAATTTGAACTCTTCACATCCTTGAAGAAAAGAATGGTAATATCTGTAGCCTGGCAGAAACTCCTCCTGTTGTTTTTGTATTGCCAAAGTTAAATATGCTCACATGGATAGAGCAGTACCATGTAAATCTGTTTGTTTTTGCCTAAATATGAACAGTTCCTAGAAGAACTTTTCTCAGATAGTTTCACACCTTATTTGTGCATTTTCCTATTCACTGTTGCTTTTTCTTCTTTCCTCCTTATTTAGAATGTTGTTCTCTCTTTCCTTTCTTTCCCCCTTCCTCCCTGCTCACCTTCATTTGCTCCCCATCCATATGGATCAATCTCTAATCTGAATATTCTAACTAGCTGGATAGGTCAAGTTCCATCTCTGAAGGTCTCTTCCCTGAAAACCAAACACAATAAAAAAAAAGAACCTGTTTGTTGACTCTTTTAGAGACTGGATTCTTTCAAAGGATATTGAGGGGCACTCTCAACCTTTCCTCTTGTTGTGTCTACTCTGGTCCATTGGGATGGTTGGCATTCACAATTGTGGGCCTAAGATGGTTGAGAGGAAATGTTTTATGTACAAATAGAATTTACAGTGTGTGTGGCACCCTGGATCAGTTCCCTTCCTTCAACGTGTCTTTACTTAGCCCAAATTAATGCTTTAGTCACAGCCTTCAACAGGAAACAACAGAGTTTCCATTGAGGACTTCTTAGTTCACTTGTCTCTCTTCTTGACAAAGTCTTTCAGTTCTTTCATTTCCAAAGTGGAAAAATAAATATTTAAAAAATTTAAAAACCTTGTTTCCTAGAGAAATGATTAAATGAGTCTGGAGAAGCCGAGGACCTTAGTTGTTGGGCTTTGTGTTCCTATAAGTTTATGAAAGAACCATCTAGATAATAGGTCGGGTCATTTGTTAAAAGTAGTTTTTTCTTGATTCTTTCAAATATAGAGATTGATTTAAATAAACGTTGATTTGAGTGCAATAGCTTCTCTCATTTGAAAAGGTCACTACTTTACAGAGAGTTCTAATTCTTTACCATCAGTAAACCATACTATATGCAAAAACAATAGAATGTTAAGAAACAACAAGGCAAGTATAACCAGACAGGAGATTCAAACACAAAGTGAAAGACTAAGAAGGAAGCAGTAATAATACAAGAGATCAACTTGCAAGGATTTGAGTAGCTTTTCTATTCCAGGGTACTGTGGTGAATGTAAGATTGGCAGTAATGAATACATAAAAATTAAATAGCTTCCTATATATAAGATGATAAAATACAAGTAAACTACCCAGGACTTGCAATGGGTTAGTAGCAAAATCTTTTTCTTCTAGGTTTTGTCAGGTCCTATGACCCAATGCATGTTGTAACCCTATAATATAAGCTCACTTAAAACTTGTCATATAAAAGGGGCTCAGTAAAATTTTATTGAATGTCGCTAATAAGTAATTAAGCATATATATCATTAAATTTTTTTAAAGAATTTCTATCATTGGAATTTTATAATAGAGCACCTCAACCTCTCATTTCCTGAATTCCTCATTTCTACTGATCTTTTTTTCTACCCTTATCCTAGAATTTGTTATTAGGAATCACCGCACCAACTCAAAATCTCAATTTGGAATAATAGCTCAATTTCAAACAGAAATTCTCTGACTACCACCTCTTTCCTTCTATGACTACTTGAACAACCCTTATTGCAATAATTCTTTGACACCATTAAGCTTGCCTACCTGCTTATTGCCTGCCGCTTAGTATCAATTTTCTCCTTCATTTGCTCACATCCACACCTAGCTTAGATCTCATAGAACATTGCAATCCCTTTCTTTCGTGTGTCCTCACCTCCCCTGGTCACTCTTTCTCCATTGTCCTCTCCTGGTAATACTTGGATCCTGCTTGCATCCAATTCTCATTCTGCTCCATTCCTGTGAGCAGCTGAATATGGCAAGAGTAAAGCAAGCCACCGATGCTGCTGAGTTTCACATTAATTTTATGAGCACACAACTTAAATGGGCCCTCGGCACTCCCCGAAATCTTCCTGCATGTGCACGGTCCATTTGTTCTCACTGGCCGAGACGACCATGTCATACCTTCTCCCAAACCTACTACCTCTCACAAGCACCTCACATCTTTGCCTCAAAATGGAAACAACGGCAAAAAAGCTTAAGTACCTTACAAATCTCCCAAACTTCTTGTGTCTGAATCCATTCAATCATGTCTGTTTAAATGGGTAAGTCGTCCTTGCTCTCCCCTAAGATCAACCTTTCCTTTTCTCTGTTGGTTCTTATTGTAAACTCCTTTATAGAAGTATAAAATATGTTCAGAAGAATGCACACTTCCTAAGTTTACAGATCAATAAGTTTTAGAAAGTGTAAATTGGTGGATACTCAGGTATCTACTACCTAGATCAAGATATAAAAGGTCCTGTTATTAGAGAAGCCTCTTCTGTGTCCCTACCCGTTTATTATCTCCACGAGGTACCCACAACCCTGACGTCTATCAGCATAGATTTGTTTTGATTTTTTGAACTTTAAATACAGTCACACAGTATGAAGCTTTTTATGTTGGCCTTTTTCGAAATTCAAAATTATATCTGTGAGATTCATCCATATTTGTAGAGCGAGGTTTTTTTTTTTTTCATTGTTTATATTATCATACAATATAAATATATTACAATTTATTAATTCTACTGTTGATGGACATTTAGGTTATTTCTAGCTTGGAGCCATTATAAATGATGCTGCTCCAAATAGTTGGCACAGGGGCGCCTGGGTGGCTCAGTCGGTTAAGCGTCCGACTTCGGCTCAGGTCACGATCTGGTGGTCCGTGAGTTCGAGCCCCGCGTCGGGCTCTGGGCTGATGGCTCAGAGCCTGGAGGCTGCTTCCGATTCTGTGTCTCCCTCTCTCTCTGCCCCTCCCCCATTCATGATCTGTCTCTCTCTGTCTCAAAAATAAATAAACGTCAAATAGTTGGCACATATCTCTTAGTATACATTTGAAAGAATTTCTATTGTGCACATGCCTATGAGTGAGATTGCTTGTTCAGAGATTCTGTCAGCATTCTGCCAGATTCACAGAGTGGGTGTACCAATTTATACTCCTACCAGCAGTGTGTGAGAGTTCCAGTTATCTACATTCTCTCCAACACTTGCTTTTGTCAGTCTTTTTCATTCTTGCCATCCTGATAGGAGCATAGTGTCATATCATAATACTTTTAGCTTGCATTTTCCTGATGACCGGTGAATGAGGTTATGTATGCATATGCATACTGGCCATTTGGAATTTAGATATTCTCTTTACTGAAGTGTCTGAGTGACTATATGATTTTTTGTTGTTTTGTTTTTTTAGTTGAACTTTTTATTGAGATAATTGTAGATTCACATGCAATTGTAAGAAATAAGAGAGAGAGATCCCTTGTACAAGTGCCTCAATTTCCTCAATGGTAATATTTTACAAAACCGTAGTAAAATATCACTAGCAGGATATTGACATTGATACAATCCACATATTTCATCCAGATTCCCCCAGTTTTACTTATCTTGTGTGTATATTCTCTATACAATGTTTACCTATATAATTTTTTTAGCCGCCACCACAGTCAATGGATATTGAACAATTTCGGTATCACAAGAATCTTCCTGTTGAACTTTTATAACTTTTATAACTATGCCATCTTATCCTCCTATCCCCACGTCTAATCCTTGGCAACCACTAATTTGTTCTCCATTTCTAAAATTTTATCATATAGAAAATGTTATATACATGGAATCACAGTATCTAATCTTTTGGAATTTTTTTTTTTTCTTGCTCACCATAATTCCCTGGAGATTCATCTAAGTTATTGTGTATATTAATAGTTATTCAAACTCAGTTTTTAAAATTTTGTGTTCTGTCTTCTGATTGTGGATTTAAATATATATATGTATATATATATATATATATATATATATACACACATTCTATGTATAAGCTTTGTCAGACATATGTATTATAAATATTTTTGCTCTGTTTTTGGATAATTCGCAGTTTTTAGTTTTAATGAAGCCCAATTATCAATAGTTTTTTATTTTCAGTTCTTTTTCAGTCATGTTTAAGAAATCTTTGCTATTCTCAATATCATGAAGGCTTCCTGCTATTTTCTTTAGAAAACTATATTTAAAAACCTTTTATATTTATACCTTTGATCTATCTCATGTGGTGTGAGGTAAGGATCAGGGATCATTTTTTCCTATAGAGATATCCAGCTGATTCAGCAGCATGTATTGAAAAGACCATTCTTGCTGAAATTGCATTATGGTGCCATTCTTTCTATCCATGTATCCATACCACAATATCTCAATTACCATCACTTTTTAGCAAATCTTGATGTCTAAATTCATCTTTCATCTTTGTTTTCCTCAAGATCGTATTGGATAGTCTGGGTTTTTGCTTTTCCATAAAAATTTTAAAGTGAATTATTGACTTCTACCAGGAATGTTCTTGGATTTCAACTGGAATTATACTGAATTTATAGATTCTTTTCAGGAGCATTAACACTGTAACAATATTGAGTCTTCTAATTCATGCATGTGATGTATATCTCTTCATTTACTTAAGTCTTATTTAATTCCTGTCATCAATGCTTTCTCGTCTTCAGTATAGAAGTTTTCATGCCTTTTCTCAAAGTTATATCTAGATATTTGATTTTTTTTTAAAAATTTTTATCTTTATTTATTTTTGAGAGAGAGACAGCATGTGAGCAGGGGAGGAGCAGAGAGAGAGGGAGACACAGAATGCAAAGCAGGCTCCAGGCTCCGAGCTGTCAGCACAGAGCCTGACGTGGGGATCAAAATCACAAAATCAGGTCATGTGAGATCATGACCTGAGCCAAAGTCGGACACTCAACCGACTGAGCTACCCAGGCGCCCCTAGATATTTGATTTTTTGATGCTCTCTATATATATGTATCATTTTAGATTTCAATTTTAACTTCTGGTATATAGAAATAATTTTTATTGACATATATCCAGCAACCTTGCTAAACTTCATTAATTATAATAATTATTTTTTAAATAAGCAAATAAAACAAATATTTTTAAAAACTTGAGGGGGTGGAAAGAATTCATGATGCCTATATAGAATTGTTTCAAGTTCAAATTTTAAGACACAGTTTCTTAATCAGCTACATTTGCATAGTACCATATCTTATTTGTATTACTACCTTGGTGATCTTGTGCACAGATCTAATGGGCTTAAATGGGCTAAAACCTAATGGGCTTTGGATTTTTCTAACACATTCATGAAAATCCCATTCTCTGCAAAATGAAGGCCTCTTAGCCTGTGTGATTATATGGGAAGGACTACTTCTCACTGTTGTGCAGGGGGTGAGGTTTCGTAAATTTCCAAGACGAGAACAACCTCTAAGTCTCTTCCTTGTTACTCTCTTTGCTATGTGCCACAAAAGATGGCACCACCCCAGACTACAATGATGACAGTCTCTATTTTTCATTGAATAGTTTAATGCACACCTCTCTCTGGATTATGTTTAGCACTGCTCTGGGAACTGGGTGAGATAATATAGATTACATACTCCTAAGAATTCTGGGCTTCCATTTTTATCAAGCCATCCACTGGCCATCTTTCCCCCTTGAGTGCTTTTACTCCTAGTAAATGAAGTATATGTTGCTATCTGTATTCACCTCCACCTACACTTCAGGGACAATTATTTAATTTTACACAACAGTCTGTTATTTCTACCTTATAAATTAATACTAACATAAAACATTATGAAAGCATCCATTATTATTATTCTGGATGAGGATCCATGTCATTCTCCAGAATGACTTCTCCAAAAGTAGAAAGAATATAGGAGGAATGCACAGCGGGAGTCCATGTAGGAGTCCAGGCTTTTCAGGCACTCTTTCTCCAGCTTTCCTTCTCTCTGTGGATGGTCTTTCATTCATTGAGTAGCATGGAGACTTAGAAGATATTCTTAGATTTTCACTCCAGGCAGCTATTTCTACTTAGTCAAAGCAAGCATGTGAAATGATACCAACTTGCCATCCTGGGTCCAGGTATTCTCCCCAGCTCTGAGATGATAGAATTTTACAAATCTAAGAAACATGGCCCTCGCACTACAGAATACCTCTATGTGAGGTAACACCGTGCATCTCCCCCAGCCACTTAGCCAACCCAGGTTGTTTCCTATAGCCTGAAGCTTTTTAGAAGAAACTTTACGGTAAATGACCTTGAAAGTAATTCATACTGCATTCTGCTAGCATTACCTACCATGATACTGCTTTCTTTTGCTCAGCTTCCTTTCTGAGACACATTTCTGCAACTTTCCCGTATCCTTATTGACTTTCCAGGTTTGATAGTACCTGGACAACTCCCCTTTCTGAAATTTGTTAAGCAGCTTTAAGAATTTTATAGCAAGGAATAGAAGCACCAATTTAAAATCTAAGCAGTGTAAAGACGACTCCAAATGAACAAGTGTGATAAATTATTTTAGGAAATTTCAAAAATTCAAATGTAGGAAATCCCTTGCTCTACAAATTATGAAATGAAAATTTCCTCACGGGAAATACATAAACATATTTGTTTTGCTTTGGTGGGGGAAAAGAAAGTAAATCCAGAACTGAAAATTTGGAGTTTTGTTTCCTCGGAAATAATCAATGATTCTACAGTAACAGAAACAGTTTGTTCTAACTTAAATAGGCAAAAACACAATTCCTCTCCAATTTCACCATTTTTTTTCCTCTCTTTGTATGACTATCTTGGTGATGCAGTGTCTAGACTTCTTGGAACAAGTAATGGAGTCTGGAATTTATTCTGTGGGTTTGAAAATGGCTATTCAGGTCTCCTTCAAGCTTACGTGTGAAAATCCACTGCTTTTAGATTTAGAATATATAAAAAGAATCAAGCTGTTTACCAAGAAAATAAAATCTCTCCATTAATTTCTAAACTTTGAGTTGCTACCAACAAGGAAATATTGTATGGACTTATCCATTTTACCCATATCATCTCATTGGAATGTGGTTCCCATCCCCCATTGTATAAAAAAATGCAAAATAATTTGTAGTCGTGAAAGAATGGTTGCAGGTATTTTCTAGCTTTTGAGACATACCAATAAAAGACATTAGCCTGAAGGATATGCATCCATTCTTGTTATGGTTTTAATAAGTAATCCATGGGAATTTATCAAGTCAAAAGGGCAGATTTTTTTATATCACGGGGCATTCTGTTAGTTTTTTGTCATTTGTTAGCTGGATAAAATAGAGGAAGTCTCTGAGGCATCCAGATCTAAACAGTGTTTGTGCAGCCTAGATTATTAAGTCTGACTGTAGTTGATCTATGCTCTTAAGGAAATCAAACTGTGCTTGCCGAGAAAGTTCAGAGTTATTTGTCACCAATTACCTAAAGCTGAGAGTTGATCTTACACACAGCTGTAGCCATTTCCTGTAAGAATTTGCTCCTAATTTTACAAAGCTGTCACTTCTTGAGGTTTCACCCTAGAAATACATGTCTACTACTGAAGAGTTTTATTGCAAAAGTTTATCCAGAAACAATAGTCTTATGGGGGATAAAACTCCACAGTATTGACTTGTTTAGAGTAAGCCTATCCCTAATTTCCAAACAATGTTCTCAAGCTCTATTGTCTTTTATGTGATCAAAAAAAACCAAAAAACAAAAAACAAGGCAACCAGAAAGATTTTTTTTTTCATTAAAAGATACAAAACACACTGAACCGAGCTGATGTCATTTATACTACAAAATCTCTCTTGGTTCTGTTCAGAGAAGCAGCATAAATGTAAGTTAAATTATGAAATAAGTTAAACATACAGAGTAGCCCTCCTGGAAGGAAACTAGGTATTCTGAGTATAAAGTAAAATAAATTAAATGGCAATAAAAATATTAACCAAAGGCATATTATTCCATGTTTCTTAATTGGATCTCCAGTTTCTATATGCCATTAACAACAACAACAAAACCAACTTGAATATGGGAACAATCAAAAGGAGACTCTTAGGACATTATTTACTTAATTTCAAAAGTAAAGAAGTAGACAAGTATCTCAATCATGGGTCAGAAGCCTGAGCTTTATTCCCATTATGTGGGGTCTTCGCTTCTCAGTCTAAGCTAAGATCATGGGTGAACCATGCTGCCTAGCTCACAGCAGTGTTCTAAAGACAAGAGGAGGGGCGCCTGGGTGGCGCAGTCAGTTAAGCGTCCGACTTCGGCTCAGGTCACGATCTCGCGGTCCATGAGTTCGAGCCCCGCGTCGGGCTCTGTGCTGACAGCTACAGAGCCTGGAGCCTGTTTCAGATTCTTTGTCTCCCTCTCTCTCTGCCCCTCCCCCGTTCATGCTCTGTCTCTCTCTGTCTCAAAAATAAATAAACGTTAAAAAAAATTTAAAAAAAAAATAAAGACAAGAGGAGTATGAATTTGTGTCCTCAGCAGTTAAGTTTGGGCCATGTTAACAACTTCACTGAATAAAATGGGAGTTGTGAAAATATACTAATTCAGTTCTACTGGACAAAACACGGATTAGGTTTTGAATTACTGAGTTATTTGAAGAAGCTTAGCTAAGAATCACATAAAATGCTTTTCATTAACTATGCTGCCTGAAAATTCTAGTTTGACAAGAGTGAACCCATGAGCTAGAAAACTAGTAAGCATTGCTCCAAATGACCCAGGCCATGCCCCTATTTCTAGCTCACAGAAATGGCTCCTGAGGGCTACAGACAGTGGAGCAGGGACAGATCAAAGTAGTCCTATAGGTAAGTGCTAGTGATGTCCTATTTTCATGGAAAGGATACACTCTTCATGTATTAGGCCCATTTGCAAAGTTTAGAACCACTAACTTTGCAAGAGCAAATACCTAATCAGTGAGGTATTCTTTTACTAGTGTATTACAAATCTTGGAAAACCATCACCAGAAGGTAGAACATGAGCCTCCATAGGATCAGCTCTGGTCTTACAAAAATTCATAGTTGGCAAAAATATATTCTCCCTTGCTACAAATCTAAGACTTCTGAGATTCAATTAAAGAAGGATCTTTTCAAAGTATGTGCCTTAGAGCACTAGTTCTTTTTTTTTTTTTAATGTTTACTTATTTTTGAGAGAGAGAGAGAGGGAGACAGAGAATGAATGAATGAATGAATGAATGAGCGAGCGGGTGAGGGGCAAAGAGAGAGGGAGTCACAGAATCTGAAGCAGGATCCAGGCTCTGAGCTGCCAGCACAGAGCTGGACATGGGGCTCGAACCTGCATGGGGCTCAAACCCACGAACCATGAGATCATGAGCTGAGCTGAAGTCGGACACTTAACTGACTGAGCCACCCAGGCGCCCCTTAGAGCACTAGTTCTAAGCAAAATTAACAGGTGGCTACCAGGAGGGAGGGAGAGAGGGAGAGAGGGAGAGAGGGAGAGAGAGAGGGAGAGAGGGAGAGAGAGGGGGAGAGAGAGAGAGAGGGAGGGAGGGAGGGAGGGAGGGAGGGGGGAAGGAAGGGAGGAAGGAAGGAAGGTTGGTTTAATCAGCTTTAAATAGGCTGCTTTAAAACTTGATTTCTCGAAGTTTTTATTCTACATCAATATCACAAAAGAAGACACATTCTCCAGCATTGCCAAAATGCACTGGAAAACAGAAAGCTGTTTTCTCAGTTGAGCTAGCATTCAAAAATAATAAAGAGAATGCTCAGTTAAAAGACTTTATTAACCTATATAAGCAAACCATCTATCTGAAATGGCCAATGAACTGTTATTCCCAAAATACATCCTATAGCAGTTTTGTTGGCAAGGCAGATACCTGCCATAAGGCTCTAGATGTGGAATAATGTTTGCTGAAATGTAACTCCAGAGTTCTATGCTTATTTGAAAAATTGATAACCATTGGATACCTGGATGCTTATATCTGCTTAAAGACACAAGGACAATGATGAGCAGAGTTGGCTCAAGTGTGTGTTTAAAGGTTATATAAATGTATTATGGGGATGGTGAAATTAATATCTACAATGAGCTCAGAATTATTAACAGCTAAGGGAAGGGCATGCAAGATTCATAACTGGAAACAGAAGGCTTTCTTCTTGTATCTTTTTCTTCAGCCATTGAACAATTATTTATTCAACATCAGGCATGATGTGGTTTGTTGGAAGATACAGAGATGTGAAGTTTGGCCCATCCCTTTAAGGAGATGACAGTCTGGACAATTTCAATAGAAAAGTAATGGAAGCTGTGAGAACACAGAGGATAGGGTATAGGAATCTCTGGTGATTTTCAAGTATGAAGCTAAATTAGTAATATCTCTAGGCCTTTCAAATAGTTGCTCTTGGTCTAAGTTACAAGGTTGTTTTGCATAGATACGAATTGAACTTAGTTGTTATTAGTGTTTCACAGTTATCAGTTGCTACATATGGATTACAGAGAACAGTTGGTTTGTTTGATCTAGGGTTGTTTCATTAAGGCTGTCTCTATTTTTATTTTTAGCAAATAGACACAGTAGGATGGTTTTGAGTTTAAGATGGAGATACATTTATTCCAAAGTTGCTTAATTGCTATCATTCTCCATGAATATTAAACAACAACAACTGATGAGCTCATCTCCATTCAGATATTTCCCTTGATTCAGAAGCATCATGTCGCTTAGATACGAAAGTACCAAGATACACACAAAATGTAGTAATTTAGGTTTTACATATTTATGCATAGCATTC
Source organism: Panthera onca (assembly GCF_046562875.1). Taxonomy (NCBI): domain Eukaryota; kingdom Metazoa; phylum Chordata; class Mammalia; order Carnivora; family Felidae; genus Panthera; species Panthera onca. Next base: position 145,935,125 of record NC_138347.1, read on the forward strand.
ATCTTTGAACTCAGCAGATTTAGAAGAATAAAGGGTCGTAGGCTTGCAATTTTCCATAAAAATCATTTCTCTAACCTTCATGAATGGAGAAAACTTGTCTTCAGTAGATGATTCTGGTTCTGATGTTTTGTGATGTTGGTCAAGTTTAGAAGCTCCATAATACAATTGATTCCATAGAAAATTCTATTTTCAGAGAGTAGAATGTTGAATTTGCAAAGGATATGTGTATTAGAAATGCAAATATGGAATTTTTGCTCATGTAGGTGAGCAAGTTATCTTCTTGGGGCTCCTTTTATGAAATGAAAAAATGCAGGTTATTCCCAATGCATGTTTTACTGATACTACAACTTAGTGAGAATTGGTTTGATTGTTTCATTGTCCATCCAAGTGAGGAACATTTGGCTAATTCAAGGAGTTGAAAAGGAAATACTGACAGTGACACAATAATGGAATGGGGGAAGGACATCAAGTAGACTTTGCCAGAATCTGTAATACTATGTCATTTGTACCTAAAAAAGGTGATATGAAAATGACAAAGTGAGAACATGCGCCAAATCTAAATATTGCTACACTCATAGTTCTTGCATTATTCCTCTATTTTTATTTTTATTTTAGTTAGAAAAGAAATGTTTGCTAACAATATGATGATTCATTCATTCAACAAATGATTTGTTGAGAGCCTACTATGTGATAGGTGCTAGCAATAAAATGAGAAGAAGACAAAAACAGACATCATCCCTGCCCTTATGGAACGTATGTTTGAGATGTGATAATGAAATGTTGGGATCTAATGTAGAATGTTTTAGAACATAAAATGAGGGAAGGGGGATGATGCTGTGGGCTGCTGTTGGTACTTAATCAGTAAGCAAAGGCCATTCTATGCTGATAGAAACTGCCTCATTTTTTATCGAAATAGAGTTTAATGGTGCACTGCCTGTGGGCCACACATGTAAAACAGTTTCATGTGATAATCTACTTTTCTTGCCGGTTGCAATCTCAAGTTCACCTGCATTTTTCTTTGATTCCCTCTAGTATATGACTGCTGCGGCTCCTATGCAAGGGACCTACATTCCCCAGTACACGCCTGTGCCTCCGACAGCTGTTTCTATTGAAGTAAGTCTGTCTCTGTCTTCTAGAAAGACGTAGGGATGATAAATCTTAGCCATGTATACTGTGGTCCCCTATAACCCAAGCAATCCTGACATGTGGTTTTGTGCTGCTCTAAAATTTGAAATTGCAAGCTCACTATATAAAGTACTCGAACATGCTTATGTTTTGCTTTGCACGCGAAATTATCTGATTTGCTATAGAGAGTTAAGAAGGGAGTATCATTTGTATATTTGAAGTTCAGAGACCAGATCACTACCCCCTCAGATGTTAACCACAAATACTCATAAATAGGGAAGAGAAAAAAAAAGTTGACAACTATTTCAATGAGTTTGCTAGTGCCTTGTTACTCAGAGTGGTCCCTAGACCAACATCATCATTGGCATCACCAGGGAGCTTGTTAGAAATGCAAAGTCTGAAGACACCACCAAGACTTACTGAATCAGAATTTGCATTTTAACAAGATCCCTTGGGAATCTACGTTCACATTAGTGCACAGGTTCTCAAACTTTCCTGCTTATTATTTTCTGCAATTGTTTAGAGAGCTTTAAAAAATATTTACGCCTGGGTCCTATCCCCAGATTCTGATTTATTTGTCTGCCGTATTGACTGGATGTCAGGATTTTTCTTTAAATATCAGGTGATTCCAATATGTATCAAGGATTAACAACCACCGCTTTAGTGAATGAACCTTGGCAGCCTTGTAACTTCCTATAGATTAAAAAATAAAAATAAAAAAGTTGCACCATTCTTACTGTTCTGAATACCTCAAATGCTGAAGTCATCTTGTCTTTGGGACTTTGGACTCAAAGGGAAGCTTTGTCCCTTTTCTTCTCTCTTTCCATTGGGTTGAATCCAATAACATGTTGAGTACATGTTATTTTACTCAACAGAGCCAGCAAGCTACATAGAAAGGGAGGGAGCATACAGCTATGGAGCTAGTGGTAAAACACTTAGACATGTATATTTCTCTCTAGTTCTAGCCATTATTGTCTCTTGCCCCTCATCCTCATCTCCTGATGACATTTGCCATTATGGTCACAGTGCGTTGCTTCTCTGGAAGTCCATGCTATTGCTGGGACTTCTCTGGAGTCCATGCTTTTGCTACTCCATGAGTTGGCCAGAAACTAGGGTGTCAGCACCCCTCCACATGGAAGTCTACCGTGACATTTTCAACCTCTGGAGCGACAGAGTTTGGGAAAATCTTTGCAGGATTGGATTTTACAAAACATTTGACATATTTGTTTTGGGGTGTGACAGATGTTTACTAGTACCAAAGTTTGGGAAATACAGAAGTTTAAGAGGACACCATCGTGTAATTTAGGAAACCAGGGAGGTCCAATTTTGAATCTTTTATGTGCTCTAGACCTGTGGGCCCCAAAGAATGTGTCAGTATTAAACAGGTTTTAACTGGCTTTTCAGAATTTCAAAATACTGTGATTAAAATACGTGTGGGTTTCATGGGGGAGGGGAAGGGAAAAAAAAAAAAAAAAAAAAAGAGGTTAGAGTGGGAGATAGCCAAAGCATTAGAGACTGTTAAAAACTGAGAACAAACTGAGGGTTGATGGGGGGTGGGAGGGAGGGCAGGGTGGGTGATGGGTATTGAGGAGGGCACTTTTTGGGATGAGCACTGGGTGTTGTATGGAAACCAATTTGACAGTAAATTTCATATATTAAAAAATAAAATAAAAAAAAAAAATACGTGTGGGTTTTTGTTTGTTTGTTTGGGTTTTAGGGGTTTTTTTGCTATATTTGGCCATCAAAAAGCATCTAGGTCATCAATTAATGAATCTAGATACTTTAGGCACTTTGAGCATGTTTGCATTTCTCTTTGTCTACATTGACATATGGATATGTTTATCTACAGAATTGGAGCATTTTGATGACTATAAAATAATGGGACACATCTGACAGTGTGACTTATTGGAAACAGTCTAATTATAGTTCAAGAAGAAGTTTATCATTACAAAAAGTCTTTCAGGGCACCTGCCTGGCTCAGTAGATGCAGCATGCAACTCAACCTCAGGGTCATGAGTTCAAGCCCCACACCGGGCATAGAGATTACCAAACAAAACAAAACAAAACAAAACAAAACAAAACAAAAACAAAAAAACAACCTTTCATTAAGAAAAATGCAGGTACATTGCTTTGAATTTGTGCTTATAAGTTAAAGAACTATTTATTCTCTATGTAAAACACTGAAAATTTACCAACATCCACACAAATAAATACTTATGGGAGGTTCAGAAAAATGTATAATGCCAAATAGTATATTAGGGAAAAAGAGATTGAGATAATATAGGGAGAATTTTTAGATTCTAAGGAACAATTTTAGGGACGTTTAGTGAGGGACAGAGAGTTGGTCAAGAATGTTTGAAAGCTGACATCCCTGCAGGTGTCCAAGGCTATGAGTAAAACCAAGAGAATGTTTTCAGAGAGATGCCCTTCCTACCATGTATCAAATAAAACCACCTGTGCCTCTCTCAGAATCAGACATCTGATCAACTTCTTCTTGGCATCTGTGACAAATGAGAGGGTGAGGGAAGTAGCAAATCAAAATTAAGGATATTTTTGTGTTTGTTTTCTGAAACCTCAAAATGAATTCTAGTTCATGTTCTCGAAAACAAAACAAAATAAATCAAATTGCTGAAAGGAAAGCCCACTTAACAGTATTGCTTTGAAAGAATTCCAAGCTTTTTTGCAGGTTTTTTTGTTGTTGTTGTTGGGTGGTGTGTTTGGTTCACAGTCCACTGTTTTGCCAGATCATAGAAACCTGACACACCGCACTACTCCAGGGAAATGTTTGAATATATAAGTTTTTATAGGAATCCTGCATGAATTTTTGATGAATAAATTATTATTTAGTGCAGCTATCTGCAACCAGGTTTAAAAGTTCTAAGTATGAGGGAGCCTGGGTGGCTCGGTCTGTTAAGCGTCTGACTCTTGATTTCTTCAGGTCATAATCTTAGTTTAGTGAGCTAGAGCCCGGCGTTGGGCTCCATGCTGGCAACAGAAAGCCTGCCTAGGATTCTCTCTCTCTCTCCCTTTTTCTCTGCCACTTCCCCCTCACACACACTCTCTCTCTCTCCCTCATAATAAATAAATAAAAACTTAAAAAAAAAAACAGTTCTAAGTATGGTGAAGGTGATTTTCTGACGATTCAACTGCTCTAGGCACTTCTGAAAGCAAAACTTCTTGGTGACAGATTGGAGTGAATTTCTCAGCTCTTATCAAAATGTGCTGTGGTTTTCCTTTGAGTACTTCTTGTGGCTTCATTTGGCTGAGTGCAATTCCATTCAAGCCAAATAGAAGAAGGATATTCCCTATTGTCCATCTGGAAAAAGGCCCTTTGCTAAAGCCAGTAAGGCTTTTGTGTTCTTATTTGCCTCCTTAGGGTGTTGTTGCTGATACCTCTCCCCAGACAGTGGCACCTTCATCCCAGGACACCAGTGGTCAGCAGCAACAGATAGCAGTGGACACATCCAACGAACATGCACCTGCATATTCTTACCAACAGTCTAAGTAAGTTCGGGCTACGCTAAACTCTTTCCCTCAAGATCAAGCATCTTGACATCATTCTCTCGTGTTGTGGCAATACAGACCATCCCAAAATTAGTGACAAGCATGTATTTAGTTCATGATTATGTGAGTTGGCAATCTGAGCTGGTCTCAGGTGGGTGATTCTTCTGGTCTTGACTAGAATTGCTCAAGCACCTGAGGACAGCTGATGGTCATTTTCACAGCTCTGCTTCTGGGTGTTGTCTGTTGGTTGAATAGTGGAAGCAATTGCATCATGACCAGCACTTTTCAGTCTGTTTGTGATGTATTTACTACTGCCCCATAGCCCAAATCAAGTCACATGGCCAAGCCCAGAGTTAATGTAAGAGTTCACCTCCAAGCCTTAAATACAGAAAGGGGCATTAAAAAAAAATCTACCATACATATTTTGGAAAAACTCCAATATTCCCCCCCTGAAACTAGATAGTGAGCCTGTATTCTTAAATGAAGACAATAACACTCCCTTTGCAGAGTTGCCTTGAACACCCAGCAAAGCACTTCATGAAAAGGGGTACTGTAAAATATAAAACAACGTAGAGACCTGTTCAGGAAATAAATGACAAAATAAAAATCATGTATCAATTACTCTTGCAAATCTTTAAATCACTTGTAAAGTACAGTTGGCTTTGTGTTGACTAATTATGTAGACTAAAACTTGAGAGGTTTGAAACCAAAGGAATTAACAAAAATTCAGTCTATATATAGATGTCTTGCTATGCAAACTATTCTAATTGGTAGGTAACAGTCAAAGCCCTGGTGGATAGAGAATTCCTAAGAGCTCCTTCCTGTCTGCAGAGTGTTGCTCCCATTTCTTGATCATTCCTCTTTGATCTCAATATGCAGATATTTGTTTGTTGTTGAAAGATTAATCATGGTAATGGAGTCTTCCACACCTAGTTTAGCTTCTAAAGGCAGTCCTCCAAATTAAATGTGCTCATAATGGGACTTAACTTTTACTATTATTATCATTACTATCACATAACAACTTTCAGGAAAGATTCATAAGAATAAAGCAGTTTGTGTTTTGTTTTTTGTTTTTATTTAAATTCACCTATAGCCTACATGAATCACTTTAACACACACTGAACAACATGCTGGTCTCTGGTAGTCTGTTCCAAGCATACTGAAATATTTTCATTCTGTTCAGAGGGTAATAATATGTGAGAAAGGAGTGGAGAATGTGTGGAAGCACAATGAGAGACACTGGTGGGAATGAGAGCTAATGTATTTGCCAGAAACACTTGGAGAGTAGGTGAAGCTTGCTTTTGCTGTTTCAGAGCATACTGAGGAAACTAGTGATCCTAGACCCTTCTTCCTAACAATTTAGTGCTCTTTGCATACATAAAAGAGATTCTTGGGGTGCCCGGGTGTCTCAGTCAGTTAAGCGTCCAACTTCAGCTCAGATCATGACCTCATGGTTTGTGAGGTCGAGCCCCCATGTAGCTTTGTGCTGACAGCTCTACTGTTACTCCCTCTCTCTCAAAAATAAATAAATTTAAATAAATAAATAAAAAGATTCTTTCATTCGCCAAGTCAACAACTATTGAAATAGTACCTCCTATGTGACAGACAGAATTCCAGACACCAGGGACTGAAAGAGGCAGGTGCCTTCCCTACTGGCTTGGAGTTTCCTTCCTGCTAGAAGTAGACTCACAGTAGACCAATCATCAAACAATCAGAATTGCAAAGCAAATATTTAAAAAAGATTCTTGTGAGGAGCCAAGATGCTGGAGGAGCATGGAAGTTTTTTTGTGTGTCTCGCATCCATGAAATACAGCCAGATCAACACTATCCTGCACTATCCTGGATCAACCATCCTGCACACCTAGAAAACTGATTTGAGGATTAACACAACCATCTGCACAAGCAGAACCACAGAATTCAGCAGGGGCATGGTGCAGAGAGGTAAAATGGGGGAGAAAGAAGCCATGGAGGGCAGGGACCTGTTTTTGCCTTTGGAGAGCGGACCGAGATGGGGGTGGGGTGGGGGGGGGGGAGTATGGGGAGAGCACCACACACCCCCAAAGCAGCTGGAGAGAAAGTGGAAAGCTGGAAACAGCTTCAGGGACTGAACTAAAAATGAGAAAGGGGAAAGGAGAGGATTTAAATTCCCTAAGACACTATAAACGGGGAGCACAGAGACTGAAATTCTACAGCTCATTATCTGGTGGAGTTCTGGTGAGAAAGGCGAATTCCCAGGAGCAGTGTCAAGACTGGGGTCTTCGGGCCACAGGGAGAGGCGGTTCCCCTGCTGGGAGGACTCCCTACAGGCAAAGGCCGCAGTGGACCCGGGATAATGGTCACATTCGCTGGTGCTGGAACAAGGTCGTTAGGGGTGAAGCCTAGAGCCAGATATCAGTTGTGATTTGCCATAATCCCTGAAATACTGCTCCTAAACCATCATGTGAACTTTTTCTGGGGCAGGATGGCACCCAGCCACAGTCTCTGGGTGTCAGCAACAGCACGGTCCCACCAACCTTCCTGGGTGCTGCCAGCACCCAGCCATTGCTTGGTGAAACCCTCCCGTAGAGGGGCAGACTGGTCAAAACTGCAGTCCCTCAGAAATAAGGGGTCAGGAAAAATAGCCGCATCCAAAATAAAACTCAGGAGGGAGGTGCTGCCTGGGGTTGGTCACAGACAGTGTAAAAGCGGGGAGTGGACGGAAGCCGAAGACAAAGGACGGGTCCGCGATTGCTGGTCAGGGAGAACGATACTAGAGACTGGGTAGCTGGATGATGCTATTTTCACCACTCCCGCGTATGCAACATACACACCTACAAACACCACAACAATCCACCCCAGTAAGCTAAGCAGCGCCATCTAGTGAGAAACGGAGCCATTACACCAAGCCCCACCCAACTGGGCCAACCTCCCTCTTCAGGAACAAAAATCTCTCATTCTGCTTAGTTTACAGACTATAAAGCACTTCATAATTTGACTTCTAGGGGAAACCTAATTTCAAACGTGTTTCAGTCTCTTCACTGGTCCATCTATTCAATTTTCTTTCTTTTTTCTTTTTCGTTTCTTTTTCTTGAATACGGAAGGAGAAAAATTATTTTTATTCTCAATCTTTATTAAAAAATGTTCTTTGATTTTTTTCTGCTGTATTTTTTACATTTCTGTAAATTTTTTCAAACTCTGTTTTACTTCCAACATTTCATTTTATTCTATTTCAGGGTATTCATTTTTTCAAATTTTCAAGTGATTGCTTTTTTTTTTTTACTTTCCCCTTTTTTCTCTAATCCACAAGCCCCTTTCAGCACCCAGACCAAAGCACATCTAGGACCTAGCATCATTTATTTGATTTTGTGTGTGTGTTTGTGTTGTCTTTAATTTTTTAATTTTAATTTTTTAACTGTAATTCTTTTAATTGTAATTTTTTTAACTCATTAATTCCTTTTCTCCCTTCAAAATGATGAAACAAAGTAATTCACCCCAAAAGAAAGAGCAGGAAGAATGACAGCCAGGGACTTAACCAACACAGATACAAGCAAGATGTCTGAACCAGAATTTAGACTCATGATAATAGTAATACTAGCTGGAGCCGAAAATAGATTTGAATCCCTTTCTGTGGAGATAAAAGAAGTAAAAACTAGTCAGGATAAAATAAAAAATGCTATAACTGAGATGCAAATCAAATGGATGCCACAGCAGCAAGAAGGGATGTGGCAGAGCAGAGAATCAGCAATATAGAGGACAAACTTATGAAGGATAATGAAGCAGAAAAAGAGGGAGACTAAGGCAAAAGAGCACGATTTAAGAAATTAGAGAAATCAGTGACCCATTAAAAAGGAACAACATCAGAATTCCAGAAATCCCAGAAGTCCCAGAAGATGGAGAGAGAGAAATAGGGGTAGAAGGGTTATGTGAGCAAATCATAGTGGAAAGCTTCCTAACCTGGGGACAGACACAGACATCAAAATCCAGGAAGCACAGAGAACTCCTATTAGATTCAAACAAAACCGACCATCAACAAGGCATATCATAGTCAAATTCACAAAATACTCAGGCAAGGAAAGAATCATGAAAGCAGCAGGGGAAAAGGTCTTTCACCTACAAGGGAAGACAGATCAGGTTAGCAGCAGAACTATCCAGAGAAACTCAGGAAGCCAGAAAGGAGTGGCAGGATATATTCAATGTGCTGAATCAGAAAAATATGCAGCCAAGAATTTTTTATCCAGCAAGGATGTCATTCAAAGTAGAATTTTTTATACAGCAAGGATGTCATTCAAATTAAAGGAGTTTGTGACCACTAAACCAGTCCTGCAAGAAATTTTAAGGAGGACTCTCTGAGGGGAGAAAATATGAAAATGCATGCACACATACATACCTACATACATACCAAAAGCAACAAACACTAAAAAGGATCAGAGACACCAACAGAAACTCCAACTCTACAAGCAACATAATGGCAATAAATTCATATCTTTCAGTACATACTCTAAATGTCAATGGACTCTATGCTCCAATCAAAAGATATAGGGTAACAGAATGGATGAGAAAAAAGATCCATCTTTATGCTGTTTACAAGAGACCAACTTTAGACCTAAAGACACCTTCAGATTGTAAGTAAGGGGATGGAAAACCATCTATCATGCTAATTGTCGACAAAAGAAAGCTGGAGTAGCCATACTTATATGAGACAATCTAGACTTTCAAATAAAGACTGGAACAAGAGATGAAGAAGGGCATTATATCGTAATTAAGTGGTCTATCCACCAAGAAGACCTAACAATGGTAAACATTTATGTTCCAAATGTGGATCACCCAAATTTGTAAATCAATTAATCACAACCATAAAGAAACTCACTGATGATAACACCATAATAGTAGGGGACTTCAACACCACTTTCAGCAATATAAAGATCATCTAATCAGAAAATCAATAAGGAACAATGGCTGTGAATGACACAGGACCAAATGGACCTAACAGATATATTCAAAACATTTCATCCTAAAGCCATGGAATATACATTCTTCTCTAGTGCACATGGAACATTCTCCAGAATACACCACATACTGGGATACATATCAGCCCTCAACAGGTACAAAAATATTGAGATAATACCGTGCCTATTGTCAGACCACAATGCTATGAAACTCGAAATCAACCACAAGAAAAAATTTGGAAAGGTAACAAATACTTGGAGACCAAAGGCCATCCTACTAAAGAATGAATGGGCTAACCAGGAAATTAAAGAAGAAATTAAAAGTACATAGAAGTCAATGAAAATGATAGCACCACAGCCCAAAACCTCTGGGATGCAGGAAACGTGGTCAGAAGAGGAAAGTATATAGCAATCCAGGCCTTCCTAAAGAAGGAAGAAAGGTCTCACATACACAACCTAACTTTACACCTTAAAGAACTGGAAGAAGAACAACAAATAAAACCCAAAACCAGCAGAAGACAGGAAATAATAAAGATTAGAGAAGAAACCAATGCTATTGAAAGCCAAAAACAAACAAACAGTAAAACAGATCAATGAAACCAGAAGCTGGTTCTTTGAAAGAATTAACAAAATGGATAAACCACTAGCCAGTTTGATCAAAAAGAAAAAGCAAAGGACCCAAATAAATAAAATCAAGAATGAAAGAGGACAGATCACAACCAACACAGCAGAAATAAAAATAAGAGAATATTATGAGCAACTGTACAGCAATAAAATGGGCAATCTGGAAGAAATGGATGCATTCCTAGAAACATATACACTACCAAAACTCAAAGAGGAAGAAATAGAAAATTTGAACAGACCCGTAACCAGTAAAGAAATTGACTTAGTAATGAAAAATCTCCCAAAAAACAAGAGTCCAGGGCCAGATGGCTTTCCAGGGGGAATTCTACCAAACATTTAAGGAAGAGTTAACACCTAGTCTCTCGAAGCTATTCCAAAGAATAGATATGGAAGGAAAACTTCCAAACTCTTTCTATGAAGCCAGCATTACCTTGATTCCAAAACCAAAGACCTCACTAAAAAGGAGAATTATAGACCAATTTCCCTGATGAAATGGATGCAAAAATCCTCAACAAGATATTAACCAACTGGATCCAACAATACATTAAAAAAATTATTCACCATGACCAAATGGGATTTATACCTGGGATGCAGGGTGGTTCAATATCAGGAAAACAATCAAAGTGATTCATCACATCAATAAACAAAAGGATAAGAACCATATGATCCTCTCAATAGATGCAGAGAAAACATTTGACAGAATAGAGCATCCTTTCTTGATAAAAACCCTCAGGAAAGTAGTGGTAGAAGGATCATACCTTGAGAACATAAAAGCCATTTATAAAAGACCCAACGCTAATCTCATCCTCAATGGGGAAGCACTGAGAGCTTTCCCCCTAAGGTCAGGAACAAGACAGGAATGTCCACCCTCACCACTATTATTCAACATAGGATTGGAAGTCTTAGCCTCAGCAGTCAGACAACACAAAGAAATAAAACACAAATCAGCCAGAAGAAGGTCAAACCTTCACTCTTTGTAGATGGCAAGATACTCTATATGGAAAACCCAAAAGATTCCACCAAAAAACTGCTAGAACTGATTCATGAATTCAACAAAGTTGCAGGATATAAAATCAATGCACAGAAATTGGTTGCATTTCTATATACCAACAATGAAGCAACAGAAAGAGAAGTCAAGGAATTGGTCCCATTTACACTTGCACCAAAACCCATAAAATACCTAGGAATAAATCTAGCCAAAGAGGTGAAAAATCTATACACTGAAAACTATAGGAAACTTATGAAAGAAATGGAAGGAGACACACTCAAAAAAAGGAAAAATATTCATTCTTCTGGATAGGAAGAACAAATATTATTAAAATGTCAATACTACCCAAAGCAATCTACATATTCAATGCAATATCTATGAAAATAACACCACCATTCTTCACAGAGCTAGAACAAACAATCCTAAAATTTGTATGGGACCAGAAAAGACCCCGAATAGACAGAGCAATCTTAAAAAAAAATAAAAATAAAAAAAATAAAAATAAAAAAAAAAACCAAAGCAGGAGTCATCACAATCCCAGACTTCAAGCTGTTTTACAAAGCTGTAATCATCAAGACAGTATGGTACTGGCAGTAAAACAGACACAGAGATTAATGGAACAGAATAGAGAACCCAGAAATGGACCCACAAACGTATGGCCAACTAATCTTTGACAAAGCAGGGAAGACTATCCAATGGAATAAAGGCAGTCACTTCAGCAAGTGGTGCTGGGAAAACTGGACAGCAACATGCAGAAGAATGAACCTGGGCCACTTTCTTACACCAGACACAAAAATAAACTCAAAATGGATGAAAGACCTCAATGTAAGATAGGAAGCCATCAAAATCCTCGAGGAGAAAGCAGGCAAAAACCTCTGTGAATTTGGCCACAGCAACTTCTCACTCAACACTTCTCTGGAGGCAAGGGAAACAAAAGCAAAAATGAACTATTGGGACCTCATCAAAATAAAAAGCTTCTGCAGAGCAAAGGAAACAGTCAGAAAAACTAAAAGGCAACCGATGGAATGGGAGAAGATATTTGCAAATGACATATCAGATAAAGGGTTAGTATCCAAGATCTATAAAGAACTCATGAAACTCAACACCCAAAAAACAAATAATCCCATGAAGAAATGGGCAAAAGACATGAATAGACACTTCTCCAAAGAAGACGTCCAGATGGCCAACTGACACATGAAAAAATGCTCAACATCATCAAGGAAATACAGTTCAAAACCACAATGAGATACCACCTCACACCTGTCAGAATGGCTAAGATTAACCACTCAGGCAACGTCAGATGTTGGTGAGGATGCAGAGAAAGAGGATCTCTTTGCACTGCTGTTGGGAATGCAAACTGGTGGAGCCACTCTGGAAAACAGTATGGAGGTTCCTCAAAAAATTAAAAAATAGAACTACCCTACGACCCAGCAATTGCACTACAGGCATTTATCCACGGGATACAGGTGTGCCGTTTCGAAGGGACACATGCACCCCCATGTTTATAGCAGCACTATCAACAATAGCCAAAGTATGGAAAGAACCCAAATGTCCATGGATGGATGAACAGATAAAGAAGATGTGGTATATATATACAACGGAGTATTACTTGGCAATCAAAAAGAATGAAATCTTGCCATTTGCTACTACGTGGATGGACTAGAGGATATTATGCTAAGCAAAATCAGTCAGAGAAAGACAAATATCATATGACTTTTCTCATACGAGGCCTTTAAGACACAGAACAGATGAACACAAGGGAAGGGAAGCAAAAATAATACAAAAACAGGGAGGGGGACAAAACATAAGAGACTCTTCAATATGGAGAAGAAACAGAGGGTTACTAGAGGGGTTGTGGGAGGGGAGATGGGCTAAATGGGTCAGGGGCATTAAGGAATCTACTCCTGAAATCATTGTTGCAGTAAATGCTAACTAACTTGGATGTAAATTAAAAAAATAAAATATAAATAAAAATGTTTAAAAAAAATTTTTAAAAGATTCTTGTGATAGAAAGTGACAGGATAAATAGGTAAGACATAGTATCTGGCAAGGCCTCTCACAGAGGCCTGGATCCGAAAGATAATTACAAGTTAATCTTGGAGAGATTTGAAGAAAAAACTTTGTAGGCATTAAAAACAGGAAGTCCACAGGTCCAGAGTGGGACCTGCAACTGGAATGTGGTGAATTTGAGGGAACTGTAGGAGACAGATTCAAACAGGCAGTTATATAGAGCCTTTATTACTTGTATACTTGACTTTGTGGAGAGGAATCATTCTCAGTTTTATTCGAAGAGAGCCATGAAAGTTTTAGAAGGCATTATGAGAAAGAATGCCAGCAACTGAGTTTTATTTCAAGGAGTCTACTAACCAATGGAGTCTGAGTATGGAGGGATGTGTTTCAAGGATGGCTTTCAGGATACAAATTTCCCCCTTCTTGTCCTTCTTGGAACAACTTCTTTTCCCTGCCTGCTTCAGTCAGCTTCAGCTGCCTCCACTTACAGCCCACAATGGGATGTGCTCTTCTTTCTCAGGGTTGTCCTACCTTTCGTGACCACTGTGTGGTATAGTGAGGAAGGGAATGCTCTGCCTGACCCAGAGAGAACAGATGCCCGTGAGAGTCTCCACACACACCTTCACACTTGGAGTATCCAGCATCATGCCAGTTTCTATGCTAGGGGACGGGATCCCTGCCCTCCAGAGTTTATCATCTAGTATGAGATTTAGGCATACACATAGGCAGGATATGTATGCTGCAAGGAAGAAAATGAACAGGGCTCTTTAAAAATAAAAATACCCTAGTGGGGTGCCTGGGCGGCTCAGTCGGTTATGCGTCCCAGCTCTGGGTTTCAGCTCTGGTCATGATCTCATGGTTCAGGAGTGCAAGCCCTGCGTCAGGATCCACTGCCGACAGCACAGAGCCCCCGCTTGGGATTCTCGCTCTTCCCCTGTCTCTGCCACACTCCCACTCACTTTCTCCGTCTCTCTCAAAAAAATACATCAAATTAAAAAAAAATAAAATAAATACTGTAGTAATAGGAGAATGCCTTTAATTTTTCTCAACTGGGTGAGCTTTGGTGGAGGTGGTGGCAACTGGAATGGGGTCTTACAGACAGTCAAGCAGTGTTCCGGGTGTAGTAAAGGCTTGGCCAAAGTCCAGAGGTGGGAAAGCTCAGAGTGCTTCTTTGAGAAGTGGATTCAGAATAAGACAGTGGTGTCAAAAGCAGATTGGACCCAGATTCTAATAGCAGATGCCAGACTGAGGTGCTTGGACGCCATGTCGTCTGTCCTACAAGGGCTCCTCCAACTAAGGTGGACAGTGGATTTGGAAGCAATGGAAACAGTCCCGTTATTGCAATGATCCAGACAAGAGGAAACAAAGGTTTGAGTAAGACTGTGGCAAGTGTGTAATGGGGTTGGGGGTGGGGGTGAGTTTGGGAGGGGATAGACCGAAGCAACTGGAAAAGGGAAAACAGCGCTTTACAATGCCAAACACAACTGTAGAGTTATTGATGCTACTAACAGAGGTACATGAGATAAAAACCAAAGAGAGCCTGAATTGTAGAGAAAGACAAGCAATTTAACTATCGTGAGAGTGAGTCAACTCAAACAAGCTTTATTCTTTGAAATATCAGAGGAAGTCTGAGGCTGACCAGGTAAAGTGTTGTGTTTAAACATTTTTAAAACTACCCCACGCCATGGTTATGTCCTTGAGCCATGGATTCTTATGGCTGAGAATGCTGAGCTTTCCACAGATATTAAGTGCCAAAGAAAGAAACCTTCCACGGGTGTCCTTACAGCGGTAAACGTCATGGTAAAGGAGTCCTCATTCGAAGGAATTTTCTTTTGCACTCATGCAGGAACGTATGTTCCAGGATGGTCCACAGAGTGCGTTTGTTGCAACATGCCAGACATGAAAGCACCCCGAAATGTGGAACATTTCAAATGTGTGACATGGGAAAACTGCTTGCATCGCCTTGTGGACATTTCTTTAAACCTGGAGAAAAATTTTAACAGGTCCTGTTTACATTCTCAACTTCCTGTCTCTGACCTGCTAAATAGTGCCAGGAACTTTTTTGACTTGAAATAACAATAAAATATTGAATGAAAACAAAAATTATTAACAATTAACAAGAATATTGTTATTATTCTAAGTCAAATAGATTGACAAGCTAGTCTGAAATTTTAAAAAAGGAAGAAATTAATGCGATTCTATCCAAGATTTTATCAGTTTCAGCCAAGGGAACCTGACCTGTGTTATGGTAAGACATGAGATTCTATAGAACCATTCAAGGAAGACACTGGGAATGGAGGTAAGCATGTGGGTCATGTAAACACCTGGGTTCTATTACTTATATAACCTTCACTGGGAAGAGTTCGAGGGATGCAAGAGTACCCACAGAGACATCTATCAAGGAAGCATTCAGAAGAAAGCAGGCACAAACAAGTTAATATGGCTTGCTCTGTGTACTTGATAAAGGCCCAGCTCTGTTCTTTGTAAGTAATAGAAACATACTTAACATGAAAAATGCTCTCAGATTAGATCTGACCATTTTTAGAGGCAGGACTACAGCCTCACTGTGTCTTCCGTCTAGAGTGGAGGTGATCTCTAAAATATTTTAGCCAACCCACGTTATCTCGAATACTCTGGATTTCACAAATGGCAGCTTATATCCAGCATCACTGCACTACTTAACATGCCACTACTTTCTTCAGGCAACCCATTTCTAATGATCATGATGCTCATTGAGATAGGACAGTTTAAAGTACTCACGCAAACAAACCTCTGGCCTTCCTCATTAAATGATAGCTGACCTCCTGTGGGGTGTGAAATTCTGACCAGGGTTAGCCTAGTGTCCTTGAAAAGTAACCTAACCCGCCATAACATCTAGGCTAAAGGTGTTTTTTTTAAAGTAAATTACAGACATCACAACAGGAGGTTGCAGGAGGAAAGTTTGAGAAGTAGAATGATGTGGATATGAATAAAAAAGTTATATTTAGGATCTGTCAGTAAATATTTTAATATTCCAAATTACACTTTTCAAGCTAAAAAAAAAACATTTCTACACATGTTGTACTCATGTTTTGTTTTGTTTTGTTTTTTTCTTGTTAAAAGAGGCTCTTTGGGGCTCTTATCTGCAGACATGATACCTGTGGTTTATTTTGGAAGTTCTGTGGAAATTCCAATTCCTGTCCAAGTTTTCATCAGATTTTCTTTGTGCTATTTAAGAAATCTTATAAATGACTAAGGCTTGAAAAGTATGTGTCTTCAAGCAAAGTTAAATTCTAATATGTAAAGTCTTTCCCACCTGCTGGTTGTCGCTCAACCCTTCTGAGCCTCCTTGTCCTCTTCTTTAGAGTGAGAGGTTAGATCAGTGTTCTCCAAAGAGTATAAATTAGGTTTCTAGCGCTGAGGGAGGATTTACCACCATTCCCAGGAGTTGGGGGTGGGGTGGTACTCACAAGGAATGTTGGGAAGCACCCTCTAACCTAAGTGAAATGCTTTCTTAATTGCAGTTCTCTTCAAAGCCATACAGATGCTAATGACCATGATCTCCTAGAGGGCCAGATAAATCAAATGTCTCACTTCCTGTAAGATTAGAGAAGAGGCTGCACTTCCTACTTGGGAATTCTGAGTTTTTTTCACACATCTTAAATTATTAAAGAACTAAACAGAATGTTGTCAACATGATGATTATTTTGATACTAATTTAAAAGATTGCATTCTTCCAAAAACAAGTTTGTTTTGATATTGAATACCCTTCTTTGTTGGTGCTTTACCCATAAATTTAGTTTACCTATGGGTAATCCAGTTAGTGGGAGCATACTTTGCAGTTTTCCCCAGACTCTGGACCACGGAATCGTTCTTTTCACATGGCGTCCCATGAAACTAATCTGTCAGGAATGACCCTGGGGGCCACTGCATCATTAGATGATCCCTAAGACTTTTTCCACCTCTAAAATTTAGAATTCTAAGATTATGGTTTGCTACTTCCCAATCTATTCACTCTGCTTTCTTTGGGGGTGGGAGGTCAGGGAAGGATGAGAAGTTTCAAAATGACTCTATGATCTTAAATTTAGCCAAACTCTAGTCTTCCAGCATTCACATTGACCTTAGAAGGCCCTCATCTCAACGTCAGTATGGCTGGTTCTTTTATTCTTCAAGTTGCTCAGATTAACTGAACTGTCATGAACATCAGTTCCCTACACATTGTCAGTATATCAGTAGTGTGCAAATTATGTCCTTGATTACCATTCTTACATGCCCTTTAAGCTTGTAAATAATAATATATTCTATTTGCACAGCACTTTACAGTTTGCAAATGATTTTCCTA
The DNA here is from genome assembly GCF_046562875.1 of Panthera onca. Lineage (NCBI taxonomy): Eukaryota > Metazoa > Chordata > Mammalia > Carnivora > Felidae > Panthera > Panthera onca. The sequence goes on from NC_138347.1 coordinate 145,952,622, forward strand.
CTCATTGTCATTACATAAATTTCTCTGTGTAAATTGCAACCCATGTTATTTCTAAAAGAGCCTCACCATCCAACTTAAAATGTTATTGTTGCTAATGTTCACAACCTTGGAAATTTAGAAGCCTTCTATTTTTGTGGATATCAGTGCAATACATAAACATTATGTAAATGCGCACTTTCACACCTCATCTAGGGCAGAGAAGGTGGCCAGGAGTGAATTCGGTTCTATTAAATAGCAAACACCTTTTCCCTTCCAACTTCAGCTAGCAACCACAAAAATGCAAAGGACAACTATTTATTTCTCAGCATTTGTTTTCATGTAACAATGAGACTACTTTGTGGGAGGAGCTACTGAAAACATTTGTGTAAGATTATAAAACTTGAAAGTAACTATGGCCTAGTTCATAAAAATGGATGCTTCAAGGCCAGTGCACATGACATACCTGAGCAGTGTGGGTGTTCTATGTCATATAGTCCAGACACTGTTCTGTTACAGAGATTCATGGTGAAGTAGGCATTTTCTGCTAAATGCCTAACAATACTAGAGTGGAAGGTGGGCATGAGAGCAAAGAACCGACCCAAAAAACAAACAAAACACAAAACCAAACCAAAAAAAATAAAAAGTTTTGTTCCCAGAAAAGTCTTGTCCCAGATCATCCTAGTCTAATCGTCATATAGCTCAAGACATCGTTAAGGGCATTTTGTGAATTTGAATACAGCCCACTTGCTCGGAGCAAATACAGCCCTGTGCCACACTACACAGCTTGGGGAACAGACCGTGGGTGGGAATTTAGCCCCCACAACCTACCCCACCCCCCCAGCCATCCATCTTGTATAATGAACAACTTGTAAAACCTTAGCAACCCTATGTTTTCTTACTAAGTTAAGCAACTGGGTATCAGAAGAACCTGCAAAGCACTGAGAAGGGGACTTCGTCTAAATGAAAACTAAAACTATCTAGAACTGTAGATAGTTTTAAAAACCATTTTATAGCATGCCCCCTGAAATTAATTAACAAAACTCTAATCTGTGGGTGGGAGAACTAAGTGTAAGGGTCAACCCACTGGAAGACCAGACCTGCAGTGTAGACGGGGCTGAAGCAGAGGTAATTATTTGGGCTGGGCTTGGCAAAGTGGCATATAGTAAAAAGGGTATTTCTCTAGTTAACCACCTATTATGTACGTACTATCTGTCAGATTCCTGGACAGTAAAAAGTAGAAATAGAATATCGTCCCTGTTTTCAAGAATTAAACACCTTTTTTTTTTTTAAGTTTATTTTAAAGAGGGAGAGAGCAAGCGTGGCAGGGGTGGCGGGGGGGGGGGGGGTGGGGCATAGAAAGAAGGGGCAGAGAATCAAAGCAGTATTTGTGCTGACAGAAGAGAGCCCAATGTGGGGATGCAGATCTCAAACTCACAAGCTGTGAGGTCATGACCTGAGCCAGAGTCGGACACTTAACCTACTGAGCCACCCAAGTGCCCCCTCAAGAGGCACTTGATGAGATAGCTGAGCAAGGAAGAAGAGGAGAAGAGGGAAAGTGGACAAAATCCATTACCTCCTAACTGTCTTATTTATTGGGCCAATAAGGCTATGTGAATATAGTTGGAGAATCCCAGAGGATAACACACAATCCAATGCTATATCTTGGGTACAGAGTAGGGGCTCACATATTTGTTGACAGAATTTGTGATGAATCCAATGAGACTGTTTTTTTTTTAATGTTTATTTTTTGAGAGACAGAGCATGAGCGGGGGAGGGGCAGAGAGCGAGGGAGTCACAGATTCCAAAGCAGGCTCCAGGCTCTGATCTGTCAGCACAGAGCCTGAGGCAGGGCTCGAACTCATGAACCTTGAGCCGAACTTGGATGCTTAACCGACTGAGCCACCCAGGCGCTCCCCAGTGAGAGTTTTAAAGGGACAGAATTAAAGAGTTTCTGGGGTCCCTACAACATAAGCCAGGCGTATGTTCTTCTGCACATGGAGAGTATCACTTATCTGGGTATATTTGTAATACTTAATACTTTAAATTGAAAGGTATTCTTCATCTCTTAGCCTTGATATTTAATATGAACAAACTCTCTGGCTCAAATATCTATTTGTATGACAGTGGCAGGATTTAAAACCTGTACAATTTTCTGGATATTGAAAAAGCCTGGTATCTTTTAAAGAGATCTCACTGGAAAAGAGCACACGCAAGGTGATTTCAAAGATGCTTTGTTGTAATGACCACTCTTACTCAATTGTTTCTACAGACCATAAACAAGACTGAAGAATGTTTGTCTGAAACTTTGCCTTGAATGAAGAAACTTCGTTGAACAGGAAGTTGGCTTCCAGTTTGCACAGGCGTCGATGGAATGCTTTTTTTTTTTTTTTTAATTTTCTACTTTACCCAGTGAAAACAAAGTGTTTTTATGTGCTGTGCAAATGGTTCCTTCATGTGGTCTGATGGTTTATTTTTGCCATTTTTTTAATTAAAGGAAAAAATTCCAGAAGAGGAAACAAACAAAAACCAACAACAAAACAAAACATGGAAGGTTGACATTTTATCTGGAAGAACATTTGAATTCAGAACTTACCAGAAGATGTAGATAGATTTTTTTTTTTTTTTATAAACAGAAAATCAGATGTCAAGAGGTGGGCAAAGCAGAAATGGAAACAAATTGTCTTCCTCTGTAATTAAGCTACTTTTCCTTTTCTCCTTTTTGTTTAAATCTAGTGGCTTGGTTTTTTATTTTATTTTTTTCTTAGAAATATTTAGGTAAGATTTATCTTGAATCTTAATTGCCTTAATTTTAAGGACGTCAAAGGCTCTCGAGGCAAGCTGTCAACGTCTTGTTAAAAAAAATTTCAAGAAAGAATTGAAATATTGTGCCGGCTTTAACTGGTACAGAAGTTTAAGACTATGAGTTTTTAGGGTGAAAAAAAACTGTACAGTTTAAAAGAAAATGTTTTTCTTCATTTGAAGAAAATTTGTTGATAAAAGAAACCATGGCAACTGCAAGAATTGGGAAAATGCTGGGACTTTTCATGAACTTTGTCTTAAGTGTTGAATCATTCTAGAAGGCTAAAACATTTTACGGTAAAGTTATTAATGTTGGTTTAAAAACAACTGCATTAGAAATAATGCGTGTTTGGGGGGCAGAATGCAGATTTTTTTAATTTACAAAGCGTGATCGCTAGCAAAAGCATTAGTGCTTTTTATCTGCAGTCTTTTTTATGAGCTTTACAAAGTTTTTAGTCAGCTTTGCTTGTCACATTGCAAAACCTAGCTTAAGAGCATTAAAAAAAAACTTAAGTAGATAGGAGCTTATGGTCAAAAAGTGCAAAAAAACAAAAAAAACAAAAAAACAAAAAAAGCAATAGATAGAGAAATTGTTGACAATTTCTGTAGTCTTTCCTAGTTGTGATCAAATTCAGCCTATGGATGGCCTATTTTATACCAAAGATGAAGTGGCACCCTATTGCAGTCCAGAAGATAGAGGTTGTTTTCCTTTTCTTCTCTTTTCTTTTTAAAATTTTATTTGACCTACATGGCCGGACCAGTTCTTACTTTGTTGTTTGTTTAAACTACCTTCCACTGGTGTTTTACATACTGCAAAACAAAACAAAAAGGGGTTTTGTTTGTTTTTTTCCTTTTAGTATGCATTTGTTGATAATACGCAGACGCTTGCACCTGCTGTGTTCAGCGGTTTGAGCATGAAGAGTTCTGGATACCAACTGACAGAGCCAAATGGCTGTATATTCATTCCATGAGCTTTTTTGGTTCCTTACTAGCTCTCTTGAGTCATGACACCTGTATTGATGGCCACCAGTAAGCTGAGACACTTGATTAACAGGTTGAAATTCCTTTATGTGAACACTCAACTAAAGATACTTCCCGAACTGGTCTGAAAGTCACTTGTCAAAAAAGCTTAGTGATATTCTGTGAAGTGATGAGTGGTCTCCTGAAAAGGTCTCACTGTATTTGTAATTATAGTCTTCCTTCTCAAGTCCAACACCTCTAGGTTTTATCTTCTCACCTCAGTCTTTGTTATCATTTGCCATGAACAGCCACCTTGATTCTGCAATTGGGGAGGGGATATCTTCTTTTTGCCTCCTTTCATTGTATTCCCATACCCTGGTGTTGTCAGAAGAAGGACAAAAATAGACCTTTTTTATTTCAATTTAACTCTCTGAGGCAAGTAGGACCAATAAGATTGAGGGTTCTATTAGTGGAATATAGGTAAGCTTTTAAAATGCTAGTTGACAATCAAGAAATTGTATAATTTATATTAATAAGAACCAAAAGAGTTGGGTTTGATCAATCATTAAAGCCAAAGGAGATATATTTGCATTGAAGATGATGCAAAACTTTGCCTAAAATGAATTGAGTTAACAAACATCTTGGCATATTTGACTCATGGAACCCATGTTCAACCTGTTATAGTTTTACCTGAGATTAAGACCAATGGAACTTGGTTAACTGAACCATGCACTAGAATTGCTTCCCGAATGGATCATTAGAATCAAATAGGTGAAAGTCTTTTCACAAATTAAGTCAAGAGAACCTGTCTTAGTCCAGAAAGAGGAGGGAAATGCATTAAGTGCACTGTAAAAGAAAACAGGGTAGGCTTTTAAAGATGAAAAAAGCTTTAAAAGGCAAATCATATCCCCGTTAGGTCAATATCAGTAATGAGTTTGGCTTGTATGACATTGTCAATATTCCACTACTTATGATCTGTTAACAGAGGCCTCGTGCTGAAATGGGCCCGTTTCTCTTATTTGAAACCCCATGAATTAGAAGCTTGAGTCTAGGGAGTGACTCCCTATCTTTGCAGTCAAATTAGAGGCAAAAATGTATCCAAGAAAATGTAGCATGTGCTACAGAGAAATTCCATCTGGTGACACCCATCCTTGATGGTTTTCCATGCTTTAGAGAGAATCCTAGATTTATACTTTCTTCTGTTCCATCCTTCAGCTTCTCATGTATTTCAAGGGTGGCACTTAAGTTTTACCTTTGAGAAGTGGGCCCCTGAGTTACAGGGGGTAAAAGCGAACATGTGTAGCAACTGTGTTTTTTTGTTTCTCTTTTTCAGTCTCTGAACTCTTTGTATAAATAAGGATTATCCTGGGCATAATTCATTTGAATATGAAACCAACATGCTTTCTTTTGTTTCTGTAAAAAACAAAAAAACAAACAAAAAAAAAAAAAACAAAAAAAAAAAACCTTAATGTGATACAAAGAAAGTCTCATTTACGCAATCAACAATGAGGCTAAGAGGTAGCTACCATGTGGCTGATGAATGTGCCTAGGTAACTTCCTGTTTCTATTCAAAACTACTGCTTTATTTATACATTAAGAAACATTTTTTTCAACTATGAAATTTCAATGATCTCAATTTTTTTAAGCCACTTCAGGCACAAGGAGATTACCTGTCATTTTATGTCCACGTGTGTTTTATGTTTGGATTTTTTGTATCATGCCATTCTAGGAAATATCTTATTTCAAACCAAAAAGAAAAAAAAAAAAAGAAGAAGGAAAAATGACACATGTTCAAATTTGCATCTGTCATCCTACCTATAATTGTTTTTAAGAGTCAAGTCTGGGGGAATAAAAAAAAAAGCATCAACAGGTAAGCAACATTATATTCTATGAAAAATAAAACAAACCAAAATATGTGTTCAATACATGCAGACATCAGAATCCTAATTTCATCAGCAATCTATATTGTGATTTTAATCCTATTTAGGACTCTATTTTTTTTTTTTAAGCGTTCTAGCTCATCAGATTCCCAAACATTTATTCAGATACTACATTTTTCCTTTCAACTTAATTGCCAAGACTTCTAAACATCAGGAAACAAACCAAAGCCACAGTCCAAATGGGATAAATGTTATCTTACCCAAACTCTAGTTACATGGTCAGGGGAGCAGTGGGTTTTCTTTTAATAATGATAAGGTCTTGTCAGGGAGACAGATTATGCATAGTGATTCAATACACGGCCATGTCTTCTGAAGACGTCTTAGACCCTATGTAACCTAAAAGTAACGGGAGCAGGTGCTGGTGACTGTCCAAGACTGGCACGTCTTGATTATTGCAAGTGACATAATATTCTCAAAACAAAAATCATCTACCTGACTTCAGTCTGGCCAGGGTTAGTTTGTCTCCTTGTCTCCATGCTTCACTTGAATCAATTCTTCCTGTGACTTTAACAGATCTGCCACATTCGACAGCATGTAAGACTCACTTCCACCCATTCTAGTGAAAAAACCCATGGTATTAAAAGCACTCATGTTAGAGATGGAAGGCTGAGAGCAGAAGAAGGTTGGATGGAGCAGGAAGTTCACTGTCAATGCAGAATACATCAACCCCTCGCAAAACTGCGTTACAATCATTTCAATTCATACGTGACAAAAAAATAATAGATTTTTTCCTAAAAAAAATTTATTTGAATATTTTGGATGTCTATATATACCTATATGTCTTTTACAGCAGCCTAAACTCCCCATTAATGAAGAGTAAGCTTTGATTTAAATAGCACTTTTTCAGTCTTCATGACTCTGAAGTTTCAATGGACTGTCTAGACAGATTACAATGTTAGTAGGAAACTAAAAATACATTTGACAATTCAGTCTCATTCTTAATTTGCATGTAGAAGCCACTACAGATGAGCTGATCAGCAGAGAGAAATTCTTAAGTGAGTTTCAGCAATATGTGTTTTTAGATTGTTATAAAATCAAATAAAGGGTAATATTTATGTACACGTATAAGCAACATTCAGCACATTTGAGGAGTCACACTTCATAACAAAGTTTAAACATGTCACACAGAGAGCCTTGATCTACATTATCTTGTCCACAGTAGGGAGTGAAGGATGAGATTTTGTTTTTTTGTACCGTTGTGGCTGGCATCCTTCAGAATTTTGAGCTCACAGAGATTGATGGCATATCACTCCAATCTGAGGGACTAACGGAATTCAAACAGGCTCGTTGACTCTGTACACAGTACCCTTCCTATGGCAGAATGATAATGGGATTTCAGTAATGAATCAGTTACACATGACATCCACTGTGGCACTGGAAGACAGTGGCGTCTAACTCAAATTAATGTTTCTTACCCAATATTCTTAAATATGAAATCAGTCCCTTAATTCAAGCACACTTGGTCATAGCTGTCCTTTGTGGCCTGTACAGAGTTCAGGAAAGTACAAAGCTAAACACAAGACTCGTGTGTGGCCCCAGGACCTTTTCTGATATAACAGGGGAGCTCACCCCAGATTGGTGGCTTCTTTTTATCTTTGGTGTCATCCCCGTACATATGCTCCCTGTCACACACACAAAAAGGGTGGATAGCTTCTCAATAGTCCTTTCTTTGTATTGCTGAAAGGGAAAACAAACATTCTAAGAAAAGCTTCTTCCACTCAGGAAGCTCTAAAGCTGGAGGAGAGGTGAGATCGAGCTTGGAGTCTGTGGAAAGAACCTCAAGGCCACTGAGTCACACTTCTCTTCCACTTTATTCACTGCAGTTAGTTAACTTCCCTGATAACTGAGACTTGCAGAAATACAATCACTCTCAATTTTAGAAGGGCTACATACCCTGTAGGTTGGTTCTGTCTTCTCAACTATTAAGGTCTTGGGCTCTCTTTCCTTTTATTAACATTTTACCCTCCAGGTGGAAGAGAAACATTTGGAAATCAAATTCAAATCAGTCTGTTTCTTTGTTAAGTATTGATTTACTGAAGGAGTTTAAAATCATTGGTAAAACCATCAGTGTACTATAGACCGTGGAGTTTTATTATCCGTAAGTCTCTTTTCCATCCACCACAAATAATTGAGAGTTGGCTGTATTGTTGCAAATGCAAAGGGGGAAAAAAAAACTGTAGAAAAGTATTTAGCTTCTCTCAAAAGAAAGCTGTTTTGGTTTCGTTCAGTATTGAAATTTTAACCAGATGAAAAGGTCAACTCCAAATTGAGTTATGAGAATACAATAGCATCTCTTGGTTAAATATACACTCATCCCTATTTTAAATCTTTGGCAAAAAAAAAAAAAAAAAAAAAAGGAATCATTCTGTTATTTTTTTTTTTTTTTATTTTGCATCACTGTATTAAGGCTGAATGATCTTGACACTCCAGTGGATTTTTTTCTGATCATTTCAAATTTAAGTAGTGTCCAAAGTGTAACTTTAGTGTTATGCTTTGTATTAATCCTCTGGTCTTAGATTATTGAGAAAGATGCTCTGTCCTCCTCCCCAAAATGTTTCATTTCCTCATATATGGAAAAATGAGTTATTTCATACTTTTCAGGAACTATAAAAACTATTTCAAAGAGACGCTTGAAAAAGTTTTCTCCATTCTGGAAATTAATTCTTCCATTGATTTGAAAAGAGGTGGAATATAATTGGAACCTTAATTTAAAAAAATACATGTAAAAGTGTACTTGCTATAAAATAGCCAGTTTCTTTAAAAAATATGGGACACAGCTTCTTTTAAAACCCTTGTTTTAGGCCATATTTGACTTCATGGAATTTCTGAAACATCATTCAATTCTGACTTTATTTAAGAGCATTTTGTACTGCTGTCTCTGTCATGGAAAGTTCTGTAATTCTATGGTGTTTCCGGTTTTATTTTTAATTTTTTCATCTGTACCACAGTCAAATTAGCTACCATTTCCCCCATTCCTTGGGCTTTCTGTAGATCAGTGGATGTTAGGTTTAAACTTCTGTTTTCTTTGATGAAGCTTTCAATAAAAAATGAAAATAAAATCAATCAAGAAGACTGTTGTGTTTTTCTTCACTGTTCCAGAGATGGGTTACAGTAAGGTCTGTTGAGAGGGAGCAGTCTCAACTGGGGATTCTGCTGGATTCCAGCAGAATGCCTAAAACAAAACATCCCTGGTAACAAAAAAAGTGAAAGAGGAAGGAGCATTCTATTCATGCGAGGGACTGAGAAAATCCCTACTCAGGGGCTTGGCCGGGGCGGGGGGACCATTTAGGTCTTCCTAACCTCACACACTTTTCCTACTCTCTGCTTTAGAGATAGTCCAGTTCTTACCTCCAAACATTCTTGCCATCTGCCAACTACCTGGTGCATTTTTTGTCCAGGCCAGGAGATACAGAGTTATACATAATAAATTCCTTTTGACATCTGCGGTTTGTATCCCTACAATGATTAAATCCAGGTCAATCAAGATCAAAAGTGTCCAGGGGAACCTGGGTGGCTCAGTCAGTTAAGCATCTGTAAGCATCTGACTTCAGCCCAGGTCATGATCTCATGGTTCATGAGTTCGAGCCCTGTGTCTGGCTCTTCGCTGACAGCTTGGAGCCTGGAGCCTGCTTCGGATTCTATGTCTCCCTCTCTTTCTCTGCCCCTCCCCCACTTGTGCTCGCTCGCTCTCTCTCAAAAATAAATAAACATTAAAAAAAAATAGGGGCACCTGGGGGGCTCAGTCAGTTAAGCGGCCGACTTCAGCTCAGGTCATGATTTCACCCTTGGCGAGTTAGAGCCCCGCATCGGGCTGTGTGCTGACAGCTTGGAGCCTGCAGCCTGCTTCAGATTCTGCTTCAGATTCTTCTCTCTCTCTCTTCCTCCCCTGCTCACACTCTGTCTCTCAAAAATTAATAAAGATTAAAAAAAATTCTTTAAAAAAAATTCTTTTTTAAAAAGTGTCCATTTCTCACGTGATGGAGAACACTGGTGAGCAAATAGCAGAAACTATACTTCTGTGGCCCAGAATCATCTAAGCTAACCTATTCAAGGGCCACAAATATTGCGTGCTGTAATACGTATCTGCTGTTGTTCGAGAATACTTAATTCTACAGAACACACGGAAACAAGGGAGTTAAATGAAATTCATATAATGTGTTAAACACAGCAAATGAAGTAAACATAAAATAGACTTTAAGACATAAAATAAGTAAGGTATGTGAGCACGAACAAAAATAGAAATGGAAAGATCAAGGAAACACTATATATTTATGATGCACTAAATATACATGAAGTACCATGTATTCATGATACACTAAATATACATAAGAAATATGAGGCACTCAATATTTTTGAGGTCTTAATTTAGTCACCCTCAGGCACAGATAGCAGCCTATCAGGCTAATCGGTGAATTTCAATTACCTGCCCTTGCTTCTTTCAGATGGAGCCTGTTTCACTAGCTTCTTCCTTCTATGGCCTGCCTTGCAACATACAATCAGTGGAGAAGGATGATGTAGTGGAGGGAGAGGTGGGATATATGAACACTGCAGAACTCTTTTATTTAATGTTTATTTATTTATTTTGAGAGAGACAGAGCACAAGCAAGGGAGGAGCAGAGAGACAGGGAGAGAATCCCAAGCTGTCTCGATGCTGTCAGCACAAAGCCCGACTCGGGGCTCGATCCTACAGAGTACAAACTCATGACCTGAGCCAAAACCAAGAGTCGGACGCTTAACTGACTGACCCACCCAGGTGCCCCTGAACATTGCAGAACTTTTAACTCTGTGGCCTTCCACTCCTCTTGAACCCTATCCTCAATGAGTTAACCTTACCCGTGGCTTTCCTCTTGCTTCTTGCCATGGGTTTTTAATGGATTTAATAAGCCCTTGCCTTCAGCATTTGACCTGTGAACCTTTCTGTTCTGTGACCTCTAGTATAACTTGCATGACAATGTACACGAAGGGTCCTACTGCATCAAGGTCATTTCCCACACGACATCTTCATACTTTATACTCTAAGCATCCAAGAGAGGATATGGAAAAAGCTAATGAACCAGTGTCAGGATCTAAGAATGTATTGCATATATACTTTTCCCTGTATGAGTAGCAGTTCATGTTGTACTTCTTGGCAGAAGAAGAAGCTGGAAGAGAAACCTACAAAAATGGAATTATTGGAGAGTATAAGAAAATAAGAATGGAATGAAGCCCTTTAAATTAATTTTACTTATGTTCCATCAGAGTTCTTTTTAGAGCATCATTCTTTTTTATTTTTTTTAATTTATTTTATTTTTATTTATTTTGAGAGAGAGTGTGCATGCAGGGGAGGGGCAGAGAGAGAGAGGGAGAGACAATCTGCACTGTCAGAGCAGAGCCCTAGGTGGGGCTCGAACTCACAAATGGTCAGATCATGAGCAGAGTCAAAGTCAAGAGTCTGACAATTAAATGACTGAGCCACCCAGGTGGCCCTCAATGGTTCCTTTTTGTTTTTTGTTTGTTTTTTAGGAATGACAGATTTTGAAAAAGATAATAATACCAGCACCACTACCTGTATGCACAAAATGTTCACTTCAAATTGCAGGATATTTGGGAACTTCCTGAAAAGTATGCTGAAGAATCCTTAGTTTCAAAACATAAAGATAAGAGGAAAAAAAGACCAGAGAGTGAAGAAACAGGCTACATTTATAATGGTGTCCCTGGTGCATTAAATAACCATGATTTTTTTTTTACCTCATATCTATGTATTTTATAGTTTACAAATTATACACTTTATAACTTATTCTAAGAAGTGAGTGTTCCTCCAATTCTCAACAGTTTCAATAAAACTGACATTCTATAGTGCTTTTTTGTAAAGGGATGCTGAGAAAGATAATTCTTTTCTCTGATTTCCAAAGTTAGTGAAGTGAAAAGTAATATAGCTCAAACTTAATCTCAGAAGATGGGTTATGTTTGGATTTTCAGTCAGCGAAAATTATTCACAATAATGATGAAAAAGTCTTCCATATATCAAAAGGCTATCTTTTCATTTAAATCCTCAGAAATGGGGGGAGCTGCCTACCGTCTCAAGAATTTTCTCCTACCCTTAGGACGTTGCAGGTTACTCTTGTGATAAAGCAGTCACCAGGTGGCACTGTGGAATTAGTCTCCAGTGGATTCCACACCCACATCCCAGACCCCTCATTCCTAACAGAACCAATGACATGAGGTATGGCTGTAAGAGCAAGAGTCCCCATCACTGAACCTTTGTTCTGTGCCAGGATCTGTGCCACACGCCCCACATACTTGAGGTCACACAACCCTCACAAGACTGCTCTGCAGTAGGTGCTGCCACTGCCTCCATTTTCCAGATGAGGCTTAGAACGTTAGACGATCTAACCATGGACTTACATCTAGGAAGGGCTAGAGTATGCTTTTAAAAACAGATCCAGGGGGCCTGGGTGGCTCAGTCAGTTGTGTCCAACTTTTGGTTTCGGTTCAGGTCATGATCTCGTGGTTTGTGGGTTCCAGCCCCACATCAGACTCTGTGCTGACAGCATAGAACCTGCTTGTGATTCTCTCCCTCTCTCTCTCTCTCTCTCTCTGCCCCTCCCCCACTTGTACACATGTGTTCTTTCTCTCAAAATAAATACATAAATGTTAAAAAAAATTAAAACAGATCCAAACTCTTAACCCCTGAGTTCTAAGGTCTCCTCTTCTACAATGACTTTGGGAAATGCCAATGTGAGAGGTAATTTTCTTCCCATTTTTTTTTTTTTCAAATGTTTATCTTACATGGCCTGGTATTTTGTCATTTCTGTGGAAGAGGACATTGGGCATTCATTCTAATCACTTTGGTCACAGAAACCCAACACAATTCACATTTTCCATCCCAGAAATAACTTGCTGTTTCAATCATCTCTGTGATTTGTTCTGGAAAGAAAGGATCTAGCTACCAAATAGATAGGCATAACTTTTCATGGATTCATTCATTTAACTGTCCCTGGCACATGGACACTCCATAAATATTTTAATGATAAATAGAAAAGACATGGTTCTTGTCTACAAGGATGTCACATTCTAGTAGGTTGTGGTTTATGACAACATTTTAGCATGAAATAAGATCAGGGAATTATTTGAGCATTACACTTCATCTTCCCATGGCTTGATGCAAAGTAGACAGAAAACTTCCTGATCTGAATGCAGTCATACCTTCTCCCATCCACACACATGCAAGGTCTTCTAACACCCTTGCTGTTGCCTCTCCCCTAATTTGGTTCCTCAGTAGAGTGGCCAAAAATTTTACTGTTACCCTTTTCCCAAATCATCTGGGCCATTCAACTCTTTTCACATCAAGGAGAATGGAATCTGCCATTCTGAGCTGCTTATAAATCTAGTAGCATCTATTATTTATGACCACTGATCTTTCCACAATCATGCAAGACAGGTGCTGCCTCTTTCTTTCTTTCTTTCTTTCAAGAGCAAGTGGGGGAGAGGGGCAGAAGGTGAGGGAGGGAGAGGGAGAGAGAATCTCAAGCAGACTCCATGCTCTGCATGGAACCCAATGTGGGACTCATTCCCATGACCCTGGGATCATGACCTGAGCCAAAATCAACAGTCAGATGCTGAACCAACTGAGCCACCAGGTGCCTTGGTCCTGCCACATTTTAAACCTAAGGGAATTGGGGCTTTGAAAAGTTACATGACTTGGCCATGTTTTCCTAATATAGATAGGATCCAAGCTCAGAATCAGCTATATACAAAGCCAAAGATTTGCCTCTTATATCATGCTGGGTCCACTGATATGACCTGAAAAGATACATTATTGATCCAAAATAACTTTACTATTACCTGGCCTTTGACCAATATAATTTTATTCTTACAGGTATATTGCGAAATATTGGGGAAAGTGCTGGACAAGCAGTGAAAAGATCTTGGATCCTCACTTTAGGCATACCCTCTGCTAAACATTTTTTCCTTTCTAAAATTCAACTTCTTTATCTATCAAAATGTATACCTTTGCTCTAGGTTTTTTGTTTGTGAACAACAAAATGATTTATGTGCAACACGGCCCAGTCTCCATCACTTCACACTAGTACAGTAGAGAAGAGCTACCCTGCAAATACCCATTCCATTCAGGGCAGAACTCCATGCATCCCAAGACAGCAGACCCATCTCCCTCAGAGACCCATGCCCAGAGCCGAGCTGAACGCACAAACAGACCAGTCACAACCATCCAGCTTCCCATCTGCAGTCTTCTATCCTCTCCACCTTCAGTCAGGCCACCTCCCAGCCTCTAAGCCACCAGGGAACTTCCTTCGTGAGGTGATTAACCCCACACAGGTATCACATAAAACGAGATTACTCTGTGGAATTTGCTGTTGTATAGAAACTTTTAAATGACTCCCCGCTACACACACATAACCCTGATTGCAATGACCACTCTTCCTCTGTTCATGGATGTGGCGGTTTTGAAGTGAAGGCCCCCCAGCTCCACACTCATTTCCTTATGCCCTTATTGAAGGCTCCTGTCCTCATTCAAGATAGGAAGGAATCTGCATACTTCCTCAGGCTAAGAGGCTGAGAGGAAGAGCCCTGATAGCTTAGGAAAAAATTTCCTTCCTCTGTTGCCCTAAAAGATGTTTCTGGGGATCTTTGCCAAAAAGTTTTTTGGTTCGTTCCAGAAAAGTTGTTTTAGAGTTGGAGGACAGCCAAGCACAGAGGCAGACAGCCTTTCTGATTAGGTACTAAGTTTGAGGCTACAGGATGCACAGAAAAGGAGGATAAAATCCCAAGTTGCCCTCTTCATCAGCTCTGCTAGCAAGCCTCAGAAGATGGATGCTAAGAAGATCCCACCTTCCCCAAGCTTTGGTGGGACAATTCCTAAAATTCTGCTATCACGGATTGGTCGCTTTTGGCAAAGTCACAATGAAAGAGACAAGAAAATAGAAAGGGCATTTCCAAAGAAACACTTTACCTCTGAGTAGGGCCAGAACGTACTGATGCTTGGTATCAGAACTGTTTTTTTTTTTTTTAATAAAATGAGGAGCTCATAAATGGGGGGAAAGACTTAAGACAACAATTAAGACAAGGAACAGAACCCACAGATTGGACAGAGAATCACTGTGGTGCTAACGTTGATATTTGTTTATGGAGATACCCTTCTCCAGTTTCTCAGGAACCCTGGGCTAGCTGCACCATGCTGTCAGTTGCGTGTGCAGTCATATCCTCGTTCTCCTTCTTCAAGAAACTCCCATTTGCCTCCATCAGAAGGATGCTAATGGGAACATACTCACAAGGGACACAGGAGGGGTGAGGGACACGCTGGTCTACCTGCTCATTAACACGGTTCTGGTTGATGGCATGATTGGTACAATTGAGACTACAACCTAGTAGTACCTGAGGGCAGGTTCCCTTACAGGAGTTTGGGGTGTAGAGATGGGGAGCAATGATCCAGTGACTGCAGCCCAGCTGGCGGAAGCTGATGTGGAAAGGGTTGGGGGACCCTGGTTAGTTTCAGGTCCTTCATGTTCCAGGGAAGGGCCAGGAAGCTCAGGCATGACACTGCCTGCTTTCCAGATCCTCTGCAAGAGGAATGTCCCTTTCCACGAACTCCTCCAAGCCTCTGGGGAAGTTTGGCCTTCTAGACACTTTTTGTGAGTGCTATTGAAATAAAGTAACAAGAAGGCCATGTCACTGGAGCTCAGGAACCTCACTACCTTTTGGCTGCTGACACAGAAAGTAGAGTTGTAGAACTCAGCACTACTTGTGACTCCAGAGCCTTTGCCACATGGGTTGTGTGATATGTGTCACTCTCCAGCTTTGGTGGTCAGGGAAACCTGACCTATGAGGAACATCTTCCTGAAGAAGGAAAATGGTTGGTTGGGCTGGCTCTCCTGGAGCAAAAGCTCCGCGTGGCAGAAGAGGTGGAAGGAAGCTAAGTGGTGTAGATGGCGGGAAGCCATGGTGCTTCTGAATAGTTAGTATGGTTTGGCCTCAGGAAAGCTCAGGGTCTGCACCCCAGAGGCTTCTGAAATGCCTTCCTGCACGGCCGAGGGCCTTACCAGGCTCACAATGATGGCCCAGTTGTGCAGTTCTCCAGAGTGTCCCAGCATGTCAGCTGAATGCCGGTACAACTCCAGCATGTACCACAAGGGACATCCTAGGACCAGTAGCTTCCTCTGCTGCTTGCCAGGGGCTTGTTCTAATAGCTTCCCAACCAGGGAAGACAGGTGCTTCAGCCAAGAGGGCAATAGAAGGCTTCCTTACCTTTACCATTTAAACCCTCTGTTCCATAAAAAGCACCGGTCCCCAAAGAAGCCATCTACGGATGCTGGGGAGGCCCAACTTGAAAGGCTTGGTGTTCAGCCACATGCACCATCCCCAGCCCAAAGGATGTCACTCTGACCCTTTCCTTCATATCCGTAACCACATCCTGGCTCCACCACCACAAAAGATAGGGCAAGGAAGGAAAAAAAAGTGGGCAAGCAAGCCCCATGTCCCTTCCTCTGGGAGGATCTCCAATGGAAGTCTCTTCCAATGGATCACCAATGGAAGTCTCCTCATTTGGCCTCTTTGCATCGAAACAAACACAAATAGCAGGTGAGACAAGGCAGAATGCCTCTCCTGCTCTACTAAGCTGAGTAAGATAGTACTTACTCAGAGGCTGAGGTAATTTAAAGAGAGGAACCCATTCCAGGACCCGCTCCCTAGACTTAGCCCCTAGAATGGAGGAAAAAAAAAAAAAAAAAGAAAATGATTTTTGTTTGTTCTTTATTGTTTTCCCCCACAGGAGAGATGGGTATGGATGGAACTTAAGACAGAGGCTTTTTTGTTTCCCCCAGCCAACACCGTGAAGGACAAAGGACACTTTATCAAGAGACCCCTTCATCTTCCCAGGTGGAGTTCAGGGAGGAAAAGCATTCAAGAAGGTACAAATCCCATTACATCTGCAGCTCCAACAGGGCCACACTCTCGCTGTAGCCCACGGGGTCTTTAGCAACTCATTTTGAAGACTTAACTGAATCTCATTATGGGGCTTCTGTGGTATACTGGGCTGAACCAAATACCACTCCATCCCCAAAAAGATGTTTAACTCCTCTCCCCCAGAACCTACGAATGTGACATTATTGGGAAACAGCATCTCTAATGTATTCAAGTTAAGATGAGTTCATACTGGGTTATGTTAAATTCTAAATCCATTATCACTGATACCTTTCTAAGAAAAGGGGCATTTAGACACAGAGGCGCACACAAGGGAAGATAGTCACTTGAGGACAGAAGCAGCAATTGAAAAGACAAAGCTACATGCCAAGAGATGCTGAGGATTACCGCAAGCCACCAGAAGCTGGGAGAGAGGTGTGGAACAGATTCTTCTGTAGAAATTCAGAGGAGCATGGCCCTGCGGACACCCTGATTTCAGATTTCCAACCTCCAAACCATGAGAAAATTAATTTCTATTGTTTGCAATTCTTGGTTACAGCAGCTTTAGGAAACGAAACATCCAGAGAATCTGCTCTAAGCAAACAGATGGTTGTTTGCTGGTTTCCTTAATAGGTACCTGTTATCCCAGATTTTACTTTAGTGGGTTGTCCCGTGACTTCAGTTTTCTGAGGGTTTCAAGAAGAGTCATGGATCCTCAGCCTTTTCAACATTGTCAATGATGTATGTGGGGGAGCTTTCCAGCTCTCTACATGTCTGAGCTGAAACTGAAATCCTCAATTATGTTCACTCATAATTTCAAAACCTTACACAAAGTTTCTTAAATGAGACATTGTACTCCAAGGCTAATTGGGAAGAGGCAAAAAGAGAAGACTTTTGGCTTCTCTAAGCGGTAATTTCTGTTTCCCAACTGATTTCTAATCTTTTGAACACACTCCCCTCAAAAAAAAAAAAAAAAAAAAACACACACACACACAAAAAAAAAACCCAAAAAACACAAATCACAAAAAGAAAAGGTGGTACAAGAACAAAGAGCTCTATACTGTCCCACTCTCCATTGTCTGGTATGGGTGTTGAAGAAATCAGCCATCTCCTGTGGGCAAGACTATTGTGGGAAGACCTGTGCCAATATTCCTAATGGGAATAGCCCACCTTGAGACAATTTTCTTGCTAAATCTACTTACTGCATTGGGGAGTCATCATGGCAGGGAAAGCAAAGCAAAAATCCAGAAGTCTATTGACGACTGAAGGTTCTTTCCAGCTGTAATTGGGACACACTATCCAGCTCTCCATTCTAAGAGATCCTGCTATAACCAAGGACTTGTACCTAAAATTTCAGAAATATTTTCCCCTCCAAGGCTTGACATTTTTAGGTGTTCTCTCATATTCAGTTAGGTTATCACAAAAGTAAGGTTGTCTTATACACTCTGATGAATTAAAATGAACTTCAATTTGGGGCATCAGGGTGACTCAGTCAGTTGAGCATCCAACTCTTGATTTTGGCTCAGGTCATGATCTCACTGTTTGGGAGATCTAAACCTCACGTGGGGCTCTGCACTGGCAGCACAGAGCCTGCTTGGGATTCTCTCTCGCCCTCTCTCTCTCTGCCCCTTCCTCACTCATGCCTTCACTCTCTCTCAAAATAAACATTAAAAAAATTTTTTTAAATAAACTTTAGCTTAATCATCTTCACACACAGCCACCCATATTCACAAACAAGATGTCTACTATGCTTCTAAAAAAGAAATGGACCTAAACACATTGAGTAATAAAACCAGGCTGTCATCTGGTGAGAAGCCCCCCTATGTCCCTCTCAGCCACAGCAGCAGAGGTAGAGACAGCAGTTAACAGTGCAGGCTTTCAGGTCACACGACCTGTATTTGAGCCTCAGATTTCCACAATTAAGTTTTGAAAATCTTGCTCTTCTCATCTGTAAAATGAGTAAAATGATAGTACCCATCTCATGGATTTTATGAAGGTGAAATGAATTAATACATGTTAAACCTTTAGAAGTGTGACTGGTACGTAGTAAGTACTCAGCAAGCATTGGATGCTATTGTTTTCCTGCAGCTTGGCTGTGTGTCTATCTTCCTCATTTAAAAATCTGTCTGCCGCAGTCCTGAGTTCTCCTCCCTGCCCGCTCAGATCTGGCTCTGTATTAGACACTGGCCTATGCGGGATGCTTGCCACACACAGCTGAAACAGGGTGTCTTCTCTGTAGATACTTCTCACTGTCTCATTTAGGGAGTTGGATGCAGTCTCGGCTGCTATAAACAAGTCTGCTTTGTGAATGAGTTTCTTATTTGCTTCCTTTTACTTCTGCCTATATTTAGTTATTTCATAAAACTTCTCTGGTCTGTTGCCTTGCTGTCTCTGCATCTTTGGCACGGTCAATTTGGATTTTTGTTGATTCATTTGAATGTTTTTCCTCATCTTTCTGATTGTTCATAATTATTATAGAAAATTCTGGAAAATGCAAACTGATTTATAGAAGACAATAAATACCTACCATAAATTTCACAGTGGAAAATTTATTTTCTTGGACTCATTGTTATATGCAATTTAAAACACTTTGCAATTTTGTATAATTTCTTTAAAAAAAATTTTTTAATATTTATTTTTGAGAGACAGAGAGAGACAGAGACAGAGACAGAGTGTGAGTGGGTTGGGCCAGAGAGAGAGAGGGAGACACAGAATCCGAAGCAGGCTCCAGGCTCTGAGCTGTCAGCACAGAGCCAGACGTGGGGCTAGAACTCAGGAACCGTGAGATCATGACCTGAGCTGAAGTCGGATGCTCAACTCACTGAGCCATCCAGGCACCTCTATAATTCCTTTCACTTATTTTACCAGCACTGTCACTATATTACTTTTAATTGCGCCATTTTAAACATTGAATTAAATTTCCTTAGGAGACATATTATAATCTACCAATGGTTTTAATCAGTAAAACTAGGAAAATATGATAAACCCTGGTATTGAGCAATGATGGGCAATTTACTTTTTGAGAAGCTGAATTTTAAAGTATTTCGGTAAAAAAGTCAGCTTACCCAGAACACCACCTCATGTTATTTACTTTAAGCTGCTTACATTTATTGGCCATTGCACTCAGACTCTGGTTGAAGATTTCAGGCTCAAAAAGAAAAAAATAATACTTGAGACGATGCATGGTAAGCTATACTTAGGTTTCTTTTTTCTTTATTTCATTTTGATTACAATTTTATTTAAAGTGTGAGATGAACAGGTAAAATTGAATGTCAAGGGGTTCTGATTTTGATCTCCAACAGTAATTTTAAATTAATGAAAGATGGTTACTATTTAGTAAATAAGACGCAGAAAACATGTGGTATAGCACAAGCTGAGTTGCAAAAAGAAAAATCTGGTGTGTGCGTGCATATATGTGTTTTCATATATGTTTATTATTTTGCTTTTGCATTCATGCACACTCATACCCACACCCACAGGGATACAATGTCTCTGAAAATATTCACAAGAAACTCATCACTGGTTTATTCTACAGGAGAAAACTAGTTTTCTTTTTCTCCTTTTTTTTTCTTCTTTAAGAGAGAGAGGGCACAAATGAGCGAGGAGGGGCAGAGACAGGAGTGAGAGAGAAGGGGAGAAAGAGAAGCGTGGTTCATGTTCACCCTAAGCTGGCCTTGAACTCACCCAAAGCAGGGTTCAAGCTCACGAACTGTGAGATAATGTCCTGAGCCAAAGTCTTGATGCTTAAATGACAGCCACCCAGGTGCCCCAAGAAAATTAGTTTCCTAAGGAGACTTTTTATTATGTAGCCTTATATTTTTTACATTTTTATTTTGTGAATATGTTACTTCTTAAAAACCACATACAAAATAAACACTAATGAAAAGTGTTAAAGAATAAGAAAGAGCTGGGGCGCCTGGGTGGCTCAGTCGGTTGAGCATTCGACTTCAGCTCAGGTCATGATCTGACAGTTCCTGAGTTCTAGCCCCACGTCTGGCTCTGTGCTGACAGCTCAGAGCCTGGAGCCTGCTTTGGATTCTGTGTCTCCCTCTCTCTCTGCCCCTTGGCTTCTCATGCTCTGTCTCTCCCTCTCTCAAAAATAAATAAGCATTAAAAACATTTTAAATTAAAAGAAAATAATAAAGAGCTGAGTATTCTTGACAAAAATATGCATCTACGTTTTCAACTCTCTAGTACTCTGCAATAAAATAGTCAAACGGCCAAAAGAGAAGCATTATTTAGGGCTTTTAATTTTACGATTATCAAACACCTCTTTAACATTTGGTAATGCCCTCTCAGAAAACGTTTTCAAGGACAAAAAAACAGGCATATTGGGGAAAACTATCAAATTTTTAAATTAAAAGAATTGCTACAGTAATGTAAGAGGATCTTCATTAAATACCATAAATAAGATTTAATGGCATGTCTAACGACTTCTGCAATTTTAAATTGTCTGCAACAATCGTAGTGTGGGGTATGGAATTATTTTCAACTTCTATTGGTGACACAGTACTCCCAACAGTACTGTGGTTTGTTGCTTAAAATCATAATTGAAGAAAATGTTAAATTTCTGTTGGATGTTAGTAAAAAGAAAGAAAGAAATTTACCGCTCACATTCAGACTCCCAAAATAGTATCCCTAGATTCTCTTGGAGGAGGGTATGTTGAGAATCCTTGTTGTTGGAAAAAAGTAATAACTTTGGATCAACCCATTGAATAAAACATAGTGTAAAGGTTATGATGGGGCGGTAAGCCAGTATGAGGGGATCCAAAGACTTTCCACAGAAGTTATGTCTGAGCTATACCTTAAAGGACAAGCAGGAATATGCCAAGTGAGGGGTGCGTGGATGGCTCAGTTGGTTGAGCATTAGACTCTTTTGTGAGCTCAGGTCATGATCTCAATGTTGTGGCATGGAGCCCCGCGTTGGGCTCCTGCTTGAGAGTGAGTCAGTCAGTCTCTCTCTCTCTCTCTCTCTCTCTCTCCCTCTGGCCCCTCCCCCCCCAAATGTGCCAGGTGAGTAAGGAAAGGAAAGAATGCGTCAGAGATGGAATGATGTGAGCAATAGCAGAAGAATGTGGAAGACTGTGGGATTGCAACACACAGGGAACTCTCCCTCAAGTGCAGAATCAAGAGAGAATAGGGGGAGATGAGATTGGAGAGGAAGGAGAGACTATGCATTGGAGAATCCTGTGAGCATTGCTGAAGAGCTTAGATTTTATTTGGTAGCAATGGGGACTGCTGAGGTACTGAAGGGATGTTACATCGTATGATTTGTGTTTTCTATTGAGCACTCTGGCTGCATCATAGCAGATGGATTTGAGTTGGTCGGAGACCAGAGAAGAGGTGGTCTGAGCAAACATAATTAGTAATGATATAAGAATGCTCGTTTAGAATGAGGACAAAGAATAGTGGTAAGAAATATGTGATATGCGTGGTAGGTTGGGCCACTGTTTCCTAACTTTGTGCTCTCTCTTGTTTGGAAGGACACACCTTCTATCAAGAGATGGAACAAAACTATTTTATACTGCTCTGGTGGGTTTGTGTAAAAGCCAGACTGCAAGTAGGCTGACTAGTAACTTTGAAAAGGAAATCTTACTTTGGTCAGAAATGTATCCTTAAACTAGTAATGATATCCATGTATCTCAACCACAAGCTGGTCTTAACGCAATGGAGTAGCATATTTAATGTAAAATCGTTTCCTAATTAATGGAATAGCATATAAAATGGAGATTTGTTTCCTCCATTAAAGTGCATTTATAATTTTTTAAACAAAATGTTATGGATTACTTTAAAACCCTATATATGAAATAAAATCTGTCTTCGGGCTCTTACATACCTAATATCGAATTCTTAAAACAATCGTAAAGGTAGAAGTAGCAGATGAATTCACATTCGAACTCTGACTTTAAATTTGGCATCAAATTCCATCATTCCTTCAGCTACATTACATCATATTGGTAATGGCTACGAAGTGGAATTTCAATTATGTGTGAGTAGGGTTCCATGTCTGAGTATCTCATGAGCCCATTTGATCTATGAGAATCACTTTGGAGATTATTGAAGGCAGACAAGAGCCTCTTGGCAGTAACTATCTTTTATTGCATCTGTTAAGCAGAAATTTAGGTAATGTAGTATCAAAGCATGCCAAAACGTGTTTCTAGCTCTGTTTTAAGCCTTATTATGCTTTGCCTAAAGGTTTAAAAATATTATGTTCCAGCAACACTGGATTTAATTGAAAGCTCCCTAATAAAAGAATTCAGTCAGAAGCAATTTGTAAAAGTTGCTGAGACTGTGGTGTTTGCATTTATAAGTGCCGAACTTCTGACAGAGTTTCGAGTAGAGAGCAAAGAGTAGAAAAGCCAAGAATAGGAAAAGAAACATCTCCACTCTCTTTCACAATAATTTTGTGCTATGGTATGCATTTTTTTGGTCATGACCTACCATGCAATGACCAAAAATGCTAGAATATAGATATATGATGATGTTAACCCTTTTTGCCTTTTTTTAGAATGTCGATGTATTATTTTAAAAAATCCATCCATTACAATTTCCCGAGATCTACTTAAAAGAACATTTTCTGGGGTGCCTGGGTGGCTCAGTCAGTTAAGTGGCTCAGCTCAGGTCATGATCTCACCCTTTACGAGTTCGAGCCCCGCGTCAGCTCTGTGCTGACAGCTCAGAGCCTGGAGCCTGCTTCGGATTCTGCGTCTCCCTCTCTTTCTGCCCCTCTCCTGCTCACACTCTGTCTCTTTCTCTCAAAAATAAACACTAAAAAATTTTTTAAAAAATAACATTTTCTATTCTATTTAGTTCTTCATACAAGTATTTCTTAGAGTATCTGTAGTAAAGAACCAGTTTTTCAGCTTAAAAAAATTTCTTAGGGGCGCCTGGGTGGCTCAGTCAGTTAAGTGTCAGACTCTTGATCGGAGCCTGTTTGGGATTCTCTCTCTTTCTCCCTCTCTCTCTGCCCTTCCCCTGCTCATGCTGTCTCTGTCTCTGTGAAAATAAATAAATACATAAATAAATAATTTTTAAATAAAATACATTACAATGTCAAATTGCTATAAAAGTCTTAACTGCCTATTCTCAGTTTTTGAACTTATCTCATGATAGTCATAAATAGCCCATCGACTGATACATGTTCCCTAGACCACACTTTGAGTTGCCTTATGTTGCAACGTCATTTTTTTATATTTTTGACAGTTTATATAACCCATCCCATTGTTTATATGTATAGAAATCCATTCTGCTTGTCACTTCTGCCTTATTTCCTTCTAATTGGGTTTAGGCAGGGGCAAGTTTTGTAAAGGCAAAAGTCCAGGGACCAGCTATCACAAGCGGACTCTCCAACTGGAGGTGGGCAAGGTATAGAATTTAGTCAGTAGAAGTGAAATGAGTGCAATGCAGAAATTTGGACAAAGTGTGAAAGCCAACAAGTACTTTTTGAGAGGCAAAAGAAAAAGAAGAAACTAGCAAAACAGTGGAATGATTTCCCTCTTTGAGTTCAGAAATGAGAAGGGTCAAGGACATAATTAGACTATGACCAGAGGGAGTCTGTCCCATAACAGGTTTCTATCAGACCATTATTTTCCGAACTGGGACACATGTAACACTGGTAGTAAGCAATGATAAGTATGCTTTTATTTTTATTATTTTTGAATATTTGTAATATTAGAAAAAGCAAAGTAAGTTATCAAAATTCTGATATGGTATCACTTAGGATAAGTCTAAGTAGTAAAAGAGTTGAAAAAAATAATATTTGTATAGATGTTATGCAAACACAACTGTGGAAATCACTCAACTGGGGGAGCTTTGGATTCAATACAGTTTAAACTCCTACTCAGAATAAAAATTCTATGTATTTTCAGCAATTACTTTGGAGTATAATATACTTCATAGAAGAAGTCTGGGCTCTGAGAAAATGGGTAGAAACACAGAAGACAAAAAGTGGTTTGATTACTAAGGCTGTGAAAGAAACCACTTTAAAAATTAGTGACCTAAAACAGCTGCTTTATGATGCTCATTGATCATAGTCATGAGGGTCAAGAATTCCACCTGCGAGTAACCAACATGACTTGTCTCTGCTTTCTCATTGACTGATGCCCTAGCTGGGGAAGCACCTGGACTGAGAGAATCTGAAGACCAGGAATCGCTAAGAGATCTTGATACATGTGGAATATACCCACTATGGTTCGGTATGTCCAGATTGGCTGAGGGGGAGGGGAGTGGCCTGAGATGGAGGTCAATGCTGCTGGTCCCAGGACTATACCTTGGGGTGCTAACGCAGGAACACACAATGTATTTTGGGTTCTCATTCATGAGAAGAATTTCAAAAATAACCCTAATTATAATCAGCTTTATATGTAATGTTTCTCTACACACAAACTGCTTCAAATATTTTCTATCAGTCAATTCAAATCAAATAAGTTTATGATCAAATAGAAACTCTTTCCAGCTTTTTACTACAAACACAAAGATTGGTACTGAGAGAGATCATAAGGAGATGTGAGATAAATGAAATTAATGAGAAATGACACAATTATTATAGTGTTTACCAAATATTTGATTACTTCACTTGAATTTTTAGTTTTGAGTTTGCAAGTCTCAGGTTCTTGAGGTATGTCTTTTCCATACACTCTGGCTGGCACATTCTTAATCTCGAATCAGAGACAAGCAACATTCAGGGCAGTCAACCACGCACAAACATGCACACATTGAAGTTAAATTTACTCTGTGCCAGTGGCATCCTCAAGTGTGTGTGAAGAAACCATTCCAGACATTTCTATCAGAGTCCCAGCCCTTTGCTAATTTTTGGGCTCTGAGCAGAAAGGAAAAGGCACCAGTATGTAATTAGAGAAATCTATGATTTACACATTAACGAGCAAGGAAATACAACCCACAGAGGGGAGAATGAAATTGTGGCCAGCTAATAAGTGTACTTATTAAGGCTAAAGAAACAACCTATGAAGCAAATCTAAGCCTTTCCCAAACAGTGCAGGGCAATTATAGTTGGCATAATTTCCACAGGGAAAATGCAGCTTTAGAAACCTAAAGCACTGAGACATGGGAGGAAGAGAGTCAGCTGAAGTTACAAGTAAAACATTTCTCAGATAGATCACAGATAAGGGGAAGGATAATGGTGAGAAAAGGGAGACACGAAAGCCATAGGGAAAAGGAGAAAAACGAAATATGCTTTTTAAACTTCAGCCTTCATTCTGGAAGATGATGGGAAAATTTAAATTTCAAAGTCATCCACAAGAACTTGGAGAATAACCTTGATGGAAAATTTCTAGCAGGACTACAGAGACCTTTAATGCCAAAAATCAAAAGAAGCAGATGAACAGTCCCTTGAAGAATTTATTCCTCTCCTGATGGTAACTTTGTTAACACTGACTCTTTTACTGAAATGATGAAACAAATATTATTTCTGCCTTTGAAAAGTTTCCATGGAGTAGAAAGTCTACACACACATATATGCACACATGCCGGCAGTCATGGATGCAAGTTCAGAAAAATTCTGGGTCTTTTTCTCATTAAGAGCTTTGGGTTCAGATCTCAGATACTCTACTTACAAGAAGTGTGACCTTGGGCAAGATATACTTCACTGATTTGAACACTGGTTATTTGTCTTTAAAAGGGAAATGATAGTATGTATAAGCTAAGATTGTTGGAAGAATTAAATATGAGGGTATCCAACTCATAAATATATACTAGTTTCCATTTGAATTAAAGCATGCTGCAGAAGGCCAAGGTTAAGGATAATGTCTGGGACATTCAGGACAGGCTATCTGCTTTCCTCTCTTACTATCCTTCACTTACTTGCAACATTATTGGGCAAATCACAATAATGAATACAATTCCTGGCCTCGGTCAGCTCACAGTAGAGCAGAAGAAACAGAATTGTAAACCATTTCAGTGCAGTGTGATAAGTTCTGTATCAAGGTGAGTCCAAGCTATTGGAAGAAAATCAAAAATGATTTTATTATTTATGGGCACAGAAATACAATGTTAAAACTGATGCTGGTAGAACTATCAGAAAGGGTTTCTTGGAAACAGTTGCAATCAAGGTAACTTTGGAACCTCCAAAGGGACCTGTTCCCGTTCATGGTCCTATCCCCAGTTTCTAGCACAATGCCTAGTATGTACTGGAAGGTTAATAAGGAATACATGAAAAAGGTGGAGGGCAAAGATAAGAGAGTAGATTGAGTTCTCTAGATCAATGGTTATCAATCATGGATGAGCATTAGAATGACCATAGGAAATTCTAACACCATACTTCTGGCACGGGATGCAGAACAATACGTTTCTTATAAATCTCCACAAAGAGTGTTATGTATATTTGTGTACGTTATTATTCAAAAAGGAGGACTGCATGTGTTGAGGCTCAGCAACACAAGATGACTTCTCACCGACAGATTATTAAGAAAAAAGCAAAAAACAGCCTGAGAGGTCGTAGGTACAGCTGTTGCCAGAACAAAACAAAAGAAGTTCTTCTCCACCACTTACAAGGAAGTGTGGGACTTCTCTTTGTGTTTTTAAATTCCAGTTAGTTAATGTACAGGGTCATGTGTGCAATCTAATGACTCAACACTTCCATAAAACACCCAGTGCTCATCACAACTTAATCCCCATCACCTGTTTAACCCATCCTCCCAACCACCTCCCTTCTGGTAACCATCAGTTTGTTCTCTAGAGGTAAGAGTCTGTTTCTTGGTTTGCCTCTCTCTTTGTATACTCTTGGCTCACTTGTTTTGTTTCCTAAGTTTCACATATGAGTGAAATCATATGGTATTTATCTTTCTCTGACTGACTTATTTCACTTAGCATAATACTCTCTAGCTCCATCCATGTTGTTTCAAATGGCAAAATTTCATAATTTTTTATGGCTGAGAAACAGTCCATTGTATCTTTATCCATTTGTCCATCAATGGACACTTGGGTTGTTTCCATAATTTGGCTGTTATAGGTAATGCTGCTACAAACATTGGGGTGCATGTATCCCTTTTAGTATTCTTGTATTCTTTGGGTAAATACCTAGTAGTGAAGTTGCTGGGTGCAGGACAGTTCTATTTTTAACTTTTGAGGAACCTCCATCCTATTTCCCAGAGTGGCTGTTCCAGTTTGCATTCCCATCAAGAGTGCACAAGTGTTCCTTTTTCTCCACATCCTCACCAACACCTGCTGTTTCTTGTGTTGTAGATTTTAGCCATTCCGACAGGTGTAAAGTGATATCTCGTAGTTTTGATTTGCATTTTCCTGATAGTAAATGATGTTGAGCATCTTTTCATGTGTCTGTTGGTCATCCATATCCATGTCTTCTTTGGAAAAATACACATTTTTATTGGATTGTTCCCTTTTATGGGTGTGGAGTTTTACAAGTTCTTTACATTTGTTGGATACTAAGGAAGGGTGGAACTTTCTGATAGATGACTATCCTAGTTTAGGTCCCCTACCCCACCCCAAAACCCAGTCTGCAGCAAAGTCTTACAGGTAGTTCATTGGAGGCTGATTCTAGGAAGCAGGATCTAGGAACCAGTACAAGTACAATAAAGAAGGAAAGAAAGATTGTGCTGTTGAGTTGGGCCACCAGCTCAACTCAGCGCCACCATGGGCCACTCCATCTAAGCAGATATTTTGAGGAGCACTTAACTTGAGGAGTTGAATTTCATTTGGAACTATGCTGAAGACAACGGTGAACTCAGAGGTAAGGTGGAGAGGGTGGGGTGGAGGTACACGAGAGAAATCTGGTATATTTAACTTCGCAATTCCTCTCAATGAACTATTTAAACTTTTTCTTACTTATTTGCAGCATACATTTAAAATTATCACCCTCCAATCAGAGCATCTCACTTATTCCTTTGGTTGATGCATGTTCCATTTAACCTATCGTTCAAGAGTCTGATGCAATCACTGGCTGGTCTTTTTGGAAAGTATAGACTTTAGTATAATTTCCTTCTTTACACAGTAGTTAAGTTTAAAACATTCTTTATCAACGTTCTATTACTCTTTTGACATCACATGGAAAACGAGAAAAAAACAAATTTGACACGGTAAAAATTTTAAAACTTTGTGAAAACAAAGACGCTATTATCAACAGAGGAAAGGCAATCCACAGAATGTGAGAAAATATTTGCAAATTATGTATCTGGTGAGCGATAAACCTCTAAACTGCATACAAAACTCCTAAAACTCCGCAACAATAAAACAGTGTTTTAACATGGAAAGGACATGAACAGACATTTCTTCAAAGAAGATCTACAAATGGCCAATAAGCAGGTGAAAATACGCTCGACATCACTAATCGTTAGGGAAATGCAAATCAAAACTGTAATGACACATAACCTCACACCCATTAGGATAACTACTCTAACAAAATCGGAAGATTACAAATGTTGGCAAAGACGCAGAGAAATAGAAACCCTTAGGAGGAGCCAAGACGGTGGAACAGCATGGAAGTTTTTTTTTTGGCGTCTCGCATCCAGGAAATACAGCCAGATCAACACTAACCCATCCTACAAACCTAGAAAACTGACTGAGGATTAACAACAATCTGCACCACCTGAACCACAGAACTCAGCAGGTACGCGGCGCAGAGAGGTGAACTGGGGGGGAGAGAAGCTGCTGAGGGCAGGGAGCTGTTTTGCTTGCAGAGAGAGGATGGATTTGGGGGGGGGGGGGAGAGTACTCGAAAAGCACCCCCCCCCACAGCAGCCGGAGAGAAAGTGGAAAAGTGGAGACGACCGCAGGGCCTGAACAAAACAAGGAGAAAGGAGAAAGCAGAGGGTTTCAATTCCATTAAGACTCTATAAACAGGGGGAGCAGAGTCTGAAACTCTGCAGCTCGTTACCTGGTGGAGCTCTGGCGAGAAAGGCGAATCCCCAGGAGCAGAGTCAAGTCCGGGGTCTTCGGGCCACACGGGGAGAGGCGGTTGCCCTGCTGGGAGGACTCCCCACAGGCAAAGGTGCCAGTGGACCCCGGAGAACAACCACATTCGCTGCTGCTGGAACAAGGTCGCTGGGGATGAAGCCTGGCGCCGGACGTGTGTTGTGATTTTCCATAA
Source organism: Panthera onca (assembly GCF_046562875.1). Taxonomy (NCBI): domain Eukaryota; kingdom Metazoa; phylum Chordata; class Mammalia; order Carnivora; family Felidae; genus Panthera; species Panthera onca. Next base: position 145,982,256 of record NC_138347.1, read on the forward strand.
TCCCTGAAACGCTGCTGCTACGCTATCTCGCGAACTTGTCCTGGGGCGGGTTGGCACCCGGCCGCAGTCTCTGGGCACCTGCAGCAGCACGGTTTCCGTGAACCAACGTTCCTGGGTGTGGCCGGCAAGGCCACGGCTTGGTGAAACCCTCCCGCAGAGGGGCGGAGCGGGTCAGAGCGGCACTCCCTCAGAAATAAGGGGTTGGGAAACACAGCCACATCTGAGATAAAACTCAGGAGGGAGGTGCTGCCTGGGGCTTGGTCATGGACAACATAAAAGCGGGGAATGGACGGAAGCCGAAGACAAAGGACGGGTCCACGATTGCTGGTCGGGGAGCACTACAGACTGAGTAAGTGGAGGACGCCATTTTTACAGTTCCTGCGCATGCGCCTACACACCTACAAGCACCACAACAATCCATCCCAGGAAGCTAAGCAGCGCCACCTAGTGGGGAACGGAGCCGTTACACTAAGCCCCGCCCAACTGGGCCAACCTCCCTCATCAGGAACACAAGTCTCTCCACCTGCTTAGTTTGTGGACTATAAAGCACTTGATAGTTTGACTTCTAGGGGAAAAGAAAGGAATTTCAGTCGTACTTCAGTCTGTTCGCTGGTCCAGCTATTCAATTTTCTTTTTCTCTCTTTTTCGTTTCTTTTCATTTTCTTGAATACAGAAAGAGAAAGAATTTATTTTATTTTCAATTTTTATTAAAAATATTTTTAATTTTTTCCTACTGTATCTTTTACTTTTGTGTAAATTTTTTCAAACTCAATTTTACTTCCATCATTTCATTTTATTGTATTTCACTGTTTTCATTTTTTCAAATTTTCAAATGATTTCCTTTTTTTTCCTTCTTTCTTTTTCCTTTTTTCTCTAATCTATCAAGCCCCTTTCAACACCCAGACCAAAACACACCTAGGATCTAGCATCATTTATTTGATTTTGTATGTGTGTGTGTGTGTGTTTATTTTTTTAATTTTAATTTAATTTTAATTTTTTAAATTTTAATTTTTTTACCTCATTAATTCCTTTTCTCCCTTCAAAATGATGAAATGAAGAAATTCATCCCAAATGAAAGAGCAGGAAGAAACAACAGCCAGGGACTTAACCAACACAGATACAAGCAAGATCTCTGAACCAGAGTTTAGAATCACGATAATAGGAATATTGGCTGGAGAAATAGATTTGATTGGCTGGAAAATAGATTTGAATCCCTTTCAGTGGAGATAAAAGAAGTAAAAAGTACTCAGGATGGAATAAAAAATGTTATAACTGAGCTGCAATCTTGAATGGTTGCCACGGTGGCAAGGAGGGATGTGCCAGAGCAGAGAATCAGCAATACAGAGGACAAACTTATGGTGAATAATGAAACAGGAAAAAAGAGGGAGACTAAGGCAAAAGAGCATGATTTAAGAATTAGAGAAATCAGGACTCATTAAAAGACACAACATCAGAATTACAGGGGTCCCAGAAGATGAAAACAAAGAAAAAAAGGTAGAAAGGTTATGTGAGGAAATGATAGCAGAAAACTTTCCTAACCTGGGGAAAGACACAGACATCAAAATCCAGGATGCACAGAGGACTCCTGTTAGATTCAACCAAAACCGACTACCAACAAGGCATATCATAGTCAAACTCACAAAATACTCAGGTAAGGAAAGAATCATAAAAGCAGCAAGGGAAAGAAAGTCTTTCACTTACAAGGGAAGACAGATCAGGTTAGCAGCAGACATATCCAACAGACACTTGGCAGGCCAGAAAGGAGTGTCAGGATATATTCAATGTGCTGAATCAGAAAAATATGCAGCCAAGAATTCTTTATCCAGCAAGGCTGTCATTCAAAATAGAAGGAGAGATAAAAAGTTTCCCAGACAAACACAAATTAAAGGAGTTTGTGACCACTAAACCAGTCCTTCAAGAAATTTTAAGGAGGACTCTCTGAGGGGAGAAAAGATGAAAAAAAAAAAAAAACAAACAAATAAATAAAGACCAAAAGCAACAAAGACTAGAAAGGACAAGAGAACACCACCAGAAACTCCAACTCTACAAGCAGCATAATGGCAATAAATTCATATCTTTCAGTACTCACTCTAAAAGTCAATGGATGGAATGCTCCAATCAAAAGACATTGGGTAACAGAATGGATAAGAAAACAAGATCCATCTATATGCTGTTCACAAGAGACCCACTTTAGACCTAAAGACACCTTCAGATTGAAAGTAAGTGGATGGAGAACCATCTATCATGCTAATGGTCAACAAAAGAAAGCCATACTTATATCAGACAAGCTAGACTTTAAAATAAAGACTGTAACAAGAGTGAAGAAGGGCATTATATCATAATTAAGGGATCTCCACCAAGAAGACTTAACAATTATAAACATTTATGCTCCAAATGTGGAACACCCAAATTTGTAAATCAATTAATCACAAACATAAAGAAACTCATTGATAATAATACCAAAACAGCAGGGGACTTCAACACCCCACTTAAAACAATAGACAGATCATCTAATCACAAAATCAATAAGGAAACAATAACTTTGAATGACACAGGACCACATGGGCTTAACATATATTCAAAACATTTCATCCTAAAGCCATGGAATATACATTCTTCTCCAGTGCACATGGAACATTTTCCAGAATAGACCACATACTGGGACACATATCAGCCCTCAACAAGTACAAAAAGATCAAGATCATACAGTGCCTATTGCCAGATCACAATGCTATAAAACTCGAAATCAACCACAAGAGAAAATTTGGAAAGGTAGCAAATACTTGGAGACTAAAGGCCATCCTACTAAAGAATGAATGGGCTAACCAGGAAGTTAAAGAAGAAATTAAAAAGTACATAGAAGTCAATGAAAATGATAGCACCACAACCCAAAACCTCTGGGATGCAGCAAACGTGGTCAGAAGAGGAAAGTATATAGCAATCCAGGCCTTCCTAAAGAAGGAAGAAAGGTCTCACATATACAACCTAACTTTACACCTTAAAGAACTGGAAGAAGAACAGCAAATAAAACCCAAAACCAGCAGAAGACAGGAAATAATAAAGATTAGAGAAGAAACCAATGCTATTGAAAACCAAAAACAAACAAACAAACAGTAAAACAGATCAATGAAACCAGAAGCTGGTTCTTTGAAAGAATTAACAAAATGGATAAACCACTAGCCAGTTTGATCAAAAAGAAAAAGCAAAGGACCCAAATAAATAAAACCAAGACTGAAAGAGGACCAATCACAACTAACACAGCAGAAATAAAAATAATAATAAGAGAATATTATGAGCAACTGTACAGAAATAAAATGGGCAACTGGAAGAAATGGATGCATTCCTAGAAACATATACACTACCAAAACTCAAAGAGGAAGAAATAGAAAATTTGAACAGACCCATAACCAGTAAAGAAATTGACTTAGTAATGAAAAATCTCCCAAAAAACAAGAGTCCAGGGCCAGATGGCTTTCCAGGGGGAATTCTACCAAACGTTTAAGGAAGTGTTAACACCTAGTCTCTCAAAGCTGTTCTAAAGAATAGAAATGGAAGGAAAACTTCCAAACTCTTTCTATGAAGCCAGCATTACCTTGATTCCAAAACCAGACAAAGACCCCACTAAAAAGGAGAACTATAGGCCAATTTCCCTGATGAAATGGATGCAAAAATCCTCAACAAGATATTAACCAACCGGATCCAACAATACATTAAAAAAAATTATTCACCACAACCAAGTGGGATTTATACGTGGGATGCAGGGCTGGTTCAATGTCAGTAAAACAATCAAAGTGATTCATCACATCAATTAAAGAAAGGACAAGAACCATATGATCTTCTCTATAGATGCAGAGAAAACAAGTGACAAAATAGAGCATCCTTTCTTGACAAAAACCCTCAGGAAAGTAGGGGTAGAAGGATCATACCTGGAGATCATAAAACCCATGTATGAAACACCCACCACTAATATCATTCTCAATGGGGAAAAACTGAGAGCTTTCCCCCAAGGTCAGGAACAAGACAGGGATGTCCAGTCTTGCCACTGTTATTCAACATAATATTGGAAGTCTTAGCATCAGCAATCAGAGAACACAAAGAAATAAAGAGGCATCCAACTCGGCCAGGAGGAGCTCAAACTTTCACTCTTCGCAGATGACATGATACTCTATATGGAAAACCCAAAAGATTCCACCAAAAATACTTCTAGAACCAATTCATGAATTCAGCAAAAGTTGCAGGATATAAACATCAATGCACAGAAATCCATTGCATTCCTATACACCAGCAATGAAGCAACAGAAAGAGAAATCAAGGAATCGGTCCCATTTACAATTGCACCAAAACCCATAAAATACCTAGGAATAAATCTAACCAAAGAGATGAAAAATCTATACACTGAAAACTATAGGAAGCTGATGAAAGAAACTGAAGAAGACACACACACAAAAAAAAATGGAAAAATACTCCATGTTCCTGGATAGGAAGAACAAGTATTGTTAAAATGTCAATACTACTCTAAGTAATCTACATATTCAATGTAATCCCTATCAATATAACACCTGCATTCTTCACAGAGCTAGAACAAACAATCCTACAATTTGTATGGGACCAGAAAAGACCCCGAATAGACAAAGCAATCTTGAAAAAAACAAAAAAAAAACAAAAAAAAAAAAAAAACAAAGCAGGAGTCATCACAATCCCAGACTTCAAGCTGTTTTACAAAGCTGTAATCATCAAGACAGTATGGTACTGACACACAGATCAATGGAACAGAATAGAGAACCCAGAAATGGACCCACAAACGTATGGCCAGCTAATCTTTGACAAAGCAGGAAAGAATACCCAGTGGGATAAAGGCAGTCCCTTCAGCAAGTGGTGCTGGGAAAACTGGACAGTGACATGCAGAGGAATGAACGTGGGCCACTTTCTTACACCATACACAAAAATAAACTCAAAATGGATCAAAGACCTCAATGTAAGACAGGAAGCTATCAAAATCCTTGAGGAGAAAGCAGGCAAAAACCTCTTCGACCTTGGCTGCAGCAACTTCTTACTCAACATATCTCCAGAGGCAAGGGAAACAAAAGCAAAAATGAACTATTGGGACCTCATCAAAATAAAATGCTTCTGCACAGTGAAGGAAACCATCAGCAAAACTAAAAGGCAACCGACAGAATGGGAGAAGATATTTGCGAATGACATATCAGATAAAGGGTTAGTAACCAAACTCTATAAAGAACTTATCAAACTCAACACCCCAAAAACAAATAATCCCATGAAGAAATGGGCAAAAGACATGAATAGACACTTCTCCAAAGACATCCAGATGGCCAACCGACACATGAAAAAATGTTCAACGTCACTCACCATCAGGGAAATACAAATCAAAACCACAATGACATACCACCTCACACCTGTCAGAATGGCTAACATTAACAACTCAGGCAACATCAGATGTTGGTGAGGATGTGGAGACAGAGGGTCTCTTTTGCACTGCTGGTGGGAATGCAAACTGGTGGAGCCACTCTGGAAAACAGTACGGAGGTTCCTCAAAAAAATGAAAAATAGAACTACCCTATGACCCAGGATTACACTACTAAGTATTTATCCAAGGGGTACAGGGATGCTGTTTTGAAGGGGTACATGCACCCCAATGTTTATAGCAGCACTATCAACAATGGCCAAAGTATGCTAAGAGCCCAAATGTCCACCGATGGATGAATGGATAAAGAGGATTGGTATATATATACAATGGAGTATTACTCAGCAATCAAAAAGAATGAAATCTTGCCCTTTGCAACTACATGGATGGAACTAGAGGGTATTATGCAAAGCGAATTGAGTCAGTCACAGAAAGACAAATATCATATGACTTCATTCATATGAAAACTTTAAGACACAGAACAGATGAACACAAGGGAAGGGAAGCAAAAATAACATAAAAACTGGGAGGGGGAAAAACAGAAGAGACTCTTAAATATGGAGAACAAACAGAGGGTTACTGGAGACGTTGTGGGAGGGGGGGTGGGCTAAATGGATAAGAGGCATTAAGGAATCTACTCCTGAAATCATTGTTGCACTATGTGCTAACTAACTTGAATGTAAATCAAAAAAGAGAGAGAGAAAGAAAGAAAGAAAGAAAGAAAGAAATTGGAACTCTTTGTTCCAATTATTGGTGGGAATGTAAAATGGTGCAGCCTCTATGGAAACAGTATGGTATATCCTCAAAAACTATAATGAAGTTATCACATGATCCAGAAATCCATTTCTGAGTATATGCCCAAAATTGTCGAAAGTGGAGTCTCAAAGATGTATACCCATGTTTGTAGCAATATTATTCACAAGAGCTAAAACATGGAAGCAATCCAAGCGTCCATTAACAAATGAATGGATGGGTGTTGACACATGGATGTGGATGGTAGTGAATGTATTTAATATTACTGAACTATACACTTATAAATGGGTAAGAGGGTAAATTTTATGTTATGCATGTTTTACCACAATAACATTTATTCTAAAAAAGTAAAACGTGGTGGGAACAGGATGGAAGAATAGCAAATAATTGCTATTTGTTCTGATGAAGTAGATATAACACAAACTATAAAAAGGAAGGAAAAAATGAACAAATGTGTTGACTGCTGAATGGGTAATATGTGGGAGACAAGGGATATTATTTAAATTTTATAAACCAAATAGTAGATTTTGTAATTCTCCTTTGTTTCTGTAAAACCTTTCATTTATAAGCTTGTTTTCTTCTTTCCCTTTCCCATTATGCATCCAAGGGAGGAGTTTCCCCATGTAAATAGCTCTCTCTCAGAAACAGTGCTTTGCCCAGACTGACACTTTTAATCCTTTCCATTTGATCCACCATATATTAGTTATGTATCTCTGGATAATAAATTACCCAAACCTAATGGCTTAAGATCACAAACATTTATTATATTACAGTTCCTGGGGGTCAGGAATTCAACAGTGGCTTAAGTGGGTTAATCACTATGACCTGTAGGCTCACTACCACAGGACGATCCTCGTCCAAGCTCATTACTGTAGCTGGTGGCAGAAGACTTCTGTCCCTCTCTGAGTGTTAGATGGAGGGCTCACTGTGTTGGCTGCTTCACTGGGATGCTTGAGTGTCCTCACAACATGGCAGCTGGCTTCCCCAGAGTGACCTGAGAGACAAACAGGAAGAAAGAGACAGACAGAGGATAGGATGTTGTCTTCTTTCACCATCATTAGTGTCCCAGTGCCCTCTGTTCTTTTCTTTGTACTTCTGTTTGACTATGCACCCCTGTGTGGGCTCCTGAGTTTCTTACATGTAAATTGAAGATTCTAATTTTCTTTTACCTCCTGTGATATTGTAAGCATGGGATATATATAGGGATATATATATATATATATATATATATATTTCTTTTCTGGATGATCTGTATGGATCTGTTGGCGGTAAGGTAGAAAACATGTATTCAGACAGCAGTATACTAATGTGTAAATAATTAATGTGTAAAATGTGTAATATGTAAAATAATTAATAAATTGATACAAAGCCAAAGGTTAACTTATTGAATGAAATTACACTGGTCATCCATTACAGAGACTGGATTTTCATGACCATATGATAGGACTTTTGTTTCTAGAGAAAATAAAGACCAATATTATAATCAAAGTATTCCTGGGTGAGAATAGATGCATAAAAGTTGAACCAAGGATAATATTTGTAAGTTTAGCGGCATAAGATCTCCGTGTGTGACCAGTGCTCTGCCATTGCCATGATGGTTGCCTGGCGGGGTGGGTTTGTATGCAAGGTAAAATCAATACCCTGTTCAGTGAGTGAGCCCTTATCTTCAGACTTCTCATCATCATATTATACTGTTTCAAAACACTCTCACACTGGTTGAAAATATGATGGTCTTTTCATGTACACACACCATGAAATCAATAATGAGGTAGAGTGGCATGTCTGTGAGCGTGTGTACCTAAACTTGAGGCAGAGGTTCATGCACACCTTCCTGTTCAAAGACAATCAAGCCTGTATACTTATTGACAGAAACACTGGCAGCTTGAGAAGTGCTCAAACTTTAGTATCAGACCCGGGTGCTCTATCCCACGGTGGATTCTCTGTTGAGAGACCTGGCTCAAGATGCTTTACTTCTCTGAGACTGCCGTTATCTGTCCAGAGCCTTAAGACAATTGTATGTAACCTTTCTCTCCGTTAGCACATTCTCTGATTAACACTTTTGTTTTGGAGGCAATAGCTTTTTATACTATTTATTTCAAATCTTTCCAAGTGTGTTTGGCCAAACTCCTTTATTATTGTCACACTCTCAAAGGCATACTTTGCATTTCTGAGGTAACTCAGGTTGTCATATTCTGTTGAATCCTTTCTGATCAGGTTCAAAGATTTTGAAAAGTAGATAATTTTCTCTTAAGCTAGGAAGCATAAAGGAATATGTTTTTTTTTTTCAACTGTGTTTCAAGGGTGTCCTTCTATAAAGGGGAATGGCTGACTTTTGGTGAAGAAATTAGTATTCTAATTTTCTAAAGTATGTCTTCGTGAAAGAAAGAAAGAAAGAAAGAAAGAAAGAAAGAAAGAAAGAAAGAAAGAAAAACAAAGAAAGAAAGAAACAGAAACAAAGAAAGAAAGAGAAAGAAAGAAAGGAAGGAAGGAAGGAAGGATCTATTTATTAACACAGCCTAAACCTACAATCATTGTGAAAATGGGCAAATATGTTGTAAATCAAGACTGCAAACTTTGATAGATCATCCTTTGTTGTTGTCATTGTTTCATTTGCTTAATTGTACATCATCATTTCCTATGGTTCCATTTAATTAGGCATGGTTTTATTGGCAGAAAATTTTGGATTATTTGGTTAAAGCACCAAACAAATCATAAGACTAAATTGTTAAAGACTACTTTTCAAATTATCATATTGGGAATTATGGGAAATTATTTTGATGTAATAAAAAAAATGAGAACATCTCAAAAATCGATCCACGGAAGTCTCAAATTCTAGACAAGCGAAGATAGAAAAAGAAAAGAGTATCAAAAGTAAGAGACTTTCTGGCCATTAAGAAAAGAAACGAAAGCTATTGGCTTTTCACCTCCTGGCAGTCTTTCAAATCATAGGACAGGGTTGCGTAAACTGAGTGCCGACTTTTAAAACACACTGGAAAGAATTAGAGGGCATGCTGTTGATTTCTTTCCACCAGAGGGCACCATAGACTACAATCCAGCAACCGTGCTTGAGGGCCTGGGTACATAGACACAATAATCTAAAGCAGCTATTTGTAGGTTTTATATTTTTGTACCAAGGATAGGTTTCTAAGATCAATAAATGGGCATTATTGATTTTTCAATACGGTAGGATTTATAGTAGAGACGCTAACTTGACTCTATACCCTTCTGACATGTTACCCTCCAGATGGGGGAAAATATGGAAACACAGGCAAAATCTTACGTTTATGCATGTACTTCCATAAGGTTATTTATTTAGAAATTGGCTCTTAGACAACTTTTTGCCACAGGAACCCCATGATGAAGTCCACCAACAGTTTTGCCTGTTGGGATTCATCCTGGACAAGTATTTGGAATTGTGGGTTCTGTGGAACTATCATAGGTTGTAATTTCTAAGGAAGCTGCAAGGAAGCAAGGCCCTGACTCCCTGGACGTTTCTCTAGTTCTAGCGTTTATACATATCCATTCACTTCCAACCCAGTAGCGCACTGACAAATCTCTGCCTTGTTCAGTAAAGATGGTACCCCTGCTTGCCACGTATTGAAAATCCAGGCTTTGCCCTGAGTCTCTGACAGCCAAATGCTTCAGTTTGCTTCAAATGCCGGGCCTGGAAAGACAGATTTACTTGTACTCCTTTTGTACTCCGAGGGGCAAATTTTATGAGCTGAAAGCTTGCTTGCAGGCTCCTGTGAGTGTTCAACAAGCCAAAGTGCGTGTGAAGTATAACCCCCAGGGCTGCCTTCTACTGGCTGATGAGGACTGAAATAGTGCGTTTGAAAATGAAGCGCCATTTGAAATTCATGGGCTGGCAGGGATCACAGCTGATCATAATTTCTCATGTGAAAATGTGATTTCCCTCCCCCTGTTACTTCTTGTTAGGCCATTGAGGAGTATTAACTGTGTCTCCCAGCCTGTGACAAAGGACTTCTGTGGTGGTGATGCTGGGAGAAAAAATTAAAAGTAACAAAGGCATCAGGTTTCCAGACTCTGACTTTTTACGCTTAGCAAGGGATGGCTTTCAGGCTTAGGGAACAATGAACCCTATATGGGGAAAAAGCCACATGCTTCTAAACTGTGTAAGCCACGCCCCGATTTTAATATAGTTTCCGCAATCACTTGGGATAATCCCATGAGCTTGTGACTGACAAGTGTCTCATAGAGTTAATATGGCTTTACAGCTGGGTGGGCATCTGAGGCCTAAAGCACATACCCATCTTCCCTAGGACTCTAGATAGTGATTATAATCCTTTCTATTCTCACATAGTAATTAAGGAAATACTAAGTCATTTCCATATGTAACTAATAGACATTCCACATGACATGAATTATTTTGTTAGCGAATGTAACTTTTCTCTTGGGTCCCCTCCCCCCCAATATCATGTTTTCCTTGTTCTAATCTTGTCCGATCCTAGACAGTTTTATGTCCTCTGCAAAGCCTAAATCCTCCCCCTGTGGAATTTAACCATGAGAATTCATGACTGCCACCTGTCAGAGCAATTTAATGGGAAACGTGAATTCTCAAACTGGGGGCTCCCTTTCAACATAAATAGTAAGGAAGATGGATAAGTTGTAACTGATCATGTAAAGCCCTTGACATGGATTTCCAGTCTGACTAAAGCAGTATATGCTTTTGCTTTGGGATCGTAGCAACAGAGTGTGGTTGCATTGATCAGAATCGATTTGACAATTAAGTATTTCTGACGAATAAAAATAGGACATGAAATAGTTGCTGAATAAAAATACAGTGGTCTTCAACACTTATGCACCCCTTCCCTTGTTGCTGTCTCTCTCCCTCCCTTTTAAGGAATCGAAAGAAGCATTTGTTATCTGTACTTCTTACTTCCGATTTCCTCCACGACCCCCAACTGTTGCTTTCTGCCTGCAAGCTTTGACTGAAACTGCTTGTGGTAAAGTAATCTATGACTTCCTGATTGCCAAGGTCGATAGAAGCCATAACGTCCTTCTTTGATTTGCCAGCTGTAAGGTCTGGCATCATAGACCGCCTGTCTTCACTCACATGATTTTCGCTTGTTGTTTATAACTCCATCTCTCTGACCATTTTCTCTCTGCCCCTTTCCTCTTCCTCTGCCTCCACTTACACATTGTCTTGAGTTTCATTTTTATCCTTTCTTCCTCAATCTATACATCTCCTATGTGTCCTCATTGGAGTCCAACTACTATTTATATAATAATTTTGTAGTCTTTTCTCTGGTTCAGACTTCTGAGATTCAAACTCATCTTTCTGCCTCCTGAATTTTCCTACCCAGAGGTCAGAGTAGAGACAATGCTAGGTGTCCACAAAACTGTTGCTTTCTTTTTTGTATTTTACTGGGCACGTATTTGTGAGCCTTCCTTGTAGTTATCTGGGGCCATGTGACAGACTTATGGCCAATGGAGTATGGGTAGAATTGACACTGGTCACTTCCATTTCTGGTCCCTAGGATGCCCTGCATGGTCTCCTATGCTCTTTCTCTTCTCTGACACTGGAAGATGATAGTGGCACAGAGAACAGCCTGGAACATTCATACCCCATTTTTCAGGAAAGAGTAAGAAGTTGTGTTAGACCATTGAGAACTGGGTTGTTGGTTACAGCAGTTAGATTGTTGGGATTGTTATGGTATAACGAAGGACTCAATGTCTCCAGAACAAAGCTCATCTTGTTCCACCTACACTTCCTTATCTCAGTGAATGGGACCCAACTTGCCCAAACCAGAAACTTTAAAGACTCTCAAAGCTTATCCTCCAACCTTATTTCCACATCCAGTCTCTCACCAAGCCATGTGAATTTGAGCTTTTTAACATTTCCATGGAGACTCTCTAGGTCAGACCCTTGTAGTTTCTGGCATGCACAATTCCAGTGGTCTCCTGATCATTCTCTGCTGGTAGTCTCCTTTCCTTTCCTTCCCAGTCTGCTGGAAGTCCTTTGCAGGATGAACTTGTTCTTCATAATTACAGTTGACCCTTGAGCCAGATGGATTTGAACTGGGTGGGTCCACTTATACATAGATTTTTTTTAGTACAGTACTATAAATGTATTTTCTCTTCCTTATGATTTTCTTAAAAACATTTTCTTTTCTCTATCTTGCTTTATCGTAAGAATACAATATATGATACGTATAACATACTAAATACATGTTAATCAACTTTTTATGGGTTAGGCTTTCAGTCAACAGTAAGCTATTAACAGTTCAGTTGTGGGAGATTCAAAAGTTCTATACAGATTTTTGACAAAAATCTGTCAAAATTAATTAAGGGCACAGGGGTCAGTGCCCTTAACCCGTGTGTTGTTCAAGGGTCAACCATATATCGTTTTAATCCTAAAAATCAATAGCACCAATTTTCCTCTAAGAAAGGGACTATGTATGTGTTTTAGAAATTTTGGAAACTCAGAAAAGTATTAATCAGAATATAAATGCCACTTATAATTTTGTTGCCCTAATACAAACACTGCTCCCATGGCTTCCTATGTTATTTTTATGTTGATTATATACAAATAGTATTTTTAATTTAATTTTCATTTTTAATCAAAGTATTAAAAAGAAATAAATGCTCTTCAAGTTGTTTAGTGATGTATATAATTGTTCTTCATATTTCTAAATGACATGCTTGTACTGTTATTCCTTGATTTTTAAAATTTTATGTTATCTGCTCACTTTGTACTATTGAAAAGGAAGATTACAAACCTTCTACTTGACATAAAATTAGGCCACTCTTTTTGGTTAAATCAATAATGGTATTTACATTATTACTACTCTGTAAATATTATTCAAAGTTGATCTTCAAAAAGTACACTAATCATATTTCTTTTCTTTTGTATATATATATAATGTTTATTTATTTTTGAGAGATAGGGACAGAGCATGAGCGGGTAAGGGGCAGAGGGAGAGATGAAGACACAGAATCTGAAGCAGGCTCTAGGCTCTGAGTTGTCAGCACAGAGCCTGACACAGGGCTTGAATTCATGGACCATGAGATCATGACCTGAGCCAAAGTCGTACACTTAACCAACTGAGCCACCCAGGCCCCCTTATATTTCTTTTCTTATTCAAGCTTTTTCCTTTTTCTGAAGTTTAATAAAAACTTCTATTTATTGACTTTTCATCTTTTTATATATCTATCACAAATTTATTTCTACATCCTCAAAGAATCAAATATTCTTTTCACTATAAAGAAATGCATTAGACATTCAATTAGGTACATTTGGGGGGCACTTTTCTTTTTAAAACCCTCCATATTCATGTACCAATCTGGACTATTTGTTTTTTAGTATCTGAAATATTTAAATAATGCTTAAAATCAACAAAAAGAAGAGAAAAATGGGAAAAATATTAAAAGACTATTCATAAAAGAGGAAGACCATCACACATGTTGAAAAGGTGATCCATTTAATAGGTACTGGAAAAATTAAAAAGCTTGATGATTCTAAGTTTATTAAAAAGCTGCCTTGGTATAAACTTTTGAGACAGTGTATCAGAATCTAATGAAGTTACAGACATGGATGACCTAAAACACAACAATTCATTAGAAGTTATATGCCCTAAAGTAACTCTTACTCTTATGTATGAGCAGATGTATACACTTACTCATTTGGCAGCATTGTTCTTAGTGACTCTTAATGAGAATAGTTGTCATGTCCAACAATAGGACAATGGACGAACAAACTACGGTGTGGAATTCTATTTCATGCAATGGAATGCAGTGCTGCAATGATATTAATGAAGTACATGTCTACATGGATGAATCTCACATAAGAAACGATAAAACGTCAGTTTCAATACAGCAATTATCCCTGTGAGAAGTGTTGGGAGGTGATGCGAATAGGAATACACAGAGGACTTTAACTGTAGTAGCATTTTCTTTTGGATTAACATAGTGAGTGCATTATATTATACATACTTCTTTATCTGAAATATTCCATAATACGTGGGAAAAACTGAAGTCAGGTAAGTCATAGGAGAACATATTTGGTGTGATTTTTGAGTATGTAGAAATTGGCTGATTTCATTGGTTGTAGGGTCCTCAATGAATGATTCTCCAGGAAAAAGATAAAAAAATTAATAATAATGTCATTTGACAGAACAGAAGGAAAAGAGCTAATCACTTGATTTTCTTCTTTCTCTCTAAACTTCTCTTAAAACTCGAGGTGCTGTGTTTGGATGGTATTTGGGGACCAAGTCTCCTGGCTTGGTCTGTGGCTATTGATCAGTCTCATTTTGCCTGGAGGGAACTTCATGCCTGAAAGCACGTGAAACTGCAATTAAATAGCTGATAGAAAAGTGACCTTTTAATATGTCAGTCTGTCGTTATAACTGGGAAACACCTTCAGAAAGATTCAGACTTCTGTAATTCTAAATCTTGCGGATTTGTGTGGAAATGTTGAAAGCTTTCCCAGATTTGCACCCGCTTTAAAGCTGTAGGAGTTTGGCATGCTAATTAGGGTAAGGTACTCTGCCAGTAATGTTTACTAACAGAATTTCTAACTCAGTCCTGATACTTCCGCATATGTTTCTTTTTGGAATGGACACGTCTCTGCATTGGATTGTCAATATGTTCCATTGTAATGATCAGGGAACTGCAACAGGCACAGGAGATAATAGGTACTGCATCAAGCATCAGATCCCATCACAGTCTAGGGATTGCTTCCTGTTACTCTGTCCACCATTAAAAGGAATTATACAAAGTTCTGCAGTGAAGGCAATGGACTGAACATGAGGTATCGAAATCACTCCCAGCTTTACTAACTTACTGTCTAGTGGTGCAGTAAGTAACTCTGGATCTCTCAGCTACGTGTAGTAAAATGTTAAAATATTTACAGCACTCACAAGGGTATAGTAAGGCTTACTAAATGTTTAGAAATTCCGACTAATAAGCTGCCTTTCTTCTAAAGCATTCAAGATACTAAAACTAATTAGGTGCTATCTAATTATTAAGTGCTAGATGATGAATGTTTTTCCTGAGTTTTGAAATTCTGGGGAAGAAATTGTGAGGCATAATTATCGTTGGCAGTGAATAGTATACGTGATAAATAGCATGAAGAAAAACTTCAAGTTATTACTGTAGACGATTTTAGCTATTTCACTGGCAGGACTAGAAGAAGGTACTGTCTAAATTGAAAGGGAGAACCAACATACAGACATATTAAGATATCTGAACTTTCAGACTGGACCTCAGGGTGGACCCTCAGGATGTCATGTGCGCTGAGAAAAAGAAGAATGGTAAGTTTCCTTATGAACTAATTTGTATCTAGACAAGCCATTTTCCATGAATCTGCCCTAGAAACATTCTCATGACTCAGGAAGATATATACATTCTGCCCTTCGGTAGAGAAATGAATGGCTACAGATTTGGAAGAGAATGAAACACTTCATTCATGATTTCTTGGACTATTATTACCTAAAGTCCGAAGACAGGGTCGGGACGTTGAAGCAACAGTCTAGAGTGCTTTCTCTACAAAAACTTCATTGGTATTTTATTTCAGCTCTCAGCCTGATCGTGTTGGCACCCACCCCCTCCCAAAGACTGAGTTTTGTTTTAGGGAGAGATTTTCCATTTCTTATGTACAGGTGGGTTACACAACAGCCTACATTATCAATTATAGGGAATAACTTAATAGCACTAGAAAAAAATTACATTTCGATGATTGACTATAACTGCTAGGTAAACAAAAGAATTGTTATCCTTTAACGTATAAAGTACTTTAGAAAGAGTTTTCATTTTCTGCTGGTTCCAGTCAGAGACCAAAAGTCCATTTTTTATAGAAATTTTACCAGATATAGGTTTATTTGTCTGTTTCAAAATGTCTTCTGTGTGCTAAGAACGATCTATGGCTCTTCAAGTCTTAGGTTCATTTCTTAAAGTTTTTAGAAGTAGAAAATCTAGAAACCTTGAAGTCTTGCTTGAGACCTGTATTATTTTGATTCTAAATGAATAAGAGTCAATTTTACGTAGCTTAAGCTCAAAGGGAGGGATGTATTTGGTTTAAAAACCAAGCCGTAGGCAGGGAAAGAATGCCACTGAGCTCAGAAACATCTGGAATGCCAAAAGGACTTCCCCTCTGCCTCTCATGTTTGCTATTCTTTGAGTTCCAATTTCATTCTCTTTTCTTTTACGCCACTGCTAGAGCTGTGTGGACTGTTGTTGTCTTTCATTTCTAATTTTATTTTTTTTTTATTATTTTTTTTTTAATTTTTTTCAACGTTTTTTATTTATTTTTGGGACAGAGAGACACAGAGCATGAACGGGGGAGGGGCAGAGAGAGAGGGAGACACAGAATCGGAAACAGGCTCCAGGCTCCGAGCCATCAGCCCAGAGCCTGACGCGGGGCTCGAACTCACGGACCGCGAGATCGTGACCTGGCTGAAGTCGGACGCTTAACCGACTGCGCCACCCAGGCGCCCCTTTCATTTCTAATTTTAAAAAATCAGGAGGAAAGGCTTTGCTAACGATTGGGGGTGGGGGTGAGAGGAGTAAGGACACCTGACGCTCCTATGAGAATTGGTTGGTTGTAGCACACAGAAGAGCACACCAAATAAGATGGGTGCTGTTCTCAGAAGAAATTGGGTTTGGAGCCAACAAAACAAGGGATGTCCGCAGAGAAATACCATTGAATCCTTCAACATTTGCAGTTTACAGTTTGAGAAAACAGAGTTAGAGTGGGGTAGTGATTTGTCCAAGGTCATGCAGTTCCTAAGTGAAAGAACTGTAACTTGAGCCTGCATTTCCTGCCTACCTGCCCCTTCTCTTGTCTAAGGTATCAGCCTGTGGTTTAACCTCCTGGCTGGCTGCATAAAGCTTGGTGTATTTCAGATGACACTGATATCTGTAACATTCCTTGGGAGGGCACATGGAAGTTCTATGTTGTCTCAGGTTTGGGGATGGCCTCAAAGAGCCTGTGAGCAAGGCTAGTGAGTCATTCCCAGAGTCAATGTTTATTTTTTGACCACCTTCTCTAAGACATGGACTGTGTTAGGCTTTTGAATTACAGAGAAAAATAAAAGGAAATTGTATAACTAATTAAATAATTATAAAACATTACATATGCAAAATGGAAAACCACATGATGCTATGAGAGTATACAGAAAGATATAAAATAGGATTGTGCCATTATGAAACTTTTCCTTGTGGACGACCCTGAGATTCTTTTTTTTTTTTTTTTAATTTTTTTTTAACGTTTATTTTTGAGACAGAGAGAGACAGAGCATGAATGGGGGAGGGTCAGAGAGACAGGGAGACACAGAATCCGAAACAGGCTCCAGGCTCTGAGCGGTCAGCACAGATCCCGACGCGGGGCTTGAACTCACGGACCAGGAGATCATGACCTGAGCTGAAGTCAGACCCTTAACCGACTGAGCCACCCAGGCGCCCCGAGATTCTTTAACTATACGAGAAATTGGTTGGTTCTAAGAGTTGGCTTCTAAATGCGGATAAATACTCTTGGTTTTCTTTCTGAAAGTCATCTAGTTTTGGAACTCGTACTCTGAATTGAAGGATGTAAGACGTGAATTCATATCAGAGGAAACACAATAGCATCATTAAGTACCAATTAATGTCCGTTTTTGTATCAGTTACTTATTGCCATGTAACAAATTAATTCAGTGTCTCAGAACAACACACGCATCTGCTAGTTAGTGGGGGTTTTGCTGATTTACACTGGGCTTGACTGTGCAGGTGTATTTCAAGCTAAGAATTCAGCTGGGCTTGGCTCCTTTCTGCCACTTGCTTCAGTCAGCAACATGTGTATTCACTTTGGGGCCCAGCTGAAAAGACAGCAGTCACATAGGGGAACCACCTCTGATGACAAATGTGGAGGTATGAGAAAACAAGCCCAATCATGCAAGCACGGTTCATGCTTTTGACTGTGTCATGTGTGCTGGCATCCTATTGGCTGAAAAAAGTTACATGGCCAAGTCCAAAGTCAAAAGGTGGAGAACATTCCTCTCATGGAAATGGTGGTTGGGGAGGGGATGGTGAATAGATCTATGCAATCCAATCTACCAGGTTCCATAGATGAAATAATCTTTTTATTTATTTTTAATTTTTATTTTTTAATTTGTAAAAAATTTAAATCCAAGTTAGCTAACATATAGTGTAATAATGTTCTCAGGAATAGAAGTTAGTGATTCATCACTTACATATAACACCCAGTGCTCATCCCAACAAGTGTCCTCCTTAATGCCCATCACCCATGTAGCCCATCCTCCCCCCCAACACCCCTCCAACAACCTTCAGTTTGTTCTGTTACAGTTTGCCTTTCTCTCTGTTATCTTATTTTTGCTTTCCTTCCCCTATGTCCATCTCTTTTGTTTCTTAAATTCAACATATGAGTGAAGTCATATGAATGTATCTTTTTAAAAAGTGTATAGAAAAAGTGTATTCCTGGGTGATTCTGGAGGAGATGCATAAAATATTGTGAAAAAGTGCTGACTTTTAAGAGTGGTGAATACGTATTTTTGCCACCAAAGAGAATCAATGGTTTTCTTTTTAAAAATTTATTTTCCTATATACCAGACTTCTACTGAATCTACTATTATTAATTTCATGTTAGCCAAGTACATTAGTCAGGGCTTTCCAGGGAATAGAACCAATAGGATATAGACAGATATACAGAAAGAGATTTATTACAAGAAATTTGGCTCATGCAATTATGGAGGAAGAGAAATCCCACAATCTGCTGTCTGCAGGGCAGACAGAACTGGAGGCCCAGAAAAGCCAGTGGTGTGGGTGCAGTATAAATTCAAAGGCCAGAGAACTGGGGGAGCCAATGGTATAATTCCCAGTCAGAGTCTGAAGGCCCAAGAATGGGAGTTCTAATGACCCAAAGCAGGAGAAGGTGAATGTTCTAACTCGGGCAGAGAGTCACTTTGCCCTCCTTTTGCCTTTTTGTTCTATCTGGGTTTTCAGTGGACTGGGTGATGCTCACCCACATTGGTGAGGTGGGTCCAGCAAAACCCTCACAGACACACCCAGAAATAATGTTTTACCAGCTATGTGGACATCCGTAGCCCTGTCAAGTTAATGCCTGAATTAGCCATCACACCAAGTGGTCTTCTGATTTTATGATTTGTCTTTCATTGTATTTGGAGGGTAAAGACAGTAAGTTTATCACAGTTTTTTCCTTTTTCAAATCTTGGGTTCTGAGTTAAGTTAGTGATTATCCTCAGTTGGGTCACATCATTACCATTAGTCCATGTAAGTTCCCATATACATATATATATATATATATAAAACTTTTATAATGTGTGTATTTAACCTTTTCTCTCTAATCCTCACAAAGCAGTCTTATTGCTTCCCTTATCCACTTTTGGTAATGATTCTGAATCTTTAAGTGTGTATCTTTCTGTTTGTGTGTGTTCTTCCTAATTATGTATTGACAGTTTTGTGTTATTGAGTTTTTATTTTTATTTATTTTGTAATGTTTATTTATTTTGAGAGAGAGAGCATACGCGCGAGTGGGAAAAGGGCAGAGAGAGGGAGAGAGAGAGACTCCAGCAGGCTCCACTCACTGTGGAGCCTATCTTGGGGCTCAAGCTCACGACCATGAGATCATGACCTGAGCCAAAATCGAGAGTCTGATGCTCAACCAACTGAGCCACCCAGTCGCCCCATGTTACCGTGTTTTTAAATTATGTAAATAGTATTGTGTTATAGATCTCATTTTATTTCTTCTTTTTGAACTCAGCACTTCTCCAATAACACCCATTCACGTTACTGTGTACACCTACTATTCATTGTTTTTCATTGCTGTTTAATGCTTGGGGGTTTGTATCTACCACATTTTCCCATTCTCCCAAAGATGGAGACTCAAATTGCTTCTAGATCCTCATGACTATCAATAACCCTAAAAGGAAAATTCTTCCACAAATCTCCTTATGTACTTGTAAGAAATATTCCTTGAGATATTGTATCAGCTGTGATAGGCCAGCTTGTGCTGCAGTAACAGACAATCTCACAATTTCAGTGGTTTAACGTAACAAAAGTTCATTTCTCACACATGCTAACGATACAACACAGGTCTCAGCATACGGGATATGCTCATGGTAGTCACTCACAGATTCAGGTTGATAGAGACTCCATATTGGCATATTGCTTTCTGTTACCCCTGGAACATTGGGAAGAGAGCATTCATCAGAAGTGATATGCCTCATATCTACTTACATTCATTAACCAAAGCAAATCTCATGGCTACACTAACCTTCAAAGCTGGAGGAGAAAGTAAGTGCAACGGTACTATGCTTGGAAGGTTGCAAGCCAGGAATATTTGATTAATAGCACGGAGTTCCACAAACATGTGCCCAGGATTGGAATTTCTAGATGATAGGATATACATACATTTTTGGCCTTACTGATGCCAGGTTGCATTCCATAATGGCTGCACCCATCCGCATTTCCAGCAGCAGTGTGGGAGAGGTTCACATCCTCCTCACCAATGCTCAGCACCATTCAGGTTTCTAATTCTTCTAGGTGCAAAGCAGTACCTCACTATTGTTTGATCTTCATTTATCCAATTAAAAATTATTTGGAATATGACTGCATATGCTTAATTTTGGAAGTCCTTTCTATGAAACTATGTATTTATCTGATAAACTGCCTTTTGCCTATTTTCTCCTTGTTTTTCTATCTTCTTACAAATTTGTATGAGTTTCCTTTATATTCTAGATGTTAATATTTTGGCGGTTTAAAAATTGCAAATTATTTTTTCCATTCTGTCACTTACCCTATTACCTTTATCCATGATCTCATGTTTCGAATGGTAATTCTTCATTTTGATGTCATTTTCATTTGTCCCTTCCTTTTCTTTTTTTCCTTATGTGTTATGCTTCAGAATTACCTCCCTATAGTTTACAATAATATTTTTCTAAATTTTCTTCTATAGAGTGTCTAGATTTGTTTTTCACATTTAGGTCTTTCATCTACCTAGAATCAAATTTTATACAGACTGGTATATGGGGAAAAGTTTTTTTATATTCCGATTTTCAGAGAGTTTTTCCAGTAATCTACACTTTCCTTGTTGATTCGGTGGTGCATCTTTATCGTATATTAAATTTCCACATTTATATGTGCCTACCTTTTTACTCACTTCTCTTTTCTCTCTCTCATTTAAGATTACTTAGTGATTACTGGGTACCTATTCTGCCGTGTAAATTTTGGAGTGAATTTATTAAGTTTCTGAAAAATAGAAATAAATGTCAAAAGGTATTGAATTAAATTTGTAGGTTGATATAAGTATAATTGACGTTCTTATAATATTAAGTTGTCTTATCTAAGGCTAAAAACTGTCTCCCCCCACCAGAAATTCCAATTGTATTTCATGCACTTTGTTAGAGATTTACATTTTTCTCTATGGAAGTGTTGTTTACTGAGTTTTTATTTCAATTTTGTGTGAGCATGGCAACGTGCTAAAACTTATTCCATTTAATAAAAGAATAACTCCTGTTTTTTATGTTTGAAGGCAGATAATATTTCTATAAATAATGGCAATTTTATTTCTTTTGCACCAAATGTCATTGCTCTTATTAGTTGGCCAGGACTTTCAGAATCATGTTAAGCATTAATTGTGCAATAGTGATGGTGGGCATACTGCTCTCATTTCCAGTCTTACAGTTATTTTTTTTAAGTTTATGTTATTACTTATTTTGAGAGAGTGCATGAGAGAGTAGGGGAGGAGCATAGAGATAGGAAGAGAGAGAAGATCATGACCTGAACCGAAATCAGGAGTAGGTCGCTTAACCTACTGAGCCACCCACGCGCCCCTCTCATTCCCATTCTTCAGGGGGATGTATTTAAGGTCTCCTGCTAAGAGTAGTGTATGCTATAAAATTTTCATGTGATCTTTGATCTTTGTGAAGTGAAAAGGTTCCCTTCAAACATTAAACAGCTGAGGATTTTTTTTTTTAAGTCTAAGTTCTGAAATTTATCAAGTGCCTTTTCTGAATCACATGAGCCTCATTTTTTAAGGTTTTTAATCTATTGTATGGTAAATTAAGTAATATATTTTCTAGTTTTAACCCATCTTTGTGTTCTTGGGATATGCCATACCTGGCCATTAGAAGTACATTGTTGGATACAGTTAGCTAAAAGTCAGATTCCTTACAATGGCTACAAGCGTCTATGGTACAGCTTATCGTCGCCCCACGCCAAGTATCTCTGACTTCATTTTCTTCTTCTGTCCTCACGCACTTTTTTTATTCCAGGCATTCTGGCCTTCCTTCTGACCCTAGACCCATCAGCCGTATTCCCACCCAAGCGCCTTTGCAATTGCAGTTCCTTCTGTCTACAAGGGTCTTCCTTCAGACACACATGCCTTCACCAACTTTATCCAACGCTCTGTCTTCTCGTGACACCTGCCTGACATTCCTATTTAACATTGCCACATACCCACTCAGCATTCTCTACCCCCTCTCTTTGCTGTATTTTACTATTAGCTATGTTTTTTTTTAATTTTCTATATTCTTGATGCTCTGGCATTTGTGATATCATTGACTTGATTAAGGCTGTCTCTCCTCGATCTAGCTTCAGAGAGAGAACAAGGCGCTCACCCAAATACATCTTGCATGTACAAACTAACGGATCCAGAACCCACACCTCTAACCATCACCTTTATCAAACTCTTGCATATCAAGCCAATATTTCTCCTGCCATAAATCAACCTGTATCAGGTACCAGACTAGAGATAGTATCTCTGCCCAAAAGCCCACAGAAAGTATTCAAACCAGCCAGTCTTATATTTTCTATCCTGGTCTGTCTTGCTTTTCCCACAGAAACCCCTATAAAGACCTCTCTCTGCCTTCCTGTCCTTTTTGCCTCTTGATTGCCCTTGGTGCCCCCCGCCCCCCGCCATGTGGCCCAGCATGACATGCCATGCCTCCTTTTTTTAAGAATCTATGAGTATAAACTTATTTATTCATGACAATCATTCCCACATGCATATCTTACCATACCTGATGAAAGCAAATCTTGGATACAAATTTTAGAACATTTATTTCTTGTTTCTTATCACTTAGTATATAATATATTATACAGTTTATTTATATTGTTTATTACAAGTCTTTCCCAACTAAAATGCAAGTTCCATTAGGCAGGAATTTATTTTGCTTGCGTTTCCCCACTTCTATATCTCCATTATCTAAAACAGTTCCTAGCAAATACCAGACCCTCAATAAATATTTATGAACTAAATGAATGAAACATTAACAAGTAGAATGAATCTGTACTTTTCCTCTCTTGTACTGGTTCCAAAACCAGATAAAGAAAATGAGAAGCAGTCAATGTTGGCATTTTGATATATATTCTATCACTCAATTTATGCATTTTTTATTTACAGTTGACTTCATGTTCTCATTTGATGACAACTGTTTGAATGTTTGTTTAGTAGCTGCCTAGATTGTACCAGACACTACGCCAGGTACCCGGCAGGCAAGACTGACGTGAATCAATGCTACTCATTCTTGTCTACAGACAGTTTTCAGTCTTCCATCTATTGATCTTCTGCTTAATATTATGTTATGGGCATTTCCTCTTGTTATGAAAACAAGTCTCCCATGAAAATTAATTTTAATGGCTATGGAACAGAGGACTTAAAACAATTTTTCACTCATTACATTGAGTCAGCTGACTCGCTTTGCTTATAGACACATGTTTAAATGAGTTGCCAGTCATTTAAGTTCAACACTTTAACATTATATAATTCAGACTTCCAGTTGTTCCAGAAAAACAGGAAATTCTAGGAAAGGGAGCCAATGTCCTCTAATTGATACTTGCAGCTAAGTGGCAACATCCAATTTAGACTGGGTATTGGCTTGTCAATAGGGTTTTCTTTTATCTGCCTGCCTGCTTCACTCACTTACATGAGTGGCCTCTGCTTATTTTGAATTTGTGACTTCTGGGTAGAATATTGCCTTTCATGGATGGACCATAATTTTCTTAGCTGTTTTCCAAAGTTATTGCTAAATGTTCACTGTTGTAAGCAATGAATAAATCTCTATCTGTAAGTCAGATTCTTTCCCAAGGGCAAATCCCTAATAAGAAAATTACTAAATCAGAGAGTAGGGATGTTTTAATTGATTTTCAAAAAAAGTATACAATTTTCTACTTCTAGTTAAGTACAAGGATGCATGTCTCAATAATGATCTACTGAAGCTGCATTTTAGAATGTTTTACTCTTTACTAATTTAATAAGCAAACATTGTATTTTAATTTGAATTTTTTTGACTACCCCTGAGATTATACGGTTTCTATATTTTATTGGCAGTCATGCAGTGCTATTTGCTTTTATTTTAATTTGCCATACATTCATATTTGGTATAAGCTCTTTCTAGATTAGTTATGTAATGATTCCTTTGCCGTAGTTGCTGTAAATATTTATTTTTTGTTTTAAAATTTTATCTGTTTTCTTTGATAAGTAGAAGTTATTTACTTTTAATATTTAAATCAAAAGATACTTTCATTTTTTATTTCCTCTATCATCTTTAAGTTGACTGTATTTTTTCTTCTATGGAGATGAATGAAATAATACATAATAAATACATAATAAGACATTATATAGTAATACATTATAAGTCTTAAATGATACATAATAAGACATATGTCTTATGATTGAATTTAAACACTACTCTTTTTTACCTTGGAGTTCATTTTGATGCAAGGTGAGAACTTAAATTTTTTTGTGGTTGTCATCAATTTCTACTGTTTTATTTTTTTTATTAACATCAAGTCAATATTCTGAAAAATATCTACAAAATAATTCTCCTCTTTCTCACTTATTTGTTTACCTGGCTTACTGTGTTCTAAATTATAATATGCATTAGAGTGGGTAACTAAGTGATATGTGTTGCTTCATGAATGTGCGTCCACACTCTTACGGCATTTCATTATTAAAACTTCATAGTAAACCTATGGAGACAGCAAAAAGGTCATTGGTTGCCAAGGTCTGAGGGCAGGGGAGGGATGAGCAGTTAAAGCACAGAAGGGTTTTAGGGCAGTGGAAACACTCTGTGATACTGTAATGGTGGATACATGTCATCACACACTTGTCCAAACCCATAGACTGTGAACTTTGGGTGATTGTAATGAGTCAATGGAAGTTCATCAGTTGTAAGAAATGTGCCATTCTGTGCAGGATGAGGATACTAGGGGAGGTTGTGTGTCGGGGGGAGCAGGGAGCATATGGAAAATCTGTGTACCAACCCCTCAATTTTGTTGTGAACCAAAAACTGCCTTCCCCAAATAAAGTCTCCATAAAAAAAAAAAATGCTTTGTACTCTTCTTTAGCAGCCAAATCCTGCTTAACACCAATCCTTATGATTTCATTTTTTTTAAACATAGCCATTCGTATTTTTAAAATGTTTTTCTCTAGAGGAAATGTAGTATTACAATTATGATAAATATTGATAAAACTAAAAGTTGCTTTTTTGAAAAGTAAACAAAAGCAATGAACTCTTATCTAGAATACCTAAAAACAAAAGCAAACAACAACAAAAAGAGAGAAAAGACAAAATCAGAAACAGAAGAGAAAGCATTATAGCAGATGCCACAGAAATAAAAAAAAAGACTATAAGAGAATATTTTGAACAAATATATGCCAAGAAACTGGAAACCTAAAGAAAATGGATAAATTCTTAGAAGCATATACATTACCAACATTGCATCAAAGAGAAATAGAAAGCCTGAATATACACCAGTGATGTCGTTTTGGTTACAATTACCAGGAAAATGTTGAAAATATTAATGATATTATACATTTTTACCCTGATTCTGGTTTTAATGGAAATATCCCCAGTTTTTTACCTTCAAGTATAATATTGCCTACTGATTTGCCAATATTTTCATCAAGTTAATGAATATCCTTCTCTTTCTAGTTTATTAATTATCTCTACATGGAATTAGAGTTAAATTTAAACTACTGTCTTTTCTACCATCTACGAAGACAGTTATATTTTAAAACTTATACTTGTTAATTATATATTATATTATTAAGTTTTAAATAATAAATATATCTTTTGCATTTCCGAGTTCAGGATGAATTGTTCCTTTTGTGTTTTTGAATTTTGTTTACCACTTTTAAAGATATTTATATTCATAAATGAGATTACATAAATGCTTTCTTTTTGCCTTATGTTTATCAGTTTTATGCTTAAATCACAACTCTACTTGTCATCTCCCTCTTTCTGTCAGAGATGGCCTCATTGAGGAGGTAACATTTAAGCAAAGATACGAAGGAGGTGAGTGAATTAGCCATGAAGCTATTTGGGAAAAGTGTTAAAGACAGAAGGACCAGCTGGTGCAAAGCCCTAAGTTAATATCCTTCAATGTGCCAAGCAGGCATTGGATCCAGGGATCTGAAGAGGAATAAAACATCAACCTTGCTCTCGAGTCTAGCAATGAAAATATATAGATTGTTCTGTCATAGTAACAAACTACCACGGGAGAGAGAAACACACAATGCTTTAGGAGGACATAGAAATTAGAAAGCCTTCTGACCCAGTCTGGAGACATCTGAAAAGAACTGCTAAAGACATTACTTCACATTGTAGGCTGAGTTGGACTTACTTAAGATCTTAGCAAGCAAGATCCATGTGAGAATAAAATGCATGTAGGTAATTTAGCATGGAGTATAATGTAAATAGTAGAAGAGTGTGGTAATGAGAATTGGGATAAGAAAGCCAGGAAGGGCCAAATCAAGTTGTGCCAAGTTTGTTTTCTCTATCTGCCATCAAGAAGCTATTTAAGTGCTTGACCACATCTTGTGTTAGAAGAGTGACTGGCTGTCATGTGTAAATGATGCTGAGCTTGGATGAAACAAACCTGAAAGCAAGGTGTTCAGTTAGGGTTCTGTTGGTCATCCAAGCCAAGACTGAGACAGACTGAACAATGTCAGAAAGAGGACAGGGTGGGTGAATCTGTAAGCTATTCAGTAGCTAAAGTGAGCAGGCACTGGTGAATGACTGGATGGAGAAGGCAGTGATGGCTTGGAATCCTACATTTCTGACAATTCCTACATTTCTGGCTTCTGTGATTGGGTGTAAGATGATTGTATTCCACCAGGATGGCTTCCCTCCCAGATAAGGAATGCTTGGAAAGGAGCAGTTTGCGGATATGATAAAGAAAATAAGCACATCCATTAAAGACTTAATATCAAATGAAAGAAGGGCACTGGATTCAAGCTCCCAAATGGGCTGTGTGTGTGTGTGTGTGTGTGTGTGTGTGTAGGTGAGCTTTAATTCCTTTCCTCCAAAAGTAGTATACATTTTCATAATACATAAGATCCGAGAGCCTTTTTTATTTTGTATTTGACACCTAATATATGTATACGTGTTTGTAATAAATTCTAAATATATCCAGAGGGCTTGTCTCTTAATTGAATTTCCTGAGGCATAACTCACTGCCAAGAGGTGCTAATAATCTGATAATTTCAGAACTTTAATGCTAGAAATATTGGTGAGAGCCACTGAATAACTTCTTAAAGACTCTATTAGTCATATTTCTCTTTTAACTTTTACTGGAATAGGAATTTCTTTCATTATCCCTCTGTCACCCGCACACAAACCTCTCTGTTTTAGGAAGCCTTCAACAATGACCTTTTGATGTGTTATCATTCAAAGGACAAACTTATCATATCTAAAAGTACCACCTCAATCATGTTGCTTCTAGTAGGAAGAAACTTGCCCCTGATTTTTGAGGGAAGGTTAAATGAAGCCAGAAGGCTCCTGTGTTCTATCTCATTGACCTCTCCCTCAGGCTGTTCTTTGAATCCTCCCACTGGGTTGAATCAGTGCTTCTCATTATGTGTGCCCTCAGATGTGAAAGAACCAGCAGCGGCTTTCAAGCAGGGAAAAGTCGGGGTGAAGCTGCTGTTCAGCATCATGGGGGACAGGCTGCCTAGGAAGGGGTGGTGAGGCTGAGCCTGTGGGGACTCTGGGCACCCAAGGCAGAGCACGGCCCCCCCAGGGGAAGAGATGATCCTGAGGACAATAGAGGATGGGGTCAATGTGACAGAAGAATGGCAGGAATGTAAAGGCGGGATGTAATCATGGAGGCAGCTATTCTGAGCACAGTTCTGAGAACTCAAAGCTCTGACAAAAATTCAAACGGAGCCACTCTTGGATATCTGCAAATATCTAGGAAAATTTGAACATGGTTTGGTTTATTTGATTTGAAAATTGGTTAAATGCTGGAAGGGAGCTTCCTGGTGGAAAATGTCCAGCAGTTGTGTTAATCAAGTCAAGGTCACAGGCCCATTCCAATGGATTTTTGTGTTGTTGGTGTCATTGTTTGTAGCATTATTTCTTTCTGGGTGACTTTTGGTGCACCTGCTGATGTAAAAACCAACTCTGAAATCATACCACTGCATGAAAATTCGGATAGGAATGATAGTTTCCACTTACAGAGAATTCCTGTCTGTCAGTTACTGATTAATCCTCAGAAGAACACTATAAGGTGGGTATAGTTACAACAATTTGCAAATTGGAAATTTGAGCTGATGAGGAATGAAGGAGTTATCCAAGTATTATATATACTACTTTACAATAAAATACTGGAGCTAGGATTTATTGTCTGGCTATACTTATTCTTTGATTTGTCCCCCTACTCCCTACATTTCTAAAGGACAAGTTCAGGTGATTTTAAACCTTTGTGATGAAACACAAAAAAACCTGGGAACATCAAAGTCCAGCCATGCTCAGAACTTCTGCCTACAATGCTGACAACCTGTATGAGACTTTTCAGATAGATCAACAGGCCATAAAAAATACAGCTGAAACAACTTGGCAGACAAATTCATTTTGGGGTCAGAAATGCATGTCAAGGTTTATATATGAAAGCCAACATTTTTAAAGCTTGTGGATAGATAGATCCAAATAGTATGGCAACTTGAAAAATCATATGATTAAATCTTTAGATCTACACTGGAAAGTTCAAGTGAATATAAAAGTGGAAGAGTGGAGGTATTCTATCCACCCTGAAATTGAGAAAAATGGTCCCAGCCCCAGAGCTCAAACTTCAAGGAATTTCTACAAAAAAACCACAGATCAGGACCAGACCAAGATACATGCTAACACTGGGCAGGGTAGTAAGTTGGTGTCCCTTTAAACCCCTATTTTTCATACATGGGAAGCATTTATTAATATATGATATTAATAATATGAGGGATTGATATGAAGGATTGCCTTGGCAGAGGAGGGCTATTTGGGACCAATGTGGGGTCATAGTCTCCCCAACTTCCAATGTGTACATCTCACTCAGCAATTAAAAGGACTCACCCCTCTCCCCTACAGAAACTGTTAGTAATAATCTACTGTTACATTAGCAGGTTCCTTTTAGACTGAACACTTCAAGCAGCTTATCGACATGTTCCTCTTAACCATTCAGAGTTTTTCTTTCCTGCTGTACCCATCTGCCTCTGTGCAGCTGTGTTAATATTTTTACCACATTTCTGGTGAACGATACTCTTTCCCTAAGGGAAGTATTGATAAATACAGGATTTTTTTTTTCCATGCATAAGGGAGGAAAACTTTTCCTTTCTTCCCTTCTAGGTTCTTTGGCTGGTCTAATAGTGAAATTGACACAAAACAGATTAACACGGGGAAAACAAATTTTAATTTCATTCGTGCAGGCTCCCCAAAGATATGATGTGGAAACTCCAAAGATTGAGATGCCCCAACACTCAGTCGGGCAATTAAGGTTTTTGTGCCATCCTGAGCTAAGGAGAAGGGGGTTTGTGGGGTCTGGAGCCTCAAAGGGGAAGGGAGCAATTCACAGGAAGATGGGAAGAGCAAATGCTTGGTAAACAAATGCTTGGCACGCCACTCAGAGACAACGGGGCACAGAGAAGAAATTGAAGAATCAGGCTGTGCCAGCAAAACCCAGTTTACCATACCTAGCAGGTACTCTGTGGCTCTCTCTGGTTGATAGTTCTCTTCCTGGACTAGGCTCTCTTTCTAAATTTTAGGCAGTTAAGGGAGAGGCAAAAGCTCCTTGGGCCCTATTGTCTTCAGCTCGAAATAATCTGCACATCGAAGTGGAGCATTCTGGAGCAGCCTGTCCTGCACCTCATCACTGGTTTCTAGGGATATTTTTGCTCCACAATGATGCACCTCTGGCTAACTGTTGAGACTGGCGACCTCTTAATCCACTTCAGATCCAAAGGGCGCTAATTTGAAAGAAAAAACAATTGATGTCTCACCATGCTGCTTGTAGATGCTAAGTAATGGGAAGAATAGTCAGCCAAAGGCTCTCATTGCCTTCCCTAATTTAAAGCTTGCTGAGAAGTGCAGGAGAGTATGAACAGAAGGAGGAGGAGGAGGAGAGGGAGGAGGAGGAGGAGGAGAGGGAGGAGGAGGAGGGGGAGGGGGAGGAGGGGGAGGAGGAGGAGGAGGAGGAAAGAGGCACATTTCAATTTCATTTATGCCCGGGAACAGGTTGCCAGTGCCTCAAGGCTAGAGGAAGCTGGGACCTAGAATGGCAAACACTCTGTACCTGCATATGGTGCCAAAGGAGGGGCCAAGGCTGCCTCCAGGAAAAAGCAGCTCTCCAGGGAAAGGGGGTTGCCCTGCCTGCCCGCTTGCCTCAGGGTTGCCAATAATATACAAAGAAAAGTTTTCTGCAGAGATATCAAATTCCCTACTCCAAGCCAAAACAAGTCAAACAAACAAATGAAAGGAAAAATACCTCTCCACTCCCTTCTTCTACATTCTGGCTGCACAACCAAAACGAAGTCCAGCAAAAATAAACTTTCCCTTCTTCCTCCATATTTACAGAATGAGTGAACAAATGGCCCCCATCAGTTATCATCTTTTATAAAACTCATCTCTAATCCCACTGCTGGGGAAAGAAACCTCTTACTGTAAGAATGAACACACAGAAGAACAGGTCAGACATTTAAAAAACTATGCTTAAATTAGTATGTAATTTGATTAATTATACTTAATTAATGAATATAGTGAGTCAAAGCAAATTTTCTACTACTATAAAGAAGTACTGTAAGAAAAATTAGACAAACTAGAGAAAAATCTCCAACTGATATGCTCATCAAAAGTCAGTAGATGTGATATTGATGAAACCCTAACACAAAAAGGAAAAAACTGGTTATAAAAGGTTCATGGTTATAATTGTTATAAGAATGTGACTGACAAATTAAGAAATATAATGAAGGCAATCAAAAGCATATTGGAATGCTTAGAAACTTGCATCGGGGAAGGGAAAAGCAGCATAATACCACATCTCTAACTTATGGCAAGAAAGCGAGGCTATAGTTGTTACTCGTGCTCTTCACTAAATATTAATAATTCTCTGCTCAGGTTTCTAGATAAAACCAAGAACACCCAGTTAAACTTAAATTTCAGTTAAAACAGCCAATTTTAAAAACTATAAACATGTCTGAAATATTGCATGGGGGCATGCTTATACTAAAAATGATTGATTTGTACGAAAATCCAATTTAACTGGGCATCCTATATTTGTATTTGTTAATTTCTGGCAACTCTACTCTCCATCTTTAGGGACTGATAGAACTCTATTTCCCTACCTCCTGAAGAAGTTTGCATCCACCCACGTTACTTGCTGTGGCCTGCAAAATGACTCGGGAAGGGTTTCGAGTCACTGAACACTGAAGGGATTGAGCCAGTGAGCAATCTGACAGAGTGAAAGCCCCAGTCAACCCACCGTTGACTTTATCTTGAGGGGGAATAAACCTTTGTGGATTTAAACCACTAAGAGCTGGGGATTATTTGTTACTGTAGCATGATCCAGCCTATCATAACTAGACAGATCATGACTGAATACATAAGTAAAGATTACAGTTGGGAAAAATAGGTATGCATGTATTTAATATTGCAAACACACTTCCACTCACAACTTACTGACCAAAAATAGTCATAGGCACCACTCAAGACTAACGGGAGGTACAATCCTACTATGTGCACTTGGAGGTGGGGAAAACCAGTAATGTGGTGAACAATATTAATATATCTACACAGAGAAAGATAGAGTCAGAAAGGAAACAGAAAAAAAATATCTCTAAGTGAAAAGATTTAAAAATTTGGTAGCAATCGTAAAAGTAAATACAAATTGTCCAAATATTCACAAATATATATTGATAAAAGAATAAATAACATTTAAAAACAAAAGACAAAAACTACCTTCGGTATGCAAGAATATTTTGAAAGTATGGCCAACATTACTGGTGGCTAGCCAAAATCCATTGTTCTCTCCATTACGAGAAACTTGATTTTACTTATTTATTAATTTTGGGGGTGTCGGAAGGCAACATGTACTTCTAGTTTTACTTCCTATCTTCCTTTTCAGACAAGAGTTGCCATGTGCCATAGCTCTGACCAATAGGAAGCTAGTGGAAGTCACAGGTGGTATTGGGAGACTGGAGGGGTGTGTGTTGGGGGAGGCTGGAGGGGGCATGTGGGGAGGGGGAGACTGGAAAGGCATGTGTGGGAGGCTAGAGAAGTATGTGTTAGGGGAGACTGGAGGGATGTGGGGGCGGCTAGAGAAGTATGTGTTGGGGGAGACTGGAGGGGTGTGTGGAGGGGGAGGCTGGAGGGGTGTGGGGGGAAGGCTGGAGGATGGGTTCAAGGAAAATGGAGCAAGCTCAGCAGGCACAGGCTTTTTGCTTTTGCCCTTTCCCCTCTTCATACCTGGCGCACTTTCCCAATGCTGGAGATGGCACAGACATTTGTGACAATAGGGAAGTAAGCAAGAGATCAAAAGCCCTGAGCTAAGGATAGATGAATGGAAAGAAAGGAGCCTGGATGTAGACTTCTCTTTATAAGAGAAAAATAAAAGTTTTTTTTTTACTAAAGGCACGGTATGATGGATAGTCTTTTAAATGAAGCCAAATATAATCCTTAACAGATACACAGATCAAAAGGAAATGTATTTTTTTAAGATTTTATTTTTAAGTAATCTCTACACCCAATGTGGGACTCGTGGGACCCGAACTTATAACCTGGAGATCAAGAGTCGCATGCTCTAAGACTGAGACAGCCAGATGTCCCAGAAGGAAATGCACTGAAAACACCAAATTAAAATGGGCGAAGTGTATCAACAGGCATCTTTGCTTTCACAGAGGCAAATTAAAATTTATAATAAAATGAGAAAATATATTGATAGAGAGTCTTAGGGAATCACAGTTATGCCTTGCTGGTGGGAGTATAATCTGGTTCAGGGCTGGTGGAGATTGTTTTAGGGAGTACACAGGAAGCTTTTTACAATGTGCTTAAGTTTATGACAAGCAATTCCATTTCTAGATATTTATCCTATGGAAATGCTCAGGATAGGTGTGAAGAGAATGTTCTGAAAAGCTTCACTATAGAAATGAAAATCTGAATACCACTGGCCAAATTAAAAGTCTGTTAAATCCATCAACATCATTTTATCAATGTAAATTTATTATAGAATCTTATACATGAATGTATAAACTAGAGTTGCAATTACCATCACTGAATTAACATACAAAAGTCCATGATATATATGGTTTATATCATTGATAACACACACATGTGCATATATTTAATTTTTATGGAACACAATGGTTCCATAGGCATCTTCTTTTTTTTAATTAAACATGATACCCTGCCATTTTAGGACATTCGCCTTTACCATATTCTTTCTTACCAACTTCCTAGAATTCCTTATCGTCTTTTATGCAGAGTTTTTTACAGTGGTTCATAGTCTTACTTAATCTGCCTTTTTCTTTGTGCTTGTTTCCTTTGCTTTTAAGTTTACTTCCTCCTCTTCACCCTGAGGTCAGCTTTAAACCCATGTTTCATTATTTTCAGAATAGTTTAGTTTTGTATCCCTAATTCTTTCACACTTCTAAAATAAGAATATGGCGGAGGGTAAAAAATTAAGCTAGCTTTCTTTCTTTTTTTCCTATTAGCATATTAACCACTTTTCCTTGCATAGCCCACTGAATGAAATCTGTCTGTACAAATCTTTGTAAGGGCACTTATTAAATTGGCCATAGAAACCAGAAATCTGAGTAAAGTAATATAGCCTCTCAATGTCTCTCCTGGGGGACTTCAGACATATATATCAGTGGTAAGGGTCCCTCCATCACATTTGTAAGATAAAAGCATCCCTTGTTTGTTTGTTTGTTTTCTTTCTACCCATCAATGTCACATGTGATAGAACACTAAATAGCTGCATTTGACTACAACTGGCAGAACAAGATAAAGGGTGGCTTATTCGAACAGATCAAATTGTGGTAAGATTGCCTGTTTCCCCAGTAACTACCTTTCTCAACTCCCTGCTAAAGCTGAAGTGATACCGTAGAAGGGGGGGTGGAAAATCAGAAAAGAAAGAACAAGGCAAGGTAAACTAAGGGAAAAAAAAATAGGATGCCTTTGATCTTTGAAAAGGTTAAGTGCCTTTGGGATCAGAGAACTACAGGGCCAAGTCTTGAGAAACAGCCAGCTGCCACTTGTTTGACCAACTGGACTATTCCAGGTATATTCAGAACTCTCTGTACATTATTCAGAAAATATTCTCCATTGAAATGTGGTGGTATTCTCGTTTTCATTTTCCTGTTCACTTCTAGCCTCATGACTCAACTTTCGACTCGTATGTAGCTGCAATTCTCCCTCTGGCTGCAGAGGTCACCCACGCAAGCCTGAGGTGACCCCAGGAGATACCATTTAGAAGTCTTCTTTCTAACTGAGAGGACTGTCTTAGTGCCAGTAAGCCCGGCATGTAGGTGTGAGGGAGGAGATGTCTTTGAAGTGGCTGAAAGGTCATTTCTCCCCAGACAAGGCTTTCTGAAATTATAGCCTGGGAGAAAAATGGCTGCGTGCCAAATCTAATACATGTTCCAACTCATGGTGCAGCCTCAGAGGTCCAGAAGATAGGAAGAAAAAATAAAATAAATGTACCTTTGTCAACTTTTCTTCTTTTTCCCTTTTGTCTTATTATTTTATTCTACTTGGGGTATTCTACTTCAGTTATCTCGGGAACTGAAAAGGCGTCTTAGAGCTGACCAGCAAAGAAATGTGGATACATAGCAGTGCCATTTTTGACTTGGGTTTATGGATTTTGCTAACTTCAAGTTTAAATCATTAAATTTTACATAACCGAAGTAATAACCAACACAACTGTATTTGTGGGGTTCAAGCAGTGTTCAGTGCATTTAAAGCCATTAAATTTTAGTTCTACTGATATTTTCTATGGCACTACCATGTGACCAGTTACGGTACCTGGAGGAACAAAGAATAAATAAGACATGATTCTTACCTTCTCAAGTATTTCAATCTGGTAGTTTAAGGGGAAAATGTTAAGTTGAGTGTTATATGGGTTAATTAAATATGAATGTTCCTGTTGTTTCAGAGTATCCACTAAGGGCCCCAAACTAAGACTATTAGGGGCTAAGCAACCTCATATTAAGTAAGGTACAAGATTGTATCTGTAGAATTTATAAATTCGGGAAGTCAGTGGCTCAGTTGGTTAAGCATCCAACATTAGCTCATGTCATGCATGATTTCACAGTCTCTGAGTTCGAGCCCCACATCAGGCTGTCTGCTGTCAATGCCGGGTCTGCTTTGGATCCTCTGTCTCCCACTCTCTGCACCTCCCCCCTCTCTCTTGCTCTCTCTCAAAAATAAATAAACATTAAAAAAAAGAAGATAAATGTACATTTACCCTATGACCCAGTAATTATTCTTCTAGTTATTATTCAAAAGAAGTATAAACATATGCCCATACAAAGACTTGTACACAAGTGTGTATAACAGCTTTATTCATGGTAGCTAAAAGCTGAAAATAATGCAAATTTCCATCAACATGTGAATGGATAGACAAAGTATGGTATATCTATAAATGGATCACTACTCAGTAATAAAAAATGAACAAACTACTAAAACATGCAAGAATACATAAATGGTTCACGGAAACATTGTGTTAAGGGAAAGAAGACAAACACAAAGGAATATATACATTCTATGACTCCAGGTATATGATTCTAGAACAGGTAAAAACTAACCAATAATGACAGAAAAGCAGATTAGTGCTTGCCTGGGGATAGATGGGTTGGGGTTTAATTGTCAAGAGGTATGAGGGAACGTTTTTAAGTGTGAAAATATTCTTTGCCTCTGACTATGGTGGTGGTTACAGGTTGGTTCCTATACTCTTCAAATGGGTACATTTTATTATATGTAAAATAGACTTTAATAAAGTTACATTTTTTAAGAGCCAGTTATACCAATATTAGTTCTCCCAATAAGTATAAAAAAGACTAAGAATTCAGTAGAGATTTGAGAAAGGTAGAAGAGTTCTTCAGAGAGAGAGAATGTTTTAGAGGTAAGGGAGGAGAGGTGTTCATTCACCATAAGTGGTCAGGGACTTCGAATGAACCCCTCAGATAACCTGACATATATTCCCTAGAAACTGTGGAATAAAATGGCTGGTACCTTATGACTAAAACATCTCAATCTGACAAGAAAAATAGAGTGTTTTCCTGAGCTGTGGAATGAAGAGACCGGAGTGCTCTGAGAAGGGTTTGCACTTCCAAAATGCAAGGATGTGTGTTTGCATCCTGAAGGCCAGGATCAAGGTCAAGGATGTGTGTTTGCATCCTGAAGGCCAGATGTAGGCCCAGAAGGGAGCTAGATGTGCGTGGTCTTAAAAATAGCTCTATCCATCAGGACCTGTGAGAGGATTGGGCCACAGGAAGTCAGTGGCTGGGGTAAGGGACAGTATTAAGTAGTTATCTTGAAAACGCTGCTGTCAGTGGAATGTTTTGTAAGCTTTAAGAGTCTGTAAGAACCCACAAAAATGCCTTACAAATAAGCAAGGTTTGTTTCAAAGGGAGTTGATTTTTCTCAGAAGGCACTAGAGTATAAAGTGTGCTTCACAAGTAAGGTGCATCTGTCCCTTATCTTTCCTTCCACCAACTGGCCAACCACTGAAGGAGCCAGGAGCGGTAAAATATAGGAGAGAGAAGAAGAGAGGAGCAAGCTAGAAAGTTGAGACCCACTCTCTACTATGAGGCCTAGACCAGAGGGTGGGGTAGTTTTAAATGTAGTAAGAAATTGCAACTTTGACATGAGGGGGCACTGGAATTTTTAATGACTTAAAAAATAAACTTAATAAAATTAATAATAATAATCACTGGAATAGCTCATGAAATTCAGCCAGCCCCTGCCTACAGTGTTTGGAAAACAAGAGTTCACAGAGTAGCGTGAATGGGACAGTGGTGAAAAAACAAAAGCAATTGCTTTCCAGTTGTATCTTCAGGATCCTGATCCGGTTAAAATAAAAACTTTACTATAATATTAAAAACAATTACTTCTGGGAATAAATGTCATCTGACTAGCTTTCTCCGTGCTATCTCTCCCAAGTATTATAAAAAATACTTGCGGGGCCTGGGTGGCTCAGTCGGTTAAATGTCCGACTTTGGCTCAGGTCATGATCTCACAGTTTGTGGGTTTGAACTCCATGTGGGGCTCTGTGCTGACAGCTCAGAGCCTGGAGCCTGCTTCAGACTGTGTCTCCCTCTCTCTCTGCCCCTCCACGGCTCTTGCTTTGTCTCTCTCTCTCTCTCAAAAGTAAATAAACATTAAAAAAATACTCATGTGGCAGGTATAAGTCTTCCATTCACAAACATAAACTATTTTGTGTATGCAAGCCCAAATCTGCTCAATGCGCACTTTCATGATAATTATGGAGGCTCAATGTTGCCAATTCAGTGTATTGGGGAAGGGATATAAGGGACCTCAAAGAATTTGAGGAAGCTATCCAAGAAGGTAAAGATCTTAGATACTGAGGAATGAGACAAAGGTGGACCAAATTCTGCCCTTGATCTCCACTACAGTAGGACGGCATCTGCTGCTGCTACACTGAAGCACATCGTGGCTTTTGGTTGCATGGTCCATACAGGCGAAGTTCACTCTCAGTTTCACTTTTTTTTTTAAAGTTTACTTATTTATTTTGAGAGAGAGAGAGGGAGAGGGCATGCAAGCAGGGGAGGGGCAGAGAGAGACTCTCATGCAGCCTCTGAGCTGTCAGTGCAGAGCCCCACGTGGTGCTCAATCTCACGAAACTCAAGATCATGACCTGAGCCTAAATCAACAGACCCTTAACTGACTGAGCCACCCGCACGGCCCTCAGCTTAACTTCCAATATAGACAGTTACACCAAACAGATAAATGGCTATGACAGGAACTTTCTCTTGACCTTGCATTATTAAGATGTTAGGAAGTCCCATTAAGTCAGATGATGATGTACATAAAAATGATTTTGAACTATGAAGCACTGTATTTTGATCTGGTAGATAATCATTACCCTGAATCATGTTTTGCTACCAAGAATAAAAATGAAATCCTGATCCTTCTTATATTTTTATTTTCAGAGATTTATTTTAGTTCTACAAAGATTACCTCACACACACACACACACACACACACACGTGGAAATTCTTTTTCCGAAATTGGAAAATGAGCCAAACCTGCAGGACCTCCCTCTGGCCTTTCAAAATAGTAGCTGTTGGCCAAATGTTACCTCCATCATCCTCTCCCTCCTCCCCCTACCTGGCCCAGAACACACTGGTGCCAAAGACTGATTCCTATGGCTCCTAACAGGTCTGGCCAACCCAGGACTCCAGCTGAAGTGAATAGTGGAACAGTTAGCCTTCGCACATGACATTTCCTCCTGCCAGCTGTAAACAGCTAGTCAAGGTGAGCAGGACAGGCTGACTTTAGGAGAGACAGTGACATCAGTATGCCAATAGTTCCCTCCTTCCCTCTCTCTCTCTCTCTCTTTGTTTCTCTTTTCTTTCTTTCTCAGTTCGAGTGTATGCGTGTGTGTGTGAAAAATAGACAGCCAGCAGCAGCTACGTGAGCTGGGAAAACGACTCTGGCCGAGAAAAAGGAAACAAGGGCAAGGATCTCTACGTCTCATATGAATATGAGATATACGTATTCGGTGTGTGTACAGTATGTGTATAATACATTTTATATTATAATAATAGTCATTTTTATAATTAATTTTGTTATTCATACAGTAATATGATTTGCCTATTAAGGTTGTTAAATCGTATGAGTATATAAATTTATATTTAAATTATAAATCAATTTATAATTTAAAGATATATATACATAACATATAAAATGACTATATGTTATAAAGTAAATGCATACTTACTAAAATATACTAAATAGTAAAAACATGGACGATTATAGCAACTACGACGTCTGGACCAATAGTAGCGGTGTCGATAAATAATAGCTATTTTGAATTCAGCTAATTTTCCTGCTAAGAGATTTACATACATTATTTCATGTAATCCTTACAATAATCCTATGAAGGACTAGCATTTTCCTCATTTACATAGCTGGAGAAACCAACCTTTAGAGATGTGAGGTAACTTGGTCAAGGTCACTCGATATGTAAGTGGTAAATGTTGGATTAAAACACAAATCTTCTTAACTCCAAAATCCTCTGCTCTTATCGCCAAAGGAGGTCAAATCCTTCAGTGGAACCATCCCTTACTACTTGGCTGCCATTTTCTTCTCACGTTAGGAAAGGCAAATTTATTTTTGGTCATTTGACTAGATGGATTTTCTAAAGTCACAAGAAGGAAAATACCACTCGCCAGAGTAAATAGAGATCAAGAAACCCCCAAACTTCATTCTTTTCAAGAAATTAAGTCCACATTGAGCAATGTAGTCAAATATTTTTGCCTGATACAATCTTTTCTGGGCATCAATGACAAGAAAGCATTTTGAAGGACAAAAAAAGTGGCAGACCATTCACAAAAACTCTTGGGCTATTGGTGTTATTTACCCTTCCAAGGAATACCAATATACACAGAGCAGCTCAAGGATTTAACCACTCAGAGCCATCCGAATCCAGGAATGGTAACTACACATGTTTCAAATGGCCAATTAAGGATGAAAAGACACAAATACCTGTTTTATTAAAATGCCAATTATATTCTTTTGCTTATTTTAAGAAATAAGATAAAATCATAAGGTGATATTTCAATAGATGTTCCCATACTTTTGCCCATTTTCTATTGGTTCGTTTAGTCCTGTCCATTTCAGAGAGTCATTTATAAATTCTTCTATATAGCATGTTTGCCCCAAATCTATTATTTGTTTACTGTTTTTTAAAATAATATCTCCCTTGATAGACAAAAGAGTTAAATATTTTTTGCCTAAAACATCTATTATATGCTTTAAAATCATTTGTGGGTTCTTGTTTAAAATGATCTCATGTGAAATTGTTACTACTTTGATTTTTCTTCTAAATATTGATTACTGGGGTATCTTGGGTGGCTCAGTTGCTTAAGTGTCTGACTCCTGATTTTGGCTCAGGTCCTGATCTCACAGTTCTTGGGATCAAGCCCCACGTCAGGCTCCACACTGACAGTACAGAGCCTGATCGGGATTCTCTCTCTCTGCCCATCCCCTGCTCACAATATCTCTCTAAAAATAAATAAACAGTAAAAATGTTGATTACTTAATTTTTTATGTATTCAATGATTTAATTCATCTGAGATTTATTTTGCATGCAATATACAAGAGAGGACCAACTAATATTGTCCAAGATGCATTGTGAGGTGTGTCAGCACTAATTATGAAACATTATCTTCCCAATGAATTGCTATGCCACTTTCAGTATATATCAAATGACTGGAGTTCCTTTTTGATCTTTTCTATTATTTTATGTTTTTGAATTTATTCAATATTATGTTACACAGGTTCATTTAATCAGGGCAGATTTGTTGTACGTTCTGACAGTTGACATAGCAAATTTTCTGTCACAATTGTTTTGAATTCTTTCTTTAGTTATTCCTAGGCCTTCGTTCTATATAAATTTTAAAATTATTTTCCTAATTAACAATAACCTTTGGGGATTCTAATTGCAGTTGAATCACACTTACATATTAACTATGGAAGATTGACACTTCTATGACATTTTTACTGACAATTTTTGCTCTACAAAAATCTGAAATATATTCCTATTTTTTCCAAACCTCTGTGTCCTTTAACAATATTTATAGTTTTCATTATATATATATCTTTCTCCATTCTTGTTACATCTATTACTAAATGTTTTTCTCTTAGGAATATATTTATAATATATAAAATGAAAATTAACACATAATATATATTACAATATATAATATAATAAAATAAAATTGATAATTAATTTACAATTAAATATGTTTATAGTTTACTGAAACAAATGAAGGCCACCTTATATTTTTTATTACATATGTCCTGTTCCACTTTTATTAAATTTATTCCTACATATTTTGCTTTTTTGTATGTTCCTCTCATAATGACTTATTTTCCCATTTTAATTTCTAGATACTTGTTGTTGGTTTTTGAATATTTATCTTATATTAGGCAAACTTACCACATTCTCTTAACAATTCTCATTCATTTCCTTTACACAGTAAAAAATATAATTTTTTCAATGTTAATACCAGTTGCTTATATTCTTCTCTCCTTAGATCTTCTAAGACAATGATGAATATCAATGGGGACAAGAACATACCTATCTAGTTCTTGATCTTAATTTAAATAATTTTACTCTTTTTGTATTTTTGCTTTTACCTAAATAGCCTTTATAAAATACAGTTTTCTTCCTAGCTTATCTTATCTCTTTCTTAGGTTTGCTGTTAAATTTTATTAAAGGTGTTTTAATATATTTTTGATTTGATCATATGAGTTTCTCATTTAATTTATGGATTTGGGGTTATTAAATTCTTTTTGCATTCCTGTTAAAAAAATCTGCTTGGCCAGAGTGTATTATATACTTTATATATTAATGAATTCTATATGCTGAAATCTTATTTAGAATTTTTTTTTATCTATTAGGTGGAACCACATGAAATTGCTAATTTTATAGCTCAAAAATAGTAAAAAATCAGCAATTACATATAATAAAATCTAATATGTTCATACATGAGATTGGTCTATCATTTTCTTTTTTGTGTGAATATGGCTAAAATTACTCAGATTTCAGAAAATAAGGAGTTATCTTTTATAGTAATTTTAAAGTAATAATACTCTTACTTTATTTTATATTTTTAATAGATTTTTGAATAAGTAATGAATAGTATGGAGTATTCACAACATACCAAGTTTGAAACATAAAAATTAACTTGTTTTTACCCCTGAGCAAGTACTATTATAGGTTTCTTTTATTTATTTATTTATTTTATTTTTTTTCCCCAAGAGATAATTATATAAACATAAATGAAAGAGACACTTTACTCTTTGGCACTTTAATTTTCCCACTTAACAATACTACTTGTGGGGTGCCTGGGTGACTCAGTCAGTTTATCTGCTGACTCTTGATTTTGGCTCAGGTCATGATCTCATGGTTCGTGTGATCTAGTGCCTGCATCAGGCTCCGCATTGACAGTATGGAGGCTGCTTGGAATTCTCTCTCCATCTCTCTCTTCCCTTCCCGTACTCACATTCTCTCTCTCTCTCCCTCTCAAAATAAATACATAAACTTTAAAAAAGTAAAAAAAAACCCCAACACTATTTCTTGTATATAGAATGTCTTTATTCATTTTAGTACCTGCAAAACATTTCAATATACTGGTGTAGCAAAATTATTTTGGCTCGCCTTATAATGCCAGAAATTTGTGTTGTTTCATAACTCTTGTTGTTGCTACAATGTAGTATTTAATACCTTTGCCCAAATAGCATTTTCTACATGTCAGAGAATATTTGAAAGATAAATTCCTAGAAGTGGAATCAGCATATCAAAGTACCTAGGCATTTCACATATGGAATAGCTAGTTATTAGTGGATCCTGGGTTAGGAATCAGATCCCCAGATTTCTCTACAGTGGTATTTCAAACGTGAAAAATAGATTCTTCCTTGATGAATTAGGATCTTGCTTGGGACAAGAAATCAAGGCTAGGATTTCTTTGAGGTTGGGAAAAGATCCCTCTTAAGGCAAACTCTCCCCCTCCACCCTTGGTCCTCTGAATATACCAGTGAGGTGAGAAACAGGGTAGAAGTTCTGACCAATGACCAGTAGATTAAGGCTGGGGTGTTGTGGGGGTGCACTGAGGAAGGTCTAGTTATCTTCAGGTATCAAAACTTAGAAACTTGTTAAAAGGGGTTAGCTGTTCCATGCAGTTGAGTGGTTTGTGCCTCATAGAACAATCACCTTTGGAGTAGTCAAGTCAGGATGGTGGAGCATAGGAAAATAAGTTGATAATTGAAGGTTTTCCTGAAATCAGATCTAATAATAGAATAAACAGGAGATGGTTTTTTATGTTTGTTTTCTTATTTTTACCTTTCTCTCATATCTTTTCCCTTAAATCGCTCTTGGTATTTCAGTTCTAAGTGTGAATATTTAGTTGGAATTTTTCCAATGAGACCAGAGCCATCTTGCTTTAGAAGACCAGTGTTTTGTTTTTTTTTTTTCTTTCGTGTTAGTCCTTAATGTAAGCAAAGATATTTTGCTTCTGCTCTGTCATGGCTTCTCTTACTAGGTTGACCTACTTTGTGCCAATAGCCAGAAGATGTTCTTTTTCCTTCTTCTTCCTCTGTTTTTCTCCAGCAGTGCAGCAATGGTCTTAATGTGCTATTGTGTTTTAATAGTCAATTTGGCTGACTATTAAAATAAAATAGTAGACTGTAAAACTACTGCATAGATGAACACCCTCCAAGTGGTAGATCTCAAGGAAATGGTGTTCTTTTTAAGGGATGACAGAGG
The DNA here is from genome assembly GCF_046562875.1 of Panthera onca. Lineage (NCBI taxonomy): Eukaryota > Metazoa > Chordata > Mammalia > Carnivora > Felidae > Panthera > Panthera onca. Next base: position 146,026,171 of record NC_138347.1, read on the forward strand.
GCACAAAATTTGATAGGGGAGGAGAGGTACTCTGACAGTCCTGTCATCACCCTAAATTTTAGTTTATTTACCTTTCATGCTGATTTCTGTTTGTTTGCTGAGATACTTGTTTCACATGTTATGGACAAATTACTGATACTTATTAAAATATAAAGAAGACTTTATTCAAGGCTATTGTGATGGGGTATTGCAATAGAGGAGAAAGATGGGGTTCAAGTCCGAACACAACAAAGACAGCCAGGCATTTATAGCCAAGAAGTACAGTAAAGAGTCAGGGTCTGGAAAATTGCTAAGAGAAGATGCCAAGCATTAGGAAGATTCTTGCTAAACTGATGTAACATGATTCTTGTGAAAGACAGATCAAGGACTTGGAAATCAAAGGCAGAAGTTGGAGTTGTGATAAAGAACTTGATCAAATATCAAGGTTGATCAGATATCAAGGATGGGAGATGTCTTAGCAGGGTTCCTTGTGCTGGAGAGGTTTAGAATACTCCACCAAAATATTGCTAGAACTGATTCATGAATTCAGTAAAGTCGCAGGATATAAAATCAATGTATAGAAATCTATTTCATTTTTATACATCAATAATGAAGCAGCAGAAAGAGAAATCAAGGAATTGACCCCATTTGCAATTGCACCAAAAACAATAAAATACATAGGAATAACCCTAACCAAAGAGGTAAAAGATATGTACTCCGAAAACTACAGAAACTTACGAAAGTAATTGTAGAGGACACAAAAAATGGGAAAACATTCCATGCTCATGGATTGGAAGAACAAACACTGTTAAAATGTTTACACTATCCAAAGCAATCCATGCATTTAATGCAATCCCTGTCAAAATACCACCAGCATTTTTCACAAGCGTAGAATAAACAATCCTAAAATTTGTATGGAACCAATATTAAAAAAAAAAAAAATTCCTTCACATCCGTCATTTCTCCCAAGTGGTAATTTTAGGCCCGTAAGAACTCTCAGGGTAAAATGCTTGAGCAAGATATGTCCAATGGAGTAATGCAACAATAGTGTTAGGGAAACAGCTTACATCCTGAGAAGAGAATGGGCTTTTGGTCTCCTATAAATCATATCATTTAGGCTGCTGCCTCGTATGTGAATTTACTAACTTGACCCTGACCCAAGGTTCTTGGAAGCTTTATCTCAGAAAAGATTAGGCAGTTGGAAACCTCCAGGAAGATCATTTTATACCTGCATCCTTGCTCTTTTTCTTTAAAATTCTGGCCCAGGTCATGGTGAATAATTTTATTAATGTATTGTTTGATCCGGTTGGCTAATATCTTGTTGATGATTTTTGCATCCATGTTCATCAGGGAAATTTGTCGATAGTTCTCCTTTTTAGTGGGGTCTGATGCAGGGCTTGTTCAATATCCACAAAACAATTAACATGATTCATCACATCAATAAAAGAAAGGACAAGAACCACATGATCCTCTCAATAGATGCAGAGAAAGCATTTGACAAAATACAGCAACCTTTCTTGATAAAAACCCTCAAGAAAGTAGGGATAGAAGGATCATACCTCAAGATCATAAAAGCCATATATGAAAGACTCAGCACTAATATCATCCTCAATGGGGAAAAACTGAGAGATTTCCCCCTAAGGTCAGGAACAAGACAGGGATGTCCACTCTTGCCAGTGTTATTCAACATAGTATTGGAAGTCTTAGCCTCTGCAATCAGACAACACAAAGAAATAAAAGGCATCCAAGTCGGCCAGGAGGAGGTCAAACTTTCACTCTTCACAGATGACATGATACTCGATATGGAAAACCCAAAAGATTCCACCAAAAAACTGCTAGAACTGATCCATGAATTCAGCAAAGTTTCAGGATATAAAATCAATGCACAGAAAGTGGTTGCATTCCTATACACCAACAATGAAGCAACAGAAAGAGAAATCGAGGAATCGGTCCCATTTACAGTTGCACCAAAACACATAAAATACCTAGGAGTGAATCTAACCAAAGAGGTGAAAAATCTGTACACTGAAAATTATAGAAAGCTTGTGAAAGAAATTGAAGAAGACACAAAGAAATGGAAAAAGATTCCATGCTTCTGGATACGAAGAACAAATATTGTTAAAATGTCAATACTACCCAAAGCAATCTCCATATTCAATGCAATCCCTATCAAAGTAACACCAGCATTCTTCACAGAGCTAGAACAAATAATCCTAAAATTTATATGGAACCAGAAAAGACCCCGAAAAGAATCTTGAAAAAGAAAACCAAAGCAGGAGTCATCACAATCCCAGACTTCAAGCTATACTACAAAGCAGTAATCATCAAGACAGTATGGTACTGGCACAAGAACAGACACTCAGATCAATGGAATAGAATAGGGAACCCAGAAATGGACCCACAAATGTATGGCCAACTAATCTTTGACAAAGCAGGAAAGAATATCCAATGGAATAAAGGCAGTCTCTTCAGCAAGGGGTGCTGGGAAAACTGGACAGCGACATGCAGAAGAATGAACCTGGACCACTTTCTTACACCATACACAAAAATAAACTCAAAATGGATCAAAGACCTCAATGTAAGACAGGAAGCCATCAAAATCCTTGAGGAGAAAGCAGGCAAAAACCTCTTTGACCTTGGCCGCAGCAACTTCTTACTCAACACGTATCCGGAGGCAAGGGAAACAAAAGCAAAAATGAACTACTGGGACCTCATCAAAATAAAAAGCTTCTGCACAGCGAAGGAAACAATCAGCAAAACTAAAAGGCAACCGACAGAATGGGAGAAGATATTTGCAAACAACCTATCAGATAAAGTGTTAGTATCCAAAATCTACAAAGAACTCATGAAACTCAACACCCAAAACACAAATAATCCAGTGAAGAAATGGGCAAAAGACATGAATAGACACTTCTCCAAAGAAGACATCCAGATGGCCAACTGACACATGAAAAGATGCTCAACATCACTCATCAGCAGGGAAATACGGATCGAAACCACGATGAGATACCACCTCACACCTGTCAGAATGGCTACCATTAACAACTCAGGCAACAACAGATGTTGGCGAGGATGTGGAGAGAGAGGATCTCTTTTGCATTGTTGGTGGTAATGCAAACTGGTGCAGCCACTATGGAAAACAGTATGGAGGTTCCTCAAAAAATTAAAAAATAGAACTACCCTACGACCCAGCAATTGCACTACTAGGCATTTATCCACGGGATACAGGTGTGCTGTTTCAAAGGGACACATGCACCCCCATGTTTATAGCAGCACTATCAACAATAGCCAAAGTATGGAAAGAGCCCAAATGTCCATCAACAGATGAATGGATAAAGAAGATGTGGTGTATATATACAATGGAGTATTACTCGGCAATCAAAAAGAACGAAATCTTGTCATTTGCAACTACGTGGATAGAACTGGACGGTATTATGCTAAGTGAAATTAGTCAGAGAAAGACAAAAATCATATGACTTCACTCATATGAGGACTTTAAGAGACAAAACAGATGAACATAAGGGAAGGGAAACAAAAATAATATAAAAACAGGGAGGGGGACAAAACAGAAGAGACTCATAAATATGGAGAACAAACAGAGGGTTGCTGGAGGGGTTGGGGGAGGAGGGATGGGCTAAATGAGTAAGGGACATTAAGGAATCTACTCCTGAAATCATTGCTTCACTATATGCTGACTAATTTGGATGTAAATTTTAAAAAATAAAAAATAAAGTTAAAAAAAAAAAAGAACTTCCAGGAGGATGGATTCAGTGATGCGATCACAAAAAAAAAGAAAAAGAAACAAATAAAATTTTGGCCCAGGTAATACCGTATCAAGAGCTAATGAAAATAAAGAACCTGGGAAGTTCTAGACAAGTTCACACTTGCTAACTCTGAAATTAACTGGCTAGCTTTTTTTTGGGGGGGGGGGGGGAGAATATTTTTCTGAGTTTTAATCTGCAGTCTCTCAAGTCTAAATTTCATTGTGATGCAAGGGGTTGCATTGAGTAAATCTATAAGCCAGGCTCTAAAACAGAAGCTCTCATAGAGCTTATGTATGTGAAGTCATATTAATTTATGTAGAGCTATGTTTATTTATGCTCAGTGAATAAATGCTAACTATAAATCTCAAAAAAGGTTCAAGCCATGAGGAGCAGCTTTGGATGTGTTCACAGTTTACATCCTAAGAATATGCCCTTCTTTTAGAGACTGAAAATGTTCAGATTTGCTGTGCCTGTGCCTCTCTGCACAACCCACTTTCCATGAATAGTTCTCGGACAACTATGGTCCCCTTGAGATTAGAGAACATGAAAGTTCAACACAAAGTTCAACACCACACTGGAAATGTCAGTCCTAGAGTTGGAGTCAGGAAGAGAACTTGAAAGCAACCATGGAAGATTCCACCAGCTGATGGTGACACCCCCAAAGCCCCTGTGGGCTGGAGAGAATTCCCACTGTCTGCTTAAAGCACACCGTTGCTTCCTCACCCCACCGCAGAAAGAGTCAACTCTGCACAGTGATGAAATGCTAACAGGCTAATGGGATTTGTAAACTGAAGAGAAAGGATATGGCTTCTCCTATACAAAGTGCTACCCATGTGCTCCTGAGAGACTTAGCAGTCAGCAGTTGCCAGAGAGGGCGCTTTCAGGCTGTGCTCCATCTCCTTTAATCACAGTAAGATGAAAACCGCAGAAGACAAAGAGTAGAGGGTAAGTCCAAACCTTCCCCTTGGCTTCTATTTCCTACTAAATAGCCATAGATTAGTGGTTCTGCCTCCAACACTTGGCTTCAAGGAGGGAACTCTTCAGTTCTCAATGTGGTCTTAAAGCCCAGGGCTGGCACTTGCCACTTACTGATTGGAAATAGATACCATGCGACTGTGCCCAAAGCAGACCACAGAGCCCCTCTAGATCCCTATTCCAGCCAAGGGCGAGCCTGTTTCTGATAGAAATTGCAGGGATTGCCCTGAAATGCAATTATAACTCCCTTTTCTGTATTCAAATATTCTTCCCTACTTTATCAAAAAGTTCAAACAAATAACACTATACAGACTTTAAGCAGGATATTTGCTGATGTTATACAACTTCCTTCAGGAAATAATGCAGCGTCTGTTTAAAAAAAAAAAAAATAGCACAACGGCAATGATATAACTCACTCTGAGAATAAAGAAGAAAACTCTGAATCCCATTTGTTGACGTGAGATAGAAAAAAATCACCCGAGGGTCCCAGATGCCTCAAGCCCCTCCTATGGGAACCCTCCTAAATCTTCCAGAAAAAAAAAAATATTACCAATTCTATTATGAGGAGAAAATATGGAAAACAGTAACCTAACAGATTAATGAAATAAAAGTTTAAGACCTCTGAGGAATGCTAAATGATTTTGTAATTTTTAAGCTTCCTCTTCCCTCTCAGGTCTAAAATGTCCTTAAGAAGAGATCTACATATATAAAAAGGTGATTTCAGAATTGAAGGAAACCAGTTCAAAAAAAATTTTTTTTAATGTTTATTTTTGAGAGAGACAGAGACAGAATGTGAGTGGGTTGGGGCAGAGAGAAAGGGAGACACAGAATCGGAAGCTGGCTCCAGGCTCCGAGCCATCAGCACAGAGCCCGATGCGGGGCTCAAGCTCGCAGAGCTGTGAGATCAGGACCTGAGCCGAAGTCAGTCGCTCAACCAACTGAGCCACGCAGGCACCTCTGAAGGAAATCAGTCAAAAAAGAGGAGGAGCCTTTGAGGGTAAGCGGTCTGAGGACACTCCAGACTTCCTTTCAGTAAAATGGATGGTGAAGAAATAGCATAGGTGGACACAGCAAGGGATTGGATTCGGTTACTTCTAGTGGCAGCAGTTACTATATAAACCGTTTTTGGTTCTGACTTTCCTTCTGCAACAAATGTAGCTACTCTCTTCTATCTCTAGTGTAATGGACCCAAACATACCCTACTCCTTCTCCAGGGACTGGCACATAAATGATGATGACATAAAGTCTGAAACAACACTTCCTGCGGCCATCTGATTGGTCTTAAAATTGAGTAAGGGAGCAAATGAGGTATGTCCTGTCTGTAGGGTACGGGGTACTTGTTGAGGCGGGGCATCTCCAAGGGCTCAAGGGTATGAAAGAGTGGCAGATCAAGTTTCATCTTGATTCGGGGTCCAGACTCTCCTTTTTTTTTTTTTTTTTTTTTTAAATAAGGTTGTTTGTTTATTTAAAGGGAGAGCGCGCATGAGTGTGTGTATGGAGGAGGGACAGAGAGAGACAAAGAGACAAGGGAGAATCCCAAGCAGGCTCCACACCCAGAGCCCCACCTGGGGCTCCATCTCATGACCACAAGATCACAACCTGAGGTGATATCGCGAATCGGTTGCTCAACCAACGGAGCCACCCGGGTGCCCCTCCTTCGATTTTTTAGACCCCCAATCCTGCTACATCTTTCTCAAACAATTTAATTGGATTGCCACTAATTGAAGACTTCCTATTTGACACGTTACAGACCTTGTTTATAGATTGTCTTGAGATGTAGGGACCTCTTAGCATTGTAACTTCCCTGTTGCTGACCCCTAAGCTGTCCTAGGAAATGTCCTAGACCTTTCTCTAGACAACTATCTTCATGGGGCTTTCAAATTTCTGAGAGGATTAGGTATCTTCTTGCAAAGGAAAAAATCCCATGCTTCAACATGGGGTGGTTTTTCAACACTTTTTGTCATTAATAGAGAGAAAATGGGTCTTTTTTCCCCCCAAAATTAATTTACTAATTTAATTAACATATCCATCAACGTTCAAACATCAATCAAATGGTTCAAATAAAAAACATTAATAAGGGGCGCCTGGGTGGCTCAGTCGGTTAAGCAGCCATCTTCGGCCCAGGTCATGATCTTGCGGTCCGTGAGTTGGAGCCCGCGTCAGTCTCTGTGCTGACAGCTCGGAGCATGGAGCCTGTTTCAGATTCTGTGTCTCCCTCTCTCTGACCCTCCCCCGTTCATGCTTTGTCTCTCTCTGTCTCAAAAATAAATAAACGCTAAAAAAAAGAAAAAAAATTTAAAAAAAAAACATTAATGAAAGGACCACTTTCAAAAGTGTGGACTGGGGTACAAACAATAAAAAAAATAATAAAGCAATGATATGACAATCATAATAAAGGCTGTTGCCACCACTAGGATTGAGGAAAAAAAAGGATAAAAGACAGTATTACCAGGACCCAGTGAGTGTGGGCACCATGGAGGAGCCATGGAAAAAGGCAGAGAAGAACAGAGAGTGGACATGGGCTAGGCAGTACAGGGAGGATTAGAAAGTAACCAGCACAGGGGGGCCTGGGTGGCTCAGTCGGTGAAGCGTCCGTCTTCGGCTCAGGTCACGATCTCACGGTTTGTGGGTTTGAGCCCCACATCAGGCTCTGTGCTGACAGCTCAGAGCCTGGACCCTGCTTCTGATTCCGTCTCTCCCTCTCTCTCTGCCCCTCCCCTGCTCATGCTGTCTCTCTGTCTCTCAAAAATAAATAAATGTAAAAAAAAAAAAATTTTTTTTTTTTTTTAAAGAAAGTAACCAGCACAACCAGCTAACTCAACAACAGCAAAAAAATCTAACCGGACAGTGACAACCTGCTACAGTTCTTTTCCCTCTTGTCTGAAGCGTATTTTCTCTTTTGTGTTTAAATTTCGGTGAATTTACATCAGCAAAGTTCAACAATTATATGTTTGGTGAGTACTCTTTTACATGCAAGACTTGGCACCAGGCTTTGCAATATAGTGTTTCTATCATCAGAGAGTCTGTTGTCAATGGATAGAAGCAAAGAACACATTGTTGTTTACAAAATGTTGATGGTTTTATGTTCCTTAAAATGAATGCAAGATCTATGGAGGTTTAAACAAGAGGGAAAATCCCATTAGCTTGGTAGGGATGCAGATAATCTCAATGGATAAATAGGGATTTTAAAAGACTTTTTGATGTGTTGGCATGATTCTGAGAGGCAGGGTATGGACTAATAGGACATTCCTAAAAGAGGTAAGAGAAAAGCAGAAATATGTAAGCCAATTTTGGGAAACAGTGAATGACCTCAAGTCCAAAGACGAGTAGGTGATAAGCCTAAGAGATTGGCTTTGACTAGATCATGGAAAGTAGAGAAACCAAGATAGTGATTTTGGAAAGAAAGATAATGGTAGGAAAAATTAATGAAATTTGTTTTATCTGAGTCTTGAGTTGTCCTGACCATTTCTATTTCACACTATAAAAGAAATCAAGCAGATCTAAGTCTATACTAATTCCAGAAAGCAAGAACCATGAGCAAAAAATATAGAAGGCATATTCAGACCAGTATGAAGAAACATTTTCTAACCAGCCTTCCAAATGCAATAGGTGCCTCGAAAATAGGATTTGGAATGTTCGAAGCAGAAGAAGCCAATCACATATAAAGACTGATGCAGAGCTCTTTCCTTAGCTCAAAAAATTGAAGAGATAGCCTTTGGGATTCCTTCCAACATTGCATTTCTGTCAGAGAACAAGATACAAATTATATAGTAGTGAAATTTTAAAATCTGAATATTTTATAGCCCTAATGGATGATAAATCAGAGAAAAGAAGCATAAAGAATATTTATATATTTGCTTCTTACTGAAGAAAGTTTAGGAGTGAGTGTAAGTTGAAGGGCACAGAGTCCTGAGAAAAGAAAGTGGCATCTTAAACAAGAAAACCTGAGTAAGAATCTTTTTCTCTCTTCACTTATACTTTTGGTGAGGCTGAAACAGATAATATGTCTGAGCCTCCTTTGTCTCCTATGTAAGGCAAGATTACAATCACATTCTCACAGGCTTTGGGGAGGAATGAAAAGAAGTGATATATGTACATTTTCTGCTACGTAATAGTTACATAATAAATGTTAGTTTGCATGTGTTAAATTTTAAAGATGTTTGGACACAAATTTTCTATGTTAAATCATATAGCAAAACTGCAAATTTAATAAGAAAGGGTTTATTTATTTTATTGAATGATATTTATTTATTTTATGAATGATAGGAATACTTATTCATTTTATGAATGATAGGAATGCTTGTAAAAGTAAAATTAAACATTTAGGAATATTTTTGGTTAAAAGAAGTGATACTGTGCAATAAATTGAGACTATGCCAAATCGAAAATACGTACCTATTTTAAACAGCTTGCAAAATACAACTGGTTCAGTCTATCACACCTTCTTAGTGTCTCAATGATGAAAAACCTACTTAACATCTTCACCTGGTTAAGAGTTGAAATCTGCTAATTAACTCCGGTAATTAAGACTTCCAATGTTTGCTAAGAAAGGGGACCTATTGTACCTGTGCTCCTGACATTTCAAATAGCAGCTCTGTAGCTCTTTCGAGTTTCAAGAAAGAGAATTTTTATTTTAATGAGTGGATTTTGAAAACTCAGGAAAATATGCCCAAGCTAATGCATAAGTACAGGAGAATGCAACCAATTTTTATTTTGCATTTTTCCCTGAAATAGAAGTCACAAATGAATCAGTTAGCCAGGCAATCAATCAAACAAATAAGCAAGCAAAAAACAAGTAATACAACTGAAGAAAGTAAAATTCAAATTTTTCCAATGTTCAAGTCTAAGCTTTTATTGCCAATATTGTTCCTGGAATTTTATTTTTTTTCATGTTTATTTATTTATTTCGAAAGAGAGAGGGAAAGAGAGAGAGTGCACACACACAAACAGGGGAGAGACAGAGAGAGAGGGAGAGATAGAATCCCAAGCAGGTTCTGTGCTGTCAGCACAGAGCGCGATGTGGGGCTCAAACTCACAAACCATGAGATCATGACCTGAGTCGAAATCAAAAGTCGGATGCTCAACAGATCAAGCCACCTGGGCGCCACCAGAGCATTTTGAAACTCCACTTATGATCTCAGATATAGCAGCATTTTTTCCACAATTAATTTCCAGCCTGCTCTTGTTTGAGGCAATATATTTAGGTAAATAGAACATGGGACTAAAATTTGCAACTCTTTTATTCTCCACATCTAATCATTCACCAGGATTGGTCATTTCTTTCCCATAAATGACACTGAATTGGCCACCACTGCTACTGCCTTCCTACAGGCTCTCATTTCTGACCATTGCTACTCATTGACTCCACAGGGGACATCTTTAAAATTGCTACTTACTGGCTCCGCAGGGGACATCTTTAAAATTTAGATATGGCCATATCGCTACAAGACTGCTTAAAAAGATAGCTTTGATGATTCCAACTTTTTAAAGTTTAGAGCATAGCAAAGAGACCCTTCATGATTGGACTTTATCAGTTGCGTGAGTGCCCACAGCCTTGCATGAGTTCCACACCACAGGCACATAATCAGAGCTATTTCACACTGTTTATGTACTCTTTATCGTTACACGTTGTCGTTTGCCTCTCTGCCTTTACACATGCCATTCTCTGTGCATCATTCTCACACCCACCATCCCTGGCTAGCTCCTATTATCCCAGGACTCAATTTAGACATCACTTCCTGTGGGAAACCTTCCTAGAATTCTCTAGATTTGATTTCATGGTTTTTACCTGCATTGTAGCTGTTTTCTACTTGCCTACTTTACCCTTGAATTGCATTCCTAGGAGGTTCATCTTGGCCTCCACGTTTCTACCCCTCGTGCTCATTACAAATCAGTCATACAATAAATGGTTGTTGAATGAATTATTTCTTCATCCATAAAATAATCTCCTTTGTCTATGGAATAATATATTTGAAGATGCTCCTACCGTCAGTAATATTTGTTGTTATTGTTGGTGTTTGCGACAGATTTCATTTTCTGCAAATTAGTAAAATATTTATTCCTTGGTGCTTAAACTTTTCTTTTTTCAAGTGTAAGATTGAACTGCATAAGCCATGTCTGTTTCAGTGGAAAAGTTAGAATTAAGGTATTCAATGCTATAAAATACAATTCTGACCTTTAAAGTTTTGCTGAAGAGTGTTTCTATGGTTAGGATAGCATAAACATTCCTTTTTTTATTTTATACTAGTGCAAATTATGAATCCATGTTTTTTACATTTTAGATCTTTTGTTTATATGCTGGATGAAGAGACAGTCAACATTTTTTTCCACCTTATTATATTTATTTCACACATTTTTGGCTGTTCTCTCTCTTGCTTGTGTTATGCCATATTCTATTTTCTAAAAATGTTTTCTGTTTGCAACATTTATTCAAACTCTAATTAAATTAATGTTTTCCCTTTACAAAAAATTTCTGTAATATTTCTGATCCAATCTACACTACCATAATTTTGCCATTTTACCCAAAAAAAGGTTAGATGTATATTCCCTTCTCTTGAATTAAGTGCATTTTTTTGGTGGTCTCAGTGAATAGAATGAGGCACAGATGATGACATTTAAATCTGAACCTCGCTTATAGAATGTGATACAACTTTTGTCTGCCTCATTTTCTTGGGGTGGGATTTAGAATTCAGCCACCATAATATGAGGAAGCACAGGCCACATGGGGAGGAAAATTTAAAGACATGCTAAAACCCCATCCTTCAGCTTGATGGCTAGCATCAACTTGTCAGCTCTCTTGGGATCTGATTCCCCAATTTCTAGTCAAGACACTCCAGCTAATAACACATAGACCAGGGATGAGCTTTTTCCACAGTGACCTACTCCAATTAAAGATTTGTGAGCAAAATAAGTGATTGCTATTGCCTTGAATCACTGTTTGGAGTGGTTTGCTACACAGCAATGGATAGCCAAAAAATTGTTATAAATCAAAATAATAAGCAGTCCTGAAGAACAATCTGGTCAATACGGGATAAGCTTGAAATACAAATAATACATGAAAACCTTAGAAAGGTCAAATTCTAAACAATATCTTCAAAGGTCCTTGCTGGGAAATAGGTTTTTTTAATGGGGTATTTTGTCACTTAAATATACATAAAACATCTATTTCTTACTTAAACTTGGATAAAAGTCCATACATTCCAAAAGCAAAAACTAAGAAGATATATAAATTGGCCTACCTGGGGCTCTGCCTAGCTCTGCACATGGCCCAGGAGATAAAAAGTGTAAACCTCTCAGTTGTCTCAGAAGCAGCTGAGTTATTGCCATGGGAATATTTTGATCATCTGAGAATACCTATCTGATATTTGATCCTGCCCTTTGGTGAATCTCTTCGGGGTCAGCAAACGATGGCTTGCAGGTCACATTTAGGTCATTGCCGGTTTCAGTAAATAAACTTGTACCAGAACACCCATTCGTTTACTTTTGGCCATGGCTGCTTTCACACTAAAACAATGATGTTGCTTTATTATGATATAGGCCATACAGCTTACAAAGTGAGAATATTTACTATGTCACCCGTCACAGAAAAAGTTTGCTGACTTCTGTCTCAGGTGAGTGGTTTGGGAGCTGTATGGAGGTCAGGCAGCTAGTTTGGTCTGAGGAGAACTCATTTCCATCATATCCCAAATTCTGCCTCAGAAAAATTCACACTTCTGGTGAGTCGTGGTGAGTTGTTTCCTGTCCCCAGGACTGAGGGACAGAGATGAAGGTCAGGAGAAGGCAGAAAAGGCAGGATATATAGGCCTGGATGTCAGAAGGGTCTGATTTAACGGGCAAGCTAGGAAGGGATTGACGTATCCAGAATGTGAATCAGAAATTTTGTGGCTGCAAGTGACAAACTCCCAACTTCAATACCTAGGGCATGTACCTGGATGTAAGTCCATCTGGAACCAGAGAGGCTCAAATAATTGCACAAGCACTCTGTTTTCCTGCTATATCTCCTTTTCTTAGAGCTGGCATTATTTTCAGAATCCCCCCAGGCAGTTCTCAATTTGTGTTGTCCTTCCCCCCACTCATGTCCCCTCTGTTTGTTCTCCACATTTAGGAGTCTGTTTTTTGGTTCGTTGTTTGCTTGCTCATTTGTTTTCTTATTTAGATTCTACATATCAGTGAAATCATATTTGTCTTCCTCTGACTTATTTTACCAAGAATAGTACCCTCGTGCTCCGTCCATGTTGTTGCAGGTAGCAAGGCCTCATTCTTTTTTTTATGACTGAGTAATATTCCACTGTATATATACCACATCTTTACCCATTCATCTCCCAGTGGACTCTTGAATTGCTTCCATTATTTTTTCTTCAATTAAAAAAAAAAAAACACCTTGCATTATCCTGGTTTTATCAATCCAATGAGAGATGAGAAAATTTCACGAATATCTTGGGGGGAAGGGGAGGGGTTCTTCATTTCGTCCAGCTTGGATCACATGTTTATCACTGAGTAATTACTCAGGCCAAGAGGATGAAACCCTCTGACTGGCTAGGTCTTAGCCATGTCCAGCCTTTGATCTTAATCAAACTAATTAGGAATGAAGAAGGGCATTCCACTAAAGACATATGGGGCAAATATTTTCTTTTTTTTTTAAATATATTTATCACATCTGTTCATTGGTTGTAGCTGAAGGCTGCCCAATCAATAGAGAATGCCTTGTTAAAATTGAATTTCAGCAACAAATACAAAACATTTGTACTATGGATATGTCCCAAATATTATATGAGACATACTTATACCAGAAAAAGTGCTTATTAGTTACCCAAATTAAATTTAAATGCATATCTTATATATTCATTTGCTGTATTTTTATTTCCTATATTTCATTGGCAATGCTATAACCACTTTAGATTTTTCTTCATTGATACTGACCTAATTTAGGGAGTTCTAGATTGAGCTCACAAGATTCTTTTGATGATTAATGAAGGTAATGGTGGCAAAACACTTAATAAGTTTTAATGTACTATAGAACTATAAGAAATTAGTAGTTTTTCTGAGTTGGATTCCCAGGATTTATTTCAACCTTGGTGCTATTGGAAAGTAATCATGTACCATAATCACATAATTCTAAACTGGAAGGCACTTCTTCTCTTTGACAATTAAGTAGATGAATAGAATTAAGCTTACATATATGATTTAAAATAATCATAGCTGAAATGATTGTACCTTAGAGTCAATAAAACACATTTCTTGAAGACACACATAGATCTTCTCTCCATAATTCCAGGGCAAGAGGTGCCTGGGTGGCTCAGTCAGTTGAGTGTCTGACTCTTGATTTCAGCTCAGGTCATGATCCCAGGGTTGTGGGATTAAGCCCCCATGGGGTTCTGCCATGAGTGTGGAGCCTGCTTGGGATTCTCTCTCTCAATCTCTCTCTCTCTCTCTCTCTCTCTCTCTCTCTGCCCCTCTTCCCTGCTCACACACACCCTCTCTCTCAAATAAAAAAAAAAAATTTAGGGGTGCCTGGGTGGCTAAGTCGGTTGAGCATCCAACTTCGGCTCAGGTCGTGATCTCACATTCAGTGAGTTCAAGCCTTGTGTTGAGCTCTGTGCTGACAGCTGGGAGCCTGGAGCCTGCTTCGGATTCTGTGTGTGTGTGTCTGTCTCTCTGCCCCTCCCCTGCTCACACTCTGTCTCTCTCTCTCTCAAACATAAACAAACATTAAAAAAAAGTTAAAAATTTTTAAATGATAATAATTCCAGAGAGAATCAAATGCAATATTGACTACTACAAATTATAGTGAATCTTAGCCTCTGTCTCAACTTATTTCCAAGAGATTTGGCCCATAATTCTGGTTTGGAGTTTTTAAAGTCTGCCTCTATTCCCTACTGCCAAGTTTTAATTACTTCCTGCAGGGGGATCCTTCTTTTCTTGGTCCCTGAGATTATTCAGAAGAGAGACATCTGCTTCCTGCTAAACTAAAATGCCACTTCCAGCCACAAAGTTTTTTTTCTCTCATTTTATTCACCAACCGGTGAAGAACCAGGTCTATTTTCTTTGGGGGGGGGGGGGGCGGAAATAGTCATCTGCTCTACCACTGAAGCAATTAAAGGCCTTTACCTAGCTTCACTAATCCCCAAGTGGACTCTTTTCTTTATTCTCTTAGAAAAGTGGAAGGTTTAATCTGCATATAATGGCCAAGGTTAATTAAATAAAACCTCATGGCCAGATTTCCCTGGAAAGCTGAAAAAATGGTATCTTTTCCAGCCTGGATCAGTTGAAGAAGTAAAGCGATGGACTCTATTGCAATAGAATTACTAATTAAACTCAAAATACACTACTTGAACCCCAACATTGTATGCAGACATGACAAAGAACTGAGTTCTGCACAGGCAATTAGGAAACAGGGCACTACATAATGTGTTAATTCTTTCAGAAGTACAATCAGTGCCAGAAAATTAGAAAAGGAGAGGCGAGCATGGGATAGAGTCATAAAGCAGAATTCAGAGAGCTTTGGGGGAAGGAACTGAAGTCCCCTCTCTAATGACTTTGGCCGATGACTGTGGGCAAGTCATTTAAAACCCTATGTGTTGGTCTCCTTATCGCTAGATGAGTGTGAAGTGATGGGCGCAAGTTTCTTGCAAAGTAAGAGCTACACAGTCTTGATAGCTCTTTGAAAACTGCCTAGTACCCAGCAGATCTGAGTTCTGGATTAGACACTGTTCTCCATCTCTGTTTGCTTTGGATTCTTTCTCCTCTGTCAAAGACTTTCTTCAAATGGTTGACAGTCATTCTTCCTTAAGAGCCAGGCACTAAAAAGCTGTTTGGAAGCATTGAGTACAGACATGGTTTTCAAACTAAGGTGATTGCTTTGGATCAGCTTTTGGCTGAGAGACATTCAAAGGTCAGTCTGAAGGTCTTTATTCAGGGACCTTTCTCGTTTTCCAGATGGTGCTACCAGTTCCTACTCGAGTGGCATATGCCTAGCAGCTTGTAATGTGGCCTCAGAACACTTACTACTCATGTTCTTATGAACATGCAAGTGTTCTGTTCCATGTCCATTCTCCATTTTCCCACATGTCCCAACTCCGGAACATCTTTAGTTCAACTGCTCCAGAGAATCAATGTGGAGTCTCTTTTGAGGGAGGAGGAGGGTAATACCCTGGCTGATTGGGGTCAGAAAAGGATCTAAGGTTATAAATGATTTATATAATGTCTTAACCAATGATTTCATCCAGTTTGGATTGATGCACAGCCTACTCTTACACATGGGAAATATAATTGCTCCCCCCCATAGTTACCATTTTAAGAAAATTGTGTTCTAGATTCTTATAATTGCACATCATTTTTATAATTTTAGTATGGGGAGGCAAGAGGAAGAGGGATTTCCAATATCTGTGGAAAATGAAGAGAATAATCACAAATTAGCTCAAAACACTTGTAGAAATTTGAAAAGCATATTTACTTTAGGGTAGAATCCAAGTAGATACGCTCTCAAAATCCTTTTTTTTTTTTTTTCATAGAAAGACACCTCTTTATTGCTGTCTTTTACTTGGCTCAAATATGTGTTATGGTGGTTTTATTTGTCTGTACAATATTTGACATTCTTCCAATTAAGAAGTGGAGTGTACGGGCGCCTGGGTGGCTCAGTTGGTTGAGCGGCCGACTTCGGCTCAGGTCATGATCTCGCGGTCCGTGAGTTCGAGCCCCGCATTGGGCTCTGTGCTGACAGCTCAGAGCCTGGAGCCTGTTTCGGATTCTGTGTCTCCCTCTCTCTGACCCTCCCCCGTTCATGCTCTGTCTCTCTCTGTCTCAAAAATAAATAAACGTTAAAAAAAAAAATTAAAAAAAAAAAAAAAAAGAAGTGGAGTGTAATTTCCCTCCCCTTAAATAAGAGCTGGCATTATTGACATGACTCTCACAAACGTAGGAAGTAACACTTGATGACTTCAGAGGCTAGGTTATAACAGGTGGGTCTAGGTCTCCTCGCTCACTTCTCTCTGAGACATGCACATTTGGAGGGTGGAACTATTCTGGAAGAAGTCTGGCTACTGAAGCTGCATGTTTGCAAGACCATGCGGGGAGACCGTGTAGAGACAAATAGAGAGAGGTGTTCGGGGAGCCCCAGCTATTCTGACCTCCATCTATTTATGCCTTCTCAGCTGAAGTGCCCATACATGCAAGTAAAGAAGTTTTGAAGATGACTCC
Source organism: Panthera onca (assembly GCF_046562875.1). Lineage (NCBI taxonomy): Eukaryota > Metazoa > Chordata > Mammalia > Carnivora > Felidae > Panthera > Panthera onca. The sequence continues at coordinate 146,043,084 of NC_138347.1, forward strand.
AACCTCAGCCATTCTGTGACACCCAATCAACTTACAGAAACATGAGAAATAATACTAGTAAGTAATGGTGGCTGTTTTACATCACTAGGTTTGGGAGGCCTGGTATGCAGGAGTAGGTAACTAAACACTTAGAGTGTTGGTCCAAGTACTGACCCTGTGAAGAATAGGACATAGCCATGGAAACCAGTTTTCTCTCAGGTGGGCTCGGCTCTGCCCCCATTCACTTTGCAATCTTAGAGAAGACACCTTACAAATTCTTCACATCATAGGTTTTTCATTTGTAAAACGTGAATTACGATACCCTGTGAGCAGGGACTTAGTGTGGATTTACTGAGAGAAAAAATATGGGGAAATGCTAGATACTATAAAACAAGACATAAAATTGTGACTTGTTGAAATTTTTAAGATGAGAAGCACTTCCCATGAGTGAGTTCCCTGAAGGTTTTCAAAAAAACTTGGCCAAGGCTGTATCTTTGGATGGTTAAGGTTTGGGGGAAGGGAGGTAACTTCGGTCCATGTAATCAAATTAATGACTTAATACTTGATTGCATTTTTCTAAATGCTTTTTTTTCTAAATGCATTGACATGTAAATCACAAGAGGGAAATAATTATATCTTCTCTATACTAAGACCCAAGAGTGGGGACAGTGGACATGTTGTTACATTTAAACTGAAAGCCCTGGGGTGCCTGGGTGGCTCAGTCGGTTAAGCGGCCAACTTCAGCTCAGGTCATGATCTCGCGGTCCGTGAGTTCAAGCCCCGTGTCGGGCTCTGTGCTGGGCTCTGTGCTGACAGCTTGGAGCCTGGAGCCTGTTTCAGATTCTGTGTTTCCCTCTCTCTCTGCCCCTCCCCCGTTCATGCCCTGTTTCTCTCTGTCTCAAAAATAAATAAAAACGTTAAAAAAAAAAATTTAAACTGAAAGCCAGTAAAGATTTGTAGTTGAAGATTGGATGTGTTTTTAATGAAATATCCGCATTTATGTCACCATGATATGCATTCCTAATGATCAGGTCACTTACTCACCATCATATTCACACATTGTTGTGTTGTTTTGTTTTGCAGCAGTAAGATGGGATTTGCAATGATTTAATGACAAGTTCCAGGGCTCAGCAGATTTAATGACCAATAAATAGGAGTGGCAATACAGTGTGACAGGTACAATCTCAAACTACAAAATTAGATGTGCAAAGAGCGATATTTTATTTTTCTCCCACTCAATTTAATTTTCCTTTGAGCACCCATTCTACCCTACACATGGTGGTGGAAAGTTCATCACAGTTCGTTTGTGGTTTCCCCTATCTGGGATTGTATCTGATGTCTGGATTACTTAAAATATTGGGAGAATAATTTGTTCCTTTATGTCATCTGTGGTTGATAGACCTTGTCCCTCACTTTTGGAAGATGACATCACTGCATAAAATGCAGTGATCTTAAACTTTAGTGGACATCAGAATCACCTGGGTTGCTGGGCTTCACCCACAGAGCTTCTGATTTAATAGATGTGGTAAGGGAAAAAAGATTTGAGAATTTGCCTATCTAACAGGGTTCCTAAGAATGTTGATGTTGATGATCCTAGACCACACTTTGAGGACCACTGACCTCAATATGAAAAATGTCAGATTTGCCTTTTTTTTTTTAATTTGAGAGGGAGAGAAAGAGCATGCTCGAGTGGGGGTGGGGCAGAGGGAGAGGAAGCTAAAAGCAAAGTGTTATGTTGTGAATTCAATCCAATGTGGAAATTGTATGTGCCTACTTTATGAAGAGCCTAACTTGTCTTAGGAAAAATCTCCACCACAAGAAACTCCATTGCTCTGTATCAAACACTAGCAAAATGAGAAAGGTGATTCCAGGAGGATATCCAGGAAAGGAGTAAGTACATTTCAGGATTTTAGCTTTAATGTACCTTAGGTCATTCATTCATTCATTCATTCATTCATTTGCTAGTTTCAGAAGCTATCAAACAAATCAATAAAGTTTCATGTGGATAGAGAGAAAAGCTTTGTTCCCCCTTTATCTCCCTACTTACTCACAGAATGGATTATCACATGCCCCATATGGCATTAAGAAAAAATAGAGGTTTTGCCGATGATTTGAACAAATGAAATCTATCTCATCTTTCTCTCCTGAATCTGAAGCAACCACCATCACATGTGCCCTATCATTTTGCTTTGTGTCTGCAAATTGGATACAAATCATGAACAATCTACGTAAAAATATAGATGGAGGATAGATAGATATATAGATAGATATGTAGATGTAGATATATAGATTTTTTATTAAAATTTTTAAAATATTTATTTACTTTTGAGAGAGAGAGAGAGACAGCGTGTGAGTGGGGGTGGGGCAGAGAGACAGGGAGACACAGAATCTGAAGCAGGCTCTAGGCTCTGAGCTGTCAGCACAGAACCCGATGTGGGGCTTGAACCCATGAACTGCAAGATCATAACCTGAGCCGAAGTCGGTCCCTTAACTGACTGAGTTACCCAGGGTTCCCTAGACTTTTTAACTCTGATTCTTTGGGGGTGGTGAACACTGGCCACCCCATCTGTCTGTGAGTGCTTTCTCTCTCTTTCATTCTTTGCAGTCCATGAGTTGCATATTTTATGATTCCATTCTGCACACCCAACCCCCTTATATTTATTGAGGTTTCTGTGGAATCTATTAGGCCTACATGTGTGATTTATTGGTTTGAAATGTACTCTATTTTAAGGTGTTCTATTTGGGAGACAAATCAAAGAAAGAGGAACAAATACTATAATTGATCACGAAAATTGACAAAGTGTAATTTTGAAATAAAGAACAAGACCCTGCCTTGGACACACACACACACACACACACACACACACACGGGTTAGATTTCGTTGGTGCTCAGTTTTACGTCCTCTTCCCACTCTATTTGGTCTTGCTGCTAAACCTGGTGACTGACGTGTCATAAGACTTGATTACAGAAAAGATCACAGAATGGCATCCATGTGTTCCAGAGGCAAACTTATTAATGAAGCAGAGCTCTGGTTTTGCAGTCACATACTTGGGTTAAAATTCTGGCTATGCCACATGCAAACTATGTAAACTTGGGCAAGTCACATAGGTTAGCCTTGTGACTTACCTTCTCTTTGCTTCAGTAAGACGGCGTGATGGGAATGACGATTCTTGTCTCCCAGATATGGACCTTGGTAATGTATATAAAACACTTAGCACAATATCTGCACAAATACTTAACAAATCATAGTTGCTGTTACTCTGCGTGCTCTGTTGCCTTTTCTGTCCGGCCGTGTTTTGTCTCCAAAGAGATTAAAATCTCCTTTTCCTGGCCACTAGGTGGAGAAAGCAAGCCTTCTATAGTAATTGAATTAAACACAACGCCAAATCATCCTGACCTAAATAGTACAGACATGTAAGGGGGAGACAATTTTTTTCTTTTTTTTTCTTCCTCTTTTGCAGAACTTCATAAGGCATGAACAGAGAATATGGAGAGATGTTTGGGGAATTCCTGAGGAAGTCACAATGAAAGTGTTGGACTTTTGGTGTGATTCTGCCTTCAGGCACTGGATTTCACTTAAGGATGGTCTTAGGCAAATTACGAAGAAGTTCACAGCTTTCCAGCACCTTCCTATCCTCCATGCCCTAATAATCTCTTTTCACTTGCATTTCAAACAAGCACCTGTCCAGTGTTCTTTTCTTTCTTAAGATTCCTGGAGACATTTGCATTTTAAAACGAATTTCCTTGACAGGTTACCTTTCTTTAATCTATTGTATACTAGTAATGAGAATCCATTGTACTTACTGAGAGCTGCAGTGAGGATCATTTAGTTAATACATTTGAAATCACTTGTGAACTTTAGTTCTATACAAATAAAAAAATTCTACTCATATTGGAGATAGAAATTCTACCTTGAAGGAAAAAAAGATGAGAAAGTCAAAAGATTCTTGAGAAGAAAGTCCGAGTTGCAAGGGGAAGAAGTGATATGAAAGCATATGGTTGAAACTCTGCTGTTAAAGAGCTCTAGGTCCGGGGTGGGGGGGGGGGGTGCGGGTAAGAGGAAAGGCGTCTATATTTATGGAGATTTACATGCATTTCAAAGTATTGCTGAAGATCATCCACATTCATCCCCGTATCCACCCGATACTGAGTCTACAGGAATTTCTAGGCAAAGCCATTGTAGCCTCTTGCTGCATAGGCTCAGGCACTGAGGCAAGATTCATATTTCTTGGCTTATGTTCCTTGTCTTCTCCACTTGTTCTGAAAGCCTTCTCACTTGTTTCCACTCCTACATTTACCCTCTCAGCGTTGACCCTTCGGATGATCTACTATTTACAATGTTAACCCATTCTGGTCATTCGCATCTCCCTAAGAACGATCTCATCATCTCCAAAAACTGCAGTGACTACCCACCTCCTTGACTCAACTTTTAATAATCCTTACTATTCCGGCAAGAAACACATGATTGCCTTGTATATATAAGGATGCTCAGGGCAGGAAGCACCCGAAGATTTTTCATTTTTTAAAATGTTTTACTTATTTGCTTTGTGTGTATGAGTGAGAAAGTGAGGGAGAGAGAAAAAAAAAAGAGGGAGAGGGGAGAGGGCCAGGGAGAGAAGGAGAGAGAAAATCCCAAGCAGGCTCCACATAGTCAAGCGCAGAGCCCAATGTGGGGCTTGAACTCATGAACTGTGAGGTCAGGACCTGAGCCAAAATCAAGTGTCGGATGCTTAACAGACTGAACCACCCAGGTGCCCCAAGAATTTTCATTTTCATCCATATTTTCACTTATGGCAAAAATTTTTCTATTTTCTATAATGGAAAATAACCAAGTTGCATACCAAGCTTCCAGTCTGTAATCCATGTAATTTGTAGTGCAGAAATAAAAGCAAAACCAAAACAAACAAACAAACAACAAAAAAAAAACACAAAAACCCGAAAACAAAAAACTAATGTCTTAAACTTTTTTTTAAACAGCAGTCTCATTGCCTTTCCACTAGTGCTCTTTATTGGTACTTTTGTTGTTCTTTCGATTTTCCTATGCGATCTAAGGAGGAAAAAGACTAGGGAGAAATTTTAGTTTAATGTTCAGTAAATTTCCACTCTAGGACCTGCACGAAAGTTCCCAAAGGCAGCCAAGAGCATAGCTGGAGCCCTGGAATGATATTCCATTTAAATGTGATTTGAAATAGCACACTATTTCCACTAAATTTACTTTTAATGCATCTCATAGAATGATCATTTTTGCATAACACACACACACACATACATACACAAAAGCATCTAGGGCCTAAAATATAAGATATTAATATAAATTCCATAGTTTTTCCTTATAAGGTTTTCTTGTTCTCAATTTATAGTGTCAGTTTGCAATCATTATGTTCTGTATGCATGAAACATTCACATATCATATCAAGTATCTTATGAAGGGCTTCCCCCGAAACAGATTCTGAGGCGAACAGATTCTGTTCAGATTTGGACATAAGCATTTTGTCAGAATTACAAGTGACATGGGTGGATGAGGGGAAAAGAGATACAGAGAAGGAAAGCAGACAATAAAGGCTATGTTAGAAAGCTGGCTCCCATGTGGACAACTGGGGCTTAATCTTGTGGACGGTCTCTGGAAATGATGCAAAATGCAATCCTCAGTTGTTATCTGGTGCATTTTTGCCCCTAGAGCTGTCAGTCATTGATTGGTCAAGGACTTCCAAGGGAAGGGGAGTATAAATTCTCAGCTCTTCCTATCAGATTTACACGCGGGCCAAGTGGATTTACAGCAGTTCACCAACAAAAATGCAGGTGTGGGCCATTGCAAGACAGACTGCCAAGAACAGAAATGATAAGGCGGTCGACAATAAAAGGGGTGGAACATTGATGTGTCTGTTATCCCAACCTGAGGCAAAACATTGCCTCATGTATCACACTCCATTCTTGTGCCTACATTTGTATCAAATCCCCAAACTAAACCACACATAGTCAATTCTATCTCAATAAAGCTGGGAAAAAATTAATACAGAATGTTTTCTCTCCAAAAATCTCCAGACCCACACATACGGTTTCATTGGAGAATTCTACAAAACACTGTAAAGGGAACGAATAACAGTTTTGCAAAATCTCCTCCAGAAAATAGAAGGAAACAGTTCCCAATGCATTTTATGAGGCCATTATTATGCTAATACCAAAATCAGACGCAGAAGGTTCAGAGACAACTACAGGCCAACATATCTCAAGAACTTAGATTTTAAAATTTCTTAACAAAAAGTTATTAAACTAAATCTAATAGTGCAGTCAAATTCTCCTCCCCTGAGCTATACCCCCTTTATCTAATAATGAATAAAAGTTATACACCATTACCAGGTGGCATGCAAAACTGGCTCAACATTTGAAAATCGGGGTGCCTGGGTGGCTCAGTTGGTTAAGCGGCTGACTTTGGCTCAGGTCATGATCTCACAGTTTGTGGGTTCGAGCCCCGCATCAGGCTCTGTGCTTACAGCTGGGAGCCTGGAGCCTGTTTCGGATTCTGTGTCTCCCTCTCTCTTTGCCCCTTCCCCACTCCTGCTCTGTCTCTCTGTCTTTCTCTCAAAATTAAATAAATATTTAAAAAATTTAAAAAAAAGAAAATCAATCAATGTACAGGCTAAGGAGAAAAATCATATAATCATATCAGTCGGTACATAAAAAGCATGTGACAAAATCAAACATTGATTCATGATAAAAACTCTCAGCAAGTTAGTAAGGGAAGAAATTATCTCAACTTGACAGAAAATAGCTACAAAACCCCTATAGTTAACATCGGATTTGATAGTCAAAGACTGCTTTCGCCTAAGCACAGACACCAGGCAATGATATCTGTTCTCATAATTTGTTAAATATAGTATTGGAAGTTCTACCCACTGCAATAAGGAAAGAAAAAAATTTTAAAAGCATAAAGACTGAAAAGGAAGAGGTAAATCTGTCTGTTTCCAGATGATATGATGATCTACACAGAAAATTCCAAGAAAGCTACAACCCCCAAACCTGAGAACTAACAAGTGGGATCAGTTAACTTGCCAAATAGAAGAGCAACACACAAAGATTAATCATTCTATATACTAACAACGGAGTGCAGAACTTGAAATGAAAACACAATACAATTATAATTGTTCTAATACTTAAGCGTGTCCTAAAATAGGTCTAGATACTGTATGCTGAAAATTGCAAATTTCTGTTGAAGAAGAGAGCATTCGTGTTCATAGACTGGAAGGTTCAACATATTAACAATGTCAATTCCCCAAACTGATCTATAGGCTTAGTGCAATTCCTTCCAAATCCTAGCAAGAGATAGTTAAGATTATTGCCAAATTTACACAGAAAGGAATAGGTCCTAGAATATCTAAAACATTCTTGACAAAGAATAAGGTGGGACTTACTGTACAGCTACAGTAATCCAGAGTATGTGGTACTGGTGGAGGAATAGACACCTAGATCAATAGAACAGAATAGACAAAACATAAACGGCCAAAACAAAAGCGTCCAATTGATTTTTAAATGTAAGCGAAAGAGGGGCGCCTGGGTGGCTCAATCGCTTAAGCGTCCGACTTTGGCTCAGGTTTTGGCTCAGGTCGCGATCTCACCGTTTGTGAATTTGAGCCCCGCATCGAATTCTGTGCTGACAGTTCAGAGTCTGGAACCTGCTTCGGATTCTGTGTTTCCCTCTCTCTCTGCCCTTCCCCCTTTCACGCTCTGTCTGTCTCTCTCTCTCAAATACATAAAAAAAATTTTTTTAAATAAATGAAAATGAAAGAAATTAATTGGAAGCAGAATAGCTTTTAGTTGGGAGAGTTAAAAAAATGATTTCTCCATTTTATCTTGTGTAACTAAAGCATGTCACTTTCCTGTCTCTTGACAACATCTGATTCCATTCCATTTCCTTTGAGAAGCATGATAGAGTCGTGGGTGACAGTACAGTCTGCGGAGTTCAAATACGTGGGTGTGCATTTGACTCTTCCACATATCACCTCTGTGACTCTGAGCATATAACTCTTCCTCAGTTTTCTAATCCATGAATGGGAATAATAATAACATCTCTGATCTCAAAGGACAGTCAGAAGGATTATGTCAGTCAACCTGAAAGCTTGTAGAATAGTCCTCACTACATGGAAAGAACACTATAAGCATTAGCTGCTTTCTAATATCTAATTTTTAATATTTTCTTACATTATTCATTAGGAAGATGTTTCCCAAACCCATATGTTAAAGATCTATTGATTGAAAAACATAAGAATGCCGCTTTTTGATCACTTGCACACACAAGGAGGTGATGAAACACAGGTGCATGCTTTTGGAATTTTTTTTTTTCCAAGGGAAGCTGCTTCCAATACCATTTTGCCCATGAAATAACATATTTGGCTTATTGGAAGAAAACAATAGGCATCCATCTGAGATCTCAGCTTGTTACAAAGGGCAGAATTGGTTTGCAGCAGAAATCAGAGTGGAGATATAAAGTGAATAAAAGATTAAATATAGATAATACAATTATGCACTAGGATGAGAATAATACCAACAACAATAGTGCCTTAGAGTACAGATTTTTCCCATTCATATTAGAATTCATTTCTAAAGCTCATAATGCAAGACATGTAGCCCCCAAATTAAATATTTCTTTCCTGGTTCTGAGAAACAGTGTTTTTAAACTAGGAATTTTCTTGAAATAAACTGTTCTTTTCAGCATCCAGCAAAAGCCAGGAGAAAATGTAATTTATTTTCATCACATGGTCACTTTCAAATTATTCTTCAGTCAATACATTTAAGAGTTTTATTTTTCATTTCCTTTGGCATCTATTCAAACTGTATGCCTTGATTTTATGCATACTCTAAAAGTTAAAGTTAAATTTCTATTTGTATTTTGCATAATCAACCTAATGCTTAATCCTTTGTGGTCTTTTTGGCATTTCTGTAGTATTTCCTTAAAATGCTGATCGATTTCAAAATTATCTTTGATTGCTTTCCAACTTATAAATTTACTCTACTCACCTATACTGTTATAATTGCTAGATAACAACAAGACTATTTTGTCTTTTTTTTTTTTTTAATTTGTTCTTCTAGATAAGTGATCTCGGCTTCTCCCAGACACTTTAGAACTGGCATTGTATTAACACTAACTGGGGTGCCTGGGTGGCTCAGTCGGTTAAGCATCCCACTCTCGATTTCAATTCAGCTCACGATCTCATGGTTCTGAGATCGACCCTCCATTGGGCTCTGCTCTGGGCACGGAGGCTGCTTGAGATTATCTCTCCCTCTCTCTCAGCCTTGTCCTGCTTGTGTTCTCTCTCTCTCAAAGCAAAACAAAACAACAGTTATTAACTAGTTTGTTGAGTCTCGTTGCTATTGCAATTCCAAGACTAAGGTAGTTTTTCTCTTGTTAATTTGGTACCATCACCACTACTCTCTAGGTGTAGGAACTGTATTTCCTGGACTCTTCTTCAATTTATGGTCTCATGTTGGTGTTTGCTGGTGAAAGGAACTCTTGTCTGATTTGAAAAGTGGAAGGAAAGCTGAAGGCATTTTTGGAGGCGGGTATAGCCAGATATGTACGGAGATGCAATTCATAACAGCTTCCTGGTGAGCTCCAGAATATGAGCCACTTTTCAACTAAAGAAAACGGTAGGAGCTTCTCAGTGATTCTCAAGAAAAATGTTGAGGAATTACCAAATGTGGTGCTTCAGTCTGAGATTTTCAGTGTCAATTTCTCTGATAGCTCCCCTGTCCTTTCTGAGTAGTTTTGCTGACTCTCATACTTCTCACTACCACATGAACCCCTGTTATGCCTGGAATGCATAGTCATTCTTGTTTTCTTGACTGAAACCTTACTGAGATTTGAATGTAACATCCCAAATATATCCACGAGTCCTCATCAAGTAATCCAAGTGAGATCATTAAAAAATATTTTCTGCCTTATGGTACTTGCCATGCTGGTCTTCTCTTAATGTTACCATATGACTTCCAAGGTTTCCAGCGCCCATGAGGATGCTCCTGAATCCCAGTGATGCCCATACAAAGTTTGCCATCTCCAGATTGCTCCAAACTTCTGAGGATGACATCTTGAGGACCTCTTAGGTGCCAAAGCTGAATAGTAATCCATGTAGAAGTAGGAGAACGCCACTGTTCCTCCTTTTAATGTCAAATGTCAACATTTAAACATCAAATGAAACATCAACATATAAGCATTGTCTGTGCCCAGCGTTTCACAAGGTCACTTATGATAATATCACCTTTGACTTCTGTCTGCTGTTCATCACTTTTTTGGACTCAACATGTATAGAGACACCATATTGTATTCTTAGCCTTCTCTCTTTAGGAGACTCCCCACCTTGATTCTTTTACTCTTGAAAGCCCCCATGTATGGTGCCATTAGTCAGCTCAGCCACATAAGTTGCCTAGCATTGGGCAGAACTTCAGCTAACGTAGTGACTTCACTAAGTGAATATAGATTATTAATTATTTTGAATTCAGTGTTTAGAAAATTCAGGAGCGGTAGTAAAAAGAAAGCTGAAACCTGCCTCTTGGGAAGAGCATAATGGTAAGGCTAGAAACTTAGAGCAGACTGCCAAGGCTTATATGTCACTTAAACCACTTACTCCCTGTGTGTCTTGGATAAGTTACTTAACATCTCTGTGTTTATCTGTGAAATGCATAGAGTAACAGTATTCATATAATAGGGTTGTTATGAGAACTATTCATATAATAGTGCTTGTGTTCAAACTAAGTAACTTTGGCAAAATCCCTTTGCATGACTTTGTTTCAGGATCCTCAGTGGAAGTTGTATTAGCCCTTCTAACTCTAATATTTCATGGATCTGTGTGTACTTTCTCTGTCAATTAGGGCTATGATCAAATTGGAAAACAACAACAACAACAAGCCAGACTGATTTTACCCATGGCCATGGCAAGCTGTATTGAAACCACTAACCCCGTCACTGAACTGCATGCTGGGCAGTAAATTTTGAGAGTAGATATTAAATAATGGGGGGACAAAAAGAAAAGAAAATACTTTCTCAGTTAAAAACGTCCTCTAGAACTAAGTGGTGTAAAAACTGATCACTGAAAATCGTCAAACCTTTCCTGCCATCATTCCAAGTAGAACCTATGAATTTACCCTCTAACCAACTCCCAGGTGATGCAAATGCTACAGGTTCCTGGATCACAAGTTCAGTATCGCTGCCTTAGACTATTTGCTTGGATTCTTATCTGTCAAGGAGAATGACATCAAACAACGCCTTACACACACAGGTGGAGGATATTGGTCTTCGTTGGTTGATCATAAACAAAATTCATAGCATTGTCTTTGTGAAAATACATGGGAGAAATTTTTACTGAATCTTGAATGGGATGTGGAATTTCAAAGAATGGAAGAAGGGATGATAAAGGAGAAGTGGTGGAATAAAGAGTACCTCAGACTCACTGAAGGGGAGAACACAGGCATGGAAGCATGGCGGAAATCAGCTGTTGGTCCTGGTTGACAGAGTGGAGCATGCTTGTATTCACACAGCCTACTACTTATTTTCCACACTAATTGTGTGCTAGTCAGAGAATCACTTCCATAGCCATGTTCCACATTTATAAACAGAAAGAGAATTTCCATTATTTAAAGATTTAGGTTTTACTTTTAGCCTTAATTTTAAACATGGATTATCATACTGGGAGTTCCAAAGACAAACCATTCCTGTCTTCTTCTTAATTTCATGCAGAGTCGCTCATAAACATGAGGGGCAAGCACCATTGTTTAATATTCAATTTCAAGAGCATCACCCTGGTTATAAAGTATGTCATCATCTGGGAAGCTTTCTTCTGTCTTCAACATTCAATAACACAAATACGTTTTTGTTACTATTACTATAAAAATGTATGTGGATGGTAATGCATTGAGGTCTCAGTTTATTTTTGTTCACCTCACAAATTCCTTTTTTTGTGTGTGTTCCAAGGCCCTTTTGTAGTCGACCTAGGTTACCCACTGTGAACTTAGGACAAAGGCTAAAAAGTACTCAGTTATTGAGACACAAACTACTGGCTGAAATGAAAAACAAAAATTTGGATGCAAGTTTGCTTAGAAAAATTACTTTCTCTCAGAGGTGAGTGAAAAATGACCTGGGTTTGAGAAGGTGGGTGGGGGTTGGGGTAGGGAAAAGGGATACATGGAGAGGAAAGCATGACAATGAGACACTTCCAGAGCAAGCACTGACCATTGCCAAGAGGCTTTAGTAGCTAAGTGACCTCTAAATTGTCCTCCATATTGCCTTCCTGTGAAAATGCCAATCACAATCAGTAGGTCTCATGTGTCAATAATTCAATTTGGAATGATTCTACCAGTCTCAGTCTTTTTCATTCCAGTCTTTTTCCAGTCCAGAACAGAAGTAAGCACCCCTCAATGGAGGATGTGTATACTAGATATTTCCTATTTGCCCCTCCAGATCCAATCTTCAACCTTCTTCATCTTGATGCTTGTCCACGGAGGCTGACATGAAAGGTGCATGCACAGTGGCTCCTTTGACTTCTGTTTCTTCATTGGGTATGCAGGTAACAGCAGAAAATCAGAGAGTGTTCAGGTGTGTATTCCTGTGTGTTTTAGTAGAGTGGCTGGGGGTATCTACTAAACATCACATCTCTGGTTGACATCCTGTCTTAGTCCATTAGGGCCTCTATAACATTATACCATAGACTGGGTGGCCTATAAACAACAGAAATTTACTTCTCACAGCTCTGGTGGATAGGAAGTCCAAGATTGAGGCACTGGCAGATTCCATGTCTGGTGATATCCCACTTCCTGGTTCATAGATGGCCATCTATGTGTCCTCACATGGCAGGAGAGGGTAGGGAGCTCTCTAGAGTCTCTTTTAAAGGACACTAATCCCATTCATGATGGCTCAAACCTCATGATTTAATAAACTCCGGAAAGTTTCACCTCAAAACATAATCACATGAAGGACAAGATTTCAACATATAAATTCGAGGGGATCCGCATACTCAGTCCATACTCTCTCTATGGTCTGAAAACATCTTTCTCTTTCTCCTTTTGGTAATGGCTTTCCACTGTCACTAGTTTTGGGGAAACTGCAAGATTCCCTCCTTGTTTCTTTTTACCCTATATACACGTTTGACTAATACTATTAGGGATTTAGGATTCTTTAAAGGGGATGGTAGTATCAACAGATAGTCTCTCCCATGATCAAGATGGAAATAGTCCCTTGCAGTTTGACAGCCCTGAGTCAGTGGAGACAATAGTTGGGCAAGACCTTGATTTATTTACAGTTCATTAGATGGACACATTTCTTCAGAATAAAATATATGCAAAGCATTTTCTAGGCTTATAGGTATAGGGAATATTGAGGATGGATGGAATTTTAAAAACCATAGTATGTTTCTAAAGGCCTTGAAATTTAGAGGAGGATAAGTATGCATGCACAGAACGATGTCTGTATGGCACAATGCAAGGAATGAATCTAGCAGAATGGGACTGTTGCACCAGGAAAGGACAGGTACACTGCTGAATATGCACCAAATCTAAGATACCGAACAGGACAACAGTTACATATTAGGTTCTATTTAAAAATCCCACCCTCCAGATGCTATTGGTGGTGTTTAATGGGTCTTTCCACAGGCAGTGAACTGTGGAACAGAGCAAACAGAAGTGACATTTCTTAGTTTCATTCCAGGAGGGTGGCTGATGGGAACCCTTTTACAAAGGTTGGGGAAAAAACAGCATCGAGTTTCTGGACTACTTGCAGAAAAAGGAGAGACGAAAGAGAGACAGAACCCAAGAGCACCTGCTAGTTTTTTTTTTTTTTTAATATGGAATTTATTGTCAAATTGGTTTCCATTCAACACCTAGTGCACATCCCAACAGGTGCCCTCCTCAGTGCCCATCACCCACCCTCCCCTCCCTCCCACCCCCCATCAACCCTCAGTTTGTTCTCAGTTTTTAAGAGTCTCTTATGCTTTGGCTCCCTCCCTCTCTAACTTTTTTTCCCCCTTCCTCTCCCCCATGGTCTTCCGTCAAGTTTCTCAGGATCCGCATAAGAGTGAAAACATATGGTATCTGTCTTTCTCTGTTTGACTTATTTCATTTAGCATAACACTCTCCAGTTCCATCCACGTTGCTACAAAAGGCCATATTTCATTCTTTCTTATTGCCATGTAGTATTCCTCTGTGTATCTAAACCACAATTTCTTTATCCATTCATCAGTTGATGGACATTTAGGTTCTTTCCATAATTTGCCTATTGTTGAAAGTGCTGCTGTAAACATTGGGGTACAAGTGCCCCTATGCATCAGCACTCCTGTATCCCTTGGGTAGATTCCTAACAGTGCTATTGCTGGGTCATAGGGCAGATATATGTTAAATTTTTTGAGGAACCTCCACACTGTTTTCCAGAGCAGCTGCACCAGTTTGCATTCCCACCAACAGAGCAAGAGGGTTCCTGTTTTCTCCACATCCTATGAATATCAACCCCAATTACTACAGAGCTCCTTTCCTAAAGGAAGAACATAAAAACTAGTCGAGGTGAGGTGTTACAACAATAAAAAAATTTTTTTGAACTGTTCAAATTCCCTCTTTCTTAAAATTTCTCCAGTATCTCACTCCCCTCACCTCAGACTTGATCTAATCTTTATTTTCACCCTCGTTCTCATCAGTTCCTCGGGTTGAATAAGTTTACTTCTTTCTTCTAAAGCTAACCCAGTCCTCTTGTTCTCACTGTATCAGGTACCTTTTATCCTCAGTATATTCTTTTTCATCTATAACATATCCCATTCTCTTCTATAATAGAAAGACTATTCTCTCAACTCCCCCCAGCATCATCCCATAATCCCAACTCGTTTAACAATTATTTCCTGACACTTCCTATGTTCCAGACGCTGTCAGAGACACAGGAGACACAGAGAGAAAGACACTATAAATAAAAAAGAATGAATAAGAAAATTTCAGAAGATGAAAGCATCCAGAAATGCTCTGAGGAGGTGACATTTGGGCTGATGCCCAAGTGAAGAAAAGGGATTAGTCCTGCAGAATTCTTGAGGAAGAATCTTCTAAGCAAAACAGATCTGTGTACATGTACAGAGACATACACCTGCATATACACATGTATTTTTACCTACATAAGGAAAGATAAATTTCATTTGACTTCATTTCCTAACACTGCCTATTAAAGGACTTCCTTTTCAGTGCCCATTGCTGGGGTACTATGTTTCCATGGTAATTTGACATAAGACAGAGACTAGTCTGGCTTATATCGTTTTAGAATTATCTGATTTTATGTTGCCCAGAGGGAGCCTGTGGGAGCTGGAATAATGTATGTCCTTGGCCAGCCTCCAAATGGGCACTCTAGACAAGGTTAAAAGGGAAATTAAAATCTTCCCTGACCCCCAAATTTACAATCTCTTGCCAACTCCATCTCCCTAACTCCTCACTACTGTTGAAAACTTACACTGTTGAATGGGAAAATAGAAGCCTTTACGAGAAAAATCAACCTGATAGTCTAAACTTGCTCTTAACTCTGCTATTCCTGGAAAATACCCTCCTGTTCTCGCCTCTTGAGCTCTTGCATCTTGTGATATGTACCCTAGAAGCACTGAAACCTTGAGCTATTTCATCACCTTGGCAGGAATGGTGTTCCTTGAGTCTTCCACCTTCTTTCACGTCCTGGTTCAATAGATCAGATGTTATTTTTAAATGCGTTGGTCTTACCTTTCAACCAAATGAAAGGTGAAGTCAATTATTCTAAGGCCAAAAAAAAAAAAAAATGTGTTTCAGGAAAATGAAGGAGGGCATCGGTTGCCAAGAAATATGAACTAGAATAGCTTGGACTTTTGATCTCTGCCTGCTGATTAAGCCGGAAGCCCAAAATAGACTCTCTTAATACCATCTGTGACCTCCTCAATCCCTTAGCTTTTTCCTTCTATTCAAGTCATGTTACTCAAATTTTCTCTTTGAAAGTCACTAGTGGCAAATGACCTTTCAGTTAGCAATGCCCAATGGTCATTTAACAATCTCATCTTCAACCTTCCAACAGTATTTGATGTTGTCAACTACCCCCAGCTACCTGCAGTTCTACTTCACTTCATGCAGCAAATGGTGTTATTCTGTTTGTCCCTTTATCTCCCAGAATCCTCCTGTTAAGTCTCATTCACTGATTTGTCTACTATACCCCATTAATTTGAGAGAGCGCCTTTTCCTCGTTGTGTTTCACCATCAGTGATGTCAAATATCATCTCAATGAGAACAGCCCCAAAGTCTAAATCTGTACCCTTAACCACTAATGACTCAGCATTGCATTGTCAATAGTTTTCTGGTATTTCCTTCAAGGTATTTCTACTAGCACCTTGTCCATTTCTAGCTCCCATATGGCCATCAGCCTGGACAAAACCACCAATGTCCTTCTAAAACAAGTGTCCTGGCTTTAGTCTCATATTTCCACCCTTAGGTTTCAATGACCACCTCCCTCCCCACCTCACTTCCTTGCATTCTGTTTGATTGCCTCCATGCTTTAACATATGCTTCTGTTTGATGTGACTTCTTCCCCTCCTCTCTTTTCCTAGAATTCTGGTTACTGGTCTTATTCTCTTTTCTTTAGGTGAGCAGTGGCATGGTAAGTTTTTTTTTTTTTTTAAGATTCTATTGTTAAGCAATTTCTATACTCAATGTGGGGCTCAAACTCATAATCCTGAGATCAAGAGTTGAACAATTCACTGACTGACCCAGCCACGCACCCCACATGGTAAGTCTTTTGGTTAATATTTCCAATTGGCTCAACTCCTTTCACCACCCTAATGAAAAACTCTGTCCTGTTGAACAGAACCTGGACTTTAATTAACATGTTAAAGTCAGGTTTATTATCTTCATCTCAAACTTAGATGTATGTCTGTATTTCTTCATGGAATCAATATTTCCCTATGTCTCAAGAGCAAAATTCAGTTCATCGTTGACTGCTCCCTTAACTCTCTACCTCTTAGAAGCATTCAGTCAGCCAATTTCTGTTATTTTCCTTTCTAACTTCTGATCCCTAACCTCACTTCCAACCATGAAAATCCCTAAGTATTAATCCTCTATACCACTTATTCTGGTACAGACTTCTTGATAACTGTAGCCAGAATTTGGTTTATTCTAATTGCAAATATATATCATTAGTTGCATTTTAGCTGCTTAGAAGATAGCCAGATAATTAGGTTTTTGAGGTAAAAAAGAAATATGAATTTATATGTATTCTTTTCTCTCTTCAATATTGTTTGCTTATGAAATAGTAACTCTGCAAGAAGTTATAAACTGATTTAAGTGGTATTCTGCCACTTTGGGTATGTTGGGCTTCGGCTGCACAAAACATGGGCCTCTGTTGCTATGTTAAGCAGAAAGTGGTTAATCAAGAGAATGAGGTGAATAAAAAATTGGTAGAAGAGCTTGTGTCTTGGGCTGTGCCACGAATGCCTTTCAGAGAAACACTGTGGAATTAGTTCACTAGGGGAACTGTAACCTCAATCAGGAAGTCACTAATGGAAATGTGAGCTCCAAAAACAAACCAGTTTGATCAGATTCCAGGGACCATGAAGCCCCTGCCATGTCTCTAGAGCTAACTCATGCGTACTAGATATTTACTTGGGGAAAACATATACTTTGCCTCTTGGCACCTATAAAGACATTGAACCATAATGCTGTGACAAAAAAAAATATTTCAACCATGTATATGCCTCATTTTTATGTTCCAAGTCTCACAAAAGTGAGTCTTATTGGTCGAACCTAAAGATATGGAATTCTAGTAAGAAAAAAGCAGAGAAATGTAATTATTAGCTAGTTATGCTCTGGAGTACACTGAAGCATACTAAAAAGAGAGAAAGACTCTCGTTAAAAGCCAATCCATCATAAAGATAGTATGGCGGTTCTTCAAAAAATTAAAAATAGAGTTACCATATGATCTCATAATTCCACTACTGGGTATTTAGAAACGAAAATGAAAACACTAATTCAAAAAGATAGATGCATCCCTATGTTTATTACAACATTATTTATAATAGCCAAGATATGGAAGCAAACTAAGTATGTATGTGTGTGTATAAATATATATAAATATAAATATAAATATAAATATAAATATAAATATAAATATAAATATAAATATAAATATATATAATGGAATAGAATTCAGTCATAGCAAATAAAATTTTGCCATTTGCCACAATATGGATGAACCTAGAGGGTTTTATGCTAAGTGAAATAAGTCAAACAGAGAAAGACAAGTACCATATGATTTCATTCATATGAGGAACTTAAGAAACAAAACAAAAAAAGAAAAAATAGACAAACAAGAAAAGACTCTTAACTGTAGAGAACAAACTGGTGGTTGCTATAGGGGAGGGGGGTGAAGGATGGGTGAAAGAGATAAAGGGGATTAAGAGTACAGTTATTGTGATGAGAACCAGGTGATGTACAGAATTGTTAAATCATTTTTTGTACACTTGAAACTATTATAACACGGTATGTTAATTATACTTTTATAAATAAATTAATAGCAAGTCAATCTATCACAGCCATGGCAAGCATTCTGGAGGACATTTTTTTTCCTGATTGCAAAATTAACACAATCTTATTATTGAAAATGGTAAACTGGGAAAAGCATAATAATGGAGAAAAAAATTTAAATCTCCAATTAGTACAATTAGAGAAAATTACTAGAAGATTGTATAATTAATCATAATTCTATAATTATTAGAAAATTGTAATGTATATTTTTCCATGAATAAGTTTCTCAAAACTTTGTCATTAAGGGATCTTACATTCATTTGTTGTTTTTGAGACCTTTGCCATTTGAGAATTTCTGTTACGATTGGAAAATGATTTTGGTGCCCCTTTGCAATCAATGTATATTGTATTTCAAAATGTCATTAAAAAAAAGTTCAATTTTTAATTGACTTGGAACTTCCAGATAGGAGTCAGAACAACAATAACCCAATGCTCATCAACTTCTTAAAATTTCCACAATGGATTTAATTCATAACCTAACACTTTTCTTTACTTTTAACTTTGCTTTGCAAAGTGCTACAAAATACAAAAAAATATTAAATGATCTAAAGAGTATCATACATTTTTAATTAGCATATGTAATAAATAGATAACATGTGATATATTAAAAAATTAATATAAGAAAATCTCTTGCCTAAAGGAGAATTGGTCGGGATTTTTAAAATAAAATTCTATAAGTAAAGTTCAAGAATTTCATCATAATCAAATCCTATCTCCTGATATTTTGATTGATATTCCAAAATTGCTGCGAATATTTGTGAAAACAAATGTTCCTATTTCACCAGTACAAACTCCAAGAAAAAGAATATATTTGAAGAACTTAGCATGAGTAAATATCTCCAGAGAATCAAGTCTCAAACTGATTCTGCCACAATCAATGCGAAAAACCTGATCTATAATTAAAAGGAGTTGAAACAATGAAACACATTCATCAGTTGGTTGTACCACAGGTCTAAAGCGGTTGGCTGGGGGAGGTGGGCTGAGAAAGCAAAGAATATAATACTAGCTTTCTCAGACTATCTTCCCATTCTTTTTCAGAAATTGAATTGCTTGCCACTGGGATACTCAAACACTACTTGATTGCTCAGGGTAGAGGTGTTATGGACTGAACTGTGCCCCCAAACCTGCAAATTCATATGTTGACACTCTAACTCTTGGGATCTCAGAATGTGACCATATTTGGGGATAGGACCTTTAAAGACATAATTGAGTTAAAGTGAGGTGGTTAGCATGGGCTCTAATCCAATCTAACTGGTGTCCTTATAGGAACAGGAGATTAGGACACAAAGAGAAACATGAGGGATACTAATGCACAGACAAAGGCCAAGCGAGGACACAGCAAAAATGTGCCCATCTGCAAACTAAGGAGAGAGGCTTTTGAAGAAATTAGGCATGCCAACACCTTCACTTTAGTCTTATCTCCAGGCCTATGACAAATAAATGTCGTTGAAGCCATCTATTCTGCGCTATTTTGTTAGGCAGCCCTCGCAGTCTAATACAGGGAGAAAAAAAGTAAAAACTCACAATTTAAACACATAAATTTGATTCTTCTTTTGGTGTAGAAAAGTTCTTTTCAAATGGAGGCAATTTTGCTCCTGCTAGGGGACAATGGGCAATTCTGGAGACGTTTTGATTGTCACATTTGAAGGGGGTGGTGGTTTTCTACTGACATACAGTGGATAGAGGCTATGGATGCTGCTACCCACAATGTACAGAACAGTCCCCTGCTTCCATAATAAGGACGTATCCTGCCTAAGATGTCAATAATGCTGAGGTTTAGAAACCTTTCTGTAATGGCACAAACTTATGACAGTTTCGTGATTTGGGAATGAGGAGTTTAACTATTTTCTTGCTTGTTGAACCTGCAAACTAATTTCTGCAACAGTTAGCTATCTTGTGTCAGATACTTTGAACAGTTAGATACAGGATGCTTTCGTAATGATCTCCATCAGGCCAGTTGGCCCTACCTGTGATGAACACACTAGACTGAGAACTGTCCATTTTACAATTAGCAGAATGGAAACATTTCTGCCATTTCTGTTCTCACAAAACATAGAAAACAGAAACTAATTCCATATGTCAGATGTGTCCCCCTTTAAAGATGAATGACAAATAGACCCATTCTTTTTGCCCGTTATTTACTGGACATAAACTTATTAAACCAATTAATCATTGAAGCAAATTAAAAAATGCTTTCTTTAGTGGCAAGGAATACTGAAACTGAGTTAGAACAGTTTTTTTAAGACAAAGATTATGCAGCTGCTTGAAGCTTAATTTCTATCACTTATGTCATCTGATGTTATTTTCCTGTTCTCTTCCTCCTTTACCTTTATCTGTATTTGTTCACCAAGAAGAGCAAGAAAGGAAATGATGTTCAAACTTGAAAAGCTTAATTAACACACGGATGCTTTGCTCCCTCCTTAGGTGAAGTTGGACCTTTGCTTCTGAGGCAGGCAGGGAACCAACAGATGGAAATAAGCATTTTCTCTAATTGAAGCTAGAAGACAGAGGCAGCCAGCGCTGAAATCGCCATGTCTCATCTGCTTCCAATTTACCAAATTGGGTCTTAACTGGGGACACGGCATCATTTGGCCAACCTCTCTCTGAAATTCAGCTGAACACAGTATAAACCCTGAAACTTTTGAGGTCTGGAATGACCACTGACTTGATTTAGTAGTGGAAATGGGGGCTATGATAGCTGCTTGTCTCAGGCTCCATTTTCTTTCCCACTGTTATGAAATTAGTTTTAAGGAGGTAAGGATGAAATGTTATAATTACAAAAGAAAAATTGTTCTCAACCTGAAGTAGGTAGAAGTATGTGAGCTAATATGATTTACTATCTTCCTCTGGGGAATAATTAGTATTCAGATAAAATATTTAAGTCAATTTCTGATAGAATTTAGTAAGATTACGATTTCTTCTGGGGAGTTAGTTACTGATTCACACAGTAAACTATTAGTCAGCAGTTTTAAATTCTTTAGACATTTCTTTACTACCTCTTTTGTTTTCCATACAAATGAGAAATTTAACTTTGTATGCTTAGAATCTATTCTTTTGCAACAAATTTGAAATAAAACTTTAATCCTTGCTTATTATTAATATTTCTTAGAAATTTTTATTATAGTATTCCACCTCAACAGAAGGGGACCATCCTCCTATAAGTTGGAAAGAAAGGGCCATGAGCTTTAATGACTTAGCAAACATGTGACAGTATTACAAAAGAGACTCAGATTTCCACTTCTAGCCATGGTGAACTAACTGATAACAAACTTGGTCTGTTACCATAAATAACTAGAAAATTTAGGGTGGGGGAAGAAGGCAAATCATTGTTTTTCAGATATTGGCAGACAGGCAATACAGACTGTGATTCTTGAATAAAGTAAAGAAACAATGCGAAACCGATGATTATCATGGCTCTGTGATTAGACATACTTTCTGGACAATGGTGTAGGAAATGGTGAATCCAAATAGAGCATGCAAATCTTACTGAATTGAGAAGGCAGAGATTAGAGTTAGCAGAAACTGAGGCAATTAAAACTTTTGCAACAGAGTCCATAAGAGAGTGAATTATGCAGAAAACGAGCTCCAGAAATTGGCAATAGTGGTCTCCTTATGTCTGTGGCTGAATACCCAAATGTGTATGCATGAGGCAAGACTCCACAAAGCTGGACCAGAAAAAGGGATCTGTAAGGTAAATAATCTCTAGAATTCTTTTAAGAACATAAGGACAAAAGAACAAAGAAAAATAAACAGAGCCTAAGTGACCTGTAAGACACCAACAAGTGTACCAACATGTGCAAAATATGAGTCCTATAAGATGAAGAGAGAAAGTAACAAAAAGAATGTGTAGAGATATAATGACTAAAAATCCCCAAATTTGATGAGAAACATTCATCTGTACAAGCAAGATGCTCAATGAATGTGCAATAAGATAAGTTAAAGGAGACTGACATCTAGAAACATCATAATAAACTATTATAAGACAAGAACAAATAGAGAATCTTAAAAGCTGCAAGAGAGAAGCAACACATCACACACAAGGGATTTTCAATGAGATTAATAATTGACTTCTCATCAGAAATCATGGATGCAAAAATGCAGTGGGATGCATATTCAAAGCATTGAAAAGACTGTCAATCAAGAATTCTATATCCAGCAAAACTATCCCGCAAATAAATGAAGGAGAAATTAACACATTCTCAAATCAATGAAAACAAAGTATTCATCACTAGTAGACCTGGCCTATAAAAAATATTAAGGAAAGTTTTTCAGGTTGAGATAAAAGGACACTAGACAATAATTTGAATCCACGCCAATTAAACAAGAATACAAGTAAAGGTAAATATATAGGTAAACATAAAATACCAACATGAATATATTTTTGTTTGTAACTTTTTTGATTCTCCTATTTTATTTAAAAACACAACTGCATAAAGCAATAATTATGAAACTGTGTTGATGGGCCTAAAATATATTATTTGTATGGCAATAATAGCACAAAGAAGGTAAAGAAATGAAAATATATTCAAGCAAAAAAATTTATATACTATTGAAAGTAAGTTAGTATTAATTAAAACTAAATTTTTATAAGGTTCACATTGAGATCTTCAGGGTAACTATGAAGAAAAACTATTTAATTGAAAAGAAAACATAAACTGAAGAAAAAAATGAACAAAAAAGATATAAGACATACCAAAAATAAATAGCAAAATGGCAAATGTAAACTTCAATACTCCAATCAAAAGGCACAAGTTGGCAGAATGGATTAAAATCAAAAGAAAACAACAGCAAAAACATGACCCAACTATGTGCTGTCTACAAAAGACACACTTTAGATTCAAAGACACAAATAAGTTAAAATTAAAGAACGTAAAAATGATGTATCAAGCAAACAATATCCAAAAAATAGTCCAAAAAGTAGCTATAATAAAATCAGGAAAGTAGACTTAAAGGAAACAATTGTTACTAGACACAAAGGACATTTAATAATGCTGAAGGGGTCACTGTATTAGAAAGACATAACAATTAGAAACACATATGCATCTTATAAGGGAGTCCCAAAATACAGGAAGCAAAAATTGACATAATTGAAGGTAGAAATAAACAAGTTAATAATAGGTAAAGAGTCCATTACCTCACTTTCAGTAATGACTAAAACAACTAGGTAGATGATCAATAAGGAAATAAAAGACTTGACAACACCTAACAGACATATATAGAACACTCCACCCACAATAACAGAATACTATTTCTTTTCCCACGCATATGAACATCCTCCTGTATAGACCATATGGTAGGCCACAACAGAAGTCTCAATAATTTTACAAGATTTGAAATTATACATTTGTTTTCCAACCATAGCAGAATGAAATTAAACATCACTAACAGAAAAAACTTAGGGAAATTCA
The DNA here is from genome assembly GCF_046562875.1 of Panthera onca. Classification (NCBI taxonomy): domain Eukaryota; kingdom Metazoa; phylum Chordata; class Mammalia; order Carnivora; family Felidae; genus Panthera; species Panthera onca. The sequence continues at coordinate 146,067,012 of NC_138347.1, forward strand.
CAACTATGTGGAAATTAAACCATCCTCTTAAGTAACTAATGGGTGAAAAATATATTACAAGGAAAGTTAGAAGATACTTTAAGGTGAATGAAAACTAAATACAACATACCAAAACATATAGGAGGCAGGTAAAGCTCTGCTTAGAAGGAAAATTGTATGTGCAAATACCTATATTAAAAACAAAAAAGAAGAAGGAGGAGGAAGAAGAGGGAGAGGAGTCATCATCATCTCAAATCAGTAACTTACACATTCACCTTAATATAAAAACAGAACACAGGAAACCCAAGCAAACAGGAAGAAGGAAATGTAATGATTATAGTGGAAATTAATGAAATAGAGAATAGGATATTAATGACCAAATTCAATGAAACTAAATATTGTATTTTTGAATAGATCTACAAAATTGACAAACCTTCAGCTACATTGGAAAAAAAAGAAAGAAGAAAGAAAGAAAGAAAGAAAGAAAGAAAGAAAGAAAGGGAGGGAGGGAGGGAGGGAGTGAGGGAGGAAGGAAGGAAGGAAGGAAGAAAGAAAGAAAGAAAGAAAGAAAGAAAAAGAAAGAAAGAAAAGAAAAGAAAAAAAGAAATACATTCTGAGCATTACTATTGATTTTACAGAAGTTCAAATAATTATAAAGGAATATTACAAACAATGATATGCTAACAAAATAAGTAGTCTAGGTGAATGGACATATTCAGAGAAAAAAACCACAAACCAGCAAAAGTGACCCAAGAAGAAAGAGGAAATCTGAATAGACCACAAAACATAAAGATACTGAGTTAGTAATTGAAACACACACCTCTGGGTGCCTGGGTGACTCAGTCGGTTAAGCATCAGACTCTCGACTTTGGCTCAGGTCATGATCTCACTGTTGTGAGATCCAGCCCCTTCAACACATCCAGCTCTGTGTTGACCAGGCTTTGTGCTGACTGGGCTCCGTGCTGAGCATGGAGCCTGTTTGAGATTTTGTTTCTCCCCCTGCCCTTCTTCTGATTGCACTGCACTCTCTCTCTCTCTCTCAAAAAACAAACACACACACAAACAAAAAACACAGAGCTAACTAATACAATGGTGAAAAACTGAATTCTTTTCCCTTAATATCAAAAAACAACATAAAATGTCCCCCAAGAACCAATTTTTTTTCCTTTGGTGGCAATATCTCTCCTGTTGAGACTGTATGCCTTTAAAGCTTCTAATTTACAACTTCTATTTTAATTTTAACAGCTAGCTCTGATTGAACAGTGTGCTAGGTGCTTTACGTTATCTTATTTAATCTTCAGTATCAATTTTATTTTACAGATAGATTTAGAGACTTATAATAGATTGCAAGCTGTAAAGTAAATTTAGATGAATTTGGAATATGGTTCTGCCATTTTCTCTGTGACCTTGTGGCAAGTGACTTAACTCCTCTGTGCCTCAGTTTCCTCTTTTGTAAAATGAGAATACCGATAGTATCTACTTCACAGGGTTGTTGAATGTAAGAGATACAAAACACTTGGAAATAGTGCTTGGAACACAGTAAGGCTTTATAGAAGTTGGCCATTATTGTAATTGTTGTAAGTCACATATGTAGCAAATAGTAAAGGCATGATTTGAAACCACACATGGTAGACATGGAGATGCATGGACCACGTCTCGCTTGGAGGAAGGACTTGCTTTCCCACTGAAGGGGACACGCTAAGCAAAAGCCTCTAGCTGACACCAAACTACAGGGTCTATCTCCGTTACAGAAAGTTTCCTACCCAAGGTCCCACAATTTCCAGCACATTCCCACATTCAGTGACTGAGTGACGTCGGGATACGAAAGTCTAGCCATTATGACCAGAGTATAATTCTGGTGGGTAATATTTATTGTTGAATTCCTTGCCTGGCTACCCAAGGCTCCACCCCACCTTCTTTACAGTTCAATTTCATCCTCTTCCCAATCCTACTTCTGCCCTCTTCCATTCATAGGGGTTGATCCCTAATAAATGTCTTGCTCCCCAAACCCTGCCCTATTTCTGCCTCCGGGCAATTCTACCTGTGGCACTACACTAACATAGCATTTAGAAACCATTCATGGAAAGAAATGAAATACCGTGACATTTAGGGTCATTTTTAAATGACTAGTAGGGGAGAACTAATAATATTTATTGAACTATCATTATATGCTATGCTAAGTGTTTTTATTTCACAATTTAAAAAAAACTACAACAATAACTACTATCACATTCATAATTGGAGGCATAGAGTAGTTAAGTAGTTTGCCCAAAGTTCCCCAGCGAATACATATCCGGTCTGCAATATGAACCAAAGTCTATTTGCCTTCAAAGCTCATGACCATATCATATGTTATGCTGCATTTGAAGTAGCTCTTAATTAATACATAGTGAAGTCATTTTAATGCAGTAAGTTAAATCGATAACATTTGTGTTAGTTGAGGTGCGAATATGCTCATAATAAATCCCGATGATTGTTTTGAGACACTTTTCCAAAGACATTTTTTCCTGATAAAATCTTGAGGTTAAATACTATAGATTTTCCTGATTTTGGTATGATAGCGGTGTCAGGTGAGGAAAATTCTTTGGATTTTTTTTTTTTGTCCCATAGGAATGTTTTTTGTTTGTTTGTTTGTTTTCTTTTCTTTTTTGAGAATCTTTATCATTCAGAAAAACTAAAAGAAAGCTTTCTGAGATCAGTTCTATGGTTTTGCAGTACTCCCAACCAGAAACAAAGACAATTATGCTGGTGAAAAAGGATGGTCACCTGAAATCGAAAAATACCACTCTTGCCACACTCCAGTGACTTTAATACTATTCATAATTGAAAGTCTTGTCTAAAAAGCAATTAGCCGGCCCTTGGGTAAGGGGCCATCCTTAGAGAACCACTCCCTGCTCCAGTCTTTTCTCCATAACCCATCTGGTTATGCTATTTCCTACTTCTTGCACCATCCCTACTTGAGACTCTGTAATAGATTTCCACTATTCTTTGACTAAAGAAATTTAATATGGCCCATAAGCCTGAACACAGTCTTGCATAAAAATAAATATTTGTTGAATAAATAAATGAGCAAATGAGCATACATCTAGAGCTTTTGGAATATGTCTTACAATTATAATTTTGTGTTATTATTTTTGTATGTACCAACACCCAGCTATGGGATCATTGTTAAGGTGTTTTTATGGGCTATGGTGTTGTTTTTTGGCTAGAATGAAGCATGGAATTTCCCTGCTCTTGGAAACAAACAAGGAAGATGGAGAACACCTGGCTGGATTGCCCTTCAGAATTCTGCCATGTAGGATTAAGAAAAGCTCCTTTGGCATCACAGGATCACATAGCAATGGAAGATTCTGTGAGTGCAATAGATACAGTAACTATAGCTGGCCTCATATTTCTGGTTTTGACTTGGTTAAGATTTATTCAGGTGATTTCAGTGATGAGGGGACCTAACTCTGCTTGTCCTCTGCTTCTTCCCCTCATCAAAGTGCTTGCCTAAATCAAAATTTAAAGATTTGCAATTCATCAAGATGATTCTATGAGTGCATCATAAATTGGGCAGATTAGATTTTGTATATCTTTAGCTCCACAAATCATCATTTATGAGTTTCACCGTTGGGTGCAGAGTGATAAGAGAAATGTGGGAAATATGGGGACCAGGGTGAGATCATTTCATTTGAATTAGACAAATGAGACCGTGCTGGAAAGAAACACCCAATGTCTCTGGACAAATTTATGAAGTCAAAACAAAAAATAATTACAGTGCAGAAATGGCTAGTGCTGGATGAACCTGCTTCATTCCTAATGTTGGTTGGCAGCTCTTCATCCTGATTATTCCATCTGGAGATAATTGTGTGATATCATCCATAAAATTAAATCATAAATCAACCCAACTAGTGAATAGGCCAGCAAGCTGCTGAGAAAGCCACACGTAGGGAGGTGAGACTTCTCATCTTAATGAGAGGTATGGGAGCGAAATTAAGAGAAGAAGACATGTAGAGGGTGACCCTCAGCATGCCCACAGCCTCACTTGCTTACAGCTGCCATCAAAGTCTATGCCTCAATAGTGCCAGAACAGCCAACATATTGCCTGCATTACCCACTTGCTGATGAGGAAAGAACGTTCTGTTCATGAAAGAAAACATGTATTGCTTTTTAAGGATTTCTGGTTTGAGTTGTAAATGCCCAAAATGAAAGCACTTTATTTCCTTTTTTGATGAAATGTTAACAGTGATAGAAAGCTTGTAAATGCAATAAGAATCTTATACATGAGCATTTGGTCCAACATCTTCTCTCGGCTTAGCTTTTGGAGGTTTGAAGAGTACACACCGTGGTCTTTGTTAGTAAGTGAGCTGTGGTCAATTTGCGGGTTATATTTGGAAAGCATTTTTCAGAGGGCAAGGTATAGTTTTAAGGCAATTAAGTATGATGCATAAAAGTGTAAAATAATTAAGGGGCACGTTAATTGTATTACCGCATCAGCAAGTGGGTAATGCAGGCAATATGTTGGCTGTTCTGACCCTTTTGAGGCATGGACTTTGGTGGCAGCTGTCAGCAAGTGAGGCTGTGGACATGCTGAGGGTCACCCTCTACATATCTTCCTCTCTTAGTTTCACTCCCATACCTCTCATTGGTTAAGTGTCCACCTCTTGACTTTGGCTCAAGTCATGATCTCCTGGTTCATGAGTTTGAGCCCTGTGTCAGGCTCTGTGCTGACATTGCAGAGCCTGCTTGGGACTTTCTCTCCCCCTACCCTGATCTCTCTCTCTTTCTCTCTCTCTCTCACACACACACAGACACACAGACACACACACAAATACATAAATAAACTTTAAAAAAAGTAAAATAATTAAGATAAAGACAAAGGTATTGTTTAAATGGCTGCTGTTGATTTCCACAAGCACATGCTGGGGTCAGCAAGAGAGAGGGGTCAAGAGTCAAAGGTCATCCCAGACTCCCTAATAGCTCATGCTGGAGCAAATGGACTAAGGACATGTATTTCTTTCAGTTGAGTCATTTGAGATGATAAATCCCATTGGCTTTGGAGATTCCACTTGTGACCATAATAAATGCAAAATCCAGCTGTACATTGAGTCTCTGAATTTTCAAAGTGGTAACGGGAACAGATGTTGAGAGTCTGGAGGCTTGTGAACATCTGTGGTAGGAAGGTCACTGTGCCACTCAGCAGAGATGCAAGTAGAAAAACAATAATGAAGATAAATGCTTTCTTGTGTTTTTTTTTTCTTTTTTCCCCCCTCTAAATAATATTAGGACCAGCAGAGCAAGAAAAATCACCAGCTCTGAAAAATGCATCTTCTTTTGTTTCATTCTCAGTTGTGCTGAGTACATGTAATGAACATACATTGAAAGCTATATATTTGTAAGTGTAGGAGTCTAGCTGGTTTTAGACAGTTCTAAAGTGTGGCCAAATCAGAATATGAAAAATCTTCTTAGGAACAGATTCCATTTACCTCTCTTGAATTATTTTATTCTCTTCATCTCCTGCCTCCCAAGAATCTTTGTTGTCTGTTCTTCATTTTGGCAAAACCCAACCAGAAACCAGAAAACCACATGAACCAATTTTATGGTAATGAACATTAGAATTCCATTTTATCAGGTTGATCGTATTAGTCAGGAGTCTTTTCAGCTGCAAACCTCAGGAGCCCAACTCAAACTAGTCTAAAGAGAAGGAACGTATTGTCTTATGTAAATATATCTAGATATGTCTCGAGAGGTAGACTGATTCAGGCATGGCTGCATCCTTCAAGTCTCAAATAATCCTCTCCTTTCCCTCCCCTTCCTTTTCCCTCACCCCTCTCTCCTCTTCCTAACTATCTCCATTTTCATTTTCAACTATGGGTTCTACTTTTTGTTCCTCTGGTTTTGTTCTAAGTTAGTTATGGCCTTTCCATAAAAACAAAAAGCACTAAGTGGCTCCAGGCCTTAAGATCCATGATTTCCCAGAGGAAAAGAGTATATATTTCTCAGTCATCTCAGCAGACATAGTGCAAAGGAGTCACGGAGGGACATGGGGAATCATGGAAGATAAGGTTAACCGGACTGAATGTGTTGCAATTTCCTCATAGCAGGAAGCTTTCTGAAATTTTAAAGCTGTAAAATGAAATGACTGGATCTTAATTTTAGAAAGATTGCCAGGTGGCAATGTGGAGAATGAGTTGGGATTGGAAGAAACCGGATTCTGGAAGAGGAGTGCAGGAAGCAGAAGGTGAAGGGTGAGGCAGAAGGACTACAAAGGATAAAAAGCAGAGTCAAAAGTCCTTGGAGGAATACAGCTGAAGCAACTTAGCAACCAACTAAACGTGAGCAAATGAAGATAAAGGGAAATTAAAGACAACATCAAAGTTTCCAGTATAGAAGACTGAGTGGATTTTATGGTCATTCACTGATAGGTGGAGACATCACCTAGCACTGAATTTGAAGGTGCTCCTTCTTTGTAGGTGTTTAAAAGTAATTTTTCTCTCCCCCTGGGTAGAAATACCAACACATCTGATACTTCTTGCATTCCACTCATAGCAGAGAAATTATGCAATAGATTTTAGTCAACATTCAAGTTTGGAACTAGGATAATGTTTTTATCAATGGAGCCTTTATTCAATCCTTCAGGCTAATTCCATTAAAAGATATCAAATGTGTGAATATTCCTTCTCGGCTTTGAGTAACTCAGAATACTGATGTTGTAAGTATTAGATTTTCCTCCAAATGGTGTGTACTATGATTGATTTTTTAATTGTTAGTTACTTATTAATAATTCCCGGGAGGAAGACATTTAGGAAGTATCTGATCTAGCCCACAGGTGATGCAGTGTGCAGTACCTAACATAGTAGGCAAGGAAGAAAAGTGGGACCAGTAAAACCTTATTGACAAAACCAGAGGGTGGCCAACTTTAGTTTGCCAATTTAATGTTTAAATATTGAGTCATATTATCTATTTTGATTACTGAGTTTTTGGTACTTCTTGTATATATGTAAGTATGTTTGTTTGTTTGTTTGTTTGTTTTGCATAAGACCCCTCCGTGGTCCCAATTTTGTTGGTTCTAGGCCAACAGGATTTTGTCCCAAATACAAGCTCAAGGTACTGTATTCGGGAGGGAAACTATATGCAGAAAGACTGAGAGCCAGAAGAGTTTATCCAACAGGTCATCAGGATAGAAGTCCAGATTTTGGGGGGAGGCAGACTTACTTGCAGACGGTTAGAAGAAGCACCATTTGGAGGAGAAGTCTATTTGGAGACAACGTCTTCCAAACAAAGCCAGAGGTATGACTATTAGTTCTTTGGTAAGCTTCCTGGGCCAAGAATATGCTCTTGAATTTTCTGAAATGTGCTGAACAGGAAAAATAATTTATGAAATGTGATATTTTATTCTGAGCCTTGCTACTAAAAATGTGGTCTATGGATCAAGGGCATCAGGAGCAACTGTTTGCTTGTTAAAATGTAAGTTCTCAGGCCACATCCCTGGCCTACTACATAAAATCTGCATTTTAACAATATGTCCAGGTGGTTTGCATACGCATTAAAGTGTAAGAAATAGCCTCCAAAGTGGAGTACAACTTTAAAATAATAAAACCTGGATTTATTTGTTTTATCTCACACTTTTACCACTTTAATATTATTTCTATATTATAAGATGTATTTATTATATTACTACAGTACTGCGTATCTACTGTTATTGGGGATATATTCACAAACTTGATTTTTTTTTCATCTACAGAAATATATGACCAAAAATTTTTGAGGACCACCACTTGGCAGATTTCAGCTCTGACATGCAAGTGCTTGGAGAGAGAAATAAAAGAGGAAAGAACAAAGCTTAGAGTATTCTAATCTTTTGGAGTGACCTTCAAGGTTAGTCTGTTATCCCAAGGTCATGATGACTAATTACTGCATCTATGAATTAGTTAAAATACTCATAGAGCCATCCAGGAAACTTCTTCATGTAAGTTATCCCCAAGTGGTTTACTATTTTCCTTTAATACCTGATCCTGGAACACAAATTGGATTTGCAAATCAATGCCTAGAAAAGTTTCAAGTGATAAAGAACAAAGCCGATTCAGAATTTTGTGCAATCCTTTGTTAGACTGATAAAAGGAATCTTGGTTATTCATTTTTAATTGCTCTTTTTTTTGGGTAAACAATGAAATGCAAATGCTATGGTCATTAATGACTTGAGAGATGTTCCATCTTCTTGGAACAGTGAAATTCATGCAGAGAGGTATATCCCATTTCTGAGCCACATTCTCCTATGTAACAAGCAGTGCTTTGACAACCATCTAGGCCCAAAGTCAGTTTCTTGTGTTTTCTTGCCTACTTTATCTTCTATCTCTCCTTCTTTCTCTTTTCTGTCCTATTTGCCATGCATTTCAGGTTATAGGTGACTCACGTTACTAGAAATAAAAAAAAAATCAGTCGCTGGCTCTTGGAAAGATATTAATAATAACATTTAACTTGAGAACTACTGAGGATTACATAAGCAGACATTGTCAAGTAATATTTAAATTTATTACTTTCATATATCTGAATGTGGCTTCAGGGGAAAATTCAAATGCCAAGTCCTAGGCCAAGCGATTTTCTTTTCAGCCTTTGTACTCAGGCTGCTCAAGAATGCATGTTTATACTGCAAAGAAACCACATTTAGAAGATTGCCTCTGTTTTCCCTTCCAATTTACCATATTGTGCTTTACTCTTGCAGGATTCCATCTGGGTCTGCACATGAATCTTGTTTATGAATGCTTCCCTTTGGCTTTTCAATCACTGTTAGTAAGTCCCTTTGGCAGGTGTCCAGAATTGCCCCGACTCATATTAAATTCCAGTTTTTAGTGAATTATATTTCAGTGATTGTCGTTAGCACTCAAATGCTACAATTACGGAACTTTCTCCAAGAAAATAGAAAAATGAAAAAAAAAAATCGGCCTTTGAAAGTTAAAACGTGGGAGGCAGAGTGAGCACAGGATTTGGAAATCAAAATTGGTTGTTTAATAACCTTGGACAAGTTGCCTAATCTCTTTCAACATCATCAGTAAAATGGGAACACATTTACTTACTTTATAGGGCTACGGTGATTCTTAAATGAGATAAATAAAAGTAAAAAGTACTTACATGCTAGGAACATAGAAGCTACCTGCATGCTAACTGCTGATGTTCAAATCAACACATTATTTCTGAGCCAGATTTAAGAAGTCTTTCTGAATATAGCCCAACCGACCAATCAGCAATACCTAAGAAGAAGGTTATGTCAGGTAGAAGGGCATTCATCAGGCATGCAAGTATAGAAGAAATGTGAGTATCAAAAAAAAAAGCACTGGCAGTGAATTTCCTGGCATGATGGAATAGAAAGGGGGCCTTAATCAAATTCAGGTATTTCCGATTTCCCCCAAAGAGTTGATGCAATGAAGTATCATAAACTGATGCTCATTAGCATTTCAATATTTGAGATATTTAACTCAATAGTTTTCAGTCTTGTTTGCTCATTATGCTCACCTAGGAAGTTTGTAAAAAAAATAATTCCTCCTTCCCACCCACTACCTTGCAATTTTTGAGTTGATGGCTCTGGGGTAGGCCTAGGCATCTGTATTTTATAAAGTATTCCCAGGGCAGCTGGGGGGAGAGGCGCTAATCTAATCTTTCTTTTTCTAATGTGAAGCTGGCCAATCACCTCTTTGATTCCTGTGTGAGTCTTTTTTTTTTTTTTTTCTTTTTTTTTTTTTTTTCACTTTTTTTTTTTTATTTTTTTTAATTTTTTTTATTTTTTAATATATGAAATTTACTGTCAAATTGGTTTCCATACAACACCCAGTGCTCATCCCAAAAGGTGCCCTCCTCAATACCCATCACCCACCCTGCCCTCCCTCCCACCCTGCCCTCCCTCCCACCCCCCATCAACCCTCAGTTTGTTCTCAGTTTTTAACAGTCTCTAATGCTTTGGCTCTCTCCCACTCTAACCTCTTTTTTTTTTTTTTTCCTTCCCCTCCCCCATGGGTTTCTGTTATGTTTCTCAGGATCCACATAAGAGTGAAACCATATGGTATCTGTCTTTCTCTGTATGGCTTATTTCACTTAGCATCACACTCTCCAGTTCCATCCATGTTGCTACAAAAGGCCATATTTCATTTTTTCTCATTGCCACGTAGTATTCCATTGTGTATATAAACCACAATTTCTTTATCCATTCATCAGTTGATGGACATTTAGGCTCTTTCCATAATTTGGCTATTGTTGAGAGTGCCGCTATAAACATTGGGGTACAGGTGCCCCTATGCATCAGTACTCCTGTATCCCTTGGGTAAATTCCTAGCAGTGCTATTGCTGGGTCATAGGGTAGGTCTATTTTTAATTTTCTGAGGAACCTCCACACTGCTTTCCAGAGCGGCTGCACCAATTTGCATTCCCACCAACAGTGCAAGAGGGTTCCTGTTTCTCCACATCCTCTCCAGCATCTATAGTCTCCTGATTTGTTCATTTTGGCCACTCTGACTGGCGTGGGGTGATATCTGAGTGTGGTTTTGATTTGTATTTCCCTGATAAGGAGCGACGTTGAACATCTTTTCATGTGCCTGTTGGCCATCCGGATGTCTTCTTTAGAGAAGTGTCTATTCATGTTTTCTGCCCATTTCTTCACTGGGTTATTTGTTTTTCGGGTGTGGAGTTTGATGAGCTCTTTATAGATTTTGGATACTAGCCCTTTGTCCGATGTGTCATTTGCAAATATCTTTTCCCATTCCGTTGGTTGCCTTTTAGTTTTGTTGGTTGTTTCCTTTGCTGTGCAGAAGCTTTTTATCTTCATAAGGTCCCAGTAATTCACTTTTGCTTTTAATTCCCTTGCCTTTGGGGATGTGCCGAGTAAGAGATTGCTACGGCTGAGGTCAGAGAGGTCTTTTCCTGCTTTCTCCTCTAAGGTTTTGATGGTTTCCTGTCTCACATTCAGGTCCTTTATCCATTTTGAGTTTATTTTTGTGAATGGTGTGAGAAAGTGGTCTAGTTTCAACCTTCTGCATGTTGCTGTCCAGTTCTCCCAGCACCATTTGTTAAAGAGACTGTCTTTTTTCCATTGGATGTTCTTTCCTGCTTTGTCAAAGATGAGTTGGCCATACGTTTGTGGGTCTAGTTCTGGGGTTTCTATTCTATTCCATTGGTCTATGTGTCTGTTTTTATGCCAATACCATGCTGTCTTGGTGATGACAGCTTTGTAGTAGAGGCTAAAGTCTGGGATTGTGATGCCTCCTGCTTTGGTCTTCTTCTTCAAAATTACTTTGGCTATTCGGGGCCTTTTGTGGTTCCATATGAATTTTAGGATTGCTGTAACAAGAGATGAAGAAGGGCATTATATAATAATCACAGGGTCTATCCACCAGGAAGAGCTAACTATTATAAATGTCTATGCGCCAAATACCCGAGCCCCCAGATATATAAAACAATTACTCATAAACATAAGCAACCTTATTGATAAGAATGTGGTCATTGCAGGGGACTTTAACACCCCACTTACAGAAATGGATAGATCATCTAGACACACAGTCAATAAAGAAACAAGGGCCCTGAATGATACATTGGATCAGATGGACTTGACAGATATATTTAGAACTCTGCATCCCAAAGCAACAGAATATACTTTCTTCTCGAGTGCACATGGAACATTCTCCAAGATAGATCATATACTGGGTCACAAAACAGCCCTTCATAAGTTTACAAGAATTGAAATTATACCATGCATACTTTCAGACCACAATGCTATGAAGCTTGAAATCAACCACAGGAAAAAGTCTGGAAAACCTCCAAAAGCATGGAGGTTAAAGAACACCCTACTAACGAATGAGTGGGTCAACCAGGCAATTAGAGAAGAAATTAAAACATATATGGAAACAAACGAAAATGAAAATACAACAATCCAAACGCTTTGGGATGCAGCGAAGGCAGTCCTGAGAGGAAAATACATTGCAATCCAGGCCTATCTCAAGAAACAAGAAAAATCCCAAATACAAAATCTAACAGCACACCTAAAGGAAATAGAAGCAGAACAGCAAAGGCAGCCTAAACCCAGCAGAAGAAGAGAAATAATAAAGATCAGAGCAGAAATAAACAATATAGAATCTAAAAAAACTGTAGAGCAGATCAACGAAACCAAGAGTTGGTTTTTTGAAAAAATAAACAAAATTGACAAACCTCTAGCCAGGCTTCTCAAAAAGAAAAGGGAGATGACCCAAATAGATAAAATCATGAATGAAAATGGAATGATTACAACCAATCCCTCAGAGATACAAACAATTATCAGGGAATACTATGAAAAATTATATGCCAGCAAATTGGACAACCTGGAAGAAATGGACAAATTTCTAAACACCCACACTCTTCCAAAACTCAATCAGGAGGAAATAGAAAGCTTGAACAGACCCATAACCAGCGAAGAAATTGAATCGGTTATCAAAAATCTCCCAACAAATAAGAGTCCAGGACCAGATGGCTTCCCAGGGGAGTTCTACCAGACATTTAAAGCAGAGATAATACCTATCCTTCTCAAGCTATTCCAAGAAATAGAAAGGGAAGGAAAACTTCCAGACTCATTCTATGAAGCCAGTATTACTTTGATTCCTAAACCAGACAGAGACCCAGTAAAAAAAGAGAACTACAGGCCAATATCCCTGATGAATATGGATGCAAAAATTCTTAATAAGATACTAGCAAATCGAATTCAACAGCATATAAAAAGAATTATTCACCATGATCAAGTGGGATTCATTCCTGGGATGCAGGGCTGGTTCAACATTCGCAAATCGATCAACGTGATACATCACATTAACAAAAAAAAAAAGAGAAGAACCATATGATCCTGTCAATCGATGCAGAAAAGGCCTTTGACAAAATCCAGCACCCTTTCTTAATAAAAACCCTTGAGAAAGTCGGGATAGAAGGAACATACTTAAAGATCATAAAGGCCATTTATGAAAAGCCCACAGCTAACATCATCCTCAACGGGGAAAAACTGAGAGCTTTTTCCCTGAGATCAGGAACACGACAGGGATGCCCACTGTCACCGCTGCTGTTTAATATAGTGCTGGAAGTTCTAGCATCAGCAATCAGACAACAAAAGGAAATCAAAGGCATCAAAATTGGCAAAGATGAAGTCAAGCTTTCGCTTTTTGCAGATGACATGATATTATACATGGAAAATCCGATAGACTCCACCAAAAGTCTGCTAGAACTGATACATGAATTCAGCAAAGTTGCAGGATACAAAATCAACGTGCAGAAATCAGTTGCATTCTTATACACTAACAATGAAGCAACAGAAAGACAAATGAAGAAACTGATCCCATTCACAATTGCACCAAGAAGCATAAAATACCTAGGAATAAATCTAACCAAAGATGTAAAAGATCTGTATGCTGAAAACTATAGAAAGCTTATGCAGGTAATTGAAGAAGATATAAAGAAATGGAAAGACATTCCCTGCTCATGGATTGGAAGAATAAATATTGTCAAAATGTCAATACTACCCAAAGCTATCTACACATTCAATGCAATCCCAATCAAAATTGCACCAGCATTCTTCTCGAAACTAGAACAAGCAATCCTAAGATTCCTGTGTGAGTCTTTGTCCACATCAACAGAATGGGATGACTAAAGAATTTTAAGTATTTACAGGGCCGTGGCTGAGATTTCCCATGATGAATCCCTAATGTGACGTTTGTGATTTGGTGCCCTGTGAAGTTTGACAACAAAAATAATGCGTGCCTATCATGCCAGAATAAATGTTACTGGTCCTTGTGATAGTTATAACTCTTACTCTGAGTGTGCAAATCACATTTCATGGGCCATAGTTTCCTATCTCTTATTTCATATGAGTCAATTCCTTGAGGTTTTGTCATTTCTAATAATAAAGACTCTCTTCCTCTTTGTTCTTTCCAGTCCCCTTCCTCTTCCTTTCCTTTTTATTCCTTCCTGAATAATTTAGTCTGAAAGCCATCAGAAACCAACAAGCAAGATTGGCATCTTTGTGTGCAGGGAGTCACAGGGGCTCAGAGCCGGATGTCAGAGCCCAAGCATGACATTCACATAGGGTGAGGAGCAGGAGATGGCCCAACGGAGGTGTCTGAGCCTATGGAGAGGGAGGTGGAAGCCCACATGGGCAGGGGGGTGCCCAGGGTTGTGATGAAATAAGATAGTAGCAGAGTAGAAGTCAAATTATACGGACCAATGATGATCCTACTTCCAGAAGAGCTGAGGGATGCTTCATGAATGCTTGAAGAACTTAATAACTCTGGGCTTGTGGATAGAAAAAAATATCAAAATAGTGTCCACATGAGCTATACTTTTAGCACTAAAAATAGCTGCTCTGCCAGTGTTTTCCTTATATCTCTATCTCGGTCCATGAAGTGAGCATATCTATTCATCCAGTTTGCTTTTATTAAGAGCTAACCATGTCATAGCTACTGTATTAGACTCCAGCTATACAGAGAAAAATGACTCAATTCCTCTTATTTGAGTTTTCCCAGAAGCAGTCCATAGGCAAGGACTTGGATGCAGGCGATCGTTGGCAGGTGACCTCAGGACGCACAAGTGGCAGAGCAGGGAAGGTGAGACAAGAACCCTGGAAAAGCCAGATGGGTGTGTATTTATGAACAGGTCATTGCTACAGGAAGCTGAGAGTCATTCCTACTGGGAATGCTTGAAAGAATCATGGAGAACATATCTCAGAGTTGTCCTAGTGAGGGACAGGGGAACTGGGGGTGCCATATTCTTTTGCCACAACAATACCTTCCCATTCTGTATGCTTTCCTTACAACGTGACCTTGAACCTCTTTCATTTAAGAACTTGGGTTAAAAAAAAAAAAAAGATTGGCTTTATGCTTCCTCCCCTCAAATGTGGGTGGACCTGTGATTTTGCTGGGAAGGGTGCTCTACAATTTCAGAGGCCATAAAGAGCCATACGGCTTCTTCCTGTTTCCCTTGGGATGCTCGTGCTCGTGTATCCACGTTGCGAGGAAGCCCAAACTAGCCCTCCCAGAGAAACTACATGGGGGCCACACATGCCAGTCAGAGCCGGTGAGGACCAAGCCATAGCCGGTACTAACTGCCACAAAAGTGAGTGAGCAAGCCTCCTGATGATTCTTACCCTCAGTCATTATCACCTGAGCTTTTGCATCTTCCCAAACGGGGCCCACATGTCATGGAGCAGAGACAAGATACCCTCCCTCTGCTTCTTCCAAATCCCTGACCCCCACCTTTGGTGAGCTCCCAGTTGATATCAACATTGTTGACTTGTTCTGAGTTCGGGTGGTTTCTCATGCAGAAGTAGATAACCAGACACTGGGGCATTTATCCATCAGTACCGGGCCCTTGCTGGTTGTGAAGTGTTAAGTCCCCGGCACATTGAGTCTGCCCCAAGTGGTGGAGCTATTGCCTCCAGCCTTGGAGAAAAGGACAGCATTTGGGCATTCAAAGTGGAAAGCTGTCCGAAGTACTTTTCCTGTCCTCTGCAGCTACAGGTGGGTGCTGAGGTGGACCGAGGACACAGGGGCAGAACAATGCCACATCTACCTCAGCTCCGGCCAGATTGCACACGTGACCAGATGAAAGATAAATAAGTAAACTGACAAGCTGAGATATGCTAAATCCAATGACAGAGTTAGCATAGGGCCCCCTGGCAGCTCCAAAGGAGAGTCTCTTGGCCCAGACCACAAGGTCTGAGGAAAGTTTTCCAGAACAGTTAAAAGGAGTGCTTTAGGATGTGACAAGGAGAATTTGGTAACCTCTCCAATATGCCAAACTCCTTTGGAGAAAAACATTTACAAAGACATCTGTTTTCAGGATGGCATTATGTGAGCCTAGAAATGAAATCCTGGTAGGTTACAATTAAACATACGATCGCTATTGGCTTTCTTTTCTAAGAGAACAATGTGTCAACCTGTACAAAATTGATTTAATGACCTGGCTTATCTTTAAGACAGGGAGGGATACTTTTGCTGTTTTGGTGAGTAGTGAGTAAAGAGTACATGCTTTTTCATATTGAAATTCTGTAAATTCCTGCTTCTTTCAAAAAGGTATCATTTTCCAAAAATTGAAGATAGAGAAGCGGAAATAGAAACATGTCATTATCCTCTGGGTGTCCATCTGAATATGATGGCTTTGTTAAACATTGCTTTTTCAGGCTAAAATTCTGACCCCCATAATACCTAATTTTTCTGGAAATTTTCACAATATTTAATAAGCTCTTCTGTTTGCATACCCTCACATGAATACAGTTTCGAGTATCTTTAATTTCTTGACTCCAAGTAAATTTTTCATTAAAGTATAACATACAGAGAAGTATACAAATCATTTTGGCTTAATACCTTTTTCCAAATTGTACACACTCATGTAACCAATAACCAGATCAATAAACAGAATGTAACCAGCACCCCAGAAACTCTTGAGCTCGCTTTTAGGTACTATTTCCCCAAAGGCAACTACTATCCTGATTTCTAACCATAGACTAGCATCCCCTGTTTTAAGCACTGTACAGGTGAAATCACACCATGGATATTGGTTTGGGTCTTCCTTTGCTCAACATTAATTTACTGAGATTCATACATTTTATATGTAGTTGTTTATTTTGATTGTTTGGTTTTCATTGACATTTGTTAAAGTGTTTTTCACTGGAAAAAAAACAAGAGGTACATAGTGATCATCTCACATCCTGACATTCTGCTCCCAAATGAGGAAAGCCTTTATTAGGAAGAAAAAAAGAATAAAAAAAAAAAAAAAAACCCACAAACTTACTGAAGCTCACTGCATTACAGTTAGTGTTTCCTCCGGAAGTCTGGCAAGGACGTAGGAAAGGGAGTGTATTAGTCATTCAGAGAGTTTTGTCCTCAGATGTCCTAATGTTGTAGTTGAACAATTCCCATTGTAAGGTAGGATTAATGCTGTTATGCAGTCTCTGTGTTAAGCTAAAGTTTAAATTCAAAGTGCTACCAATGATACTTATTTGCTGGCATTATCATAGTTTGAGGTCATCACCTCTGTTAGGGCTGGGAACTTGGGGCCTAGGATGATGAAGGAAGTTTCTTCCTAGAATGAAACATGTCAGTGCCTTAAAAAGACGATGCAGAAAGATAACGTTAGTTTAGTGATTTTTACTAATACATTCTACCATACTGTGATAAAACTGCAGAAGCTTCATCTTCCTTGCTCACAAAATAGCGATATGCTGGTTGAACCTGCCTCTACAGGAAAAATAAACAATTTTAAAATGTGCAGACACTTGAAAGTCCAAAGGCAATCCCTCCAGGAAGTAGATTGCCTCAGGGGAAGTGGGCAACCATCTGCCAAAGAAGTGTAAGCAAGACTTATTTTAGGGGTGCTTGGGTGGCTCAGTCGGTTAAGTGTCAGACTTCTGTTCAGGTCATGATCTCACTGTTTGTGAGTTTGAGCCCCGCGTAGGCTCTGTACTGACAGCTCAGAGCCTGGAGCTTGCTTCAGTTTCTGTCTTCCACTCTCTCTGCCCCTCCCCCACCTGCTTGCACTCTCTCTTTCTCTCTCTCTCTCTCTCTCAAACATAAATAAATAATAAACATAAACATCAAAAAAATTTTAAAAGACCTTAATTTAATCACAGACTGAGTAAGGGCACAACCCTAGTAGCTCTGGCCACGTTTCATTATCTCCCTGTACTCCTAAATTCTTTGCAAAGAAAGCCCAGCTAACTGTGACTTCTGTATGTATCTGAAGTATAATAGTATGTTCTGAAAAGCTAGAGTGCTCTTGGGCTGGTTTACTAAAGGGAGCCAGGAGACAAACAGCAGATTAAATTGCTCCTTTTTCATATTGGTCAAATTTCCCCTGCTGTATGGTTTTCAGTTTTTAGTGCCCTATTGTAAGATGGTTATTAACAAAATTGAGTTGCTTTATGAATTATCAACCATGGTGGGGAAAGATCTTGGAGTGCCCAATAATTGTCCCTAAGATGTATTATGCACTTAGGACGTACCAGACATCCTCCAGGGATGATGGCATTTAAACCTCCCAATAACATCTGAGGTGGTTACTAATTATTATGCCTATGTTTTCCCACACAAGGAACCAAGGCTTAGAGAAACTCACTCCCCCAAGGCTATAGCTGGAAAAGCCAGCTTTGATCAGTTGTCTGGTCAACTCTGTTGGTTAGAGTGTGGTGCTAATAACACCAAAATCACAGATTTGATCCCTGTATGGACCAGAAACTTATCTTTAAAAAAAAGAAAAGAAAAGAAAAAAAAAGAAAAAAACAAAAACTTCACACTGAAAGAGCTGATTTTGAATCTTAAGTTGTCTGATTCGATGCTCATAAACACCAAACCACACAACCTCATGCACATAGTAGTGAAGGACCCTATGATTATAAAATGGATATCTGCCTCATAGCCTTCTTAAGCTATTTGATTTTTTTAATGTTTATTTATTTTTCAGAGAGAGAGAGACAGAGAGTGAGCAGGAAAGGGGTAGGCAGAGGGAGAGATAGAAACTGAAGCAGGCTCCAGGCTCTGAGCTGTCAGCACAGAGCCCAATGCCAGGTTCCAACCAACGAACTGTGAGGTCATGATCTGAGCCAGCCAAAGTTGGATGCTTAAGTGACTGAGCCACCCCGGAGCTATTTAAATGAGATGACCCATGTAAAGTGCAGACCAGAGGTCTTGACCACAGTAAAGCCCTCAACAAATGTTACCTGCTCTTATTAACAGAACAATGGTGAGAGAATGACTAACCTGGAGAATTTAGCGGGGATGTGGCCGTGGTCTTGGAACTAACATTCTTGTAGGTGGCTGTGTATAAGATGGCAGTCAGTCTGGTGGTTGGAAGGGCATTGTTTTAGAACCAGGGCACTGGAATTGGCAAATTACTTAACTACCTTGAATCTCTTTCTGTGCCTTTATGATGGAGACAATAATTGCTATCTTTCAGAATTTGTATGAAGCACATATAAAAAGAGCCCTAAAAATGTCTGGCACATAATGGAAACCTTGCAGAGGTTAATTTCCTTTTCAACAACTTCCATGTCTCCGGACTTGAGGATGGAATTGTGATCAACCAGAGGAAATTTAGATTTGGTCCCAAAACCATTATCTGAATGAGTTTCCGCAAGAGAAAGTTCTGGTTCATGGTGGAAGTTGACTAAGTATTTCAGATGAGGGACGGGCTGGGTGAACTCTTTGACCCCTAAATCTTTAACTATCACAGAACCAACAAAATACTTATACAGTCTTTGAGAAAGTGCCCTTGAAAACACTCGAGCCACAAGCAGTTTTTAGTAAATCTCAGGATCCAACAGCCTTGGTTACAGCAAGCAACAATTATAAGAAAATGCATCATAGACTCATACGTCCTGTTCATGGTTTGCTTCTGGCCATCTTCTTGGCTTAGCTTTGTTTCCTCTCTAATTTGAGGGGCTGATGGTTTTAGTTTTCTTAGTCACAGCCATGTAGAATGATACTTTATTAAAGTAATTTTAAGACATTCTATAATTTTCATTTCTCCTTTTCAAACCAGGAGCTGGAGACTCTGCCTTTCCTTTCCTTAGACGTTAGCCGAGCAAAAGGTAATGAAATGTGAAGGCACATGGGAAATAGTGGCATGGCTTTGAAGGTAATAAAAGAAAGAAGAAAGGTGTCTTCCAGTCTGGGAAGGGGTGAGACGGCACTGATCCTGTAAGCAGAGGAGACATACCCCCGCCCTCTGCTGGGAGCAGCCCTGGGGAGACAGTGAGGTCCCAGAGGGAGCTGCCTGATGGACAACCTGCAGAAGTGAGGTCTCTGAAATCAGCCAGTGGCACCATGAGTAGAAGCAGCAGTCAGCAGTCCTGGAGGAACAGAGCAAGCCCTGCCAATGGGCATCTCACTGTGAGTCAGCAAGACCCACTGACCCAGGACAGTGACTGGTAGGTCCCTTCCGTACTGCATTAAGACTCTAGGAATTCCTGAACTCTGATGGAGGGCAGCATCCCTAAGGGCTAAAAGCCAGCTTTCCATCAGCTTGATGACATCAGGGCTGAAGTCTGATTTAGGCTGATTGCTACAAAATAAGAAATTATGATGATGCCCAACATGCCTGACTGTGTAGCTACCAATTTCTACCTTCCACAAACATAAACCCATTTGAGAGTTTCCAGTCCAAAGTCATAGTATTTGGGTTTCCCATAAGGCTGAGAAAATGTTGCCACAGTAAGCCAGACAAAAGTGAAGACAGAGAGACCCTGAGAGATACTAAGCAATGGATCCAGCCAGGGTACCACCGTCAGTGGGGTCGAGGTGTGTGAAACCCGTAATTCTAGATTGCCTACCTCATAATTGCTCCCTCTCCAGATTTGAAAAATGCTGCCTTAATATGATACCCATTACTTCAAGCAAGGTTTTATTTCTGCTCATGGTATTTATGGAAACCTGGTGGAATGTGGCAATGCAGTGGAGCTCCCTGGTGCCTTTTAGAGCCCTGCCCACCCCCTACCCCCCACCCACCCCCACTCCAATGCTCAGCATCCACATCGCTTCTGCCTGGTTCTGAGAGCAGGGGGCTTAGAGAAAGCGATTCATGATTGAAAAGGACTTTAGAATCCTGAGATGAAAGTGCTTGGTGAGCCTGAAGTGCCGCTCCTTGAAGGATTACCTCTGTTTACGCTTTGGCTGCTACTTGGTCGTGTTTAAGGGAAAGGCTGATTTCAGAAATTGATCCCTTTACCCTTTGAGCGAACCAAAGTGGGCAGAATTGAAAAGGATTTGAGACTGCTGCTGGCGGCTTTGTTGTGGAGGCCTGTTATCACCCTGCATGGGGACAGTGTTCCAGGCTTGGCTGGCCTCGAGCAGCTAATGAAGGCTTCGGTAGTGTCACCTTAATCTCTTTCCTGCTACAGCCTGCACACTTGAAGGTGAGTTTGAGAGATGAGCTCCTGAGAAAGGAGGAAAAGGGGCGGCTGTCCAACAGCACACTGTCCAACAGCCCCTTGGCCCTGCCTCTTGTCTGGCTGCATTCAAACCTGTGACAATGAGACAGCGGGTGTCCACACCATGGGGCTTTGACAGGATAGCAACCAGCTTAGGTTGGGTGGGGCTAGGGAGACACGATGGGGAGGAGAAATAAATGGACTCCAGGAAGGTGCTCACGATCCTTGGTCACTGCAGGATGACAGGCCCGTCTTCAGTCTTCATAAGCTGCAATGTCCATAGGGCTCCCTCTGCCTCGTTCTGCTGCCTTATTGCCACCCCTCACCTCACACAGACTTGCCTATCTTTGGCAGCCTTGCTTTTCTTGTAATTGCTATTTCTTTTTTGTATTATCTCAGCGGACGTAGAGTTTGTTAGAGCTTGAAGGGATTTGAGCAATCATCTGTTCAAATTGCTCACTTCATAGAACGGGAATCAGGGAGTAAGTGACTCCCCAGCCTGATGGCAGAGCCAGGAACAAGGATTTGGATGTTCTGAGTCCTCTCTAGGGCTCCTAATAAACGCTCCTGCTCCTCCGTTCTTTCACCTCTTCACTCTTTCCCCCCAACAAAGATGTCACAGAGTAGGAAATCAGAGTTCTTTTCCTGACTGTTCCCAAACCACCATGTGACTTGCTGAACATCACCCAGTCTTAGACCTTCAGTGACTCCATCTTCAAAACGAAGGATCAAATTAAAGCATTTCAGGGACAGTGACAATTCCATGCGTTCACCAAATCCCACTCATTTTCCCTCTGGGCATATAGGAAGACGGCATTTTCCAGCTTCTGCTCTCTTGCTTCGGACCAGATGACTGAGTTTGGGCCAGGGCAGGGGTTGGCGGTAATGCAGTTCACCCAAGGCTCGGTCGGAATCCAGCCTCCTCCAAGCTCTCCATGCTCTCCATACCAAGGTGGAGAATGACAGCATGGAGTACTTTGCTCTTCCCCCCCGAGCACCAGGCCCTTCCTTCTCCACATCTAGGATGTTGGAACATGACATGAAAGCACCAAACCTTTGTTAATTTACTGAGAATCAGGGATCGTTAGTTACAGTAGTGAGTGTACCCTGACTAACCAAATCTCTCAGATCCCTTTCAGCCACAATGTGCTAAGGTTTTGCTTATTGTCGTTCGTTTATTTTATTTTCCTTCACTCAACAATTCTTAAGCACCTGCAATGTACCACAAACGGTGTCAAGATACAGTGCCTCATTTCTGTCAGAAGACTTATTGCCCCAAATCTGATTTAAACGTGATTGGGGGAAATTCCGTGTATAAGGCAAAACCTGCCTTTGATTTCTCAGACTTTCTTCCCACCACCGTGGTAAAGAGGACACTGGGAGGAACAGCTTTCAATTGCCACTATCCAGCACCATTTTAAGAAAGTCTCAAAGCAATTATTAAGTACCAGTGGGTAATGTTACAAAGGAATGGGAGGTAAAGGTGTTTCAAATTACGGGGCGAGTGGGGCCCAGCTGAAATGATTCAACGCTATCCACTCCAGGGGACTGGACTATGTGACCCCATCTAGAAATACCTGTATTGGGCCCTTTGAGTTCTTTGGAAAACATCTTTAAATCAGGCCCATGGACAAGTGCTATCTATCCTCATTAGAACTGTCAGTTCCCTACAGGCTGTGGTGTCCACTCCCACTCTCAAATCCTTTAGGTACATTTTTCTTCTCGGCATTGCAGCTGAGCACATCCATCTGGCCAGTGAAAGAATATAATAGGGCATATTTTCAGCATGACCAATTAGATGTGCAACTCCCATTAACAATAACAGGACTTACGCTCCAGATTCTTCCTCAATAAATCCGGCCTTTCCCCTTATGAGCAACAGATGGGTTTTCCACAATGGCTCATTACCTTCTGGCTCAGCTCAGCTGCCAGAAGTGAAATATAAAGTTATTTATGGATGGAGAAAGATGCATAAGTCACTGTGGATTATTTTCTGCCATCTTTTTTCGTTTATTTAGTTAGAGTTTTCTATCGCTCAAGATGAACACGTTAGAGAAAATGGTGGTATCCCCACTGGGAATGAAGATGGATGTCCCTTCAGCTTGGTTACTTTTTCTGATGGCCACAGATCTCTAGGGTGATGCTGGGTTTCCCACAAGAAATGGTAATTGGGATATTTCCATAGAGAAGATACCCATTCCTCAAAAGATTCTCTAGCCTCTGACAGGCCATCTCTGTGAAATTTGGTCAGCGAGGGCACAAGTCAGTGCCACTTAACTGCATGTGATACATTTGAGAAAAGAAAACAAATTGCTTCTTTAAGGAATGCCAATATATTTAGCATTTGACATCACAGCCAGATAGAGGTTATTCATCTGTCATTTGGGGGATAGGGGCAGGGAAATGGGCAAAAAAGACTGCCATGCTGGATGTTATATGGGAAAGCAACACAGTAAGAGGGTGAAAATGTGTGAAGAAAAAGGAAGGGGAGATGGAAAAGGAGTAAGAAAGTAGCACTGAGTGCCGTGTCCTCTGTGAGTACCAAGCAGGCCATGCTATGTGAGCACATGATATGCCCCTTCTGTCCAGTTCTTCCTTGCTCAATTATGTACATGTCCCCTGCCTCAGTTTCCCCATATTAAGAATGAAAATACTAATAGGATATTGAAGGATTGATATGAAGAGCAAATGAATTAATATTTACAAAACACTTACGACAGTCCCTTCCATATAAAAGGTGTCTGTTTTTATATAAAGACACTCAAACTTGCAGTGAGCATTAATTGCTCAGTCTTCCCATGGGGTTTGACAGATTGCCAATTATAGGAACATTCTTGCCCCTCACACCACAGGAGATACATTATCAATCCAAGTTCTTCTTTTGAATTTTTCGAATGGGTACAAAGGAAAGATGGTCAGTCTCTTAAGGTTAATGCTGTGAGTTATGAATCCAGATACTAACAGAAGCCACGTGACCTGCTTTGTGGAGAAAGCTGGTTACCCATAGAAGAGATGAACCCAGTGCAGAGACAAGCAGAGACAAGAGAGGCAAAGTTCTAAGCAGTGTTCCCATTCCGAGTTTTACTGGTTTCTAAGCCAGCCATGTCCATGCCCTTTCTGCAGTTTGTTTACATGAATTAAGATGCTCCCTTTCTGAGACAGGAGGAAGGGCACAACCAGTTCATATTAGGTTTCTGTCACTCACAATAACAACACCAACAACAAAAAAAAACCAAAAGCAAAAACTAATTTTACTGGAAAAAGACCAACATTCACTAGAAAATATAACTCCCTGTGCCCCTACCCTCTTCCTCTCCAACTTGTGCTAGACAGAGAGAAAAAGAGAGAGAGAGAGACATCGATCGACCATGGGGTGTAAGGAAGGTAGAAGTAATTTTATTTTATTTTATTTATTTATTTTTTAAATGTTTATTTATTTTTGAGAGAGACAGAGACAGAATGTGAGTGGGTTAGGGGCAGACAGAGAGGGAGACACAGAAGCAGAAGCAGGCTCCAGGCTCTGGGCTGTCAGCACAGAGCCCGACGCGGGGCTCGAACTCACGAGCTGTGAGATCATGACCTGAGCCGAAGTCGGACGCTCAACCGACTGAGCCACCCAGGCGCCCCAAGTAGAAGTAATTTTAAAAAGACACCTGAAGAAATGTAATCTTAGGTTACTTCTTAGTCTGAACAAGGCAAGTCACAGAATCACAGGGTGCCAGGGCTGAGCATTTCCTCTCAGATCTCATTCACATGGTATGATTGCAGACTTTGCCTAGACTTTACTGGACCCAGTGAAGCCATTTCTCCTGAAGTGATCAATATCTGTAATGATGAAGTTCTGCCTCATATTGAAGCAAATCAGACTTAATGATGTCTCCTCAGCATTCCTAGCCCTTCCTTCTAGAAAATTATCAGTTTCCTTCCTATTCATGTAAGAGGATTATAATATTTGAACAAGGTTTTTATTTCCTTGTAAGTCCTTTCTTCCTTGGGACTAACAGCCCTACCAGAAGCATTCCATTAGATATTACTGAGAGATAAACTTTAGGATATGAGACAGCCATCAGGGTTGGTGGAAAGAACGTTTGCTTAAGGTCAGACCAATACTGTGTTAAAGTGTTGCAAGGCTGATTGGAGTCTATCATGTGAAAAAAGAAAGAGAGAGAGAAAAGGGTAGGGAGGGAGGAAGGGAGAGAGGGAGAGGGAGAGGGAGAGGGAGAGGGAGAGGGAGAGGGAGAGGGAGAGGGAGAGGGAGAGGGAAAGAGAGAGAGA
Source organism: Panthera onca (assembly GCF_046562875.1). Taxonomy (NCBI): domain Eukaryota; kingdom Metazoa; phylum Chordata; class Mammalia; order Carnivora; family Felidae; genus Panthera; species Panthera onca. The sequence goes on from NC_138347.1 coordinate 146,092,165, forward strand.
GAGAGAGATGATCATAGATCTCTGACGGTCTTTCACCAGAAAGAAGAGGTCATTGCACTGTTGTGATTTCAGATATTGGTTACCTGACTCTTGCACCTACTAAACTAGAAACTAATTGGTAATGCATAAATCCCACTTAATTTTTTCCCCTAGGTTCATTTCCTTTAGAATTGACAATAATTAAAACAGATATGCTAAATGGTACCTTGTGGTAGATAATTAGAGTTTTCATTTAAAATACTACATCCTGCAGGGAGTTTATGGAAACACTAAATACCTTCCCTTTACAACCATTTTAAATGAAAAGACAACCTTTACGAAACCTCAGTTCCCTGGAGCTGTGAAGGAGAAATTAAGCACTAGAACATAGAAGATGTCTCTTCCTTCTACCTCAGGTTTTATGCCTCTGGTCCAAAAGGCTTGATTCTAGCTGGGATTTTATTCCTTCTTAGAAAGGAGAAGTGGAGGGGGGGCACCTGGGTGGCTCAGTCAGTTAAGTGTCCGACTCTTGATTTTGGCTCAGGTCATGATCTCACGGTTCATGAGTTCAAGCCCCATGTCAGGCTAATAGTGGGAGCCTGCTTGGGATTCTTTATCTCCCTTTTTCTCTCTCTGCCCCTCCCCTGCTTGCATTCTCTCTATTCCCCTCTCTCAAAATAGATAAACTTTAAAAAAAAGAAAGGATAAGTAGTGAAACAATGATAGATTGTTTTTAAAGAAGAAAAAAAAAATACAATCAGTGAAACACACAGGCATGAGCTATAGCTATAAAAACAAAATGAAGGAAAAAAGAGACAGAACAAAAATCTACAGCACTTACTGCATTTCAAAGGGCTGACACGTTGTCCGTATAATATTGGCGGCTATGGGAAATACCACTGGACATTCTGGAAGTCCTAACAGGTTTTCAAAGGTCTCTGAAAGACTGAATAATTAGGGCATAGATAAATTTCTGCTGTCTTTATTTGAATAGCAATAGTAGCTGTGGAGTCCAGACCACCAGGGAACATTGTACCTGGATCATATTGGCTTAATTCTTTTGTATCACTTAAGCCTTGGCACAAAAATGTTGCTCAAATTATAGTTAGATGCCATGGCATGTTAATTTAAATGGCTAAAAATCATAAAATCTGACACTGTTAAGTCTTAGCAAGATGTGGAGCAACTGGAACGCTCATACAATCCTGGAGATGATAGAAAATGGGACAGCCACTTTGGGGAACAACTTGGCAGTTTCTTATCGTGTAAACCTCCATATAACCCCATGATCCTACCCCTTGGTATTTACTCCAACTTAAGTGAAAATATACGTCCATATCAAAACTTCTATATGAATGTTTGTAGCGCTTTTATTCATAATCACTAAAACCGGAAATAACTCAATGTCCATCACTGGATGGATAAACCGGTATAACAACATAGGGGCATACAGCTCAGAAATAGGAAAGACAAATTACCGATGCATGCAACTATGTGGACTAACCTCAAATTCTTCATTCTAAGTAGAGAAGGACACAAAGTACAACTACTCTATGATTCTATTTATATGACAATCTGAAAAAGGCAAAATTATAGAGACAGAACAGATCGGTGATTAACATGGGCTGGGAGTGGCAGAGAGGATGGACTACCAAGAGGAATGAAACTTTTTGGGGGGTGATGAAAATGTTGTATCTTGATGTGGTGGTGGTTTCATGCCAATATGCATCTTTCACAATTTATAGAATGGTATACCTAAAAACGGCAAATTATACTGCATAGAACTTGTATATTAATAAAATTGCACTACACAATGAACCACACCAAAACTCGGGCTTAAAAAATACCACTTATTGTCAAGGCCCTGTGGGTTGGCAGTGTGGTTGTGGACCGTGGACTTGGCTGGACGCAGCCGTCTCAGCTTTTCTTGCTGGTGGTCTGTAGGTCTCAGTCCAAACAGTAAGTTTCTCATCCCCCTTGAGCCTTCAGAATAGCTGGGGCATGTTGTTTTCGTGCTGATAGTAGGGGCACAACAGCAACTACAGAAGTTCCAACTATAGAAGAATATTTCAAGTTATTTGCTTTTATTCCATTTATTAAATTCCCCTTGGCAAAAGAATGTCAATGATTTAGCCCAAATTCAAGAGGCTGAGAAAGAAACACTTCCGGTGGGAAGAACTATGTAGCAAACGTGGGAATTAAGTGTTGGAACAATAATCCCATCTTTTGCAAAGCTCTTTATTGAACCACAATTTAGTAGTATGCCCCATGCTTCTATAAGGGTGGTATTAAAAAATGGTCCTATGAAGATAATGTTTGCTTTTTCTGCCTTATCACTGTTAAAGATGTGGTTTTTTTTTTTAACTTACTCTATTTTCATTTTACTGAGGATCCTTTCTATCAATTCTTAGAATTTAGACCAGACATTTATACTGTGTTCTGAAAAAAAAATAGGGTCTGTTTTATTAGACATTAGACATCTATAATTCATCTTTTTTATTTATTTATTTTGAGAGAGAGAGGAAGCACCAGCAAGGGTGGGGGGGGGGCAGAAAGAAAGAGAGGGGGAGAGAGAGAATCCCAAGCAGGCTCTAGCACAGAGCCCCAATTCGGCCCCAATCTTCCAATCTCCAAGATCATGACCGGAGCCAAAATCAAGAGTTGGACACTTAACAGACTGAACCACCCAGGCTCCCCATCTCTAATTCATCTTGATTCCACTTCATGTTGGTAACGTCAATTTTAAAAATAAAAGTCAATTATTTTACTAGCAAAATGAGTTTATTCAGGAATAGCAGAGGGATGGCAATTTGGGACGAGCAAATTATGGCAAATCATAGGTGAGTCCAAAGAGACAAAGGAAAGGTCAGTTTTGGTTACATTTCAGGGGGAAATTTAGAAAGATTGTTTTGAACAAAAGTTCACTGGAGAAAAACAAAAGTTGGAGGTTATGATGGTTTTTCATTGCCTGCAAGTGGTGGTTAGTGGTTCCTGCAGGGGCTGGGAGAGATATTTCTGTTTCTTAAAAGCAAGAGATAACCAAAGGTAGGAGACATTACAATTCCAGACTTCAAGCTGTATTACAGAGCCATAATCATCAAGACAGTATGGTACTGGCACAAAAACAGATACATAGATCGATGGAACAAAATAGAGAACCCAGAAATGGACCCACAAATGTATGGCCAACTAAGCTTTGACAAAGCAGGAAAGAGTATCCAATGGACAAAAGACTATCTCTTCAGCAAATGGTGTTGGGAAAACAGCACAGCAACATGTAGAAAATGAACCTGGACCACTTTCTTACACCATACACAAAAATAAACTCAAAATGGAGGAAAGACCTAAATGCAAGACAAGAAACCATCAAAATCCTAGAGGAGAAAACAGGCAGCAAACTCTCACATCGGCTGTAGCAACTTACTAGACTTGTCTCCAGGGGCAAGGGAAACAAAGCAAAAATGAACTATTGGGGCCTCACCAAGATAAAATCTGCACAGTGAGGGAAACAATCAACAAAACTAAAAGGTAACCAATGGAATGGGAGCAGATATTTGCAAATTACACATCAGATAAAGGGTTAGTATCCAAAATCTATAAAGCACTAATCAAATGCAACACCACAAAATCAAATAATCCAGTTAAGAAATGAGCAAAAGTCATAAACAGACACTTTTCCAAAGAAGACATCCAGATGGCAACAGACGCATGAAAAGATGTTCAACGTCAATCATCATCAGGGAAATACAAATCAAAACCACACTGAGATACCACCCCACGCCAGTCAGAGTGTCTAAAATGAACAAATCCAGAGACCGTAGATTATGGCGAGGATGTGGAGAAACAGGAACCCACTTGCACTGCTGGTGGGAATGCAAACAGGTGCAGTCACTCTGGAAAACATTGTGGAGTTCCCTCAAAAAATTAAAAATAGAACTACGCTATGACCCAGCCATTGCACTACTAGGAATTTACACAAGGGATACAAAAATGCTGATTCTAAGGGGCACATGCACCCCAATGTTTATAGCAGTGCTATCAACAATAGCCAAATTATGGAAAGAGCCCAAATGTCCATCGACTGATGAATAGATAAAAAATTTATGGTGTGTATATATATATATATATTATATATATATATAATACATATATATGTATATATGTGTATTATATATATATATTCAATACAATATTACTTGGTGATCAAAAAGAATGAAATCTTGCCATTTGCAACAACATGGATGGAACTAGAGTGTATTTTGCTAGGAGAAATAAGCCAATCAGGGAAAGACAAATATCGTATGATTTCACTCATATGTGGAATTTGAGAAACACAACAGATGAACATAGGGAAAAGGAAAGAAAAATAAGATTACAACAGAGAGGGAGGCAAACCATAAGAGACTCTTAACTACAGAGAATAAACTGAGGGTTACTGGAGAGGAGGTGGGTAGGGGGATGAGTTAAATGGGTGATGGGGATTGAAGAGGGCACTTGCTGAGATGAGCACTGGGTGTCATACATAAGTGATGAATCACTACATTCTATTCCTGAGGCCCATGCTACACTGAATGTTAAATAACTTGGATTTAAATAAATAAAAATAAGACAAGATCTTACAAAATATCTCCCATAAATACAGGAAGGGAAAAAAAGGCAAGAGATGACATTGCTATGAGAAAAGTGTCCACCCTTGTCAAAGTAAGAATTTTCTTCTTCCTGCAGGACAGGCAGGCTGCAGTGAGGGCTACGTGCACGAGAGCTCCCCCTTCAGGGCTTCCCGACTCCATCGTTACGAGGGTTCCTTTACCCATTTTCGCAGTAGCCAAGCTCAAAGCTGATTGTATTGCTCACTTGAGAGAGCCATGATGTTCTAGGTTTCTTGCATGTTTCTCCCCCCTCTGCAGGATTGTAAGCTCTTCATAAAATCTTTATATGTATCTGCCTTATTCTCTTTGTGCCTTTATTGCAAAATTCACAAATATTTTTTTTTGAAAATAGAGATACAGAAGGAGGAAAGATCATGAATAATGCAAAGAATAGTGGATAGGGAGGTAGAATATTTACAGTCTAATCATTTCCTTGGAATATACATGTGACCTTTGCATATCTCTTGATCTCTCTATGCCTTGAGTTGCTACTTACACTATAAGGCTAATTATGTCTTTCTTTATTTACTTTTCAACATGATGGAGAAAACATGTGAAATTGCAATGCATTTCTTGGGGGGCACAATTGACTCTTTGGTCATAAGCCATTTTTTTTAAGTGAATATACAAGTGTGACTTTGGCCCTAGAGGAAGCCCATATTGTTCTATAAATGGAACAAAAGCCTCTCCTTGATTCTTCGCCATGGCTTTGTCTGCTGAGTGATTCAAGAGATTTGTAATAAGCAGGAGAAGGTACAGCTTCAGCTCACATGTGGTTTCAAATCTGTACAGAAGGATGGCAATCCTTCAGTTTCTGACAGTCATGAAATGAACTGGTGGTCTCAGGATGATTTTAAGTAGAAATCTTGCCATAGTCGCAATAAGATCCTGTGGGATTTACTGTGTCAAAACCAAGGCTGAATGAAGTGCAGGGGATAAAGGAGCTTGACTGGCCATGGAAAGGTAGCATCGAGGTCACTGAGTCACTGAAATGGTATACATGGCAATCCTTAGGTGAGAATGTGGGGAGGTGGCTCCCAGATGAATAAAATTAGTTCCCTGACCTGCACGTACTCTCCCCCACACCCACAGTGCCACACAAGGCAAATGTCACAACTTCTTGGAGTCTCTTTTTTTCCCATGATAAGAAGCAAAAAAGCAAGAAGAAAGTGACTGAAATGGACAATTATTTAGCATTTATAGAGAAGTCTGAGCCATACAATGTATAATCTACATGAGCCCATAGTGCATGTTTGCTTTTATCGAAGTTTTAAGATCCCTGTGTTTTCAAGAAGCCTTAGTCAGTACAAAATTACCTAAAGCTCAGTGCAAAATTATACCTTAGGGTTCTGTTTTTCAAAGAGCACAACAGGTAGGAAAGTATCAATCTATCTGTGTCTGGTAATTTCAGTGTTAATTGACCAGCCGTCTCCCTTCACAGAGAGACGTATGTAAAAACATAAACCTGCATCAGAATCACCTAAACTGCGTATCAAAAGTGCTATTTGGGGGCCTCCTGGGGACATCTTGACTTGGAATTTCAAAGGCCCCACCTGCAACTTTAATTTTAAACAGTCCCTCAGCTGATATTAAAAGACAACGTTGGAAGAACCATGATAAAGATGAGAACCATGAAAACCATGATTTAAACAGGAACTGCCCTAAGTCATGTTTCACAAACCTGGTTCTCATCTCCCAAGGTGCATTCGACTGCAAAATAAGCATGGAGCATCATCCCATTTTTCTTCTCTTTTAAAGTGGTCTAACTTGGTACCATTAAGAATGTCTACTTAAAAATATTCAATAGAATGCAATAGTAGCATGACTTTTTCAGATAAAACCAGAACCTGCAAAAATCATCTTTGCTTGTATGAAGCTATTTTCAGGTGTACTTTCAAGTTTCTTTTGCACTCCACACTTCCTTTAAAGGGCTTTGGGTGAGGGGCGCCTGGGTGGCTCTGTCGGTTAAGCATCCGACTTCAGCTCAGGTCACGATCTCATGGTCTTTGAGTTCAAGCCCCGCGTCGGGCTCTGGGCTGATGGCTCAGAGCCTGGACCCTGCTTCCGATTCTGTGTCCCTCTCTCTCTGCCCTTCCCCTGTTCATTCTCTGTCTCTCTCTGTCTCAAAAATAAATAAACGTTAAAAAATAAAATAAAAAAAAAATAAAGGGCTTTGGGTGGAAAGCTTGAAAGGCACAGGGAAAGATACTGAAGGAGAAGCTGTCAGGGTAACAACAATTCCTTGTACATGTATTTATTTACTCTACAGACATTTGTGGAGCACCCAGTACCTAGAAGGCACCCTGAAAATATGACATGAGGTCCTTACTTGAAAAGGCCATGAACAACAACTCTGATATGAAGTAAGCATGTGCTGTGGGGCCCATGGTAGAGAATGGGTCAGTTCTGGCTCTGGGACAGGAGTGGGGAGTTAGCGGATCAAGGCAGTCCTGCTGTTGGGCATCATGGGGGCTCAGCTGAAGGAACAGCATCCGTGCCAGGCTGTCAGAGAGGGAAAGGATCTGGAGCAGTAGGAATGGGAAGGATGTCTTGGAGCGAAAGAACAAACACGAGCAAAGAAAAAACGGGGGGCAAGCAACTTTATGAGGTGCCCTCCGCAAAGTTCCAGTCACCACAGTATTTCCAAGTGATCTTTTCGCATTTAAAAGTCATTTTATATTATTTTAAAAATAATCTAAAAACAGGGAGGGGGACAAAACAGAAGAGACTCATAAATACGGAGAACAGACTGAGGGTGGCTGGAGGGGTTGTGGGAGGGCGGATGGGCTGAATGGGTAAGGGGCGTTACGGAATCTACTCCTGAAATTATTGTTTCACTATATGCTAACTAATTTGGATGTAAATTTTAAAAAATAAAAAATAAAATAAAAAAAAGTCATTTTAAGCGAAGCCCCCTCTTAAAATGCTGCCACTACCTTTTTGTCCTCCGGCTTTGTTATATTGTATGTATTTTATTTTAAACACTTAATCACAACTGGTGCCATATTAATTTGTTAGTTAATCTAATTAGGCATGGTTATTTACCAGTTGAGGTGCTTTCATCAGGGAAACAGACTTTCAAGGGGTGGGTGGTTAGGTTCGATTCAGAAACCTACTTTTTAGGGATTGCTGTTGTCGACTATCTCAGATCAATACCATGGAGGCTAAGGATTGTTAATTTGCTTAATGGATGTTAGAAATTATTTTTCATCAGTGAAAAAAACTGGTGTTCTAAATATGCAGACTGATTAAAAATGTTGCACAGGCACTTCTGACCTTGCAAATTATACTCTGAGGCCTACAGGTCTTGTAACATATGTCACCGCTTTTCCGGGAATTCTGTTGCCTGAACAGATCAAGGTTAGCTGAATTCCAGTATTGGAATGTCATTGACTGATTCCTTCACACAATGGAGCTTGTCTGAAGGCCTGAAACAATGGAGAACTGGGACTTCATAGAGCTTGTAAAACATCCGTGTGACCAGTTTTTTGTGCTGCCTTTTTAATAAATGGCTAACTGTTTGGCAGAATTGGGTTTCACACTTGCTATCTTTTTAACATGCCAATTGGTAATGGAATTGTAGGCACAAAACACACAAACAAAAAAACAAACAAACAAAAGGCAAAAATGAAAAAAGGCAAAATCCTACAGCCTTCCCCTGCTCTGACTCTTGGAGACTGACTGTAAATATTTACCAAAAAAGAACTTAATAATTGTGAATAACTGAATAGGGCTGCAGTAGCTCATAATAAGACCCTTCCTTCTCTGATTCAAATATTCCTTATCTATGCTCTCATAACTCCCTGTATGTACACCTGTAATATTTCACTGTGATTATGGGCTTACTCACCTGTCTCCTCCTCTTGACCACGAGTATCCTGATGAGGCAAAATGATCAGCCAGTTTCATAGGTGCACATGCGTTGGGTGCTTTTTGGTAAACAAGGTAGACAGCTAAAAGTATGAAATGGATGAGATTTAGCTACATCATATTCCCCATCTTCACTCATAATATTGTAATAGGCATATGGTTATTAACTGGAAATCTATTGATAAATATGTAATCCCCAAAATAAGCCACATAAATCATTCCAGTGGCTCACCTTTTAGTCTGTTTAGGTGTTCTAACCTTATGTGGGGAAGATTCAACTGAGGAAAACTGCCAATGTGTCAGACTCAGGGTGATGGTATCCTTTCAGTGGGCATCGGGCAACAAGAATCCTCCAATTTCACAGAACTGTGTAGAGATTAACTCTTGATATCATTCCTCAGTATAAAGGGTACACACATCACTCTATTCCCACATCTATTCACATAAGCCTGGGGAACAGTTCTCAACAGCCAAACCATAGATCCTGAACACTTTTAGTTTCACCAATGCAAACCAATTCCCAACATGTATCACAGCATCAAGGTACTAATTTCATGAATAGAAACTCATTGCTGATAGTCACCATGCTAATTGGAAAACCTTTGTTGTTGGTTGAGGTAAAGATAACAGATGTACTTTAATAAAAATGGTTTCTGATAATAGGCTATCAGATTAACAGCTTAGCTGAGCAACCCTGGAGTAAGAATTCTTTTTTAAATTTTTTTTTTAAGTTTAGTTATTTATTTTGAGAGAGAGAGAGAGAGAGAGAGAGAGAGAGAGAGAGAGAACACAAGCAGGGGTGGGGAAGAGAAACAGAGGAGAGAGGGAATCCCAAGCAGGCTCTGTACAGGCAGCGGCAGTTCAGAGCCTGACTTGAGGGCTTGAACCCACGACCTGAGCTGAAACCAAGAATCATATGCTTAACTGACTGAGCCACCCAGGTGCCCCCTGGAGTGAGCATTGTTGAGTAGAATGCATTCTGTACCTGGGTTGAAGCTTTATCCAACTAACATTCAGAGAATGTCATTCTTCTCATGCTAAACTATTTTAAAGACAATTATACATATCTTGAACCTGGCTACAGGGACCTCAGTTCATTGGACTTTATAACCCCAGGGCTTTGCACATTGTCACACAGTGGGTTGCCCATTCTCTAGTTGTTGAAATGAACTAACAAACAACTGCATGAAAAACAATGCGTGAATGAACCTGTGACACATTTTAATCCTTACCACCACACCCCAGTGGGACATTATCACCAGATTATAGATTAGAAAACTGACACCTAGAGAGGTTCAGAAAACTTCTCAAGGTCTATCCACTTACAAATAGAGGACCCGGTGTTCTAACCAAAGTCCATCTGCTACCAAAGTCCATATTCCTCCTATAGCACAGGTGTACCTCCCACGCGCACTGAGCTATGGGAGGAAGTCCATGGTGTATTTGACACAAGTAACAAGTTTGATTTGTTACAGCATTAGACCACGAGAATGATGAAGAAGATAATTTGGAAAAATGGATTTGATTTATCTGAGGACCATATGCTTTATTTTATAGGTAGGGAGTGGTTCATCAAAGATTTTTTTTCTATTTTTGGTAGAATAGTGACCTAATTCAAGCTATGCTTTAAAAAAATATGGATCTGGGAGTAGTTTGGGAAATAATTTGAAGTAGGAAAGAGGTAAAGAGAAGGAAGCCTAAGCAGAAAGCAAATAGCAAAGAGAATGAAAAAGGAATAGATGGGAGAGAAATAACTAAACCTAAAAAGACAGAGTGTAGTGACTTGTTGACTGGAGATGGAGGAAATTAGGGTAACTCGCAATTAAGAGCCTGGGTTAGTGAACAAATTGAAAATGTAATAATGGTTCATATGGGTGCAAGCTGTCTTCTGGAAAAATAAGTTCCAGGTTCGATGCCAAGATAACTTTTTTTTATTAATTTATGTCATCCTGCTCAGACCAAGTCATTTGTTCCTTTGTTGAGTGCTCATGGCTCCAATCTTCATAGCCCCGGGTTTAGCTGTCATCAAGAGAGATACACACCTCTTGTGACTCTCAAAAATATAATTTCCAAAATTTTTCTTAAAACCCACACAATTATACAAATAGATAAGGAACATGTGTCAAAGTTTTAATGAGGGAACTAGCAGGATGACAAAGCCAGTTCGAACGCAGATGAAAGGAAATGAATTCATGCGTTACTTCAAAAGAGAAAATAAATGTATAGTTATTGAATGAAAAAAACGTTCAAGTAATATTTATATGTTAAATACTAAGCTGATTAATGTCACACAACACAATAAAACAGCCTCTGTGGTTATCTTCTCTAATAGACAAAAGTCATTTGCATTGCTATCAAGAAAACTCTTTTGCATACCTATGAGATAGAAATAATTTGCTTTCATTTTTTTTTTGAAATTAACATTTTTATAGAACTGTAATTTTGCAGTTGTAACATGTATATGCCCTAATTAATAGTATTAGTCAGCTACATTCTTCTGGAGAATCAGATGATCCTTAGGCAAGCTTAATGTCCTAGCATGACATTACAGGTCATAATAATCTTTTTGTTTTATTTCCAAACTTTGGATAATTTCTTCATGGGACACATGTTGTCTTCCCTCCCTACCATTCACATTTTTCTGAGAAATCCCCTTCCCCTGACTCTATCCTCATTATTTCAGGACCGGTCACCTTGTTAGTGAGAGACAGTCCCACTCCCAGGTGGCTTCAGTCCAAGGCTGTGCAAGTGGCTCAGGAATGAGCTAGAAGGATGGGGATTCCTGTTTCTCAACTTTGCTTACTTCGCCCAAAATTTACCAAATTGAGTGAAATCATGTTAGGTATATTGATTTCAATTTGTCAACTTGCAATTGATAAAGCTGAATTTTTAGCAGTGATTGTAATAAAGATAAATTACACGAATAAATTGGATGGTCAATCTCCACTTTATTTTATACAGTCAAATATGAACATACAAATCAACATCTTTGTTTTTAAAAAGGTTTATATAAAATCATATATCTAATAAGGTGTTAATATCCAAAATATATAAAGAACTTATATAACTAAACATCAAAAAACCAAACAATTCAGTTAAAAAATGGGCAGAGGACCTGAATAGACATTTTTCCACAGAAGACATATGGATGACCAACAGACACATGAAAAGATGCTAAACCTCACTAATCACCAGGGAAATGCAAATCAAAATCACAATGAAATATCACCTTACACCTGTCAGAATGGCTAATATAAAAAAGACAAGAAATAACAAGTGTTGGTAAGGATGCAAAGGAAAAAAGGAACCCTTGTACACTGCTGGTGGGAGTGTAAATTGGTACAACTACTGTGGAAAACAGTATGGACGATTCTCTAAAAATCAAAAACAGAAATACCATATGATCCAATAATTCTACTACTGGGTATTTAACCAAAGAAAATATAGATGCTCATTCAAAAAGATATATTCTCCGTGTTTATTGCAATATTATTTATAATAGCTAAGTTATGGAGGAAATCTAAGTGTCCAACAATAGACAAATGGATAAGGAAGATGTGGTATGTATACACGCATTGGAATATATATAAACACACACACACACACACACACACACACACACACACACACGAATATTATGCAGCCATAAAAAAAGACAGTATGGTACCATTTGTGACAACATGGATGGACCTACACAATATTATGCTAAGTGAAATAAGTTAGAGAAAGACAAATACCATATGATTTCACTTCTTTGTGGAATCTAAAAAAACAAAACAAATGAATAAACAAAAGCAGAACCAGACCTATAAACCCAGAGAACAAACTGATGGTTGCCAAAGGGGAAGGTGTTGGTAGGGTGGGCAAAATAAGTGAAGGGAAGTGGGAGACACAGGCTTCCAACTATGGAATGGATACGTCATGGGAATAAAAGATACTACATAAGGAATATAGTTAATGGCATTGTAATAGTGTTGTATGGTGACAGATGACACCTGAACTTATGGTGAGCACATTATAATATACAGACTTGTCAAATCACTATGTTGTACACATGAAACTACTGTAACACTGTGTGTTAACTCAAACAAAACAGGTTTTCATCTAATGCCATATCATGAAAGACATTTTTATGTTGAGATTGTTTTACCTTTAACTTTTATCAACATATCTTGGTTTCTGTTTTTTTATATAAAGGTGTAAGGTGGTCAATAATATTTTCCTGAGACTCTCCTTTATTCCAAAATTATGTCCTACTTTCTTTCATGTTAACATACATTGTTGTGTGTGTGCAATGTAGATGTTTTTGTCTCTTTTATTTTCTCCTTAATGTTTTTACCACGTAAAAGACAAGTGGGCGACCCTGTGTCGGTTCCTTATTTGCTTCCTTGTTTGTTTGTTTGTTTGCTTGCTTGCTTGCTTGCTTGCTTAGGGATTAATTTTCTTATAAAAGCCAAGCCTGAATCATTCTAGAAAATCTCAGAAAGCAAAACCATGTTGATGTTGCCATAGTTCAGATTCTGGCTTCAAGCCTTGTAGTTTCAGAAATTACACCAAGTGTGAGTTAGTAGTTACTTCACTTGGGGTAGACTCGCATGAATCAAGATGAACCTGTAAAATGCAACAGTACACATACAACAAAAATATCAATTGATTAAATTAAAGTTTGGATTCTAACTGCAGAAGAGATGAGATAATTAAGTTCAGAACTGCTTCTCCCTGAACTTATACCCTCCTTGGTGCCAAATTACAACAGGGAGGGGCCAGTGAGCAAGTAAGTTTTTTGAACCACTTGAGGTTGGCTCCGGGATTCCAAGATTTGAATGGTTGATAACTTCTGGCAGCTCACCACTGGGAAGAAGATAGACATGTCAGGGGATCCTTTCTCTTGATGATGCTTGAGTGGATATTGCAAGTATTTATATCTATGCATCTTTTATTGGCCACCAGGGTAAAAAAAAAATCAAAAACAGAAACAAAGAATCTCTTTTTTTAACTGCTTTCTTTCCTTTTTAAAAAATTTTTCATGTTTATTTATTTTTGAGAGAGAGAGTGACAGAGTGTGAGTGGGGGAGGGGCAGAGAGAGAGGGAGACACAGAATCCAAAGCAGACTCCAGGCACTGAGTTGTCAGCACAGAGCCCAACACAGGGCTCGAAACCATGAACACAAGACCACCACCTGAGCCGATGTCAGACGCTCAACCAACTGAGCCACCCAGGTACCCCATATCTTTCTTTTCTGGTGGATGTGATTAATACCTTCCATCAGAGTTCTCCTGGACTAAAAAACATTCTCCATTTTCAGGAAATCTTTACACATTTCTATTCTGACCCATAAAGATTGATGTAAAGGTTTTATTCTAAGATGATTATCTTTCTTTGATATCTTTTGGGTTTTTTGTTTGTTTTTGTGTTTTTAGGAAGCATTACTACTCCTGTCCACCTCCTACTACATGCAGAGTTACAGAGATTGACTGATGGCTTATCAGATGTATAAAGATATTATCCCACGATGGGCCTTCAGTCTCTCTATATATCAAACTAAAACTACTCACTGCTATAGACTGGATGTTTATGTCCCCTCAAAACCCATATATTGAAGCCCTAATCCCCAGTGTGACGTTCTTTGGAGGGCGGGCCTTTGAGACGTCATTAGGTTTAGATGAGGTCATGTGGGTGGAGCCGCCTTGATGGGATCAGTGCCATAATAAGGGGGTGAAGAGACCAGAGCCCCTTCTCTTGAAGACTCCGCAAAGAAGAAACCCCTGTAAACCAAAAAGTGTGCTCCCATCACAACCTCATCATACCTGAATTCTAATCTGAGACTGAATGCCTCCAGAACCTTCAGAAATAAATTCTCTTGTTTAAGCCACCCAATGTATGTTAATTGTTATGGCAGCCCAAACGACTAAGACATTCCCACTGATACACTTTTCGGAGCTCTGCTACCTTGACACAACATTATTTTTGTGGGGGGTGGGAGGGAGGCTCTGGGTCTGTGTGTAAATGATATGTCCAGATTTTAATACTAATATTTTGCATTATGCCATCATTTGCTTAGCTCACATCACTTTGAAGAATTGTCTTTATCCCTAACGTATTCCTTCTCGGTGTATTAATTTTGAGTTTTAAAAAACTTACTTGAGTCCCTCTGGTTTTTCTTACCCAATAGTTATTTTTGTTCTGTGGCTACTTAAAAACACACAAAGAATAAATACAAAGTTCTTGACATTGCAAATACATATTTTTTCTCCCTTAGGAATTAGCTCAGTACCCAAATTAAAGCTAACATTTATGAGCTAACACCCTTACCTGTCTCTATCTTAGACAGTCCAAGTTGTAAACTTATGTGAATTATGAATAATAAAAGTAATTCCCTAACTTACAGTAAGTTAGACCATGTGAAATTGCAAAATTTCCACTAAAAATGTTTTGACCTATAAAAAAGAAAATTTCACATGGTTCAATCTGGTAGTTTTCATATATAACAATTCTTATAAGCAGTATTTCCCCAGAGCTCCTGAATTATTTATGAAGCCAATAAAAATGTTATGTGTTGGAGAAAAGTTGCAGCGGGCCAGGTTGGGGGGGGTGCTATCCTGAGTTTGAGGATTTTCCTCCTACTCCAGAGTCTGCATCATAGTCACAGAGCTGAAAAAGCCATACATCTCAGAAGCTGCTTGATATTGTGCTGTGGTATCTTTGAAAGATCCTTGATCAAGGCCCATGTACCCCTTGAAGTATCTATTAGAAAACAGATGCTCTCTGATTTCCGTCTGACTTTGTACACTTTACACAGGTAGTAAGTCTCTTCCCCAACTTCCTGTGAGCCCCTTCTTTACAATTCCTAAGGCTCCCGCTTCACCTTTAAAAAAATGATCTTCTGAATACCCACAATGCTTTGTTTCTCTAAAGCCCTCAGGGATTCTGGGGTTTTGATTGCTTCCCTCCACCCGCAATCCCTGTTTATTATTCATCAATAATGTGAGCGAGTTCTTTGCCAAATTGAATAATAGTTTTCCAATACTGGAAGAGTATTTACTCAGTTTTTGTGTTATTGATAATGAAACAGCTACAGACATCCGTGTAGGCTTATCCTGCAATATCAGTATTTTCATTATGTTCTTAAATTTAGAACAGGGATTGAAAACTCTGGCCCTCTGGCCAATTCTCCCCCCATTCATTTTCGTCAGCAAATGTTTATTGGAATACAGTCATGTCCGTTCTTTTACATATTATCTATGTCTACATTTCTGCTACAACATCAGAGTTAACTGTGACTCAGGACATTTGACTCACAAAGTGGGAAATATTTACCATGTGGCTATTTACAGAAGAAGTTTGCCAACTTCTGGCCCAAAAGGACAGCAGGAAAAAAATAAACGGAAGGCTGGGGCCCATATTTTCAGTCAAAGAAAACAGGTCTTTCACAAAGCTGAGAAGCTGTTGTGAGAAAGATCTTAGAACACTTTCAGAACAACCACAAAGAAGGGTAAAACACCTTTGGTTGATCTGTATTTCCTGGAATTCCAAGAAATGTGGCAGACCATTTATCCTCATAGCAGATATTCAATATACTTCCTCTAGATGCTTATTAAAAAGAAATTTTCAATAGGAAGAGAGATTGAAGAGGAACCAAGCTAACCTTGAATGGGTACAGATGATCTCCTTGCCTATAATTTCATTACGTTATCTTTTGAGCTTCACAGCATGCAAAGAATTGAGCAACTCTCAGAAACGGAAGCATAAAACAATGGCCAAGAGAGCGTCCCTCCCAAAATTTTGCCTTTCTTTTCTGAAACACAACGGCCTTAGGCTTCAAAGATAGCCGCAAGTCTACCACTTTTCCACAGTTCTTGTTCAATGTTTATAATTCCCAGAATAGAAAAAAAAAAAAAAAAAAAAAAAAAAGGAGATCGCAAGAGCAAATGAGGGCATATGTGAGCTCCAGAAACAACAGACGTCTTAAAAAGATAAATGATATTATAAGAGAAAATTGGCAAGGTAATTCTCAAAATGCAAGCCCTTAATTACTTATTTCTTTTCTGGGTATCCAATCCAATTATTGCCGGAAACGGGAACAGAAAATTCTTCATGGTGTATTTAATACTATTACTATGTGGCAGACTGAATATGAGCAAACCCATATTGATACTGCTAATACACCAATCACAGTGGTAAACTAAAATG
Source organism: Panthera onca (assembly GCF_046562875.1). Taxonomy (NCBI): domain Eukaryota; kingdom Metazoa; phylum Chordata; class Mammalia; order Carnivora; family Felidae; genus Panthera; species Panthera onca. The sequence goes on from NC_138347.1 coordinate 146,108,854, forward strand.
AGAAGCTCCCATCAAATCTCTCAAGATGTGTAAGGTGCACTTTGCTACGGGCGGATTCATTCAAGGTTAGCATCACCTACTATCATGTGTCTTACAATGACTCAATTCTCTGATTATTTTCCTGTTCTGGAAATGCTGCTAAAATGTAATTTGTTTTGATCCCAGAGTGTCATGCAATCTTGGCAAAGGCCTGGATTAATAAACACAAATGGAAACACTGGCACTGAAATCTTGCGACAAAGTCTCTATAAGACGGTCATGTACATAATCTAGAAAAGGTGAATTTGTCGATGATTAATAAAATTAAAAAATATAAACATAAAGTTAAAAAATCCTTATGGAGAACTCCCAGAGCTCTGCCATTATGTCCAAGGATCCTGAGGAATCCATTTGTGAATAATTAACAGACAATATTTTTTCAAATGCTTTTGACTTTAAAACCATGTAGTTTTGGAGCAGCCAGTGGCAACATACTTTGGAAGAAATAGCCTCGCCTGGAGTTTATATACTCAGGATACTAAGGGAAAGCCCTTCAATCTTAAGTCGAACCATCACCTTCACACAGTCCAAAACATTTTTAAACTTGGGAAATAAGAAACAGATCGCTGTACTCTGAGTCCTGAGAGGACCCATGGCGAAAGTGTCAGCCTATTGTAAAAGGAGTAGTTATTTTGGTGATCTGTGCCCTGACTGGGGATTGACAGCTCAGAACGCTCTCAGGAGAGAGCCTGTTCTTAAGAAACTTTCAGACCAATTTTGCAGTCCTGGTAAGTGTGGATAAAGTGAAGTCCCTTTCAGCTCTTTAGGATTTTAGTGTGATTATATCTTTACATTTACAGAGCATTTTTTTCTCAAAAAGCCTTCAGGCATTTTATCAGCTGTGTGTGTGTGTGTGTGTGTGTGTGTGAGAGAGAGAGAGAGAGAGAGAGAGAGAGAGAGAGAGAGAAGGAGCTTTTGTAAAATGAGCTTTTTGTATTAGTCCTCTTGGGCTGCCATAACAAAATACCTCAGACCAGGTGGCTAAAATAACAGGAAAGTATTTTCTCAAAGTTTTAGAATCCTGAAGTACATGATCAAGGTACCAGCAGGGCTGGATTTTTCTGAAGCCTCTCTCCTTGACTTGCACATGGCTGCTCTCTTACATGATCATTCCTCTGTGAGCACACACTCCTTGGATCTTTTCCTCTTCTTAGAGGATGCCAATCCCATTGGATTAAGACCCATTCTTATGACTTCATTTAACCTTAATTACTTTTTAAAGGGTCTGTCTTCAAGTACAGTCACAATGGGGACTAGGGATATATGGATTTCTAGGGGACACAGTTCAATCCATAACAATACATGATCATCATAGATCATTCTAACAAAATATCAAAGTATGAAAAAGAGGGTAAAACTTAAAAAATCATCTAACTCCCTATCGCTCAGAAATAAAAACTCTAGCCTTTAGGTGAGGGTCATTCTACCCATTTCTCCAATCATTTGGATGAATCACTGGTTTCATAGATTGTAAACAAGGGGAGTAGATTCCAATCTATGTAAATGGATTTATAGTATATAATTTACATTTTAATTAATAATTTGAATTTTTAGTGATGTTAAACTTTACCTTGCAATTGATTCTAAAGCAAGTGCGTGACTCTCAACAATAGCCAAATTATGGAAAGAGCCTAAATGTCCATCAACTGATGAATGGATAAAGAAATTGTGCTTTATATACACAATGGAGTACTACGTGGCAATGAGAAAGAATGAAATATGGCCTTTGTAGCAACGTGGATGGAACTGGAGAGTGTGATGCTAAGTGAAATAAGCCATACAGACAAAGACAGATACCATATGTGTTCATTCTTATGTGGATCCTGAGAAACTTAACAGGAACCCATGGGGGAGGGGAAGGAAAAAAAAAAAAAGATGTTAGAGTGGGAGAGAGCCAAAGCATAAGAGACTCTTAAAAAATGAGAACAAATTGAAGGCTGATGGGAGGTGGGAGGGAGGGGAGGGTGGGTGATGGGCATTGAAGAGGGCATCTTTTGGGATGAGCACTGGGTGTTGTATGGAAACCAATTTGACAATAAATTTCATATATTAAAAAAAAATAACGTTCCGAGTCTTCCCATGATTAAAAAAAAAAACAAAACTGAGAACAAACTGAGGGCTGATGGGGGTGGTAGGGAGGGGAGAATAAGTGATGGGTATTGAGGAGGGCACCTTTTGGGATGAGCACTGGGTGTTGTATGGAAACCAATTTGACAATAAATTTCATATATTGAAAAAATAAATAAATAAAGCAAGTGCGTGTAAGTTATTGTTTTTTCTAATGATTTTTACATTGCCCATACAGGATATTTATTTTCATGCATAAATGATGCCTCACTAATTCTTATGAACATCATACTTGAGGCTTTCTAAACTAGACTAGAGGAAAGAAAAAAAAAGGAGAAACTGTGTGTATGTCAAGTCATTTAAACCATCCAGTAGATGTAAAAGAAAGGGTGAAAAATTATGAAGCGTTTGTAGTTACTTGCAAGAGTCACTTCTGTCTGCTTTAATAGAGTCGCTATAAGCTTATAAGTGGTGTCTTGTTTTGATTACTAAACCAAACACTATGTACGACGGCATCTAACATAGAACCATAATAGCCGATCATAGTGGAGACTCACTAAATGTTTGTTGAATTAGAACTACATCTTACTTAATCAGGGCCACAAGTATTCTATTTTCTGAACAACTGTAGAAAAGAATGGCCACCTGTCTTCCCAGTTAGGCATTTTGTGTTGGCGTCCTATTGCACAACTTCTGCTCTGACGCCCCTAGGCGGTTGTCTAATGGAGCGGGTTTTTACAAAGATATTAAGTTCTATAGTCATCTATAAATTAAACTGCAATTACACTCTACTTAATGTAGCAGAAGATTATAAAAAAGATTATAAGGACAATTAAGACTTTGATGTCATTTTTGTATTTTTAAAATGTGTTTCTTTCTTTCTTGTCTTTTCAATGTGTTTCTATTTTAAATTCCTTGCTACAAATGATGATGGGATTAAGCTCCCATAATTACTAATTCCTCTTCCAAACACTTAGTTTTTGTTATGTGCATGTGTGCACATATGTATTCTATTCTGATCATAATTTCCACTGCTTCTTAGATCCATTCTCTATGAATTTATTGTTCACCAACAGTCTTTTTGCTTTGTCTTCTGCATTTCCAACTTCATCAAAAACAAAATTCTCTTAGCTATTGGAAACTCACAAAGTACTTCTATTCCGTGAGGAATTTGTAAGTACTGCACGGCTATAGTTCTTGCATGTTTGAAAATGAATATGACCGAGGCGCCTGGGTGGCTCAGTCAGTGAAGCATCTGACTTCAGCTCAGGTCATGATCTCATGGTCTATGGGTTTGAGCCCCACACTGGGCTGTGTGCTGACAGCTCAGAGCCTGGAGCCTGCTTCGGATTCTGTGTCTCCCTCTCTCTCTCTGCCCCTCCCCCACTCACACTCTGTCTGTCTCTCTCAAAATAAAAAATAAATATTTAAAAAAATGAATATGACCTTTACAGTGACAACTTGATTGGACACAGCATTCGTGGGACACAGTTTTTTTTTTTCTCTAGGAATTCTATAGACCTCACTCCTGTATTCTGGCTTTGAATGTTGAAGTAGAAAGGTTTAAAGCCAGGCTAACATCTCCCCCTTTCTCTATCTGAATGCTTGAAGAACTCATTTTCAATAAATTTTGAAAGCTTAGCCAAGTTTGCTTGAATGTCAGTCACATTCAAATGGTGAATCCATTTTTTTCTTCTAAAAAAAACTTTTTTTTCAACTTGCAGGTCAAGTCCTCCTTTTCAAGGCATTTCTTTGAATGCCTTTCTGTCTCATTTATCATGCTTCTTACTTCACCAAGAACATTCAGGGGTAGTGATTTTCCTTACGCTCAATCAGTTCCTCCGTCTCCCACAATATTTTCTTTCTGGAATTGGTTTGATCATCCTGTCATTTCCTTTGTGAGTTTCTCAAGACTTTCTTTATGTTACTCTACTGTGAACCATGTTTGCTGTGTTTTGTTATGTTCAATTAATTTATTAGGTCTATAATGGAATCATTTTTCTTCTCAATTTGTGGCCTCAATTTTGCAATCTCCATTTTTATTTCATTCCATTGTTTTGTCTTTGTTGAATTCATGTTATTATTCCAAACCATAAAATACTCGTGAAAACTTACTTCTGTTTTTTGGACTTTTTTTTCTTCTAGAATGGTTTCTTCATCCATTTATTCCTTCTTTTCCTCTCTTTTTTCTCATTTTATTCCATTTTCCTGCTAAATATTTATACATTGCTACAAGACTCCTCTTCATCTGATTCCTGTTTAACACAGGTTCTACTCTCCAGCTGTTTTGTTTTAATATAGCATGCTTGGATTTTCTTGGGCCTCCTTTATTCTCACCTTATGCAAGACATGTCCGTATTCCTCTGTAATCTACAATGTGAGGATGGAGTTTTAGGTTCGATTCATTTTTCACACCCTGAGATATGGGGTTAAGATAAGATCAACTGGAACTAGTCTCCTTTAATAAAAGTTACTAACTTTCTACCTTATAGCAGTGGTACTGGAAGTAAAAATATCTCTTATTTCCATGGTTGAGAGTTATCTTAAGATTCAGGTTATTCTACCAACTGATCATGGAGTTGCAGAGTCTGCACTTAAGTCAGAGTTCACTGTGGTTATCTGTTTTCTAATTCTATCCCATCTTTACTAGTACACATTTCTGCTTCTCCTGCCATTCCTCGGGCCACAATAGAAAAAATATAGGGATATCTCTTTATTTCCAACTTTGGGGCAACCTGGTACTTTTAAGGTTTGCTTGGCTCACTAGTACTATTTGGAGTGCAGGGTACAAACAACGCTGAATCATTTCAGAGTCTTCTCTTTCTTCCCTTGCCCGTGCTTTTTGGTATTTACAATGTTGGGCTGTGACCATATTTGAATGTTTGCCTTCTCTTCGTTGATTGAAAATTTATTTTGACGTTCACATATCTCATTGGATAATATCAGGTGGCGGGGACTCAATTTCCCATCATTGCCTGAAAGCCCTCAACAGTCGGGCTTAATTCCTCTCTAATGCTTCTGAGTGATAGCTTTGTCGTCTTCATCAAACTTCCAGAAATGCTGGGTTTCACCGACTAATAATGAAACCTCATTTGTAAAAAACAATATGTATGCAGGTAAAAAACTGGTTATAAAAACCGATTTTGGGTTAATAGTTGTTGCTATAACCTCTAACACAGGGCTTGGAGAGTCTAAGGTGATTCTATTTATTGTTAGAGCAACAAACACGCTGGCAATTTAAGTGTAAGTGTATCAAAAGGCTCTAGAGGTGCTATCAGTGGGCATTTCCCTTTTCTGCAAATAGGAAAACAGATGCACAATTGCAGTATCTTGCTCAAGGTCAGACAGCTGTAGAGGCAGCATTTGAGCTCCTGTTAGCACTAGGATTGTATCTTTTACATGTTCCTTAGGTGAGATATATTAAACAAACAATCACCACACTTACCTCCCGACTGCTCAGAACCTGGGGCAGGGAACCTTGGCGAGGCTTCCTAGAAGCCCACCACCGACCCAGGCTGTGAATTTCCAACATCAAGTCATCGGTCTCCCCCGGATGATCAAACACTAGTGTGCACAGAGGTGTGGGCATTTCCCCCCACTTCTGTTAGTTAATAGATTCCTTTCTTTCACTGTGGAATTATACTGGCTTACAGACTGCCAAGTTTGTGTCTCTTAAAAAATTCAGCACATACTGTTAGTCATAAAAGTAGAAACCCAACTGATTCCTGCCCTTGTAAATTTTAAGAGCTGATTGAAAATGTCCAAAGAAATAGCTCTAAATGTTCAGCCGTATTGCATAGGGATGGAGTAAAGCAAGGGGGATGTTGGGGACCCTCCAACAAAGGAGGAAGACAAAAGAGTCTCTTCCCTTATTCCTTCTGAGCTGAGAAAACCCAGCATAACAGAATTGATGCCCTCTAGACACCTCATCCCACTCCACCCTCTCTTTGAAGTCATGATCCCAAACCCCATACTGCTTATGGGTATGTTTCACTCTCTGAGTATCACAGTATTTTTTTTAAATCACATGGATTGTTTCACTAATGAGAACTTAGATACGCTTCAGCCAGTATCCCTTCACTGGGGTAAGTAAACTTTGCAGATGTGATTAAGGATCTTGAGATGGGGTGATTATCCTGGATTACCATTGGGTCCCTATATAACTACCAGGGTCCCTATAAGGGAAAGAGGCAGCAGAATCAATCAAAGAGGTTCAGAGTCGGAGAAGGAGATGGGATGACAGAAGCGGAGGTCAGATGGAGAGATTTTATGATGCTACACTGCTGGCTTTGAGAATAGAGGAAGGGGGCAGGAGCCAAAGAACACAGACATTCTCTAGAAGCTGGAGAAGAAAAGGAAATTGATCCTCCCCTAGAGCTTTAAGAAGGAATGCATCCTTCCAGACACATTTCAGAATTTTTACCTCCTGAACTGTAAGATAATAAACTGGTATTATATTAAGTAATTATTTTTATAGTAATTTGTTACAACAGCAATGGGAAACTCATACACATGCATAAATTCATGATTCAATTATTGATATGCTGATTTCAGAATAATAAAGCACACTGACCGTAGGAACCCTGAGGCCTGGTGCCTTACAATAAAATCCAGCGTCCCTTAGAACTTACAGGAAAGAGACCCTGACCTGTAATTAACTACGAAAGAAACAGTTTTGAAGGGATAAAAAAAAAAAAAAAAAAAAAACCAAAAAAAAAACCTCTTTTGCTTCAGGTGCCTCCATTATGTTTCAAGAACTGGTAGAAAATAATTTTAAGGGACCCAAGAATGATTAATAACCATTTCCTGCCGGATTGTATGGAACAGATATGCTTCATCTCAAACTGCCACTGTTTGTACTTCTGCATGAGCAAATGCCCACTGAGCTTCTAAAGCTTTTGACTGAAGCATGACCCCAACAGAAAGCTTCTGTTTGTGCTTGTGTTTTTCCCTACTCAAGGGGGAAAACTGTCTGTTTTCAAGTACAGAGTTACCATCCATAAGCTAGAGAACATGATTTTATCATGCCATAGAGAAATAAAAGGCCTTTCTTTCCTCAAAGAGACCTCAAATGGCCTTTGCAAAGAATCCTAGGGAGTTCCTGTACATTTATCTCCCTTCCCCTAAAAAGGATTTATGACTAATGCCTACTGTTTTGGTGCTGCTGATTCCAACACCAGCTTCTCCATCCAACAGTCTCCAGGACTTGCCCTGTCTGAAAGACACGTACTACTGATCTTGTTCTGACATTTCTGTCATTGAACATTTCCAATGGCTCCTTGCCCCCTGCATGAAACTCTTCTGACTGGCCCAGAAGCTTCTTCATTAACAGCCCCCTTTGGGCGACCTCATCATCTCCTCCTTTCGGGGAACTCCCTGTTTCTCCACCTCCTGCCTCTCACTACTGTGTTATCAGTAGAACTAATAAGATTCCAGCTCCCTGACCACAGGGAATGACACTTGACTTAACTGGAAACATTTAGTACCTGCACATGCCCCTCATCACAATGATTAGCCACTGGCAATTTCTTCCCTAGGAATTCTAAACTGCTATGGTGCGCCTTTTCTTTCCTGGTCACCAGCTGAGCAAATAAGCCCCTTCTAGTTGCCAGATACTAGCTGGAAAAAGTCAATCTGCTTTGCACAGAAAGGCAATCTGCAGTAGTAGAAAATAGAACTGAGAAGCAAAGACAAGAGATAAGCGGGGTTAAGACACAGAGTCATTCCTGAGGCCAACTTGACGCCACCCTTCCAGTAGTTTAACTGAAGAAATGCTTTTCCTTAGGCTAATTAGGACGGAGTGTTTGTCATTTACAAACAAGAGCCCTGGCATCCACTGGCCTCTTTTCACAAACCTCATTTTTTTGTGTGTTGTCTACACCATCCTTTGGCACTTATCTCTGCCCGGGCCCATTGCAGACTAACGGCTTTATTCCTAATTGGATTGTGTGATGTGAGAAAAGACAGCCTGACTTAAATTTAGCAAAACTGCTTATCATCATGGGAGGAAACTCAGGAAATACTTGGTGGTTGATGAATGGAAGAACTTCCTGAACAGATGTGTTACATGTTTATCGGATGGTATCAGATATTATTGGCTCCATTGGGTCCATGTAAAAAGAGCACAAGAGTTAGTAGATTCAAGTCTTGTTTCTTCCACTTTGTGGACTTGTTTAAATTGTTTCACTTTTGTGACTTTCTTTCCTTATTATATTTTAAGTAGGGATGATAATGTATTGGTCATACTTTGGCTTGCACAGAAATCCAATGTAATTTGGACTAAGCAGGAGAGGACTTTACAGTCTCATCTAATTTAGAGTAGCAAAGTAAGTAGACCTTCAGACACAACTGGATATGGGTAAAAAATAATATCAGTCTCTCCATCTCTTGGCTCTAATTTTCCCCTATGATGCCTTCCTTATTCTTAGGTAGGTGTCCCCAAGTGGCAAAAGCCACAGATGTCACTTACCATAAAATCTGTCCCTGCTCTCTCACATGCGACTGCAAGGATCAGATATCTCTAAAAGTACTTTGTATTCAGAAATGACCATCTGAATATTAGTAATTATTATTATATTAAAACATCAAATTAGAAATGACAATGACTGCTCTCTAAAGCATCTTTGAACACTATAATCTGATTAGGATAGTGGAATCATACAGACTGAAACAAAAATTCCTTGGATCACATTTACTGCTTCAATCAGGATTTTAAACTCTCAGTGTACCTGGATGCCTACCCCATTGAATTTAAAAATATTTTCAGTCCTAGGAACTCTGCACCCTTAGAAACAACACATCAGCGAGGGGCTTGCCAATTCTAGTAAGCTGGTAACTGGTAAACTTGGTAACTGAAGGTCACCAAGATGAATCTAATTAGATAATGACATACGAACAATCAGAGCCAAGGCAGGAGAAAGATTCTGGGTATTTTGCTTCCTAGACCACAGAGTTGGAGGATCACACAATTTTCTCCATCTCAGGCCAGTGACAAGGGAGATATAGCAAAACCAGGCTGATGCGGAGAAGCTCCCCCACCTAACGCCCCCGAGACAAGAGGATCAGGTAGGTGTGTAGGATATCTTTCATCAGTAGATAGAGCATCTTTTGAGTCTGAGACAAAAATTGCAAACCTGTAATTTCTAGAGAAGAAACTTGAACCCAATACAATTCTCCATTCTTTCATGCCATTAAATCTTTGATAACTACCTAGTAGTAGTTTAAGTCTACTATTTAGGATAATTGAACTGATTTTTGGAATCCTGATTTCAGGGACCCTCTTCTGTTGACTTGTGTCTCCCCCATGGAAGTACACACACGGGGGCTTATTTGTTCTTGTCAGGGATGAAGGGGGTGTGTGAGTCATGTTTAGTCTTTGGGAAGTGTGGAAGAGGGGGAGGTGTTTCTGCTTGCTTTGTTATCATACACATTTTCTGTTTCTTCGGGGAATTTGTGAGTTTCAGGCTTTTCTGAAAAACACGGTGTTGCTATTACTATAGTGGGAACCATGTCATGAACAGATGGGCAGAGTATTGAGAAAAATGCGGAATGACCTGCTTAGGATGGTTTTACTGCCTTGAACTTCAGACAACCTAAACACAAATATGAAGCGACTTCATTATTCTCAAGAAAGCCCTTGCCCGTTTCTTCCTCTGAAATGCTGCTGTTCCTGCCACTGCGAGCCACTTACTTTCATAACTTATGTTCAACACTCCACTTAAGATTTCTGTAATTCTAAAGGTCAAAAATTTCCCCTCCTTAGTGGCCCCTGGGAGCCAGAATCTGGTCAGTTCTTAGAGATTTCCATTTGGTTGGAGAACTGGCATTAGGTTAACTTACATCATGGTAAAAACAACACGTCCCTTTGTTGATGTGCGCTTGAAAAATTCTTACAAGTATCTATGGCAAATAAAATGCTTGTTTTGAAAGTTTAAATACTAGGAAATCTGTGAGGTTTTCCCAGGCCACTTCTTATCAAATCCACCTTAGTCTTAGTTGATAATAATGGGCATACAAATTCACAGTGTTATTAATAGCCCCATTGAAAGTAATCCCTGTTACTAAGCACACATCACATCTGCCTTTTTAACTGCGCCTATAACAATAGATATCAATATCACTGTCAGTAATAGCATCTTCTCACACAAAGAACAACCACCATCAGTTATTTATCTTTGTCACTTATTTGTTATGCATTTCAATTCCCCCATTAGTTCTCTTTGTCAGATTAATTATAAAGATCTCTTTCCGTTTTTCTTCCCCCCAGGCCTAGGACTGATCTCTGAATCCACAGATAATTCTTTCCAATTGTACCCTTTCCTGTTGGGGACAGAGGCCAGATGACTCCTAAGACTGGCCAGGAACGAGTCTTGCTGGCCTGAAAAGAATTGGAATTCTGCCAAAGCTTGCCCTTGCTCAGTACTTTGATGACAGTCCTTTGCCCCCAAACCTAGGTGGGCTCAGAGGGAGATGCTTGCTTTTCTCTAGTGTTTCTTATCCCTGGTGGAGTATTAGAAACACCTGGGGAGCTAAAGACACATCAACAAACAAGAATAACAATAGGAACACCACCCTGCCTAGGTAACATCCCAGATCAGCTAAGTCAGAATCTTGAGGACTGAGCCCATGACTACTGAAAACCACTAATCTCCAGTTTCATACAATCACAACACACAGGACCCACTGCATTAGCAAATGTTGGATTGTCTATTGAGATGAGTCAGCAGAACAAACCTGTAAAGTTTCAGCATGACATACAAAAGCAGTAGTTTTCCAAACAAGGGATGCTTTTGCAGCAGACATTTGGTAATGTCTGAAGACATTTTTGATTGTCACAAGACGAGAAGAAGAAGCACCTGGCATCTAGTGGGTACAGGGCAGAAATGTTAAGCAGCCTACAATGCACAGAACAGCTTCCTGCAACAAAGAATTATCTGGCCCAAATTGCCAATAATGCTGAGGTTGAGAAAACCTGCTCTAAAAGAAGATGACCTTCTCCTTTGACCAGGACCCTGTCTGTCAGATCTACTGAACTGAAATTCAAAGCTCCCCAAAGGCCAAGGAGGCTTAGTACATTTCTTTTTAGAGTAATTAGTGAGTGACACTGCTGAGTTCTTTAAATCATCTTCATATTCTCATTCACTCTAAGGAGTTTTTAGCAAAGGTGGGGATGATACAGATTTATTTCAATCTGTTCTTCCGCTGGCTAACAGAAAATCGGTTTCTTCTCCAAACACCAATACAAAGACACTGAAACATCATTTGAGGGTTTTCAGACTTGTAATGGATCACATATTTTAAAATTTCCATCTCCCAGCAGTTTCAAAACCATCCCTCTTAACAACCTTCCCCTAAATAAATACTTCCTTAAAACAAAGTAGAAAGGAAACTGTATCAAATGAACAAACTACTCAGTTATCAACATGTATGTGTAAGTCATGATTTTAGGGTAAGCGAAACCTTATTGTCAAACTGATTCAGAGGTTGACATTTTCCAGGGTCTTACAGATAATGGCAGAGTTGGGACTAATATTGAATATCTCTTAACTATATACCCATTGCTCTTTCCACTAGACAATCTATTTTATCAAATGTGAGTAATAACCAATGATCCAATTCAGTAATGTCAAGTTTAACCATTAGAAATTAATGGCTCTTTTGGGTTTTTCCCCAAATGGGACTAAGAATGTCATCTGTTTACCCAAGTAGCAGTTATATCTCAATGGGGAGAGACGGATGCATTAGATTTTGACAGCCTGATGTTGCAAATTGTATTATACAAAGATGGCTGCCACCAATATCCCATCCTATGTGTTCTTTTCAATGATAAGATCTATGTCTCCTCCCCTTCAACCTGGAAGACCTTCTCAAACGCTTTGTCTGATAGAGTATGGTGTAAGTGATGTGTGTGACTTCCAAGGTACTTCATAAAAATGCCATGCATTTCTGCCTTTTTGCTCTTGGATATTCATTCTTTCTTGGAACAGAGCCATCATACTATGAGGAAGCCAAACAACAACGTAAATGGACCACCTACAGGTATCTCAGCCAAAACCCCTAGCTACTGTCATGATAGAAAGCCAGCATCAGCTGTCAGACATGTGAGTGAATGAACCTGCAGATAAGTCCAATCCCCAGGCATCAAATCTCTTCCAGCATTCAGGCTGTTCCAGCTGAGCTGATACCCTGAAGAACACAGACATGCAGTTTCTGCTGAGTCCTTCTCAAATTACCACTTTGTGAACAAAATAAATGATTATTGATGATTTTAAACCACTAAGTTTGGGTGCTTTGTTACTTAGTAGTAGATGACTGTAACAGCTGGCATCATTAAACTTTTGAATTCTACAACTAACTTCTTGTGATCATACTTGGTTCACACTAGATTTGCAATAATTATTATTTAATAATGATTTAATCTATTCCATGCTCACAAAGAAGTTCCAAATCTGGTTTGGCAACTAGTCAAACCCTATAACAATGCCAATTAATAAACTGGCATTCTGTATTTATTTATCAGTCTTTGTAAACAACTTAAATATGAATCAGCTCCTTAGAGATAACTCTACTGTCTATTGCTGAACAAATTGGACTTCTAAGTCTGAAAGGACCAGTAACTGAATAGCACATTCATCACTGAAATAGATCCTAGCCTTTCAGTACTTAGTAGTGAAATAAGTCTCTCCTTTCATACCTGAACTTGACTGGATGATTTCAATCTCAACTTCAATTTTCTCCTTTTCCTCACATAATTTCATATCTAATGAATCACTATGTATGGATGAAGATGTGAAAAAATAAATAACTTTGACATGTCCTTAAAGACCATCCTGGGAGGCAGAGTCACAAACACTATTCGCCAGACCCCAGTTCTGTTTGTGAACCAGCCCAATCTCTTCATAATCAGGCATATGTTTTTATAGGAAGAAGCACCATTCTTTATGTTGGCTGTCCGCCATTAAAGCAGAATATGTGTCACATAAACTCACCAAGGAACTCCAGGCCAAGTGTTTTTGATTTATGAAGTCTTAGATGTGGTCTACAATGAGTTAATTACTCTTGGGAGCAAAATGCTATCTTATGGATGTAAGTGGTACTTAAGATTTATTGGTGCTAGTGAAATAACTCACAACAATATAAGATAATTTCTTCTAAGTCTGTGGTCTCTCAGAGTTGAGAAAGAATCCCTTTTCTGGGGAAATGGGGTTATAAATTGGCAATGGCTTCCTCAAGAAATAAAGTTTCTTGAAGCAAGAATTATTTTGAAATATAGAAATAGGATAAATGGAGAATAGGAAGGTAGGAGAAAAAAATGTGGGATGACAAGTTTAACCAGAAATAAAAACTCACTATTAATCTGAATTAAGACAACTTGATATCAGGGCAAGGAGGGACAAATAACAGACTAACAAAACAGAGAGCCCTGAAACAGACTAACCCATATAAGTTAACTGAATAAATGGCAGAAGTGACATTGCAGGTGATTGCGAAAAGGATAAAATGTTCATTAATTATGTTGAGACAATGAGATATCCAAAACAAACAAAAAAGAAATTGGGTTCATATCTCATACAATCAATTAATTAGTAGCAAAAAAATTAATTCCAAATGGGTTAACTACTAAAAAGTGAAAGGCAAATGTTAAACTTAGAGACAAAAATATAGATGAAAAAGTTTATGACCTCAAGGAAGAGGAAGATTTTATAAAAGGATACAAAATACATAAAATTGAAGGAAGATTGATGAATATAATTACATTAACATTGACAGCTTAATAAAACCCAAAAAAACAACAACCAAAAAAAAAAAAATCCCATAAATGACAAGGTGCAAGAAGATACTTAAACAAATAGAATTGACCAAGCTTTATAATTAAAAATATATTTTGGACCCTTAAAATCAGTAAAAGACAACTTATTCTAAAATAGGCAAAAGATAGAAACAAATATTTCACAGGAAAAATAACACATACAACCAATTTAAAAAAAAGGTGTTAAATTTTGTTTATGGTCAGAAAATGAAAAATTAAAATCAGAACAATACACCAAATTAAATCACTGGATTGGCAAGGAGTAAAGTCTAATTATACCAACTGCTGAAAAGACAGTGATCCAACAGGAAATATTGTACATTGGTGATGGAAATGTAAATGAGAAAATCACTTCGGAAAAATATTTAACATAATCTAGTGAATTTGAACATATGCAGTTCCTATAACCCCAGCAATTCTCCCTCCAGATTTAACTTAGACACACATTACAAAACGACATGTAAAAATACGACTTATAGCACTTTTTATGACAAAAAAGATGGAACCAGGCTAAATCTCTATAGACTTAATATGAATAAATACACTTATGGACTATTATAAAATCTTATGGACTATTATAAAGCAATGTAAATGGAGGAGCTACAGCTATATTTATCAATAAAAATGAATCTCAAATACATAATATTATATGAGAAAATACAGAAAAAATATAGCCACTATGATTTAATACTTTTAAAAATGTTTTAAAAAGGTGAAATGAAATGATATATTTTTTACAAGTACTCACATAAAAAGCTATGAAGAAAACATGAGAATGATTAATGGCATTCAGGATATTAATTTTCTCTAAAAGCAAAGAGTAGGAGGAACCAATCAAGTACAGATACCCAGGGATCCTCAAGGCTATGTTTTCTTAAGCTGGGTGATTGGATCACAGTGTCCATTTTATCATTATTGTTTAAATTGTACATACATGGTATATATAACCTTATCTAAGTGATATATTTCAAAATATAAACAACAAAGAAAGTAGGTATTATGCTATCCAATGGAAGGTTTCACATACGGACTTTCTGATGTCTTTGTAAACTGGGAAACTGGGCTGGGTTGATTAAATTTCGTTTCTGAGTGGCATTCAGATTAACTGCCCTGTGTTAACACATGAGGAGCTTGGTTCCTGTTACCAAGCTATAAATAGACAGGTAAAGGTTGTTTTGAGAGAACAACAATGCCCGAGATTTGCAATATTTATTTTAAAAGGTGTTCCCTTGACCTTTAGCATAACTTTGTCCTAAACATTCCCCAGAGGAGAAGGTCCCCATCAAAGCCTTTCCAGACATTCGACGTGCTTGCCTACCCACCCTTTCACCTTGCTGGGCATGATCTCCCTCCTGGTTACTCATGCTCCCCCTTCAACTTATTGTTTAATTGTTATTGCTATCCTTACTTTCTTTTCCTATTTTTAGATAGAATCAATTCTGAAAGACTATTTCCAGTTTTTTATACAATCAACAAACAAAGACCTTCTGAAGCAACACCCACAATTCTTCTTTCAACGTATTAAGGTATCAAATATCATACCAGATCTTTGTCCCAGGAGCCACATTTGATGGGACTACATAAAACAGTCAAAAATAGTAAGAAAATACTGAACTGTAGGTACAATTGAAGTGCAAAAAAATAACTGGGGGCATCTGGGTGGCTCAGTCAGTTAAGCGTCTGACTTCGCCTCAGGTCATGATCTCATAGTTCATGAGTTTGAGCCCTGCTTTGGGTGAGCATGAGCACAGCTTTGGGTGAGCCCTGCTTCCCCCCCAACCCGTACCCTTCATGGGATTCTCACTCCTTCTCTCTCCCTGCCACTTGCTTACTTGCACCCTCTCTCTCTCAAAAAAAAAAAAAAAAAAAAAAAAAAAAAAAATATATATATATATATATATATATATATACACACACATATAACTTTTAAAGAACTTCATTGATGATAATTGATGCACAATAAATTACAAATATCTAATGTGTAAAATATGTACCACAATCAAGATAAGCGTTTGTGGGGCGCCTGGGTGGTTCTATTGGTTAATCATCCAACTTCGGCTCAGGTCATGATCTCACAGTTTGCAGGGTTTGAGCCCCGCATTGAGGTCTGTGCTGACAGCTGGGGACCAGGAGCCTGCTTTGGATTCTATGTCTCCCTCTCTATGCCCCTTCCCCACTCATGCTCTTTCTTTCTGTCTTTCAAAAATAAATACATGTTAAAAAAAATGTAAAAGATAAGCATTGTGTCACCCCTGAAGTTCTCTCATGCTGCTTTATAATCTATCCCTCCTTTTTTCCCTCCCTAGGTACTCATGAACCTACTTAATTTGCATTCTCTGGAATTTTATATAGGTTAGTTTGCATTTTAAAGGATTTTATATAGATAGACTCACCGCCTTCTCTCTTTTGGGGGGAGAGAGTCTAGCTTCTTTTACTCAGCATAAAGATTTCGAAACCCAGCTGTATTGTTTCCGGGATCAAAACCTTTTTCCTTTTCTATTCGTGAGTAGAATTCCACTATATGGAAATCACAGTTTGCTTATCTTTTCAGAGAAGACATGACATGAATCCAAACTCTCCAGGCCTCAAAGTTTTAGAATGGCCAAGGGTCACATTTACAGTCATTATGCTGGTGAATCTGGCCTGTGCTTCTATTGATTCATAAAGTGACTCCAAATTCTACATCCCCCCCTTTCTAGCCACTCTGTCTTCAGACGGTGTCTTCGATGAACTCACGAACATTCCGTCTCAGTTAAACATCTTGCGCCCACTATCAGCTACTGGTGGTGGCTCACAGGCAGCTGCCCAGCATAGTTGCAGCACTAGAGGCCTGAAGATGCCCAGGCTGCATGACGCTTCCCTGTAGGTGGGGAAATATTATGGTCTGCTTGGGAATTTCTAAACCTAACCAACTTTCAGAGCTCTAAATAAACAGCCTCTTAAGTTGTTGTTGTCGTTTTTTTCTTTTCCTTATGTAGCTTGTAGGTATTAAATTCGAGGCCATACATTTCAGTTTACAAGAAACATAAAGTTATTTTTCTGTTGGTCTAATATTCTACAGCGGAAACCAATGTCTAATTGACTCACGTTGCACCTGACGACAGAAACTTAAATTTAGTCAACTCAGTGCTTTCACAATTAAATATTCTGTTCCACTCACCCTGCCCACTCTGTTCTTTTTCTTTTTTAAAAAAATTCTTTAATGTTTATTTACTTTTGAGAGAGAGAGGGAGAGAGAGAGACAGAGTGTGGGTGGAGGAGAGGCAGAGAGAGAGAGGGAGACGCAGAATCCGAAGCAGGCTCCAGGATCTGAGCTGTCAGCACAGAGCTGGACATGGGGCTCGAACTCATGAATCATGAGCTCATGACCTGAACCAAAGTTGGATGCTTAACTGAGTGAGCCACCCAGGTGCCCACCCCTCTTTTCCTTTTTAACTTGGGTTTGCATCTGCTTTCCACAGGGCATGTGTGTGCACAACAGTTACAGTTTTGAGGACGGAGGCATCCAGTCTTCCGTTGTCATCTGTGTTGATGTCCCAGAGATATGTATTTGCCCATATGGTCTTCAGCTTCCAGGGCTTGCCGCTCAACCTGCCCCCCTCACTGCACTGTCTGCGAGACCTCTTCTGGACCCACACTATCAGGGCCATCTCTTGTGCCATGGAAAACATGATTATCCTCTCTTCTCTGATGAGGCTGGCTGCCTCAGTAGGTTTTAGTGGGTCTGTCTCAGACTCGTCTGAGATGCAGCAAGAATATATTTCTTGTTTCCCATTTCTGAACCATGAAGGGATATGTATGGATAGCTGGAATACTGTCACTTTTCCGTATCCTCTCTTCTCTGTCAAGTCCCCATATTGTCTAAAAGTAATCTCTCCTGGAACAAAGGCTGAGGAGTGGTTGTCATGAGCTCAGGGAGTCTCTTCAGAGACCTGAAATTATTCTTCTCTGCTGATGAAGTCTTCGTTACTGTGTTCTGTGTGTCATGTGAAACTCCTTCTCCCCTTCCTACAGATTCTTGATCCTCATTCACATGGACCTCTGGTACACAGCCCTTCCCAGTTTGTCATATATACTCAGATACATACACTTCCAGTGTTACCCTCCTCAAAATGTCATCAGAAATCTGCTAATAAAGTAAAACTATGCTTATTTGAATTTACTGGAGTTGGAGAGAACACCACCATGGTAGGATTTCAGAAGCAACTCAAGGGAAAGGTAGAAGTAGGATATTTGTAGCACTCTCGGGTCTGGGCTTAGGTAGTCTAAGGTGGGCTTTTCAAGGTAGGTAATTGGCTAGAATTGGGTAAAATTAATGCTATAATAGTTCAAAACTGGCTGTCAGTCAGGCAATACCCTTGAAATATGTGTTGATAGGCACATTTTTGTTTGCTAAGCAAGCTGTTTGCTGAGGTGAGAAGACTGTTGTCTCTGATAAATTGATCTGTAGGAATTTCCTCAAGCAAACAGTGAAGTTATTTATTAGTTTACAGTTTTATCTTTCCTGGGCAAAGTTTTCCTGGAAAAAACCACTAAGTCATGTTGACATAGGTGATCAAAAGTCTTATGCAAGTGATATTGACACAGAAGTTCTCAGAGCTCACCACATAGACCCAAACTCAGACTCACCCTAAATAAAAAATTACTTTTGCAAGCTATACCCCTAAATGTCCCAGAAATTCAAGGAAATACCTCTGTGTAATGAAGTATCAGAGAATTATTTTTGGAGATGATATCTTAAAGCGATCCTTGACAAATGAGCAGGATATAGGAAAATGGACAAAAGCAACAAGACAATTGGCAAGGAAGAGAAGTACGAATGGGGGTATGAATGGTGACATTTGTGAAGAACAATAAAGGAGAAGAAGGTCTGTATTTGAGAGTGTAAGGTTTTTAGTTTTGGTGAATAGATTAAAGCCAGATTTTGATGAGCCTCAAATGTATAATTAAGGAGTCCTTAAACACCTATTTACATATTTGTCATTGGGGCTTCCCAAGAACCTCTAAGTTCACTGACTTCCTCTTACTTGCATGCTGTCAAACACCCCTCGGATCACAAGAAGAGAGTGCCATGTTGTGGGGTGGGGTGGGGATGACTCTTGCAGTATAATTAAGAAAAACAGGTGCCCCTGGAAGCCTGCATATTATTGTTGGGGTGCTTGGGTGGCTCAGTAAGTTAAGCATCAGACTCTTGATTTTAGCTCAGGTCATGATTTCGTGAGTTTAAGCCCCGCATCGGGCTCTGTGCTGACTGATGGCATGGATCCTGCTTGGGATTCTGTCTCCCTCTTTCTCTGCCCCTCCCCCACTTGCAATCTCTCTCTCTCTCAAAATAAAAAAAATATATACTTTAAAAAAAGAAAATAAAAACAGTAAGTCACTTAACACAGTCTCTTGTACACAAAAGGCATTCAGTAAATAATAGTTGATATTATTATTATTAGATTGTGGTCAGAGTGATGAGATTTTGGTGGAATTGTAAGGGACAGTTGAATCTTGTGAACACAAACAGAAGTGAAATAAGAAACACAATGTTATTAATAGCTGCATATGAACTTGGTGGGTCAATGGCAGGCTTTATGTCTAATGTCCCATTTGGAGCATGAAGCTTAGGCCATTCTATGGGGAAAAAAAAAGAAAAGAAAAAGAAGAAAAGAAAAGAACAATAGGAAAACAGTAAGAAGAATTAAGTTTATCCACTCATATACATAGTATCAGAGAAGAGAGAATTAGTTTGCAAACCCTCCTAAGGAGAACCCTCACTGACATTTTTATCTATTGGACTTGAAGAGGAAATTAGGCAAAAGCAGCATGGAGCCTGAGTTCGCAGTGTTTTGTTTTTTGTTTGATTTGTTTGAAAGCACAGTGACTGCCCACTGGCAATCGTGATCCAATCTACCCTCATGCTCTGGGAAGAAGCTAAGAAAATGGCGGGCAGAGGCATGAAAAGAACACAGGACCCTGCTAAGTTCCCTGAGCCCTATGTTTTCCTATTTCCATCCTCTGTACAAATTTAATTTGGATGAGAATGTGGGTTTGGGTCTATATTGATATTTTCTAAGAGACCTAGGAATCCCTAATCCTGCCCTGTGTATCAACTTCCCCTCCAGGGGATTCCCAAAGGAGCTATAACCACAGTGAATGATATAAGAAGGGTAACCAAGTTTACTTTATCAATAGCTGTTTAAGAATCCAATACCTAGAATGGACAACCCCACATTAAAAAGCTGGATTGGTACATACAATTTAGGCTGAAGGTCGCCTCTTTTGAAATTTACATCCTGGGATGTTTGTGCTATTTGGATGGTCATACAGAGGTAGGAACTGAAATACAGAGAACAATATGGTCATGTCTACACTAAATATCTTGCTGAAAATTCCCTGCACACCGATATGCACCAGGTAGGATAAAGAGGAACCTGCACTTTCTCTGCAGGACCTATTTAGAGATATTTTCTTTTCCTGCTAGAAATCATGACCCCTTAACATCCCAAGTTCTGAACAGTTATGCTAGCAATTCTTCTCTCATTGCAAGGAACTAGGAAAGAGGAGAGCAGTGGAACTGGAGAAGAGGTTGACATGTCTTTTCTCCCTATCAGAGTTTTGGGCATTTGCTTAGAAAGGTGAAGGAGACCTTTGATTGAGACGGTATTGAGCAAGCGTCTGGCATCGCCACACTTTAGATCATTCTTCCTTGTACTCTACCTGTTCAGCCCCAGGCTATTGATGTCATTACCCCAGTGAGCCAACGAGTTAAGGCCTGGGTGGAGGGACATTACTAGTGGCAGCATTTGACCTATATATCAGCACACTGTATGCATAGTTTTCAATGTATAACATAGTGCATAATAAGTATTTGTTGAGTAAAATGCATGAATACTAACCTGCATGTATTGCCTATTCTTTAAGAGCTTCTGAATTGTGAATTGCAAGGACTTGTTTTTATTTGCAGCCACATACCACCTGGGTCATCACTCATGGGATGCCCTCTTTCACTTCAATGCCACAAAAGCTAAAATCTCACTTTCCCAGCCTGCCTTGCTTCTAAGGGTAGCCCTATGACTCAGGGCTAATAAGAGCCTGCTGTCATGTTTTTGAAGAGGTTTTCCTCCACTAATACAAAGGACAGATGTAAGTCATGCTACCCCTCCCTCTTCTTCCTGCCTTGAATGCAGAACTCTGTCTACTACTTGGGCAGCCGTCTTATCTGAAGCCAAGACTGAGACAGTCACGAATGTCAGCACTGACACCTTTAAGCCACTAAACCAATACAGGGAACTGCCTACATCTATCCCTATCGCCACATGAGAAAAATAAATCCCTCATAGCTTAAGCTAATAGGAGATTTCAATTACGTGGAGCCATTAACATTCTTGACTCTTATAGAATATATCTGGTAAGGAAACAGAGGAATATCTTGAAACTACATCACCCCAGTGGAAATTCACATCTGAGTTGGAAAGTAATCACCATTTTTCTTTCTGCAATATAAACATTTATAATTCACATCTGCATGATACTTTCTCCAGGTGTTCAAGGCAGGGAAGATGAAGAGTAAGGCTGCTCTGGATTTTTACTTGTGAGTTCAGGAACAAATACAGAAAAATGATTCTCCATAGAGAAGAAGAGGCTGGGGTTCAAATTTCAAGTGTCTGACTTTCCTCTGTGCCCAGTGCCCCAAGCCATGAAGCTGGCTCACCACTCAGATTTCACAGGCCCAGATGTCTGATTTTGAAAACCTGCTTTGTTGCCACAACAGGGCTGTGCACTTTATTTCTTTTCCATATTTAAATTGGTATATGTGTCTTCATTAAGAACACAGCAGATTTACCAAGAAAGAAATCTATTAATGAAATGATGCATCTTAACGAGTTCTGGTTTAGCCTAAGACAGCTGGGCTTAATATTAAAAATTTTCCTATTCATCTAGGTCATTATGTTTCCAGGCTATGGTTCTATATTTGTGTCTGCTCACAAGCAAAGAGTACTAGCTTTGGAGTCCAACAAACTTGAAATTGAATCCTAGGTCTACCATTTATAGTTATACGAGGCACTAGCAGCTAGTATACTGATTACTCGTTAAGATCATAACTTTGGACAAGTAATTTCGTCTATTTAAATCTTAGCATTCTCAGCTGGAAAAAATTACTAACACCTGTCATCAAGGTTGTGGTAAGAAGTGGAGAAATATACCTGACACATAATATCAGCTATTATCGTTATGAATTAGCACTTGGCAGATAAAATACTCTCTCTTTCTACGTTGCATTCTGCGGGAACTTTCCACCAGGTCGCTATCCTGGATGGATGGAAGAAGGAGAATAAATGGAACCACGGAGCCAGAGCTTCAGTCCATGCTCCTGACATTCCCAGGCAGCTGCTTAAGCCATTTTGACCAAGAGCAATTTAGAAAACAGACATATTCATCTGAGTGAAGATGATCTTTGTTACCCTCTGTCCAGAGACAAAGACGTTGGCAAGGCTGAAAGTCAGAGGTGGAGGGGAGGTCAGAACCAATCCCTTTTGGAAGTTGGGGCTACAAATCCAAAGGTAGCAAGTGAAAGCCCAGAAGTTCCCTCAAGAGGCCCTATTCTTAATGACAGAGAGGAAAAGCAGATGTGCACTCACCCTCCCTCCACACCACTCTCTGCTCCTCCATAGATTAAAAGCTGAAACAGCTGCCCTCTTGGTTAGTTTATTGATCTTGAATAAAGGAATTCTAGGCAAGTTCTGTATTTGGTACAACTTGTCCAAGAGATATAGAGTGTGTCATAAAAGGATGTCTGCCAGATTGTTTCACTGAATTATAAACCAAGCTGATTTTTTATTCTGACAACCACAGAATAAGAGTTTCCAAGGCTCGTAACTTCATAACCTATCTTAGTAAATATGAAATGCATGAGACAGGTAAATTACAAAGACATATTAGATAGATGATAGACAGATAGATAGATAGATAGATTTCAGTGAATGGGGAAATTGAGGCTTGGGGATTTGCCTGAGTCCAGAAATTACCCTGAACCCGCAGTTATTCTCCAGAGACTGCCTGGACTGGGGCCTAACATCAGTTATCATTTGGGATATGCTATTAAATAGTCATTGTTTCCTGGAGGTCACAAAGCATTTCTAGGTCTCCGCTTCCCCACCTGTAACATGAGTTCGCCTGGATTCAGTGTCACCAAGGATACTACCAGATCAAAATGTTAGGATTATTTGATTAAAAATAGTAGTCTTGAGGGGCGCCTGGGTGGCTCAGTCGGTTAGGCGGCCGACTTCGGCTCAGGTCACGATCTCGCGGTCCGTGAGTTCGAGCCCCGCGTCGGGCTCTGTGCTGACAGCTCAGAGCCTGGAGCCTGTTTCAGATTCTGTGTCTCCCTCTCTCTCTGCCCCTCCCCTGTTCATGCTCTGTCTCTCTCTCTCTCAAAAATGAATAAACGTTAAAAAAAAAAAAAATTAAAAAAAAAAATAGTCTTGAAAACTCAGCTGAATGGTAATACCTGAATAGTTGTGACACCTTCCCTGGTTACCATCATGACACGTATGGAATCATGCTGTAGGTTCCTGGGCTGGAATACTACCTTTTCATGCACACAGATTTCTCTCTTTTAATATACACAAGCATCGTTAAGACTCAAACTTTTCTGGTAGTATATTCCTATGAGAATGTCTTCTCTACCATAGTCAGATTCATTTGCAAGCAGCTACCACATATTATTGATCCTGGGGGTTTATACACATTGGAGGCCTATTAGGCAATTTCACTGGACTCTTTGTATTTTGAATAGGAAAAAAATAAATACAGAGGAGCAGATATCCTATTGCCATAAACAATCAGGGAAGGCCGGGACCATGGAGTTCAGTTCCACGGACCCGCAGTGCCACCTGTTGGCTGCTGTGTTAATAATCACCACAGAGTCCTAAACTTTCCAGAGAGAAACAGAGCTGATTTCCAAAATTAAAAACAAGGGAGCAGGGTATCTGGAGATCAAATTGAAGTTAAACTCCCTTAGAGATGAAGAGTAAAAAATCACCCCTAGGAAGTTGATGGCGCAACCTAATTCTGGATGGCCATGCGGTAACTGCCAATTTCCATTCACTTTGAAACACTAGAGGAAAAGGAAAAGAGAGAATGACAGGATTTCAGGACTGGACAAGTGTTTAAATAATAGCACAACCTCTCATTGTAGATATTAAGAAATCAAGATGCCAGGACATTATGTATTCCAGAGTTAATGAGCTTGGTAGTGGGGGTGTTAGGACTCTAACTCACTTATTCAGATGTTTAGTTCAGGTTCTTTCTGGATAACTTTTTATTGTCCTCTGCATTTTAAGAGATCTCACATTCTCTATTTTTAATAGAATGCTAGTGAGAACCAGAGGCAGTTCTCACAACATTACTTATTTAAATTCACACCATTAGGGAAGCGATTTCACTAATAACCCCTATTTCTAGCTGCCTATCAAAAACACTCACTAATTGTTCTGATGCTTACGGAATCAAAAATTGCCAAAGAACAACTTCTTTTCTTCTTCCTCATCCTTCTCATCAAGTCATTCATTTTCTTCCCATTTAGTTTATTTTGCCGAAGTAAGGCTGTGTTCCCTTGAGACCTCTGACCCCTACGTTGTGCTTCTCCGAGATTCTAATTGCCCACTCGACACAACCAAGAGCAAATGCAGAGACAACTCCCAATCTGCTCTCCTATCTGATCACATCATTTGTACCTGTCAGAAGGGGATGGAAAAGTAAGTGAGAAATGGATGATCCCAACACAGACAAGGTGTGTTAGGGAACAAAGTTTAGTGAGTGGCACCCTCAGTGATCAAAGAAGACCACAAGAGTCCGGTCAGACACATAAACACCATCTGGGACAGAAGTAATGAAATGCCTTCGGGAATAAAAATTTTTAGAACTCTGTAGTTTTCTAACATGCAAGAAACTGACCTCCACTTATTTTTTTTTAATTTTTAAGGAAATTGTTCCTTAAAGGGAAATATTGGTTACTCTCCTCTCCTGAGTGTAGTGAAGAGAAACAGAACTTGGGAGATGAGGTCTTGCCTCCTAAGTGTCGGCACAGTGGTCTAAAGGACTTGATATTGGAAATCCCCAAAGTTGGATCCCCAATCTCATTCCCCATTCAGTCCACCACCCAAACTAGATGGCTGACAGGTGTCAATAACCCTCCCCCTCTTTTTACCTCTGTTAATTGCACCACTTCCAAAATATCTCTGAATCTGCTCTTCCCTCTCTAGTCCCACTATCACCCCTTAGCACAAGTGACATATTGCACTGCAACTGTCTCCTAACTAATCTCTTTCCCATCACATCCATTTGCCACACTGTCACCAGCTTTATCTACCTAAAATGCAAATCGAACCCTGCCATCTCTCTGCTTGAAACCACTGAGCAAGGACAAAGTCAAAGCTTCTCAGCAGGGTACATAAGTCTTCTCAATTTGGCTCAGATTTCTTTTTCAACTTTCTTTTCTGGCTCAACACCTCCAGTTCCCTTAAAAATCCAGCTCCTTTTTGCCACACACTTGTCTGACTTTGGCATCTTTGTGTGTACTTACCGTCAGTTCTATCCTGCTGTGTCCTTCGCTCCATCACCAGGAAAATTCTTACTCATTCAAGGGCCATTTCCATTAACTCTGTCCCTAAGGAGGTGTCTCTGAAGTTTTCAGGCAAGGAGTTTCTCTGCCCTATGTACTTATACTCTGCTTCCTTATTACTTATGTGTATTATAGCTTGAAGCTCATTGCATTGTAACTCTATGAAGAGTTTAGTCTTCCTTACATAGACCATGAGTTTCCTAATATAAGATCCTAATAGATTTTTTACAGTTCAAATTTTTATCATGTGTAAGTCCACAAATGTTCACTGAAGATTAAGCATGTTTCTATCACTGCTAAATACTAGAGATGCAAAGATTAGCTATGAAGGGTATCCATAGTGATCTCACTCAAGGTCTGTCTTTTCTGTGTCCAAAGTATACAATCAGAGAGCACAGAAGTTTGTGTGCTCTACTCTGGCTGCATCCCTCTGCAAAACGTTGATTTTCTCATATACCAAAATCAGTGGTGAAACGTATTGCATGTATAGCTATTTCCAGTGCCCTAGTCATTGGATATAACAGATGACATCATCAACATGATCACCTTAATTGTCACGTGTATTGCTTCATTTTTTATGTGCATTTCTTTAAAAAGTTTGAATGCATTGCCCCATGTACTTGTTAGCTGTGTACTGCACACAAGGACATGACAGCCACTGAATTCTCACTACATGTTTATGGGAGGAGTAAACATTGGATAGGTATTTGGGTTAATAAATACGCTACTGGAATTATGGACGTGTGGAGGTGAGTGTACAAGAAGTCTGATATGTCTAGAGTGTGCAGGACAAAGTACCAAGTAGGAGAGTTTTACAGAGAGATCTCCAGAGATCTGCAAAGGCATCACCCCCTTGGGTCTTCAGCTGAGTATCGATTAGAAAATTTTTGTGAAGAATCCTCTACTCAAGGGGTGCCTGGGTGTCTCAGTGGGTTGAACATCTGACTTCAGCTCAGGTCATGGGCTCACGTTTGTGGGTTTGAGCCCCGCGTCGGGCCCTGTGCTGACAGCTCAGAGCCTGGAGCCTGCTTCTGCTTCTGTGTCTCCCTCTTTCTCTGCCCCTCCCCTGCTCGTACTCTGTCTCCCTCTGTCTCTCAAAAAATAAAATAAAACGTTAATTTTTTTTAAAAAAGAATCCTCCACTCAACAGAATTAGAAGAAACAATACCCAGAGCTCTTCAAGAGCCAGGAATACTGTCTGTTACCACCAACCAGAGTAGAGAACCTCATAATTCACGAGGTATCAGGAATAATACTGAGAAGAGTTTTACCCCTCATTTCACCCACCAAAGCTTGAAAGTGAGGCCTAAATAGATCAAATTGTTTTTAAGAAACTTAACTACATCCAAGAACAAGTTCCAGAATATTTATCAAAATACAAAAATATCCCGCATCTAAAAGGCAAAATTTATAATGTCTGCATTCAGTCAACACTTGCCAAGTATGTAAAGAAACAGAATAATACACCTAAAATGTGAAGAAAAATAAGTCAATTAAAATGATCCAGAATGTTCCAAATGACATGAATAATAATTAACAAAAAGAATATTAAAAGCATTATTATAAGTATAATCAATATGTTCAAGGAATTAGAGGAAAGATTTAATGTGTTAAGTAGAGACATGAGGATATATATTTTACAAAGACCCAAATCAAACTTCTAAAGATGAAAATTACATTAAGGACAGATTGGAAATTATAGAAGAAAAGATTAGTGAACACAAAAGCCTAGCAAGAGAAACTATCTAAAATTAAAAAAGGAAGAAACAAACAAACAAAAGAATGAATAGAGTATTAGTGGGCTGTAGGACAACTTTAGCAGCCTAAGACACATGTAATTGTAGTTCACTGTGGGAAGGGAAACAGACAAAATATTTGAAGACATAGAGACTAAACATTTTCTAAATGTGACACAAATTATAAATCCACAGATACAAAAACTCAATGAACTCAAAGGGCAAAAAAAAAATATGAAGAAAACTGCAGCAAGGAATATCATAATTTATTTGCTTAAAGCCAGTGCAAAAGAGAAAATATTAAAAGTCACTATAAAACAAACAAACACAATATGCAGAGGTATAAGAGATATGGATGACAGCATATTTCTTGAAGACAATGCAAGATAGAAGAGAACGTTGTTTTAGTAACATTTTTTTAAATTTTTTTTTAACGTTTATTTATTTTTGAGACAGAGAGAGACAGAGCATGAACGGGGGAGGGACAGAGAGAGAGGGAGACACAGAATCGGAAGCAGGCTCCATGCTCTGAGCCATCAATCAGCCCAGAGCCCGACGCGGGGCTCAAACTCACACACCGTGAGATGGTGACCTGAGCTGAAGTCGGACACTTAACCGACTGAGCCACCCAGGCGCCCGTTAGTAACATTTTTTAAGTACCAAAAAAAAAAAAAAAAAGTCAACCTTGAATTCTTAATCCACCAAAAATACCTTGCAAAAAATGAAAGTAAAATAAAGATTTTTTTCAATCACATCAAAGCTGAAAGAATTCATTTCTAACAGACCTAAATTATAAAAAATGCCAAAGGAAGTTCTTCAAGCAGAAGAAAAGTGATATTAGAAATATGGATCTATGCTGAAGAATACAAAAATAATAACTATGTAGGTAATATAAATTTTTGTCATTTAAATTTCTGTAAAAGAAAATTAATGGTTTTAAGCAAAATAATAATGCTTTACAAGGTTTATAATATTTGTAGAAGTAAAATTTCTGACAACAAGGGGCACTTGGGTGGCTTAGTCAGTTAAGAATCTGACTTTAGCTCAGGTCATGATCTCATAGCTCCTGAGTTTAAGCCCCGCATTGGGCTCTGTGCTGTCAGTTCAGAGCCTGGAGCCTGCTTCATATTCTGTGTCTCCCTCTCTGTCTACCCCTCTCCTGCTCATGCTCTGTGTCTCTCTTCCAAAAACATTTAAAAAAATTTTTTTTTTAAATTTCTGACAACAATAGCACAAAATTCAGGAGAGGAGAAATGAATACAAAAGGTTCTAGTACAAATGAAATGGTATTATTACTGAAAGATATTATTACTGAAGGGTAAGTTAAAGATGAAAATTATAAATCCTAAAGTAAACACTAAAATAACACAAGCTAAAAGCAATACACCAGAGATTAAATAGAATCATAATTAATCCAAAGAAAGGCAGATTATTTTAAAGTAATAAATAACAGGCAGGGGAAAAGAAAACAAATAGCAAGGTGGTATATTTTAGCATATCCATATCGATAATCACATTAAATAAAAATGGTCTAAATATCTCAGTTAAAGGTAGAGACTATCAGATCAGATATAAATCAAGACCCACTAGGCTGCCACTTTAACTGGAAGCTCACTTTAACTGGAAAGACACAGTAATTCTATAGTAAAAAGATGGGGGGAGGGGAGGGGATAAGACATGCTAACATTAATTAAAAGAAACCAGGAGAGGGGCGCCTGGGTGGCTCAGTCGGTTAAGCGTCCGACTTCGGCTCAGGTCATGATCTCACGGTTTGTGAGTTCGAGCCCCACATCGGGCTCTGTGCTGACAGCTCAGAGCCTCAACCTGCTGCAGATTCTGTGGCTCCCTCTCTCTCTGCCCTTCCCCTGCTCATGCTCTGTCTCTGTCTCAAAAATAAATAAAACATTAAAAAATAAAATAAACCAGGAGAGAGCACATAAAGAGAAGATAATTCATCAAAAACATAAAAACCTTAGGTATTTATACAACTAATAACAAAGCTTCAAAACACGTAAAACGAAAACTGACAAAACTTCAAATAGAAGTAGGTAAATCTACAATTATAGTCTGACAGTTCAAAAACATTTTCCCAGTTAGTGATTAGTACAAGTCAAAAAATCAGTATGAGTGTGGATGTTAACAAAACTATCAACCATCATGACCTATTTGATATTTATAGATCTCTCCATCCTCAAAATCACAGAATACACACACTTTGTAAGTGCACATCAAATATTTAATGACAGACCATATTCTGGACCATGAAAAGAGTCTCAATGAATGTAAAACTATTCTACTCATATAGAGCATACTCTTTAAACACAATAGAATTAAATTAGAAGTAATAATAGAGGATTTCTAGAAAATCCTCAAATATTTTGAAACTAGAAAACACAATTTTTAAATAATCCATAAGTCAAATAAGAGATCAAAAATGAGGGGCACCTGGGTGACTCAGTTAGTTAAGCCTCTATCTTTAGCTCAGGTCATGATCTCACTGTTCAAGTTCGAGCCCCACATCAGCACAACTCTGTCAGCACAGAGCCTGCTTGAGTTCTGTGTCTCTCTCTCTCTCTCTCTTCCCATCATCCCGCTCTGTCTCTCTCTCTCAAAAATAAATAAACATTTAAAAAATTAAAAAAAGAGACATCAAAAATTAAATTAAAAGATAAACAAACTGAACAAAAATAAAAACAAGGCATTTCAAAATATGTGGGCTGCAATGAAGGCAGTAATAGAAATTTACAGCACTAAATTCCTATATTTGGCATTATGAAACTATCAAATCAATGATCTCATCTTCTACCTTAAGAAACTGTAATAATAATATAAAAATAGGTGCAAAGTAAGGAACAGAAAGGAAATAACAAGGAAGATATCACTAAAATAGAAAACAGAAAAAATAGTAGTAAAAATAGTAAATTAATAAAAAAAAATACTTTCTCTGAGAACATCAAAAATTTGTAAAATTTCTAGCCAAACTGATTAGGAAAACAAAGACAGAAACCATAATTTACCAGTATCACATATAAGAGAGGTAAATTTATAGATTCCAGAATTGTTAAAAAGGACAATAAAGGAATATTATAAACAATGTTATGCCAATACATTCAACAACTTGGATGAAATGGATGAATTCCTTGAAAAACACTAAGTACTATGCTCATTTAAGATGACATAATCTGAATAGCTCTGTATCTGTTAAGGGGTTGAACTTGTATTTAAAAACCTTCCCACAAAGAAAATTCCAGGCCCAGATGGCTTTACTGGAGAGTTCTTCAAAATATGTAAGGAAGAAATAGTATCAATTGTATACAAGTTTCTCCAGATAATTGGGGAATTGAGAATTCTTTCCAACTCATTTTATGAGGTAAGTAATATTACTCTGGTAATATTGTAATAACTCTTGTAATAAATAACTCTTGTAATAAATATATTACAAGAAAGTAAAAATATAGCCTAATAACATGCATTATCATAAATACAAAGATTGTTAACAATTTAACAAATCAAATTTAGCAACATAAAAAGTGTAATATATCACAGCTATGTAGGAAAGAATTTACCCTTGCCCAAAGAGAGATCTGGCCTCTACCCTTGACTCTTTAGTGATCATCTTTAAGCCCCTGGAATATACTACCTGATAAAAATGCCCTTGCTTACCTGGGGGCCTTGGGTCATGCCAAACAATCTGATGATATGATTTAGGGTGGAGGTTTTTGGTTATATGCTATTAAATCAACCTCTAGAGAGGCTCATGACTAAGGTCAGCCATTTGGGTAATTGATTATGTCTATGTGACAGAGCCCTAATAAAGAGTCTGGACACCAAGGCTGGGGTGAGCTTCCATAGTGGACAGTACTCCATGCATACTTCCGCACATTGTTGCTGGGAGAGTAGCGTTTTCCATTACTCCATTGCTAGACAGAACCTGGAAGATTCATGCTTGAAATTTTCCTGGACTGTGCCTTGTGTCTCTTCCCCTGGCCGATTTTAGTCTGCATCCTTTCTTTCTAACAAACCATAACCATGAATATAACAGCTTTCAGTGAGGTGTCCTTTTAGGGGGTTGTCTTGGAGCCCTCAGACTTGCAACTGATGTCAGAAATGAGGGTGGTCCTGTGGATAGTTTCTTAACTTTACAAAAACTAAATGTGGTTAATCCTAGGAATGTGAGATTGATTTGACACTTGAATGTAATTCACCATATTATCAGACTATGAAAGAAAAGTATGATCATTAGATCCACGAAGTGTATTCTCCAAGATTAAAATTCCATTATTGAAGAAAACAAAACAAAACAAAGAAACTAAGAATGGAAACGACACTCTTTAACTTGATAAAATCTGTGAAAAATACTTGATAAAATCTGTGAAAAACATCTGTGAAAAAGGTAACATCCTTTTCAGTAGCAGAATTGAATGCTTTCCCTCTACAGTCAGGAGCAAAGGATGCCTGCTCTCATCACTTCCATTCAACATTGTACTGCAGCTGTAGCCAGTGGGATAAGAGAGGAAAGAAGAAGAGGAAGATGAGGAAGAAAAATAAGACATCCAGATTAAAAAGAAAGGAACTGTCTGACTTGCAAGATAGCATGATCAACTACGTAGAAAATTTAATGAAACACACAAAATCACTATGAGAATTAATATTGAATTCAGCAGTGTTGCTGGGTACAATACCAATATGAATAATGAACTCCATTTCTATAACAACAAATTGGATATTGAAATAAAAAAAATGACCATTCCAAAAACACTAAAATATTAAGTACTAAGGAATATGTTTGGCAAAAAAATGTGCAACGCCTGTACACTAAAAACTATGAAAAATCACTGAGAGAAATTAACAGGGACTGAAGGAAATAGATAGATATGCCATGTTTGTGGATCAGAAGACATTGTCATTAAGATGTCAATTTTCCAAATTGATCTATAGACCTAATGTATTCTCAATCAAAATCATAATAAATATTTTTTGCTAGAAATTGACAAGCAACTTAATTTCAATTTTTGCTAGAAATTGATTCTAAAAACCATACAAAAATGTAAGTGACCTAGAATAGCAAAATAATATAACTCTGAAAAAGAAAAATAAATTTGGAGAAATTGTATTACCTGACTCTCCAAGATATAAAATATATAATAATATATAATATATATATATATATAATAATCAATACAATGTAAATTTTGTGTCAACATGGACAAATAAATTAATGGAACAGAATATGGAGACCAGAAATAAAATTATATATATATGGCCTATTGATTTTCATTGAAGTTACAAAGGAAATTAAACGGAGAAAACGATAGTGTTTTCAACAAATGTTACTGAAAAAACTGGATACCCATATGCAATAAATAAATAAATAAAACAAGACTTTGATCGATACCTTAAAATAAATATGGAAATTAACTCAAAATGGATCATAAGCATAGATGTGAAACTTAAAATTGTAAAACTTCCAGAAGAAAACAGAGAAGACTTTGTGACCTCGAGTTAGGCAAAGATTTCTTAGACACACCAAAAACATGATCCGCTCATAAAAATTTAAATTAGACTTTATCAAAACTAAGAATTTCTAAACTTCAAAGGACACTGTGATGGTAATGAAAGAGAAACTGCATAGTGAAATAGCATATTCACAAATCACATATCTAACAATGCACTGTATCCAGAATGTATAAATATCTCTCGCAACTTAACAATAAAAACACAAAGAGCCTAATAAAAAAATAGCCAATTTGAGTGGACACTTCAGCTATATAAGCATATATAAATATACAGAGATATGCTCAACATCTTCGTTCATTAGAGAAATGCAAGTAAGACCATATGAGATACCACCCATTGATCAAAATGTCTACAGTCGAAAAAATGGATAATAGCAAATGTTGGTGATGATGTAGGATGCCTGCAGTTCTCATACACTGCTGATAGAAACGTAAAAATGGTACCACTATTTAAGAAAATAGCTTGGAATGTTCTTAAGTTAAACATGTACCTACTATATAACCCAGCCATTCCACTTCTAGGTATTTATTCCTGAGAAATGAATGCTTAGTTTGTACACAAATGTTCATACTATTTTTACTTGAGTAGATGCAAGTTGGAAACCTAAACATCTATCAAGAGGTGAGTGGATAAAAAATTGTGATATATCTATACAATATACCGAAAGTCAATAAAAAAGGAATGTGGTGCTGATATTCAGCAACAAGGATGGATCTTTAATTATACTGAGTAAAAATAGCCAAACATAGCACATGTTGTAGGATCCCATTGATATTTCCCATTCTAGAAATGCCAAGTAATCTATAGTAACACAGAAGTGTTTACTATTAATAACCTCAGTTGTTTGAGGATGGAAAAGGGACAAGGAGGGCCAGAAGGGTAGGATTAGAAGTGGCAATGAGGAAGCCTACACTTTGTCTTGATTGTGTTGACAGTTTCATTTGTATGTACATATGTCATACACTTAAAAATTTGTGCAGTTTATTATGTCAACTACACCTCCACAATACTGTTAAATATTTAAAAAAAATTTTTTTAATGTTTATTTGTTTTTGAGAGAGAGAAAGAGCACTAGCAGGGGAGGGGCAGAGAGAGAGACACACACAGAATCCGAAGCAGGCTCCAGGCTCTGAGCTGTCAGCACAGAGCCCGACACAGGGCTCGAACTCAAGAGCTGCAAGATCATGACCTGAGCCGAAGTCGGACACTTAACCGACTGAGCCACGGAGGCGCCCCAAACATTTTTGAATAGGTCCAAAATGTTAGTATGTTGTAAGCGCCATAAAACAAGTGACTATCCTTTGAGACAATCATAATAATAGAATTTCTGTCTTATACCCAAAATAAGGTTTTGGTTATCAATTGAAACTTATGATATAAGCACATAGAACTACTGTGAGTAACCCAGAGATGGCTTCCTGTGGGTTCCCTGTCGCTGCGTGTCTCACTTTCTCAGACTGTAAACCACTGAAAGGTAGGGTCAGATGTTCAGTGTCCTGTGTAATAGCCAAGATACAGTGGCCCCAGTAGCCACGGTGCTCTGATTCTCCTGCATGCTTCCAGGACACGTGGCTCTCTCTCACACGCATTACGTGTGCTTGTCTTTGGCTGCCTTTCTGGGAGATTCTCAGGTCTCTTTCATTCAAGAATTCAAGCACTAGACCCGTAGCTCGTGACCTTTGTATACACTTTATTCCATTCTCATTTTCTCATGCTCCTTTTGTTGGGGAACGGATTTGGATCCTTCTCTCTGCTCCCTCTCTTTCCCCTTTGAACTTTCATCTTCAGATTTGCTGTGGGTTCCTTCATCTCTTTCCTGCTTCATCAGTCTCATCTTCTCTACTTCCTTCATCAAAACCTGCTGCTTCCTTCATGTCATGGTTAAGTACTTGTTTTCTTTTCTTTTCTTCCTTCAAGTTCATTTCAACAATAGAAATAAAAGTACTCCCATAATATATATTTTTTTTTCTTTGATGTAAATATAAAACAAAAATGAAGTTTTCCATAAGGTAATATCTACAAATTTATCTCTTAATTTCATACAATCCAATCAAAATCCCTAATGATTTACATGTGTGTAGTCACACTACATATTATATAGTAAATATCATCATACACTGCTGGTGGGAGAGAAAATTCACTAAACAACTTTGGAAAAAGCATTTCCAGGACTCAGCAAATTTGATAATCATGCACACATGCAACATAATCTATGCAGAAAATGGGCATGGCAATATTATTTGCAGTAGATCCCAATCAGGAAACAAAGCAAATGCCCATTAACAATAGAATGGATACAATACTTGTGGCCTTTTTGTGCAATGTATTTCAGCTTTGGATATGAACAAGTACAAATAAATCTAATAAATGTAATGAAAAGAAGCAAGGCACAAAAGGATATTCGTAGCATGAATAGACTCATATAACTAAAAAACAGACAAAATTAAACTATATTGTTTGGGGATATATGTTAGGTGGTAAGTTATCATAAAAAGCAAGGAAGTAATTGATGTGCAATTCCAGATGGTGTTCACTTCAAAAAGAGAGTTGGGGAGTTGAGTTTGTTGGTTCCATGATACAGGTAATTTTCTGTTGATGATGGAATGGACATTCCATTTAGAAATTTGTTAAACTCTTCCTTTACGTTTTTTTTCGTATGTGTTTTATATTTCACAACAAAAAATGTAAAAACATCTCTTATGCTATACAGAATAGCCTGCTTATTTTTTTTTTTTTTTTTTTAGCTTAGCAACTAATGGTGATTTTTATGTGCACTCACCAGCACTGGCTGTCAAATGTCTTTGCTAATTTGATAGGTAACTAATCTAATCTAATCTTCATGGACACCTTAAGATATTTAACCAATAGACGCTTCCCAATATTAGGTGCTCAACAAATAATTTTTAAATAAAAGAGTTATATCTAACTTATTTGAATTGGTATATGTCACTGAAAATTTGCTTTAGTACTCTTACTGTAAACTGGTATCATCACATCTTTCCTATGTATTCTGGCAAATGACCAGTATTATTACTCAGAGAATGACTCTTCTATATCACATTTGATCTTTGTATATGTTGTCTTTCTACTGCCTACTAAAAGATAAAGGTATATTCCCTTTGCTTGGTTGAGAACAGTCACTTTCTTTTTTTTTTTTTTTTTTTTTAGGAAATAATATATTTTTTTTAATGTATGAAATTTATTGTCAAATTGGTTTCCATACAACACCCAGTGCTCATCCCAAAAGGTGCCCTCCTCAATACCTATCACCCACCCTCCCCTCCCTCCCACCCCCCATCAACCCTCAGTTGAGAACAGTCACTTTCACATCGGATCTTTAGCTGATGACTTAGTTGCAATCACAGATTAAGCATCCCACTGGCAGTAGTCACCATGAGGCACAATAAGATCACACTACAATGAAATGTTTATAGC
This sequence comes from Panthera onca, assembly GCF_046562875.1. Taxonomy (NCBI): domain Eukaryota; kingdom Metazoa; phylum Chordata; class Mammalia; order Carnivora; family Felidae; genus Panthera; species Panthera onca. The sequence goes on from NC_138347.1 coordinate 146,145,068, forward strand.
ATACATATGTGTGCGCTCTCACATATATACTTGCATCATTAATAAGGACACCAGAACCTACCGATCATGGCGAAGACAATTTTACACACAACTAGATATACCTTCCACTCCTTTGCTTAGCAAACATGTTGGAAATGTATCTACTTGAATGGAGGAGAGATAATATGATGGATATTATGTATAAAATGAAATCTTGTTCTCAGATGATCTATTATCTTTTTCCAAACACATGTTAACTCACTAAAACTTGGTGTGTGTGGGTGTGTATGTGTATTATGTATGTATGTATATGAAATTATTTTGGATTCCGAAAAAAAAAACTGAGAAGATTTAACATTAACTTTCAACACTGAGTTTGTAATTTGTTTTAAAGTTTTCCCTAAGAAAATAAGAAAGGATCAGGTAGTATTGCACTGATGGATGGGATATGCTCCCAATATGATACCTGGACGGGGTAGTGCTCCTAATCTGATGAGTTGGAAAGTAAAAATGCAATAGCACGATCTAGTTTAGCAGTTGATATAATTTTAGCCACATGTCAAGATTTATTTTCTATCTCATGCCTAAGAACACAAACTTTATGAGCAAACATATTTTTCCATTTATAGGATCTTAGAATATCAAGCAATCTGGCTTTTACCAGGTTAAACAAGGTTCACAAAAATTTTATTACTTGCCAATCTAATTTATATTGATTTCTTAATAAATATTTGATATAAAAAGATTTCTCAGTTTTTATCTGTCTTGAACTCTCTGTAACCTCTACTGCCATTGCCACCTTTCTTGACTTACTTGGAGAATCTGATCTTCACTTCCTTGACATATTGTCTCTAGATTTTTTTCAGTAATTCTTACCATTCTGTCTTTTCTCCTCAGTCTCCTCTTCTATTTGTTCCTAACACATACTTCCTAGTTTTCTTTCTATAGTCCTTTATCTTTTAACCAGACACCATCTCCTATTCACTGCTGCGGCTTTAACTACCCCTAGTCAAATATCTTCACTCAACTCTTTCCTCCACTTGAAGCCTCTGGCGAACTCCTTATCAGCCCAGGCCCTCGTTCCTTCTTATTTTCCTTATTATCTACCCAGTCACCTAAGTCAAGACTCTGAAAGTCCTGCTCCATTCTCACTTGGATCCCATAAATCCAATTAATCTATAATATTTTTCAATTCCAGGTCAAAATACTTTTTTCAACTCTTCTTCACCTTACTACTTTTCCATTACTGCCATTGAGAGGCTTCTCATCACTCTTGACTAAACGGCTGGGAGTTTTCCTACCAAGCCCTTTGCCTTTAGGCTCATTCTGCTCCATGCCATCTCTCAAATCTGCACAGCATAAGTCTGATAACATGTCTCGTTTACCTGAAAATCTTTACTGAGTCTTTATCACCTACAAGGTAACGCCCAAACCACTTACTCTGGCCTACAGAGCTTTTCATGATCTTGCCTCCCTGTGTCTCCAGCTTTATCTCTTCACCCTTCCCACAACACACACTCACACACCCACTCACATACATACCATGCACACACACACACACACACACACACACACACACACACATTATAGAAGTCACATTCTACTGGAGTATTTAGTATCTTCCTCATCTCTCCAGGCTTTTTCATGCTTCCATATTTCGCATGGGTTGTTAATATCTCTGTGCCTAAAATGTCCCTTTATCACTCATATCTATCTGAAAAACTTCCTTTAAGAATTCTTTACCCAAGGGCACCTGAGTGGCTCAGTCTATTAAGTGACCAACTCTTGACTTCAGCTCAGGTAATGATCTCATGGTTCGTGGAATTGAGCCCTGCTTCGGGCTCTGTGCTGTCAGCACAGAGCCTGCTTGGGATTCTCTCTCTCATTCTCTCTCTCTCTCTAAATATAAGTAAATACTCATTAAAAAAAAAAAAAAGAACTCTTTTCCCAACTACTAGGTAAAGTTAATCACTTGCTCTATGTTATAACAATGCCTGATACATGTTGCATATAACATGCTATATTGTGATTTATTTGCTACATATCTAATATGCTTAAATTTTTTCCCTTGAGAACAGGGATAATTTCTTAGTCATTTCTAGTGCTCAGACCATGGGATCTGCTTAAAATTATCTGTAACAGAGAGGTGAATGAATGAATACATTTATGAAGTAGATAAGGAAGACAGCAAACTAGGTGATTTATTTATATTATTTTGCTTAACCCTTACTAACCTTCAAGGTGTTATTAGAGTAGTACTTTAAGTAAGTTAGAAACATGAGTTGAAGGTTAGAGTAACATATGTGTGGCCGGGTTCGAAGCCACTTGTCAGCTGTATAACACTGGGTAAGTTACGTACTTATTGGACTCTGGTTTTCTCATCTGCAAAATGAGAATAATTATATTACCTGTACTTAGGATATAGGTTAAATTGTTGTAAAAAGATACTCTAAAATATGACTTAAATGAGATGCATTCATTTACTTCCCATAGCATTCTTGAAGTGGACATTCCTGACTAATTGTGCTCCACATTCCCACCCACAACACAAGTTCCAACGTGTGATTCAGCCATCCCATTGGGTATTGCCTCTATCCATCCACATGGTGGAAACTGCATCAAGGTTATGTTGGTAAACATTCAAAGAAAAATAAAATTGTTTTAAGGAAGTGCTGTAGAACGTGCACCTATCAATTCAGCTCTCATTCCTTTGGAGGGAACTTACTCACATGGTCACCTATTTCTGCAAAACAGGCTGGGAAATGTAGCTCCTGTCTGGGTGGCCATAAACCCATTTAAAACTTTATTACTGGAGAAGAAGGAAGGAGAGATATCGGGTGGGCAGCTAGAAGTTCACTCCACTACATCATAATGCTGTTATGAAGATTTAAAATGAACATGTGTGAAATCATTTAAAATAGTGTCTGGCACATAGTGTGCCCTCTATAAATATTATCTATGAATATTATTACTTTTATAGCCAAGGAAATTGAGATTCAGGGAGGTTAAATAACTTGCCTTGAGGGCCCACACGGAGTAAGTGGCAGAGTAAGAATCTGAGCTCTGGTCAACCTGAGTGTAAATATTTCCAGCCTTCCTACTGCCTAAAATATGCTGCCCACTTAATGGAGTTTGGAAAGCCAGTGCTGTTTCTTGGACTGTAATTGCATTCATTTTAGTGAATGAATCCTCTGTGTTCTCTAAATACCTTATTAATGCCAATGGGCTCGTGGAGACTCAAGGTTCTACCTTACTAATTGTCCCAGAAAACATTTTTAATATATCTGAATATGCAAAATATCCCCTAAATAAGATTATCAGAAGGGTTGGTAAAGGAATTATCTATACTCATTACAAGAAGGTTAGTAGTTTCCTGCCATATATATGTTCCGAGCACTTTATCTATTATACGCAATAGAGGAGTTAACAGGTTTATCTTGGCTTTGAGGAATTCCAATCCACTTCTAAGTTATTTAGCCAACATAGAGGATTGAATGGTGGCTCCCCAAAAGAGAGTCCATACCCTAGTCTCTGGAGCCTACGAGTATAGGTTCTGGAAAAAGGGTCTTTGCATATAAAATTAAGTTAAGGATTTCGAGATGAAGTCATCCTGGATTACCAAATGGGCCAAAACCCAATAAGTGTCCTAATGAGAGTCAGAAATAAAGAAGAAACAGAGGGGAAAAAACACGTAATAGAGAGGCAGAGTTTGGAGTGATGCAGCCATGAGCCACAGAATGCCTGGAGCCACCAGAAGCTAGAAGAGACAAAGAAGGGATTGTCCCCGAGGGCCCCAGAGGGGTGCCACACTGTTGACAACTTGATTTTGGACTTCTGGCCTCAAGAACTATGAGAGAATAAACCTTTGTTGTTTTAAGCCACCCAGTTTGTGGTCATTTGCTCTGATGGCTCTGGGAAACTGATACACCTAGTGTAGAAATTTAGCTGACAGCTTGTTAATAATGATCCGAAAATGAGGAGAAAGAGGCAAGGTACTGTGCTCTGACAACACCTTTTTTCTACCTCTAGATCCCAAAGAACAGGAAAGAGTGAACAAGTATGAGAGAAGAGGAAGGAAAGAGAAAGAGCACGGAAGCAAGAGGGGAAGGAGCTCTTGCGCTGGTGGGAAGGAGGTGGGTCACTCGGAGACCCAGAGAACCAGGCTCAGTGGGGGCTGAGCAGACAGGAGGCTGCTCAGGAGCCTCACCACGTGGCTCCAGGGTCAATTTTCAGGGCACTTTCTCATCCTCATAGTAATCCTCCATTGAGGCATATCGCCTTTGTCTGTCTCTCCTATAAGGCTTTCTTCCCTCCCGATCTATCTGTGTATCTGATCTATTTGTGTATTATTATAGATAATTCTTCCAGGAATAAGCTGAGCTTTCAACTTTTAAAACGTAATAAAACATATATTGAAGGGCTAACCCAGCTGGAGGGACCACCTATATAATCTATCCCTAGAGAGGACAAATCACTGGGGAAGTCATTGCATAAATGTCATGCCTGTGGTGTGGCCCCAGTAAAAGAGGATGCTCTCTGCTCATTTTCTGCCAGAGTTTGCCAACAATTCATGTTTTGTCAATAATTATTAAAATTACTAGCTCACATGACATTTCTCTAGCACTGTTAGCGTGATTGTGCTTTTACACCAATTGTTTGATTCTATCTTCACAACAGCTCTTTGTGGTGAATGGGGTAGACATTATGATCCCTGTTTTTTCTTTTTTGATCCTGACTTTTTAAGTGAGAGATCTGGGCTTTTAGTGGCTTCCCTTAGGTCATTAAGATGACCATAGATGCAGCTATAATTAAAAATGTAAGACTGGTCATTGCTTTCTCCAATGTTACCATTCATCAACTTATTTATAAACCAGTATTACAGAATATCTACTATATTTAATGTATTGGAGAAGAAAAGGATAAGAGATGTAAGGTAGAATCCCTGACCTTAGAAACTTAGCCATTTCTCAGAAACTTAAGTATACAAAGGCCTACCTAACTTTTAAAGAAAAATGAAATACATACAGCAAAGTTCTGTGATAATACCCCATAATAATAACAATTTTCACATGCTATAATTGGCGATCGGCCCTTTCTATCCAAGTAGTAACTACACTCACATGTGAGGATAAGCAAAAGTGGACATAAGGAAGTTGGCAAAGCTGGCAGGGAAATGGTCTGGTAAGTACGGAAATGCAGGGGACCCCTGTTTCCCAAGTATTATTCTAGCTGAGAACAGGGAACTCCTGAGAGGGCAATTGCTGTCACTGTTCTGGATGTGCTAGTCGGCTGCCAGCCCCAGAATTGGCCCCATTGATATTTAAGCCAGAACAGACACCCAGGACCAGTATGAATTTCTGTTTTGAATTCGGAATCCTATTTAAACTCTTCCCACACCCAGGCAAATTCTGTCCTTTTTTTTTTTTTTTAACCACTTAAAAATCACTATGCAGTTCAAATAAGATATACGACAGATGAAAGAAAATTGAAATGTAAACAAAAGCTGCTGGATGGTTGAACTGCCCATATTAGAATAGCTTTAAAATTCTTTTCCAGTTAATGAATTTCCTAGTTAAAATCATTCAAAATATACTACATTTGAATTATTCATCTTGAAAATTTGATTTCAAGCCAAGTTTTCCTGTGTCTGCGTACTAGAGGCAGACAGATGTTTCTCACAGAGATGGTGGAATGTGATTGCTTTTTTCTCTTGTAGAATTTGTATCTAGATGTCAGGAAGTCAAAATAAATCCCATCAGTAAGATACACTTGGGAGCATTCCCACTATTTCATTTACTCTAAAGTTAGCAACACTGTCTCAATATTCCTTTAAGAAGTTGAACCTGTGTCCATTAATTCTTTTTCCACTCTGTCATAATAATTGTTTACATCCAGGCCACACACAAAAACCTCTTTAGAGTCTAAAAAAATAAAAGAAATGGGAGATGAACCAGGGTGTAAAACACAGGAAATAGTGGGCTTTTGGCTAGTTGGAGATCAAGTGTCCTATATAAGGCATTCAAATATTATATATAATATAAAATATAATATAATAATAATATATATATAATATATATAATATAAAGTATAATATAAAATATATAAAATATAAATATTTATATATTTATAATAATATATATATATATATAAACCCCAACAATATTGTACTTAAAAAAAAAGGAAAAAGAAAAGTCTGCTAATCTGGTTGCTAATTTGCAACCCTTGGTTTACTTCTCCAGTTTGCAGGCTATACCAAATGACCTTCGATGCACTGACTCTGTATTATTTGTATACCCAGAAATCAGCCTTGAACTTGGCAAGAACAGATGTTTAATAAATATCCAGTGAATGAATGAGGGGAAAGCAATAAATGAATGGATGATGGTTAAATCTTAAAAACAGGAAAAGTGTTCTGGGGAAAGAAAAGTAACTTTTACTGTGTTATTGCCATAAAAACTGATATTTGCTTATTTATTTATCTCACTCAATTTTTACAAAACTCTTGTGAATGCATGAACATTTTCATTTGTCAACCGAGAACACTGATTCTCAGAGATAATGGGTGATAGGTCCAACAGCATAGAGTTATCAGTGACTGAAACTGGTTTCTTTGGGGCTTGAAAGCTCTCACATGCTCACTTTACTAAGTCAGAGTACCTTTCTGGACTAAAGCTAAAATGCCAAATACAGGTGACAGTTAACAAATCCAGAAGTTTGATTCTTTTGACTGACTGTCAATATTTTACTCCATGGCCAGAGTGTTTATGGCAGCACCGACCAAACTGGAAGCCTTATTTGCCTGGTTTTTTGGACTGTGTCAGTAGACTCAGCCTTGTGATGATAATATTGTTGGAGAAGGTGAGGTGTGAGTGCAGTGCTACCAGTTAAATGCGGGCTGGATTTTGGAATGTGCCTCAGTACTCAGTGGCACACACCCTATCACTGATGCCAGATTTTCCATGTCTTTTTCTTTCGGCTCTTGGATATGTCTTGGCAAATTGTCAGTGCTCAAAAAGAGCATTTGGAAACTAAGAGGACACTCCAAGTGCAGTGATGAGGATTTAAGGAATCCACAATGGCACTCACAAAGGAAATTCTTCTGGTAGCTTTCGATGCTCTTCAGTTCTTTAGCAAAATGTCCTTTTTGTAACCTTTGAAAGACTTGGAGAAGTATTAAAATCAAAGACGCTTCCTTGATGTTGAAGAGGGACTTTTAAAATGTGTTTTTAGAATGGCAATGATGGACTTTTCCATTTACTCAAAGGAATATTCCAATGTCAAGTGGAAAGCTGGGAAGAGAAGTTAGGGCAGGCAGCAAACTCACTCTCTGCCTTTTTTTTTTTTTTTAATTTTTTTTTCAACGTTTTTTATTTTTATTTTTGGGACAGAGAGAGACAGAGCATGAACGGGGGAGGGGCAGAGAGAGAGGGAGACACAGAATCGGAAGCAGGCTCCAGGCTCCGAGCCATCAGCCCAGAGCCTGACGCGGGGCTCGAACTCACGGACCGAGAGATCGTGACCTGGCTGAAGTCGGACGCTTAACCGACTGCGCCACCCAGGCGCCCCTACTCTCTGCCTTCTTGATAAGCTTGCCTGGTGCTGACCTACAAGGGTAGAGTGTAATAGTAGAAATACCAGAAGGGGGCACCTGGGTGCCTCGGCTGGTTAAGCGTCCAACTTAGGCTCGGGTCATGATCACATGGTTTGTGGGTCCGGGCCCCGCATAGTTCTCTGTGCTGACGGCTCGGAGCCTGGAGCCTGCTTCAGATTCTGTCTCCCTCTCTCTCTGCCACTCCCTGCTCATTCTCTCATTCTCTCTCTCTCTCTCTCTCGAAAATAAATAAACATTTAAAATTTTTTAAAAAAGAAATACCAGGAGAGCATAACCGAGTCTTAGGCCATACTTGGTTACCTTATATCCCCAAGATATTCCATGAGACGGTTGGATCCCATACTGACTTTCTTTAGTGAGTACATTATACAGCATGGTTGCACAGAGCTTGGACTTTAGACCCTGCTTAGCCACTTAGGAGGTCTTTTATCTGGGGCACATTTTTTATCTTCTCCATCCCTTCAAATCTCCTTTTTGTCGGCAGACTCTTGCTCCCGCAGTACAGCTTGAAAATGTCATTATTCACTTTCCCAGCTCTCTTTGCACCTAGCACCCGAGCACGTCATTCAACCCACTGAAATCCTGTGGGCTCTGAGGGAAAGCCTGCTTACAGAGCTCTGAGATACACGGAAGGAAACTCTCCTGTTCTTTGCCAGTAACTGTAGCTATATGGTGATGCCAGGACCACAGCCATCTTGCAACTATGACAGACAAGGCTGAGAAAAAAGCAAATATACAGAGGATGGCATAATGAAGACATGGAAGGACGCTGGGTCCTTAATGGTATTTTTGAATCAGTGCACCGGCTCTGGCCCCTCCCTTCCTCCAGTCGGCTTCTGGTTCTCAGTCATCTATTATGACACAATAACCATTCTTAATGTCATGCCACTTTTAGCTAGGGCTTCTATAATTACACCTGAACGGATCATAACAGATACAATAATTATTTGTAAGGTTATTACAAGGTTAGAGGAGAGAATTCATCTAAAATGCAGTACATTAAAATATAATGATTGACATATATAGATATAGATAATGGATAATATTTATAACAAAAAAGGATCCAGCCTGATCATTTCCCTCCTCCATGAATATTGGCTCTACTGTTTTCCTGACTTGGTTGCGACGCATCAGAATCATCTGTCTTAAGATTTCATGGAATTGTCATTATTAGAACTTGTGATATATGTCTATATCTATATCTATATCTATATCTATCTATCTATATCTATGTATCTATGTATCTATATCTATATCTATATCTATATCTATATCTATATCTATCTATCAGGGCACAAATGGAGTAATGGAAACTCTTTTTGCTTCACTTCCATCCTACCTACTGACAAATTGGCAACAATTTTCAAATTACTTTGGACACCTTCCCAGGTGTCTCACATGTGCTTCCCCCAAAACTCTGACCTTCCTCGGTGTCAGCTGTGAGGACTTCAGCTGCCTGATAAGCAGCCTGGAACAACTGACATCACCCACATGCTATGATCACCTCCCTCTTGGTACTGACCCCCTCCACCTTCTTACTTCCACCAAGTACCTCTGGTGTTGTGAAAACACTCAACATGCTAGGGTGCTATGTGCTGCATTCCTGAGGGTGCTAAAGCCACGGCCTGTTTAGTGCAGAAACAGGGATCACATGTTTCTCCCTATTTTGTATCATTTTAGGCATGTGGATATGAAGGTAGTTTACCAGTGGCCCAACATCCTAAAGGAACTTTAATCAAAGTACATCTTAGACCTTTATATTTGTCCTCTCTCTGTCTGCTACCCTATCCATATTATCTCACTTTTCTAGACTTAAGTCTTTTTAGGTTTAGGCCTAGGAACACTTAGTAGAGGTAATTGTCATGCTTTATATGGAATATTCTCTTCATTTCTAATGACTCAGTTTTGGCTGATGGGTCAAATTTATAGGCGTTTCTCTCTCTTTCTCTCTCAAATAATTTCTCAGAGGCAAATGGAATTTCAGAAGTCCTTCCAGACAAACTTCTAGGTATTTCTAGAATCATGTGAAACTCAACCATGACCAAAGCTTGGGTGTTTTTTGGGACCCTCCCTTCTTACCGCCCACTTGACCAACTACCTAGAATTCTCAAACAAGAAGAACACTCATATCTTTTCTTCCCACTTCTTATCACTGAGTAGGATACATTTTATCAACTCAGACTAAAGAGAGCATTACTTCTTCCCAAAACTTCAGAGTATTTTTACCTTTTTTCCTATACTGTTCTCTGCAAATGATAGTAAACTCTAAAGCCACGGTTCACCACCTTAATCCGATGCTTGCAAACCTAAGTGCCTGAAAGATCTTAAGAGTTGACCTGAATCTCTTACACTGAAGCACAAGATGAAATTCTTCTCATCGGATCCTCTGTGAAAACAGAGGCTGGGTGATCTACATTCCTCTCTAACCTAGCATCGCCATGTAAGCAAATTAAAAATTGTCAAGTCTGCTTTCCTTCAGTGTCAGTAATTCTAGATACATTAACAATTTTCTTCCCCTAGGTTTCCAATTTCCCAAGAAGTCTGTTGCACCACTTTGAATGGTGTTCCACTTCTCTTTTGCCTGTTCATCAGAAAAAGAAACTCCAATTACCTTGATCTTCCTTTCTAAGCCCTGCTTTCTAGTGCCTTCATGGTCATGATGCCACCCACTCTGTTTCTATTCTGTTCTCTCTAGTTATGCTCTTCATAAAATGGATTGCTAAAAATTTGCTGTCGGACTCTCTCATGGAGGGTCAACGGCAATAAAGGCAAACGTTATTTTCCTGGGGAGATGAGTAAGTAACAACTTAATAGTCACTCCTGTCCTCCAAACAGACAATAGTTCATCCCTCAGGAGAAAGCGTGGTGGGATATGCATACAGGTACCATTCTTTAAAAATGTATTGAGTAACAAAACTAGCACAGGGTCCATAGGCGTTCAAAGCCTTTGAGGTATTTGCAAAATCAGCCCCTCCCAGAGAAAACTCCTTAAAATAGTTGATTTGATAACATATTTCCTTTGTTGTCTAGGTGGCATTTTGTTACTGCCACACAGTAATTTCATTGGGACAATTAAGTGACACACTCTACAGAACTGGTTTGTGGAAATAAATAAACAGCAACAGAGAAGGAACGAAATAGCAACACCAGAAGAGCCTGGAGGAGAATATGTGAAGTGATGGGTTTGGCATGGGTCAACTAACCATGTAAAATCCAGATGTCTGCAGAGTAGCCAAGAAGATGAAGTTTCAAATCAAAACACTGTTTTACAAAATTTCTGAGCTTTTCTCCTGAGCTAAAGATGCGATAGGAAAGGGCGCTCCTTACTCAACTTTCTTTTCTTCTTTCTGTGAACTCTGGTTTAAAGAGTCAATACGCTGAGAAGGAAGAAGTTAAAGACAAAATAGACAATGACCTTTCAGAATGATGAGGGGCCTTAAATATGGAAATTCCATGAGCTGTCTCCACAGGAAGGGACATTTCTGACCGGCATTGGTAGTTAGGTTTCTTGGTCTCCAGTAAGTCCATCCCTCATCTCTGGGACCCTTTCTTATCTGTGACTATAGAGAAAAATATTGAGTAAAACCATTTAAGTAATAATCATCTGAGAAGATTCACTTCTCCAAAACTCTACATGCGTATTTACACATAGAGTCCAGCCACCTTTAGGGAAAGTAAATAATGTTTGAGGATCAAGTGAAATTTTTCTATCTAGTAACGTCAGGCAGAGAGTAAAAAATCACTGCTCAGGTGTCCTTTTACAGACAAACACTTCTACACCTTTTCATTATGTCAGCAATGACTCAGACTTTTATCTTATAAAGCTGTAGCCATGCCAACGTTTTGCATTCTATTTTGAGTTATATTTTTTTTCAGTTAGTTAAAAGAAATAAGGAGAGAAAACAAATTAGCTAAGTAATTAATCAACCATTTAACAGGCATTGATGCAGTGGCTCTTGTGTGCAAGGCACTGTGCTAGAATATGGGGATAAGAGGAATAAAACCCAAGCCAGGCGCTCTAGTGGCTCGGTTTACCGAAGTGGTCCTATAAGTGGAACAACCTGTGTGGCATTGTGATAAGAGATACAGGGCTATAAGACAAGGCCATGAGGAAATTTTTCCAAAACAAACAAGGGTTTTTTACCAAGCATCCCTTAACTTAGAGATATAGATATTTTTTTAGGCAGTTAAGGACATGGGTGACATTCCAGGCAAAGGGAACAGTCTAGACAAAGATATAAATGATCGTAGGAACATGTGGCATCTGGGGAACTGTGAGCAGTTTGGGTTGACTGGAGTTGTAGAACAGAAGAAATGGTAAGAAAGGTTGGATTACCAAGGGTCTTAGATGCCCATTAAGGGAGGGCCTTTAATTACTCATGGAGGCCATGGAGGACTATGAAAGATTTAAGCAGGGTTCTAGAACAATCAGAGAATGTAGCAGAGAGGACTTTAGGCTCACATGGACAGTGGCGGGACATGACGTTTGGGCTGAGGGGGTGGTAAAAAAGATTTGAGTTACTGAAGATATGGTTGAATAAAAGAAGGAGTTGATGATGATTCATGTTAATTCTTGAAAATGGCCACCCTTGCCCAGGCCATCCCTAACTTTCTGGGGTTTAATTCCATCTTGTTTTCAACTCTGAATCCACCCAATATTTTTTGCTTGAGGCAAATTGCTTCCACCTATGAGACTAGACTGTTGAGTGAGTTCAGAAAGCATTAATGAACAACCAGAGAAATGAGATGTCCAGAGACTGGATTGGAAGAGAAGTCCCAGGGCCCCTTTTTCCAGGACTGCTGCATGAACAAATTAGTGATTAGCTGAGGCCAAAAGTGAGTGTAATTGTGAATGCTACATGGGGTGATTGGGTTGGATAGACCAGATGTTTCCCAATTTGCTTTGGGAAACCAAAGCCTTAGGGACAGGTTTAGAAAAAGCCACAGGGGACCACTAACCTGTGACAATGGTCGATTGCTTGATAATGATCTTTCCTCTCCACAAATGTTTCCAATGATAGGAAATGTGGAAACATAAAGCCTATGTGCCTGATCAAGTCAATGCTTAGCTAAACGGAGAACAATACACAGAACATTTTTAAAGCCTCTATTGTGATCCTGTGACCTTCCTAAGGGTGGGGGAGGGATGTGGTTATCCAGTTGGATTAAAAAACCCTTTTTGCTACACAACTCCAGCCTTATATTCTTGTTGAAATTCCTCACCAGGAAAACCCACCAGACTACAGCCCCTTCCCATAAGAAGAAGGTGCTAACAATCCTCACGCTAATTATTGGGGCCAGAGGTACAGTTATTTGCTCAAAGCTTCTTACAGATATGTGCTCTTCTGGTTATGAAAAATGCTTGTAATCTGGCTAGCCAGTCAGAAAACACCATTTCTAAAATTTGATGACATAAACCTGTATCAGCTTTTACAAATATCATCTGTACCTTAGAACCAGGTGAGTGAAAGAGAAGAATGGTTAAACATTTTAAAAGAAAAAAAAATAAAGGTTGCTAAAACTTACCCTCACTACTCAGAGTGATCTACAGATCAGCAGATCAGCTTCACTAGGAGCTTAGAAATGCAAGTTCCTGGGCCCCATCTCAGGCCTGCTGAGTCAGAATCAGCATTTTAACAGGCTGATCCAGGTGACTCCCACACAGTCCACTGAAGAATCGCATGCGAGGTTCTGTATGGCACATATTGGGAGCAAAAGTAGCCAAATCGTCTTTTCCTTTTAGACTTCTAATTATATGGTTTTGGTTTCTGTCTTATTCTAAGGCAGAGGTATGTATGTACGTATATATGTGTATACTTTTGAATTATTTGTAAGTGTGCATGGACCTCTTCAGCAGTCTGGTAAAACCTATGAATTCTTCTGAAGAATAGCTTTTAAATAATAAAAATAAAACACAGATGATAAAGAAAACCAACTATACTGAGATACAATCATTAAAATGGTGGTAAGAGGAAAGGAGACGTGAATTCTACCAAACATTGTAAAAAGAACTAATACTAATCTTTCTCAAACTCGTCTGAGAAACAGAAGGTGAGGGAACACTCTCAAACTCATTTTACAAGGCCAGCTTTATTCTAATACCAAACTCAGACAAGAACACTCCAAAAAGAGAAAATTACAGGCCAAAAATGCTCAACAAAATACTAGCAAACTGCAGTCAACAGCATAGCAAAAGGTTCCTAAACCATGAACAGTGCGATTTATTCTAGAGATGATTCTATTCTAGGATAGTTCAACACATGCAAATCAATAAATGTAACATATTACATTTAAAAAATGAAGGGTAAGAATCATATGATCATCTTAGTAGATGCAGTAAAAGCATCTGACAAAATTCTACAAGTTTTCATGACAAAAACTCTCAACAAACTAGTTATAGAGGAAATGTACCTGAACATACCAAAGGCCACATATGGCAAGCCCACACCTATCATACTGAATGGTGAAACACTAAGTTTTCCCTGTAAGATCAGGAACAAAACAAGTGCCCACTCTTAGCACTTTTATTCAAAATAGTACTGGAAGTCCTAGCCAGACCAATTAGGCAAGAAAGATAAATAAAAGGCATCCAAATCAGAAAGGAACAAAACTGCCTCTCTTTGCAAATAACATGATATTATATAAGAAAACCCTGGAGGGGAGGAGCCAAGATGGCAGAATAGCATGGAAGTTTTTTGTGTCTCCTGCCCATGAAATACAGCCAGATCAACACTAAACCATCCTACACACCTAGAAAACTGACTGGAGGATTAACACAACAATCTGCACAACCTGAACCACAGAATGCAGTAGGTACATGGCACAAGAGAGGTGAACTGGGGGAGAGAGAGAAGCTGCAAAGGGCAGGGAACCATTTTTGCTTGTGGAGAGAGAACGGAGATGGGGGTGGGGTGGGGGGAGAATATGGGAAAAGCACCCCCCCAAAAAAGTAGGTGGAGAGAAAGTGGAAAAGTGGAAACAGCCACAGGGACTGAACTAAAAATGGGGAAAGGAGAAAGGAGAGGGTTTAAATTCCATTAAGACTCTATAAACAGGTGGAGCGCAGAGTCTGAAACTCCGCAGCTCGATACCTGGCAGTGCTCTGGTGGGAAGGGCGAATCCCCAGGAGCAGAGACTGAAGTCTTCAAACTCCTCGGGCCACATGGGGAGAGGCCGCTCCCCTGTTGGGAGGACACCCGGAGAAGAACCACATTAGCTGGTGCTGGAACAAGGTCGCTGTGGGTGAAGCCAGGTGCCAGATGTGTGCTGTGACTTACTATAATCCCTGAAACTCTGCTCCTACACAATCACGTGAACTTGTTCTGGGGTGGGCTGGCACCCAGCAGCCGTCTCTGGCCATTGAAGCAGCATGGTCCCTCGAACGTTCCTGGGTGTGGCCAGCACCAGGCCATTGCTTGGTGAGACCCTCCCACAGAGGGTCTGAGCGGGTCAAAGCCGCAGTCCCTCAGAAGTGAGAGGTTGGGAAACACTGCCGCATCTGAGATAAAACTCAGGAGGGAGGTGCTGCTTGGGTCTCTGTCACGGACCTTGTAAAAGTGGAGAGTGGACAGAAGCTGAAAACAAAGGACAGGTGTGCAACTGCAGATGGGGAAGGACAGAGTTCCCATACTAGAGACTGGGAAGCTGGGTGACACCATTTTCACCACTCCCGCGCATGCGCATACACACCTACAAGTGCCACAACAGTCCGCCCTAGTAAGCTAAGCAGCGCCATCTAGTGGAGAACGGAACCATTACACCAAGTGCCACGCAACTGGGCCAGCCTCACTCTTCAGGAACAGGAGTCTCTGCCTGCTTAGTTTATGGACTATTAACCTTCATACTTTGACTTCTAGGGCAAAACGAAGTTATTTAAGTCATATTTCAGTCTGTTAGCCGGCCCAACTATTCAATTTTCTTTCTTTTTTCCTTTTTTTCCTTTTTTCTCTTTTTCATTTCTATTTCTTGAATACAGAAAGAGAAAAAAAATTTATTTTCAATTTTTATTAAAAATATTTTTCTTTAATGTTTTCTACTATAATTTTTACTTTTGTGTAAATTTCTTCAAATTCTATTTTACTTCCATCATTTTATTTTATTTTACTTCAGTGTATTCATTTTTTCAAATTTTCAAATGATTTCCTTGTTTCTTTTTTTCTTTACTTCCCCTTTTTTCTCTAACCTCTCAAGCCCCTTTCAACACCCAGACCAAAACACACCTAGGATCTGGCATCATTTATTCGATTTTGTTTGTGTATGTGTTTATTTTTAATTTTTAATTTTTAATATTTTTTTAATTTTAATTTTTTAATGTTAGTTAAAATATTTTTACCTCATTAATTCCTTTTCTCGCTTCAAAATGATGAAATGAAGGAATTCACCACAAAAGAAAGAGGAGGAAGAAACGACAGCCAGGGATTTAACCAACACAGATACAAGTAAGATGCCTGAACCAGAATTTAGAATCACGATAATAAGAATACTAGCTGGAGTCAAAAATAGATTAGAATCCCTTGCTGCAGAGATAAAAGAAGTAAAAGCTAGTCAGGATGAAATAAAAAATGCTATAACTGAGCTGCGATCTTGAATGGATGCCACAGTGGTAAGGATGCATGAGGCAGAACAGAGATTCAGTAATATAGAGGACAAACTTATGGAGAATAATGAAGCAGAAAAAAAGAGGGAGACTAAGGCAAAAGGGCATGATTTAAGAATTAGAGAAATCAGTGACTCATTAAAAAGGAACAACATCAGAATCATAGGGGTTGCAGAAGAGGAAGAGAGAGAAATAGGGGTAGAAGGGTTATTTGAGAAAATCAGAGCGGAAAACTTTCCTAACCTGGGGAAAGACACAGACATCAATATCCAGGAAGCACCGAGGACCTCCGTTAGATTCAACAAAAACCGACCATCAACAAGGCATATCATAGTCAAATTCACAAAATACTCAGGCAAGGAGAGAATCATAAAAGCAGCAAGGGAAAAAAAAAAGTCCTTAAAGAGCTGGAAAAAGAACAGCAAATAAACCCAAAACCAGCAGAAGTCAGGAAATGATAAAGATTAGAGCAGAAATCAATGCTATCAAAACAAACAAACAAACAAACAACAACAACAACAAAAAACCGAACAGATCAATGAAACCAGAAGCTGGTTCTTTAAAAGAATTAACAAAATTGATAAACCACTAGCCAGTTTGATCAAAAAGAAAAAGGAAAGGACCCAAATAAATAAAATCAATAATGAAAGAGGAGAGATCACAACCAACACAGCAGAAATAAAAACAGTAATAAAAGAATATTATGAGCAATTATATGCCAATAAAATGGGCAATATGGAAGATATGGACAAATTCCTAGAAACATATACACTACCAAAATTGAAACAGGAAGAAATAGAAAATTTAACAGACCCACAAGCAGTAAGGAAATCGAATTAGTAACAAACAATCTCTCAAAACAAGAGTCCAGGGCCAGATGGCTTTCCAGGAGAATTCTACCAAACTTTTACGGAAGAATTAACACCTATTCTCTTGAAGCTGTTCCAAAAAATAGAAATGGAAGAAAAACTTCCAAACTCATTCTATGGAGCCATTTTACCTTGCTTCCGAAACCAGACAGAGACCCCACTAAAAAGGAGAACTATAGGCCAATTTCCCTGATGAACATGGATGCAGAAATCCTCAACAAGATATTAGCCAACCGGATACAACAATACATTAAAATATTATGCAAATGACATACCGGACAAAGGGCTAGTATCCAAAATCTATAAAGAGCTCACCAAACTCCACACTCGAAAAACAAGTAATCCAGTGAAGAAATGGGCAGAAAACATGAATAGACAATTCTCTAAAGAAGACATTCGGATGGCCAACAGGCACGTGAAAAGATGCTCAACGTCGCTCCTCATCAGGGAAATACAAATCAAAACCACACTCAGATATCACCTCACGCCAGTCAGAGTGGCCAAAATGAACAAATCAGGAGACTGTAGATGCTGGCGAGGATGTGGAGAAACAGGAACCCTCTTGCACTGTTGGTGGGAATGCAAATTGGTGCAGCCACTCTGGAAAACAGTGTGGAGGTTCCTCAGAAAATTAAAAATAGACCTACCCTATGACCCAGCAGTAGCACTGCTAGGAATTTACCCAAGGGATACAGGAGTACTGATGCATAGGGGCACTTGTACCCCAATGTTTATAGCAGCACTCTCAACAATAGCCAAATTATGGAAACAGCCTAAATGTCCATCAACTGATGAATGGATAAAGAAATTGTGGTTTATATACACAATGGAGTACTACGTGGCAATGATAAAGAATGAAATATGGCCCTTTGTAGCAACGTGGATGGAACTGGAGAGTGTGATGCTAAGTAAAATAAGCCATACAGAGAAAGACAGATACCATATGTTTTCACTCTTATGTGGATCCTGAGAAACTTAACAGAAACCCATGGGGGAGGGGAAGGAAAAAAAAAAGAGGTTAGAGTGGGAGAGAGCCACAGCATAAGAGACTCTTAAAAACTGAGAACAAACTGAAGGCTGATGAGGGGTGGGAAGGGGGGAGGGGGGGTGATGGGTATTGAGGAGGGCACCTTTTGGGATGAGCACTGGGTGTTGTATGGAAACAAATTTGACAATAAATTTCAAAAAAATAAAAATAAAACAATCAGTAGACTGGTTATCTTAAAAAAAAAATTATTCACCACGACCAAGTGGGATTTATACCTGGGATGCAGGGCTGGTTCAATATTCGCAAAACAATCAATGTGATTCATCACATCAATAAAAGAAAGGACAAGAACCATATGATCCTCTCAATAGATGCAGAGAAAGAATTTGACAAAATACAACATCCTTTCTTGATAAAAACCCTCAAGAAAGTAGGGATAGAAGTATTATACCTCAAGATCATAACAGACATATATGAAAGACCCAACACTAATGTCATCCTCAATGGGGAAAAACTGAGAGCTTTCCCCCTAGGTCAGGAACAAGACAGGGATATCCAGTCTTGCCACTGTTATTCAACATAGTATTGGATGTCTTAGCCTCAGCAATCAGACAACACAAAGAAATAAGAGGCATCCAGTTCAGCTAGGAGGAGGTCAAACTTTCACTCTTCACAAATGACATGATATTCTATATGGAAAACCCAAAGATTCCACCGAAAAACTGCCAGTACTGATTCATGAATTCAGCAATGTTGCAGGATATAAAATCAATGCACAGAAATCAGTTGCATTCCTATACACCAACAATGAAGCAACAGAAAGAGAAATCAAGGAATCGATCTCATGCACAACTGCACCAAAAACCATAAAATACCTAGGAATAAATCTAACTAAAGAGGTGAAAAATCTATACACTGAAAACTATAGAAAGCTCATGAAAGAAACTGAAGAAGACACACACAAAAAAAGGAAAAATATTCCATGCTCCTGGATAGGAAGAACAAATATTGTTAAAATGTCAATACTACCCAAAGCACTCTACGTATTCAATTCAGCCCCTATGAAAATAACACCAGCATTCTTCACATAGCTAAAACAAACAATCCTACAATTTGTATAGAACCAGAAAAGACCCCGAATAGCCAAAGCAATCTTGAAAAAGAAAACCAAAACAGAAGGCATCACAATCCTAGACTTTAAACTGTACTACAAAGCTGTATTCATCAAGACAGTATGGTACTGGCACAAGAACAGACACTCAGATCAATGGAACAGAATGGAGAACCCAGAAATGGACCCACAAATGTATGGCCAACTAATCTTTGACAAAGCAGGAAAGAATATCCAATGGAATAAAGGCAGTCACTTCAGCAAGGGGTGCTGGGAAAACTGGACAGCGACATGCAGAAGAATGAACCTGGACCACTTTCTTACACCGTACACAAAAATAAACTCAAAATGGATAAAAGACCTCAATGTAAGACAGGAAGCCATCAAAATCCTCGAGGAGAAAGCAGGCAAAAACCTCTTTGATCTTGGCCGCGGCAACTTCTTACTCAACATGTATCCAGAGGCAAGGGAAACAAAAGCAAAAATGAACTATTGGGACCTCATCAAAATAAAAAGCTTCTGCACTGCAAAGGAAACAATCAGCAAAACTAAAAGGCAACCAACAGAATGGAAGATATTTGCAAACGACAGATCAGATAAAGTGTTAGTATCCAAAATGTATAAAGAACTCATGAAACTCAACACCCAAAAACCAAATAATCCAGTGAAGAAATGGGCAAAAGACATGAATAGACACTTCTCCAAGGAAGACATCCATATGGCCAACCGACAGACACATGAAAAAATGCTCAACATCACTCATCATCAGGGAAATACAAATCAAAACCACAATGAGATACCATCTCACACCTGTTAGACTGGCTAACATTAACAACTCAGGCAACAACAGACGTTGGCAAGGATGCAGAGAAAGAGAATCTCTTTTGCATTGCTGTTGGGAATGCAAACTGGTGCAGGCACTCTGGAAAACAGTATGGAGGTTCATCAAAAAACTAAAAATAGAACTACCCTATGACCCAGCAATTGCACTACTAGCCACTTATCCAAGGGAGACAGGTATGCTGTTTTAAAGGGGCACGTGAACCCCCATGTTTATAGCAGCACTATCAACGATAGCCATAGTATGGAAAGAGCCCAAATGTCCATCGATGGATGAATGGATAAAGAAGATGTGGTGTGTATATACAATGGAGTATTACTCGGCAATCAAAAAGAATGAAATCTTGTCATTTGCCACTACATGGATGGAACTAGAGGGTATTATGCTAGGCGAAATTAGTCAGAGAAAGACAAATATCATATTACTTCACTCATATGAGGGCTTTAACACACAGAACAGATGAACATAAAGAAGGGAAACAAAAATAATATAAAAACAGGAAGGGGACAAAACATAAGATACTTATAAATATGGAGAACAAACAGAGGGTTGCTGGAGGGGTTGTGGGAAGGGGGGAATGGGCTACACGGGTAAGGGGCATTAAGGAATCTGCTCCCAAAATCATTGTTGCACTATATGCTAACTAACTTGTATGTAAATTTTAAAAAGTTAAAAAAATTAAAAAAAAAAACCAAAAGACTCCACACAAAAATGGCTGCACAATAAATATATAAAAATTATTTGCATTTCTATATATCAACAATAAACTATCAGAAATAGAAATTAAGACAATAACCCCATTTATAACAGCATCAAAAAAAGTATTTATGAATAAATTCAAGTAAGTTGAAAAATCTGCTCAGTGAAAACTTTAAGGCACTGAGGAAAAAATTGAGGAAGATACAAGTAAATGGAAAGATATTCTGTGTTCTTGGATTGGAAGAATTAATACTGTTTACATGTCCATACTACTCAAACAATCTATTGGCTCAATGCAATCCCTATCAAAATGGTATTTTTCACAAAAATAAATAATACTAAAATTTTATGGGGACACAAAATACTCCAACTAGCTAAAACAGTTTTGAGAAATAACAAAAATGGAAGCATTACCCTTTTGATTTCAAACTATATTACAAAAGTACAATCATCAAAACAGAAGGGTATTGGCACAAAAACAGACACATGGATCAATGGAACAGAAGAGAGAGCCTAGAAATAAACTGAGTCAATTTATGACAAAGGAGCCAAGAATACCCAATAAAATAAGAGTATCATTAATAAATGTTGTTGGGAAAACTGGACAGCTGTATGCAAAAGAACGCTACTAAACTCTTACAAAATATAAACTCAGACAGCATTATGTTAAGTAAAATAAGTCAGACAGAGAATGTGAGGTACTTCATAGTATCCCTTACATGTAGAATCTTTCAGAAAAAACGTCTAGCCCATAGAAACAGAGTAGAACAATGGTTGCCAGGGGCTGAGGGGTGGGGGAAATAGGGAGAGCTTGATAAATGGGTACAAATGATCAGTTATAAGATGAACAAAGTATAAGGATCTAACGCATAACATGGTGACTAGAGTTAATAACCTATATTGTGTGGTTGAAATTTGCTGAGGGCGAATTTATTTATTTTTGTGAAGTTTATTTATCTTTTTATTTTTTTATTTTTGTATTTTTTTAATATGAAATTTATTGTCAAATTGGTTTCCATACAACACCCAATGCTCATCCCAAAAGACGCCCTCCTCAATACCCATCACCCACCCTCCCCTCCCTCTCACCCCCCATCTACCCTCAGTTTGTTCTCAGTTTTCAAGAGTCTCTTATGCTTTGGCTCCTTCCCTCTCTCTCTCTCTTTTTTTTTTCCTTCCCCTCCCCCATGGTCTTCTGTTAAGTTTCTCAGGATCCACATAAGAGTGAAAACATATGGTATCTGTCTTTCTCTGTATGACTTATTTCATTTAGAGAGTGTTATGCTGAGGGAAAATTTAAATGTTCTCTCTCTCTCTCTCTCTCTTTCTCTCTCTCTCTCTCTCTCACACACACACACACACACACACACAGACACACACACAAGTGAATTTGTGAGATGGGGAATGTGTTAATTAATTTAGTTAATTAATCTAATTTCACAATATATACATATATCAAATCATCATGTTTTACACTTTAAATATCTTACAATTTTATTTGTCAATTATATCTTGGTAAAGCTGAGAGGGGGGAATGTGAAATATAGTAATATATATGTTTTATATTCATGCGTTGAATCATTAGATCGAGAGGCAGGTCTAATCCTCTCATAATATTGAAGTAGCGATAAATGTCAACTCTACTTGGGAATATCTGCAACAGTTATAATGTAATATAAAAATACCTGTGACAAAGTCATAGATACTGCAAATACTACTGTGACTTCTTAGCAGCACTCATAATTGAAGGAAGTACTATCAGTTTGAGATTAGCAAAAATTAAGAGATGATTTTTTCCAACCAAGTTAACAAACACCCCTGAATTCGATCTACAGGCCCCCAGTTGAGACCTGCTGTTCTAAGTGATTAATGCAGTGTCTATTATGTGATGTGTTGTAACGTGGTCTTGCTCTGAGGTGGGTAGAGACACCCTGAGCGGGATCCATCCAGTCCCCTTCAAGGGCATGGCGGAGGGAGGGATAAGGGGGCCAGTGTCCTTTCATAGCTACTATTCTTTTGAGTGTCCGAGCCCCCCCACCCTCACTGAGGGCTTAGTGTTTTGAACCCTAAAATATTGTGCTGAGTTGGATGGAGAATTTGCAAGTCTTAAGTTTTCCTCATCAGATTTATTATTGCAAACATATATACATAAGTCACAGGAATATTTATAGGAAGGACTATATTTGTAGTTATCCCAGTTTAATATGTATTCATCTAGAATTTTAAAAATCTCGTCTGGGGTTTAGTTTGGCTAATTCAATTAATGGTGTTACTTCACAAACAAAACAAAACAAAACAAAGTATGTATAGTGAAGTCTTCATGAAAAACCAGCATAATAGTGGTCTCAAGAAAACTAAGGAAAATAAAGCAACCTGATGGCGTAGCAAACATATTATCTGCTCAGTTATTAATTTTAAATAAAACACAATACAAGCAAACAAAAACAGAGCCTGACACTTAGTAAGGAGCCAATAAATATTTGACGAATGAATGAAGGTACCAGAAGAAAAAAAAAAAAAAACAATTCAAAAGGGCTTTCCTTAATAACCACTACTCATTTTGATGTATCTACCCCTAAGTGGCTTGCAATGTTTTTGTTTTAAGAAGGAATTCATTACAATAAGTGAATGGAACACATCCTCAAGTTTATTTAAGTTGTAAAATTTAATAATTTTAGTACAAACAGATGGACCTGAGGGTCAGCAATAATCTGATATCATGTTCAGGAAGTGGCTTTAGCACTGTCACGTATAAAGATAATTTAAAACCAGCAAAGCATTCTCACTGTTAGCATCTAAGGAGTTCTGGGAAATGTGTCCATTTATTTCACAATCTAAAATAAACATATCCTAGCAGCAAACTTTCAGTATCTCTGGACATAATTATCACCAGGCACCATTAGAACTAGCTTTATATTGTCTATGAATCCACAGCTAGGAACTCAAAATTCACTTCACAAATCAGCCTTTCAAGCATCAGACCCTTAAAATACATCGCTTTTCACTGAGAATTGCGTATATTCATGATAGATGTTGAAAACGGACCCAAACAGGATAGAGGGCTCAAGCTTCAGTAGGCTACTAGTTGTTAATTTTGGGAGAGAGTCAAAGTTATACATGGATTTTTGACTGTGTGGAGGGGGCTGGTAGTCCTGACTTCCTTGCATCGTTGAAGACTCAATTGTATACTGATTTTATTTAAATAAGTACTTTACTGCCATGTGCCAGGAAATTTCATTAATAATTTCATGAATTTGTGGTGCCTTAAATGAATGAAACTCCTTAGGCTTGTGCAGTGCACAGCCTGCACATAGGTGCCTGCAGAATTCAAAGTCAGAGTCTTAAGAAGAAACTGGGCAATGATGACCACCACTGAATACAGCTTTAGATTCTTTTCCATACATGATTATTGATAACATCCATTCTCACTCTGAAAAGTTTACTGATTTTTGAAAAATAAATCATTGTGGATAACCTACCAAAGAGATATAAACATATGGAGGCAGGACTTTTCAAATGTATAGGTGGACAGAAGGCTTACTGGCGTCAATGCTGTTGTTGCTCTTCCCATCCCCCCCCCCCCCAGCCATACATTTCAGTGTGATTTGCCCATGCTGGACATTTCATGCATGTATGATCGTACAATATGTGTCCTTTGGTATCTGGCTTTATTCACTTAACATGTTTTCAAGTTGCATCCATGTTGTAGCATGAATCAAAGCTTCCTTCCTTTGGATGGCTGAATGCTATCCTGTTGTACGGTGACACACTTTATCAGTTACCACTTTTTTGCTGTACTGATGTCTACTCTTTGGTTACTATGATTAATGTTGCCATGAACATTTGTGTCCAGGTTTTTCTGTGGATGTATGATTTCAATTCTCTTGGACACACACCTGAGGGTGGAAATATGGAAGCTTATGATAACTCTATGTTTAACTTTTAGAGGGGCCGCCCAAGTGTTTTCCAAAATGACTTTATCAATTTATATTCTCACCAACAAGGTATGAGCATGCCAATTTCTTCACATCCTCACCAACCCTTGTTATCGCCCATCTTTGTTATCACCATTATAATCATCTCACTGTGATTTTGATTTGCATTTCCCTAATGACTAATGTTGCTGACCATATTTCCCTGTGTTTCTTTGCCATGTATATATTTTCCTTGGAGAAGCATCTATTCAAATCTTCTCCCCACTTTTCAATTGGGTCAGTTGTTCTTTTAATTGTTGAATTGTAAGTGTTATTTAGGTATTCTGGTCCAGTGTCCCTTCTTCCTTCTCCATGGGCTGTTTTTCTTTTTCTGTAGTCTACATTGTTTTCATCTCATTCTGTCTGGTCTGCAGTTCGTTAGCTCCTGGTTTACGGTCATTATTGAATGTATGGAACAACCTTAGTGTTTACATTTATATTTGCTCAAAGTTTATTTTAAATACATAGCTTTTGATTGATCACTATGCTTGTAAGGATGATTATGTCTTCAATACTCTTTGTCAAAGGCAGATGATCTTTTTTTTTTAATTTTTTTGATGTTTATTTATTTTTGAGAGAGAGAAAGAGACAGAGCACAAGCGGGGGAGGGGCAGAGAGACAGGGAGACACAGAATCCGAAGCAGGCTCCAGGCTCCGAGCTGTCAGCACAGAGCCCGATGCGGGGCTCGAACTCACGAACTGTGAGATCATGACCTGAGCTGAAGTTGGACGCTTAACCGACTGAGCCACCCAGGCTCCCCAGGCAGACAATCTTTTTAAATGTTCACCCTGATTTCAAATGTTGTCTGTTTACTGTTTATGCAACTCACTTGCTAAGTGGAATTCTCCGCCTTGTGTCTATTATCTGCAGCAAAGAGGACACTTACTACCTGGCAGTAGAGAGTAGGAGAGTTACATAGGCTCTGTGGCAGGAAAAGTCACTTCCAGATCAACATCTGATTTGAAAATAAGTATCCCTCCGCAAAGAATTTTCTGTGCAACATGATTGCTATTCCTTCTTTACATGAAGCTCAGGGAAGAGTATCACCATTTCACTGCTTTGTGCCTCATAGCATAGCAGAAGTTTCAACTTCTTAGCTTGAAAGAAAAACTTCTCTGGCTCTCTTCCCTCCCCTGAATTAAATCCCAACCCTTTAGCCTAGGATTCATCTATTGCTGTTTCTCCAGTGCCTATCACACAGTAGGTACTCAGTAAAATATTTGCCAGATGAATTAATTCAAGGACTTTAATATGCATTCTAACTTCATTCCTTCTTAGAATCAGGCTATAATCCGAGTTCAGTGATTTTCCCTCTACTTCCTTCTCTCCATGTGTTTTCCATATTATTTTTCTTATGAAATTTCTTCTGTCTGAAATGTCCTGCCATGAGCCCTTTCTGCAGTGCTAATTGTTCCCATGCTACATGATGTATACCTCCATTATGACTGTCACCATAGGCTACCTTATATTCAAATTGTAAATACTATCACTTACATGCCATGAATCACACGTCACTTATGAGGCATTTCAGATCCTCTACGTCCTCGTCCCCTGGTCCAGTCACTGCTGTGTAGACCAGCTCTGTGTGGTTTCAGACCTTCAGCAAGTAGGATCTTCCAGAGCCTCATCTTATACCCATGGTTAGCCCTCTCTCCTCCTGCACTGGGTTTTCCCTATAGATGCTCAGGCATTAAATACTTTAGGAATTTAGTTGGCTTTCACACATGCAAAATCCAGAAGGGTGAGCCACTTCAGGCCATATGGGGCAAAACTCACCAATGGAAGACAAAAATTCATAAATAAAATTTTCCATCCTTTCCTCAAGGAAAGATTGTCCTAAAAACTCTCATTCAGATGACCTCCCAAAAGACTCTCTTGTGAGATCAAGCAATCTTTCACATTTGATAGCAGGTAGAAAGCCAGCTTCATAACATTTTTTCCTCTTTCCAATGTCCCACTATGCCTTTCCCTCCTCTCCTTGAAATTTCATTTTCCAATAAAAATGCACATAAGCCATTGCCATAGGCTTTGATTTCTGGGAAACCCAGACTATGGTATAATATGTGCCAACTCTCAATGCTAGTAATAAAAAAAAAAATGGAGAAAAGGTAGTTTCCACCCTGAATGATGTGACTGGGGAAAGGAAATATAAATTATTAACCATATTTAAGGGTACCCTGTGCAATAATTGGAATATGAACAATATACTAAGGGAACAAATGAGATGACATCAAATTTTGCTAGTAGGCATGGATTTGAAAGATTCCATAAAGAAGATAACATTGAATTATGCTTCAGTGAATGAAAACCATTACGCCAGGTGGGTAAGTGAGGTGAGGAAAGGCAATTAAGACCAAGAAAGAGAGTAGCATGAAAGAAGGGAAAAGACGTAGAAAAGTACACTACAGACATTAGAGATTTAACTATGTTCGATTATGAGTTCTTTTCAAAAATGAACAGATATACAACTTGGTATAATGTATACTTTCTTTCATTCATTCACTAAAAATATTGCAAAGTGCCTGGCACTTAATACTTGCTCAATAAATTGCTATTGGTGGGGTCTGAGTTCTCAGCTAGCATTTATAAACAAAGAGTAACATGAATATCCAACTGTTGTTTGTTATCCAAAAACAGAGAGAAACCCATTGCTCTGTTGTTTTTACAGGGTTTTGGAATTGACAGTGAAAA
The DNA here is from genome assembly GCF_046562875.1 of Panthera onca. Lineage (NCBI taxonomy): Eukaryota > Metazoa > Chordata > Mammalia > Carnivora > Felidae > Panthera > Panthera onca. The sequence goes on from NC_138347.1 coordinate 146,172,429, forward strand.
AAAAAAGTTGTACATGATTATAGCTGTGCAAAGGAGTCTCATAATGGCTGCTAGGAGCATTTATGTGCATAAAAACCTATCTATATTCAGTTTTTCTTCATATGCAGGCAGATGATTCTAATTCTCAGCATTAGGGGAAATGATCTGAAGGATATAGAAGGTCTCAGGGACAGAGGATGTGTAGAGACATAGAAATGTTTTGTGTTTATAGCTTACCACATCAGATCTTTTATAAATTTTGACTCTATTTTGGTTAACCTTCAATGAATAAAAGACGTATTATTTAAAAATCACTTCATCTAGGGGTGCCTGGGTGGCTGCCGGTTAAGTGTCCAGCTTCAGCTCAGGTCATGATCTCACAGTTCATGAGTTCGAGCCCCGCATCAGGCTCTGTGCTGACAGTTCAGAGCCTGGAGCCTGCTTTGGATCCTGTGTCTCCCTCTCTCTCTGCCCCTCCCCTGCTCATGCTCTGTATCTCGAAAATAAAATAAACATTAAAAAAAAAATCACTTCATCTAACATTTGCAGGACACCTAACCATTTTTCAGAACTGTGTTCAATGATAGGACACGAAAAGCAAGTCAATTTATTCTCCTTTGCCAACACAGTAGGTTGGTTATGGCTACCTGGAGCCTTGGGATGAGGGTTTGCAAGCTAAACCGAAGCTCAGACTAAAAAAGTTCTGGGGTCGGTAAGTGACATGTGTTTCTGATGTGGATGTGTGTCATTTGCCTCCTGCCTTAGGAGTACAGGTTAAGGGACGATGCTGGCCTTCCCAGAACTCATAATGTAGTCATTACAGTTGTGGATTATAACCAATAGAGTGTAACAAAATGGCACTGGACTCTGGAACTGGGGGTGCCTCAATAATTCACACTTTGAAGGGCAAGCTTAAAGATATTTCAAGGAAAGCTATTTTTATCTATTTTGTATCTAGTGATTTCCTACAATATTACACTTAAAATTTTTTAATGTTTATTTATTTTGGGGAGACAGAGAGAGACAGAGTATGAGCAGGGGAGGGGCAGAGAGAGAGGGAGACACAGAATGGGAAGCAGGCTCCAGGCTCTGAGCTGCCAGCACAGAGCCAGACGCGGGGCTCAAACTCACGGACCGCGAGATCATGACCTGAGCCGAAGTTGGACGCCTAACCGACTGAACCACCCAGGCACGCACCCTTCAAAATTACACTTAAGAAACATTGTTACAGAATGTAAAGTATGTGAAAAACATTGGCATAATCCAACTCTTCCCAAAAGTTATTTTCCAGAGTATGAATTTGTTCTCACATGGGCAGCCTCTTAAATCTTGGTTTTCTTTTATGCGTTTGTATTTAACCTCTCTTAGGAGAATCTGAGCTCCCCAGAGACAAGGTCCACAACACCAGGTTCATTCCTTCCCTCACCACACATAGGAGAGTAGCATCGAATGAATTAACGAAGAGCTAAGGGAATCTAACTTCATTTGCCTCTAGCACGTAGTCAGTCAGCCTCAGCAGTTGAATCCCAGAGATTAGGATAAGAGGGGTGGTGAAAAAAAAAAAAAAGTTAATTGTCTTTCAACCTCAAGGAAATCTCATGTTAGTATCCAGCAAAGTCCTTACCTGCTGCTCACGTGAACAGCAGCATTTTTTGCCAGAGGGCCATTCAAGAACAGAGAGAGTTAAATTGATTGAATTTCAGCTGCAGGGCCAATAAAATCATGGAATACTGTGGTTATACAGGGACAGCATAAGGCTTATTGAACTTGAACCACATGAGTAATTTAAAATGACAACAAAAGGCTCATTTTCCTTGACAGCAGGCAGAGGAACCATCTAGCCTGGCTTCTCGGTGTTCAGGTTCACTTTGCCAGGGTCACTCAAGCGGCTTCCTGCCCTTTGTTCTATGCAGAGACTGGTGGACCATGTCATGCCTCCTGGTTGGGCGAGCAGGACACTTGCAAGTTAGACCACAGAGCTCTCAGCTCAAGAAAGGGCATAAACTTGGACATATCCCACAGACAGATGATTGCCTTTGGTTTGATTCCAAATGAGAATCAATGCGGCATGGCAGCTGATGGGAAGGGACTGCGCAAAGTAGAGATAAATTGATAAGATAACTACATAATTTTGTAGTCATTTGGCACTTGGCCGGGCCAGCAGGAGTCCCACAGTAAATTATGATTGTAAGACGGCCACTGGCTGGGAAGCATGGAAAAATTAGCATTTTCACCCAAGCTAAATGAAGGTCTTCCTTTTCTCCCGCCTCCTCCCCTCTTGTCTCCTCCCCTCCCCACCTCCACACGTAGCGTGACATTTTCACAACTATGTAGTACGGCCCGTGTGAAGAGACACCATTTCAAACCTGAAATGTTTTCCACGGTAGCCTCCCCTAGTGCATCAATCCTTAAAACCTCACAATGCAGGAATGTAGGTGTAAAAGAGAGGCATGTGATTTACTTTTTGAATTCCTAAAGCTTTGCCAAAAGGTGTAATAAAGTCAAAATTTATAAGGCTTTTAGGTTCAGCCGTAAAAAAAATAGACTCGAGCAAATTTTAAGTCTAACAATTTTTGCAAGTTGGTTGGCACTGAGTCAATCAATTCTTACTTTATAATCAGGGAGTTGCTAACCCCATCCAGTTAGGAAGACTTCGATGGAAATACCCATCTCCCAGTGAATGGGCAGAGTATTTCCCACAAATTAGATCCTCAGTTGATCAGTAGATGGAAAAGAGTAGACATATCCAGCTGCAAGAGTTTCTATAGGAGAGAGCTGAGCAAGATATGTATCTAAGGAAGTCTTTAGCAAGACAGGTTGTGTCAGGTTGGAAGAGTCAGTTACTAGCTTTGTTTCTTCTCCATTCTGCCTGTGGTGCCTTAGCAACGTGATTTTGCACTTCTTCCCATCACTTCCCTACTGTTTGATGTTAGGCTCAATCATGAAAGTTGATTTCGTGAATGGGATGCCAGTAGATTGAAGGCAAGTGGTGAACCATCATTGCCTGGAGGTTCACTCCAGTCCTGTGTGTTCTATTTCCCCATTTATCACCTTTGTCTCTTTCCAGTCTCCCTTGGTGGCTCCCACACTTTTGATTTCAAAATTAATCATCTATGTTCAGAATCCTACTGAGAGAAGTCCCTTCCTCACTTTAGCTCAGGAGTTCATGACAGGACTTGATTTTGTCATCCAGTTTCTGTAACTTCAGTAGAATCTGAGCAACATTTTGGGGCATTTTGTCACGTCTTCTAACACATACTTAAAAACACAGGCCTTAATGTTGAAGTGAAATTATTTTAAAGAAAAGAGTGTCCTGCAACACATCCTGTGGGATCTAAAGAAGGAAAACTTTTTCTTTAAAGGGCCAGATAGCAAATATTTTAGATTTTGCAGGCCCAGTGGTCTCTGTCATGACTCTTCAGCTCTGCCTCTGCTGAGCAAAAGCGACTATAAAGGATGCATGAATAAATGGGTGTGGGTATGTTTTAAAGTAAAAAAAAAAAAAAAAAAAAACAACAAAAAAACAGATAGTACACAACATTTTGCCAATGCCCCGATTTAAAGCACAGCCCAGTACTTTTAAAATCCTTTAAAATTAATGTAAAACCTTTACATTTTAAATGTATACAAGAAAAGTTCTGCAAGAAAAAAAAATATGTGTTATAGCAACTATTGAGTCATTTCAAACTTCCGCTCATCTGACTGTAAGTTAAATTTTGCCTCACATTTCAAAACTGTTTTACTTTTAATGAATTAAAATTGTTATGATTGAGTGCAGGTTGCTATAGAAGAAAACTTGGGATCTTGGAGATTCATAAAGCAATTCATTTGTCCTAGTGATTGTGGCCTCATAAAAATAGAACATATTTTCACAGCCATCCAGTTTCAGATTTACCCATTTGTGAGTATTTATTTTGATGTTTTTGCTTGCTTGTTTGTTTTGTTTGAAAGCAAGCACATCCTTAAACACTAGATCTTTTCTTGGGGATTTATTTCAGTCTTCATTCCATGATGAAGATGGTAACTGGTTGCCATGGAGATGGTGACCCAAGCCCCACTGAGGTCTGTGATTTCTGGTGGAAAATGATCATCAAGAACAAACGAATTTTTTATAGCACTTTTAAATTTCAGAACTGACCTTTAAACTGACCCTATCATATTATCGCTGGGATTATCTAGTTATAATTACTTCTACTGGTCACGAAAAGTTGTTAGATATTAATACTACGGCTGAGCTGTACAGAACACAGAATTAGATACAGTCATAGGCCAGATCCCAAATTCAAACCACAGTTCTCTCTGGGGAGAAAGAGCTAGAAGAATGACTTCTCTAGGTTTGTGAATTTGGTTCACAAAGTTTGGAAGATAGAAAACAAAAATTTGAGGGTTTTTGCCTCCTGACATATCTGTACCAGTGATTTTCTGGGTAGACGGATAGAAAGGAAATTGAGTTGGTCATTGAAATTAGGTTCATGTATATCTGTACCAGTGATTTTCTGGATAGATGGATAGAAAGGAAATTGAGTTGGTCATTGAAATTAGGTTCAAGTCTTTGTTACAAAGTCTCATTAGACGAAGGTTGCCACATTAAGCAAATGAAAATACAGGATGCCCAGTTAAATTTTAATTTCAGATAAACAATAAAGGCTTTTTTAGTATATGTATATCCCACATAATATTATGCTAAAAATTATTCACTGTTTATCAGAAATTAAAATTTTACTGGGCATCTTGTATTTTATCTGGCAACTCTTTCTTAGAGGAATCACATAATCTTTCCGAGGCTAGTATTTTCCTATTAGATTAATTTTTATCTAAATACTTTCTAGCTGTAATAGCATTTTTCCAGGCTAGAAAGGCTAACCACTCTAACAAGTGATCCCCACTTGTTAGCGGCTTAATACACCATGTGGTATCTTTTACTCATATCACATCCAGTGGGGTTCAGCAGGCTGCCTTCCCCATGGTGATTCAGGGACATAGGTTCCTTTGTTTTCTGACTTTGTCATTTTCAAAATATGGTCTCAATAAAACTAAGCAATGAAATACACCCCTCCCATTGGTGAGATCAAGTCATGGTTACCACCTAGACTCCCTCCCACACACACCAGCCCAACATCTTTATCAGTGACACTTGATTTGACCTCAAATAGCATCAGCATCACCAGGGAGCATTTTAATAGTACAAATTCTTGGCCACCATCCTGACCTACTGAATCAAATTCTCAGAGTATAGTGCCTAGGAATTGCATTTTAAAAAGCCTTCTAGGTGATTCTTATGGAGTCTTTAAGAAGTAAACTTAGCGTCTTCCTTAACATAGTGTTTGTTGCGCACTTCTCTTTTCTCTTGCCCCTCTCAGTACCCACCACTGTAAACACTTGTAATTAGGGCGACGTGTTCTCTGACTCGGTCTCTTCCTATCTTCCAAACAGAAATTACCTTCTTCTGAGCCCCAACATGATATTAGCAGATATCCCCCCACCCACCCCCCCAAAAAAACCAAGTCAATAACCAAGAATGATCTAGAGTGTTGTTCTTCAGGGAGTAATTGCTTTTTAACCATGTTTTGAAAAAATATATTCTGGGAAAGGAACTCTAAAGTAAGCCTGAAAACAACCCAAAATTCAGCACCCTACATCATTGACTATTAAGTAAAACCTTGAGTCACCCGCCAGTTTAATCGCTCATCTAGTGGGCATTTACTAAGTAGTCTGGGAAGAAAAGCACACAGTCACTCTTTCAAGTTATAAGAAATTCTTGCCTATTCCTACCATCTTTCTAGGGCCCATTTATTCTATTTACTTTTAAAATCATCTAGGTGAAAAATAAGTTTTCTTATTTCCGATGCTTCTGAAAAATGTCAATTCAGAAGCTGCTGAGCAAGATGAACTTTCCGTTCATTAAACAGGTTGATGTTCCTGGATTTTTTAGAGATGTGGCTTAAGGGGGATCAGGTCTGCACACTCCAAGAATGTCCTCAATCAAATTTGAGGACCGTACAGAGCAAGGCACACCTGAGCAGTCCTAGGAGGAAGGTGAACTATTTTCAGAAGCCTACCTCTCCCTATTGTGATCCTTCTGTCCACTTCCTATCTCTTCCACCCAAAAGCATGCCACACATTCACAGGTATCTAGGGTCCTTCTGTTTCATTCCAAATTACTCTCTGGAAAGTAACTAGAAATAACAATAGCTACTGTTATCACATTTAGTATACTCCAAGTGCTGAGTTAAGGGCTTTAGAAATGTTATTTCATTCAACCTTTGCAATGGTTAACGTGAGATAATTATTATTAGACTTATTTTAAAGAGTCTTAGGGAAGGTAAGAGAAATTTGTCCATGCTTATCCAGATTGCACACTCAAGTCTACTGAACTCAAAAGCCTGATTTGTTTGATCTCACAAATGCTGCCTCTATGACATGCTATTTTGCTGCTTTTCCATGGGTTAACATAATTTATGATGACAGAATGGGTTTGCGCCACCTTGAAGGAACTTGGGCATTGATGAGCAGGTTGAGGTGATCTGACCTGAGGGCCATGGGAGCCTTCTGAGATCACACTATGGGTACTTGCCCTGACAGATGAAGGTAAGACTCACAGGTAAATGTTTGAAGAAGACAGAGACATTTTCCCTGACAAAATGAAACCGGCTTGTGAATCTTTTCTTCTTACAATTCAAGGCATATCTGAGAGACTATTAGAAACATCCCCTTGAGAAAGAAGGGATTCTTTGCATATAGGCAGGTGTTGTAACCAATCTAAATTCTACTGTTTATTTTTTATTTTTTTTAATTTTTTTCCAAATTCTACTGTTTTTTAGAGGAAAAATGTCCTTCCCTTAAAAAGTCCCCAAATACTCCAGCACTGTATAGTTGTTGGGTATGAGTGAGTCTAAGCAGGTACGAGACACCTGGGCGTTAGTACACATGCTAGTTATAATTAGCACGTCAGACTACGGGGCACAAAGGTTAGACATCCAGAGGTTCAACTCCCAATTCTATAACTAACCGAGTATTTCTCTAAACCTTGGTTTCCTCATCTGCGTATGAAGAGAATACATTTTAGGGTTGCCCTGATAATTCATACCGGTAATTCATAAACGGGTGCCATGTTGCCCAATTAATGGTAGCTTTCAAGATTTTAAGCACCAATATTGACAGAATCCAGACACCTATAAGACACTAAAAATTGCTTCTATAGACTCCTGGACCCAGAAAAGATGTACTGCTAAGCTATAGGTAATATTGTGATGTCAGCAGGCTAGCATGGAGACAATTACAGTAAGAATTATCAGCATTTTTGAACTTCACTACGTACCAAGTCCTGTGCTAAGTACCATCCATGTACAATATCTTATTTAAGCCTCATAATGACTCTATGAGCTACTGTTACCCCCATTTCACAGATGAAGAGGCTGAAGTACAGTAAGCTAATTACCCAAGATCACAAACTAGAATGAGGAGGAGCTAGGGTTTGAAAAACTCTGTGGATACACTCTTCCCTGATAAGCCTATAAGAGAAAATATTTGTAAAGCACTTGCTAGAGGTAGAGGTAATCTCTCTTTATTAATTTAAGGAGATTGTTATTATTGCTTTTAGTCTTAAGGTGGTTCCGTAGAATAAACACTCAATATGAGCTTGCATCACCGAGATACTTTCTTGTGAGTAAAAACTTGTTACCTGGACACTCAGAATAAAGTATGGCCTCATTTCCGTTAGTTATATCGGCTGTTGAAAGGTATTACTATGAAATCATTCCCACTCCATTTAAATGGGACGGACTGTAAACTGATGTGGTCTTATTGTCTCTATTTAGATGATATCCCAGTGTTTAGTCAGGGTTAGGAGGTGGATGGGGAAGGAGACGGGGTCGAAATGAGACCACTATCTAACAGATTAATCTATCCTTTACATTATCATACATGGGCAGCTGACGATGCACCAGGAAAGCCATCTGTGATGTAAATAGGTCAGGAGTGGACACAGTTTTTCACAAATCTGCTATTTACCTGAGAGAGGCATCTTTTGGGGTAGCCCAAAGGAATTCGCTTTCCTGCTTGGTTTGCCATGGAAGGGAAGGAAGACCTTACAAACAGAGCCCTTGGGTTTGCTCAGCTGCGAGATTCCTATTAACCAAACAGAGGTTCACCTGGGCACACTGTGTGTTTGCACAGCCCACAGTGGCAGCTTTTCAAGACCCACCATCGTCTGGAAAGCCCATCAGAGTCCTGAGTCCATAATAAAGTAAACAGTGTGCGTGGCCATTACTGACTGCCAGGCTGTTTTTATAGTGCAGCCTACGAATGTCACCAGTTGAATTAAATCTCAACAAGACCAAACGCGACGCATGATAGTTAAAGGTGTTCTTGTACTTGTCGGCACACTAGCCGCTTCCCACAGGACGCCGTCTCCACCAAGCTATTACAAAGTGCACATGGAGAGAAACCCAGTCTCTGAATTTTACTGAGGAACTTTTCTCTACCAACCATATTTTCCCTTACGAGTTCAGATGGGAGTGCATGGTCGGATGGTATCCACAGCCAGCAACTATTTACACAGCCTGGCTTTTCAAAACCACTTGCCCATGGATTTTCCCAGTTGTTTGGAACAAGTAGCATCAGTAGGATCTCGTTTGGTTCATTGGAAAACTACTGCTCAACTGGATCAAGGTTTTGTAAAATTATTCATCTAGTGAGTGGTAGAAACAAGGGACCTACAGTTTTGTCTCTAGGCCCTATAATCTTTCCACTACTCACCTTCGTAGATGAGCCTTCGACATCTTTGTTACTCAAGGTGTGGGCCACAGAGCAGCACTGTCCCCCTCAGCTGGATACTTGTTACAAAGAATCTCATGTCCTACTCGGACCTACTGGATCCAAACCCACATTTTTTTCAAAAGAATTTTTTTTCTATGTTTATTTATTTTTGAGAGAGAGAGAGAGAGAGCAGGGGAGGGGCAGAGAGAGAGGGAGACACAGAATCAGAAGCAGACTCCAAGCTCCAAGCTTTCGGCACAGAGCCTTGACTCAGGGCTCAAACCCACAAACCATGAGATATGACCTGAGCCGAAGTCTGACGCTTAACCGACTGAGCCACCCAGGCGCCCCCAAACCCGCATTTTTAACAAGGTCTCCAGCTCACATAAAGTTTGAGGAACACTCTACTTCCAAGTCTAGCATCCCATTTCTCCAAGTGAACAATGCATTAACACACGTAGCATTTGAAATCATGTATGTTGAATACCAACGGGGTGGAGGGATCACGCCATTTATTAAGATATTATATGGGCCTAAGGTGATCTTCACTTGTTGAAATTACCATTTTTATGCAAATACAACTGTATCCACAACTGCTCATTTGCCACCTAAGCAAGGAAACAACGCTGTGTGTCTGTAACTGTTTGGGTAACAACGTCCCTATTCATCAGTGCAGTGCATTGTGGGGGTAAAGCCATTTGAAGCCTGAGCCAGATATTCCATTAGGGGCTTTCCAGTTGATGCAGACTTTTAAATTAAGTGTTCAATGCCAAGTCAGTGCTTGTGAAATTGCAGTTCTCCTGCCATACAGCGTGCTGCTTACCCATGGATTATATTTGATGTTCCTAAGACAAATTATCTATTGGAAATCAATGCTATGTCCAATAGCTTTGCTGATAACCACTTAAATGAGCTCAGATAAGTCATTTAAACGCCTTCCTTCTTCTCTCCTTGCCTGTAATGTGAGATCAGGCAATCTCTATGTATCTAACCCAAGTTTCAACACAGAATTGGAATTTTAAAAGTGGCCGAAGATTTAGGGAGTCTAGAAGAACAAAGTGAAATCACGGCCAAACAGTATCTTTCCCCACTGTGTTCTTTTGTGAGTGGAATCTCCTGAGCCCTTCATTAATTACACTTAAGGCAACTATTTCCTTTCTTAGCCCTAGCATGAAAGAGCTTCTACAAGCTCAGCAACACAGTGCAGCTCAGCCCCACAATGAAGCATGAGTGATGGAGTGCTAAGGAAGTTCTGAAGCTCTCCAAGGAACACACAGTATAATCACAGGGCCAGGTGCTGCTAAGTTAGGGCAGTGGCCTGAGCAGGAGCGTCTCGATAAAAACATCCTACAACAACAGGAACGTGGATCCTCAGAGACAGGTAAGTTTGCCACTAGTCTTTTTGTAATAGCATTCCTTTCAAAAACTCTAGGGGCGCCTGGGTGGCTCATTCGGTTAAGCATCCGACTTCAGGTCAGGTCATGATCTCGTGGTTCATGAGTTCAAGCCCCGCATCAAACTCTGCTGACAGCTCAGAGCCTGGAGCCTACTTATGAATCTGTGCCTCCCTCTCTCTGCCCCTCCCCCACTTGCATGTACTCTCTCTCTCTCTCTCTCTCTCGAATAAATAGCATTAAAAAAATAAAATAAACTCTAGAAGAAAGGCCCATTCTCAATTTTTAGGGTGGTCTAGGCCCTTTTATTCAGAGACCTCCCTTTCAGTTTCCTGCCCAAACATGGCCAGTTTGTGAATAGACATTTTAGACAAGACCCAGACTCCTGAGGTGACAGGGTGCCACCCGCTGGTGCTGGTGTCTGAGAGGTCACCTGCATCCTAACCTCAGATACCTGTCCCCTGGGATTGTTCAAAAAGGTGTGTATATGTGTGTGTAGCTATTAGGAATAGAACAAGTTTTAGAAAGAGAACACTCATCCCTAAAGTCTAGAAAACACCAGACTGGGTGAAGTCTAACAGTACTTATCACAGGGCCTAAAGTATTTCAAAGGATATGTCTCTAAGTTTTTATAGACATGATTTTGCTTCAGTTACTATGGTAAGTTCCGACTCTGCACTCATTTTAGTGGACAGGGGTGGGATGGCCTGATGGCCCCAAAATAGAGCAAGCGTGGCAAGAGACGAGGAAAGCCAGGGTTGGTACAGAAGCTTCAAGAAATGGAGGCAGGGTCCAAGGACCACAGACTGGCCATGTATCCTCAGGCCTTCCTGGGCCCTCCATTTCCCAGGTTAGGGGAGCCCTGGGACGATCTACCGAGAGTCCTTTCAGTGTATAGAGAGCCTTTAAGTCTGAATGAATAATGGTACAGTCATTTGCACAGAAGTCTCATGTGACTTTACCTGAATCCTAAATGTCAACCTCCCTCTGCTCTTTCATTTTTTTCCAGACACACAATCAATAAAAGAAAATCATTTTAAATTACATGCCAGTCCACACACACACATGCATGTATGTGATACTGAACAAAAGTTTCATGAGCTACTCTCTTTCCTTATTACATGTGAAAATCTACCTGATTAGATTCTAGTTTGTTGTGAAGAACAAAGAAGTTAGCCTAATCTCGCATAGATTTGGGATAGAAGGGGGGGTTTTCTCCTGGGTGTCCCAGCTTATCTCCTTGTCCCCAAGGCATCCCCCTGCTCCTTCCTGCCATGGTCAGCCTATCTCCAAAGTCCTCTGCTGTCTCTCCTGCTGGTCTTGTTGGATACACTCAGAATCACTGAATGGCTTGAGGCAGAACTGCAGTCACTGTGCAGGTCTCATCAGAGAGATGATGTAGACAAACCCCTAGTCTCTTAGTTCTTTTGAGGTCCAGCCAGCAAAACAGATACCATACTGGTTACTTTAATGAAGAGAATGTAATATAAGGAGTTGGTTAAATGTGTACAGAGGACTAAAAAGTCAAAAAAGGGAAACTGAGGTAATACAGATATAATAACCATAGGAAGCAGCTGCCATGCCTAAGACAAGGGGGGGATAAAGGGAGGAAACTGGGCTATTGGAAGGTTGGGGCTCAGAGCCTTGAAAAGGGGGTGCTGTCGCCAGCACCAAAGCCTTCGGAGCTTGGATGAGGTCCCCTACGGAATCAGAGCACAGGTCTCCAAGGTGATAGCAGCAGCCAGCTGGTACTGATCTCTTTGGTAGGGGTGGAGTGTTTCCACCATAGCATTGGTTCAGGGACAAAGGCAAGAATTGCAAATAGAGACTAACTGCTGCTCCTTAAGCCAACTGTTGCTGATGGTGAACCACAGCCCAGATGACACAGAGAAGAAGCAAACAGGAAGAATAAAGCCCTTCCTCCAGCCTTGAGGTCTCTCTGAATCCCTCTAGGACCCTATTGTCAGAGGCTAACAAGAAACTCACTGGCAAAGCAGAAATAAGTTCTCAGCCACAGTGCCATGGAAGAAAGGAGTGTACAAAGTTGAGAGATGATGGCTTTGTTCACCAGCACAGCCCTTCCTGCTTCCTTCCTTATCCCCACAGCACCACCACCCAGAACATATAAGGGTAGTAGATCTAAGAAAATGGGGTAACTAACAAGAACTAACGTATGGAGAACATTTACTGTTTACATTGAATTTGACAGTCCCCATAACTCAAGGAGAAATAATTCAGCAACAAGTAAAATGAAATCCTTCACCAGGCCCCCACTTATAATACCTAGCTCTGGAATGGAAGGCCAACCTTCAACTTTGTTCTTATAGAATGTTGCCTCTTAAAAACTTCTATCATGTGAAACTCAGCACTCAGAGAAAACCATTGCCTGCCACCAGGAAGCCTGGCCCTACAGTCTGTTTCCTTCCTTCCCCCACTCCCACCAGTATAATCTATAGATCACAAAGCTCCCCAGACCTCCGACAGTGTGGCTCTGAATGTCTGAGTTAAGTCTAGAATAGCACATGGGAGTGGGGCTTGAGGCAAGGGGGCCGCTGCAGAAGACAAAGCAAAGTGATCTTTGACACTCCAACTCAACAAACAGCTTTGCAAAGTCTTTCAGTCACGTGAAATAAAGATAAGTGTCCTCATTTTCCTGGTCAGTAAGCAGGTAGACACACACACACACACACACACACACACACACACACACACCCCACATACATGTACACAATCATTGTTGGAGACAATAGAGTTTGGTTCAGTGGTTCTCAACCAGGGACAATTTTGTCTTCCAGGGCACATTGGCAATGTCCAGACATTTTTTATTATCTCAGTTGAGGGTAGGATGCTACTGACATCTAGAGTAGAGGCCAGGGATGCTGCAAGACATCCTACAATGCACACACAGGCCCAAACAACAAAGAATTATCCAGCCCTAAATGTCATTAGTGCTGGGGTGCAGAAACCCTAATCTAGACACATAATATAATTGACTCAACCAAGAATCCTTACCCACAATGAAACTAACATTTTATGTCACAGAGGAATGTGGGACTCCCAGCATAACAACACCAATCCTCCAATCCTCTCTAAGGAAATGCCCCCCCCCCCACTACTCAGGCTACCTCTGATCCCTTTTATAAGGTGAGATAGACAATCCCGTGTCTCCAGACTGGTTCTCAGGGAACTCCTTTGCATTCCTGCTTTGGTAATCTAACACCACGCATAGAATGTGGGCATGTGCACATGTTCATACTCTGGTGCTATATACTCTTCAGAATAATGTGGGTTCCTCTCTGGAAATGTTCAAGAGACCACAGGAGCATCTATCAGGAAAGAAAGTAAGAAGAGTCTTTCATGGCCTAGAGAGTTCCCTCCAAATTCAGGAGTTTCTGATTGCATTCCCAAGACATCTACGAAACAAAATGTGCATGAGCCAGTGAGTGGGAAAACCAGTGGTCAGAGGCCACAGTCTTGGTTGACTCTTACCAGCACATGATGCTTCTCAGTATAGGAGAACTTTGGGCTCTATAGCAGCAGCACGGTGCACCAAAGAGCAGGTTGAAGGCTTGGCAAGACTCAAAGAAGGGTCTTCTGCTAAGCCTGCCTGCCTTCTGGCAGTCCCAGCATTCCTGAATGTGCCCCTTATCCTTGCCAATATTTCCTGGGCATTAAATCAAGAACATTTTGAGAAGGTTTTGAGAAATAGCTTTGAAACCAGCCCTGGAGAAATCCAAAGTTGATGTCTCTCTGAATGTGACACATTCACATGAAGGTATCCACCTCCCTCTAGAGCAGGGCTATTATAGTGAAACCCTGTGAGCCAGTTAGAAATCAGGAGAATGTGGGGAGAAGAGGAGCCTGTGGCTAAATGTTTGCCCTATGCTGCTTTCTCCTATTTTATTTCTGTAGAAAAATAGTTGAGGTTGGTGTGTGTTTTGTATAGTTCATGTGGAATTCAGTAAAGAAGGAGAAAGAAATGCCGCATTTTAATATGTTCCTTACACAAATTATAAATTCTACTTTCTCTGCTTGTGGGGTGGGCAACCTATTAACATACGGTAGGGCGAATTACCTTTGGCTTAAAACATCTAAAGGCAATAAATTCAAGTTTCATCAGGTGACTCATAGGAAAGGCACGTTCCCCTTCACACTACTCCTTGGGTGTGCATCATCACCTGAAGAGCTTATTAACTCCCAGATTGCTCTGTTTCTCATTTAGTAGCTCTGGGTGTGGCCCAGGAATTTGCATTTCAGACAAGTTCCTAGAGGTGATGCCAACACTACTGGTCTGGGATCACTCTTTAAGAACCATTTTCCTCGACCATATGATCAGAGTTACTGTAAACCAAAGATTATTCATGTGACTCCCTCCTTATGAAACTCCCATGGGCTCCAGTAACTTATTGAGTAAAGTTCAGAATCTAGCCCAACTTTCAAGACCCTTTAAAATCAACCCATGTCCCACCACTCCTTTCTAAGCTCTACTTACACTGGCTTATGGGGTCTTTTCCATTCTCCGGAGTGTTGTGACATGTCAGTGTTGTGACTCTTCTCATGCAATGTCTTTTTCCTCTGTGCTTGCCTGAGCTGAGTCCCACAAATGCTTTAAGAAACAAGCCAAGGGGTGCCTGGGTGGCTCAGTCGGTTAAGCGTCCAACTTCGGCTCAGGTCACGATCTCGCGGTCCGCGAGTTCGAGCCCCACGTCGGGCTCTGGGCTGATGGCTCAGAGCCTGGAGCTTGCTTCCGATTCTGTGTCTCCCTCTCCCTCTCTCTCCCTCTCTCTCCCTCTCTCTCCCTCTCTCTCTGTGCCTCTCTCTGTCTCAAAAATAAACATTAAAAAAAAAAATTAAAAAAAAAAAACAAAACAAGCCAAGCATCACCTCTCCCCCTACCAAGCAGAAACCCTGGTTTTGTCACAACCATCGCTCTACTCCCTTAGCAGTTTGCCCCTCACAACACGAACCTCTTCTCATTTCCTTTAAACACGCACACCTGCACTGATGCCACCTTCATGCAGGACAGTGTGTCAGGCACTACAGAGTCAACACAGCTATGTAAGGAAAGGAGAAAGGAGCTTGCTCTGCAGCTGGCAGAGTTCTCAGCCCAATAATTCAGGTGTGCAAGACATGTCACATTTCTGTATTTTTTTTTTTACAGTTTTTAAAGTCTAATTAAAGTCCAACATCAAGCCTTTACTGAAATGGATAGGAAATATAAATGCAGACATTTTAGAGCCTTCCCCCTCTCTCAAGCCCTCACCACAATCCAGGAGGTTTATGTGGTGTCTGGACAGCAGGAGTAGGACTTCTAAGAGCCAGTTCCCAAATGCTCTGACATCCTCATTATCCAAGCCACTGTGGTGGATCTCTGCTTCCATGGCAGCTTTGAAACATGGGAATCATCACTGAGGCTGGAAACTTCCTGCCCGGGGTCCTGCCTCCCTGAAGTCTGTTTACCACCTTGAATAACTGCCAGTGTGGTTCATGAGTCACTGTTGCTCTTGGAGCCCCTAGCCCTCTTTCTGTTGAAAAACTTTCAGAAATAAGTACAGAGAGGATCTGCTTTCCTGTGTATTTTCCTATTGCTTACTTTATAAGCTCCCCCCAAGCAGTAAAGAACCGCCAGTCAGTAACTCCAGACTTATCTTCTACCAGATTTGCAACCCAGGTGGAGACCCTCCCAAGCAGGTTGCTCATTGGCTGACTTGAGTCATATGTTAACCCCTGAACCAATCATTGTCATTAAAGGGATTTGGTATCTTGGTGGACTCGCCCAGCCCTGGAGCCAGAGGTGGGGTCAGCCCCACACAAGCTTCCTGGTGGGCAATGGGGAAGGTGCAGTTCCCCCAAAAGAAGGCATGGATTGTGTTAACAGGGGAAGGAAAGCTGGTCAGACAGAAACCATGCAGTTCTACTACAGTGTGCCAGAACTCAAAGACTGATTAATTTATAAAGTCTTGGCTAGCAAAATGATCGCAAGGAAGATTCAGTGGCCTCCAGTTGCAGTGGGTGAAACTGATGCACAGAGAACTTGAAAATTTTTCCCAGAATTGCACAGTAAGTTAGAGGAAGAATGGTTCCACTTTTGGTTTTGGTTTTGGTTTTGGTTTTTCGTGCTCCCTACCTGTTCTAGGTCCTCCACTTTGGGGGACTTGCCTGAGCCTGTCTTACTTGCTCCAAAGGTCAGGACAGGGTTGTTTTCCCTCTCTACAATCCTGCATGTAACCTAATGTAATGATGCATTAGAGCGTTAATTGGATATTTTTGGGTACTATTTGCATATACATGCTTGGATAGTCTTCTCCAAAAAGGTAGCCACTGAAAATAATTAATACAATGATGGACACTTCAAATGCTATTGGCCAAGAACTCTACTTCAAAGAGGGAAGTACTCTCAATCAGTATCATACACTGATTCATCGATTCAACCTCTGCATAGCATCTGTTCTTGTCAAGGAAGATATTGGCATCTTGAATAAGTGGAAAAACATTCATGAAACATTATCATGTAACAACTGTATTTAATGAAACAATATGTCTTACGTGATCTTGTTTATGCCAATATATATGAGCATGAGCTCAGAGCAGGAGATGTTTGGAGATATACTTTAAAATGTTGGGTACCTGGGTGGCTCAGTTGGTTCAGTGTCTGACTCACGGTTTGTGAGATCAAGCCCTGCCTCTGGCTCCATGCTGACACTGCAGAACCTGCTTGGGATTCTCTATCCCCCTCTCTTTCTCTGCCCCTACCCCACTTGCACATGTGCACACGCACTCTCTCTCTCTCAAAATAAATACACTTTTTTTAAAAAAAATAAAAATTAAAAATATATAAAAAGTTAATTTTTTAAGAAAATATAAAAATGTTTATATTTGAGTGTTGAGATTATGGTTTTTTTTCTTTATATTTTTGGGTTTTTATTTCAGGAAATCTTATAATGAGCACATATTGCTAATACAATGTATGCACGATTTTCCTGAATTTTAAGACATCGTTGATTATAAGAGCACCATAAAGTTAACAGCTTCTTAGTTGAAAAAAAATCACTATTATTTTATTTCTATATATTATTTGTTATCTCAACCAAATGTATAACTTGTTCTTGAAGGAAATAATAAAAATGTAGGTTGTTTTTTTTTTTTTTTCATTAAAAGGGAGAAGTAATAATATGAGATCATACCTTGGTTAAAAGTTAATGGTCATTTTCTACACAATGTGGATGTGTCAACATTTTAAAATTTTAACTTTCAGATGGACATCTGCCATTAAAAATAAACGCAAATCACTTGCCAAAGTTATAAATCCACAGACACTGAAATAACCAAAAATGAGTATGTTTAAACACTGAAGTCTCTCAACAATGTTCATAGGCCAACCCAAATGCCAAGTACAAATAATGTGACAAAAAATGACATCATCAGCTAATTTCCACTTCACTTCTTCATAACATACTCTCTGGTACTGCACATGGGAATTGCAAAGACTAATGACAAATCACTTTTAGTAGTCAAGGTCATCAACAAAGAATCTTAATGATATGTACAGAGACCCAAAATTTCCAAGTCGGATTGTGGGTGCCATAGTTTGGTTCCTCAGAAGCAGACGTGAAGCAAGAATTCAGTGTAAGTAGTTATCTGGGGGTTCCAGGGAGCCCTAGCAGGCACTTGGGGAAGTGAGAGAGGAAAGAAGTGGCTATTGAGCCATCCACCCATCACTTGGGCATCTGGAGCTTAATTCCATGAAGAAACATTGGGGAGTGGAGAACACATACCTTGGAATTACGTTCACTACAGAGAGTCATTGGTTGAGTGCTGGTCCTAGAAATTGCTAATTTTCTGACATTTCTGGCTTGCTACCTATGCCTCTGGCTAGAACAGTCTTCTGTGGTTTTGAGAAAATAAGCCCTCGTGCACAAAGATACAGACACTGATGAACTTTGGTATGAGCAACCAGCTTGTCTGAGGGATGTGGCGAGAGCACCGATGGTGCCACACCAGGTCTGCCTTAGCTCAGAGAATATGGCAAATTTCCTTCTCACCATTCATAAACATTTCTTACAACATTCATCTCTTGCCTTTCCATCTCCTTCCTGCAATGGCCGTGTCGCTGCTAGTTTTCTGTGTTACAGTCGGTATCACGAACGCCTGGGAGCCACTTCTGGCTCAGAATCTCTTTGCAGCAGCTCTGGGCATGTTTGGATCTGTTGGTTTACAAACTGCCCCCTGTCCACAGAGGGCGGGGAGAGGTAGGAGAAAGAGGCCCCCCACTCCAGATTGGTAGGCAGCAGGTCTGAGAAGTCAGGGAACTTAGATGAGAGGCTTGTCTTGAGTGGCCGCAAGATGAGCAGATGTCTGTCCCCACTTCCAGGATCTTAAAAAGTTTATGTAGAGGCATTAACTGCACTCAGTCATGTGTCCCCTGCAGATAGTCTCAGTGCCACATTGCTCTCTCAAGGCTGTATCCTTGAAACAGCTCCCACCGTGGAAACAGTGGGCGGAATGTACATTCCAAGGACGGAGGAGGGGGTCAGGAGTCTCCGACTGCCCGGATCCGGCCTGCGGGTCACACAGAAGTCACGTCCTCTCCATGACCTCCAAAAGGATTGCACATTCTATTTTGACATTTTAAAAGTGAGTTTCTGCACTATTAATTTCTGATTGTTTAATAGAAGCTTCGCTGTCCTGAAGTTCATTCCCTTTTCTCTCTGAAATGGCCACATTAAGGTGTGTCGGACCTGTGTTATCAGGCAGCTGGAATTCTGAACCGTAGTCCACACGGTCCCATATTCTCACCAAGCCACAGTGGTCGAGCAGGTAGGTACAGATAATACCCATCTTATGTGTGGCCACATAAGACCTGTCAGAGCTGAAGATCCAGCAGTTGATAAGACTACCATTAATTACCCCCTGAAATAAGAAGTAACTATCCTCCCGAGACAGAGAAACCAGCCTGGCTTTGCTACAAAGCTCATTGGCCATTTGAGGCAGAGAGGCAAAAGCAAACTTACTTTTCTTTTTGAAAAATGTTATTTGAGTCATTATCGCTACCTTCTAGCTCCAGACCCATAGTCTTTGATTGTCAAAATAGTTCACTATTACCGTATATACATAGTCATCTGGATTTCAGGAATGCTAAAATATGAGAATTGTACATCTTCGAATAAAAAAAGGAGAAAACTTGGGGCTCCTGGGCAGCTCAGCTGGTTAAGCTTCTGGCTCTTGATTTCAGCTGAGGTCACGATCTCATGTTGCGTTAGATGGAGCCCTGAGTCAGGCTCTGCGCTCACAGTGCAGAGCCTGCTTGGGATGCCGTCTCTCTCTGTCCCTCTTCAGCTCACACGCTCTCTCCCACAAAATAAACATTTAAAAAAAAGAGAAAGCTTTGTGCAGAAAGAAAAATGCCTTTTTTAAAATTTTTTTTGCACAGTGGACATCTTTTGGGAGAGAAGTTATCTTGATCTGGGACATACTTGGATAAGGCTGAGTGAAATGGGAGACAGAGTGTGATGTGGGTCTGGTCAGATACCAAGTCTGCAGGACTGGGATGGGGATGCTCTGTGTGATCACAGATGGAATCTGAACTCCAGAGCAATGCAGAAGGGAGGGACTGAGAAAGAAATCTGAGAAACCCAAGAAGGAAAGACAGGAGAGAAGCTGCAACTTGGTGTGGCCAGCAAAATGCCACTAAGGAGGAATGATGCCTACTTACTCCTTGAAAAGCTGTTTTTGTTGCTGAAAAGCAAATCCCTACTCTGGTGTTCTAAACTATGCTCTTCTTCCCCAGGAAAGTCTGTTACGCTTATGAATAGTTTGATGCATATGAATTCCTTTTAGAGATTAAAAAAAAATGAATCGAGCTTGAAGTCAAGTGGATGTGGACAGGCGGCGGAGAGAGTATATGAGATCCAAGGACATGGGAGGCAGCAGTAGCCCTGAGACTATCAATTCCACCTTTGGAGCCCAAAGCAGCGATGCAGTGAGGACTCTCTACCTGTACCTCCCTAACCCAGGGAACAGGAGACAGTTGAGCCAGTTGTACCTAATATTAAAGGTTCAAGTGACCTTCCACTGAAATCTAACGTCCCTGTGTGTGTGCGTCCTAATTACCCTATGTCTTAGAACGTCATGGTGAATCTCTTTTCTTTAAGAAAACTCTCATAAAAAAAACATACTATATATTGATGGCATTTAAAAATCAAGTCACACGTTATATAGTCCTATATAGTCAGGGTTATATTTTTGCCACTTTTCTTAAATTATCATACATCTACCTTTGGCTTTTATTATCTGACGTGAAGCCAACTCATTTGTCTATCAACACCACTGAGGAAACCAGATGGCAGGAAGAAGACGAGAGAAGACTGTAGTCTGTTTTAATTTTTTAAACTATTATGCCTTCTTTCTTACAAAATCTCATAACCTTGTCAATGTGAAGAGTGTAGAGAGAAACCTAGATGCCAAATATTATTCCAGTTATGATGAAGATATTGTACTGCTAATGGACAATATTTATCTTTCATCTTAATTGTAAAAATATGAGTAGTGAAATGATACATTTCATAGCTTATATATGAAACCCCCTTATATATGAGGAGTGTCATTGCTTACTGAACTATTAATAACTCCTTGAGTTTTTAAAATTAAGTAAGTTATCTATGAAAAAGATTTAGCCTTATGTTAATGGAAACAAAGTGAATTGGTATGCATTTTATTGTATACCTTATGCTAATGTATTCATGTTTGAATTAATTGCTTGTGTTTTACAAAAGCACACTGTCCGTATAGAAGTATAGAGAAGTTTTTGGCATGCCACCTCGTTAACAGTGGTTAGCTAAGGATGGCGAACTTCTCTTTTTCTTACTTTCCTAATTTTGTTCTAGTTTACAGTAGGAGAAAATTGACTATTTGGGTTTTATCTTGGTTGTGTTCGTTTTATTTGAACGTGGCATACAAGAAAATGCCCTGTCATAAAATTCAAAAGATCTGTGATCTTTTGAATGCTGAGCAACTTAGCAGGTCACCTAAATTTTCTATGCTGTGGTTTAATCTTCTTCAAAATAGGGAATGATCTTCTTAGCTTCTCATGGAAGAAAAGGCAATGCCTAGCTTTTATTTTTTCCCCACCCCTTATAACCCTATTGCCTAGCACTGAACCAAACCTGTGTTTAATAAATGCTTGATGTTTAATACATAAGAGTCAAATATAATAATCAAATAATATATAATTAATGTATACTATGTACTTAATAAAAATAATAATTAAAATGATATTAAAATACATGCTTGGTATTTAATATTTACTGGATGGCTGAATCAAGGAATAAGGCACGAACGAGTGTTTTGGATTATTCAACAATATGTCAAACAAAGGAATAATTATTATATAGCTAGTATTTAACTTCCCCAGTAACTGGATTGCCAGGAGAATCTTTAAGTGGTCAACACCCTATTGGCAAGAAAGGATGAATCCGCTCTTCTCTATTAGGCATGTAAGTCTTGACCTGGAAAATTCTAAAGATTTCTCAAACTTCAGTGCTTGAGGACAGAGCAAGACTTCTTTCCTTATTTGTTTATTACTTAAATATTGGTGTACAGATAATAATATTCATTATTTAAAATAAAAAAAATAAAATCATCCATAATCCCACCATCCAAAGATAAATGTTGTAAAGATTTTGGTGTATCTCTGTAGGTGTATGTGCATGTGTGTGTGCACGCATGTGTGCACATGTGCAAAGAGGAGGAGTGGAGAGAGAGAAGAGAGAAAGGAAATATATTTGCCTGTATTCACATGTAATGTTTCTACTATGAAGACAGAATCACATCAGCTACACTCACGTTCACTTTAATTTTTCATCCAATATATCATAAGCATCTTTCCATATAAACACATTTATTTCTATCACATCATCCTTAATGATCACCCTATATGGATATATCTCATTATTACGTTGTATTTAACCAATTCTTTTTAATAGGTATTTTGTTTATTTCCCATTTCTTGCTGTGATAAGCAATCTATCCATCCTTGCCCATCCATCTGGGCCTTTGATTAACTATCAGACTCTCAAATCTCTTCTTTGCACATATTTCTGTCCTTAGGCAGAGGCTGTTGCCCGACGCTACAGGCAATCAGGGAATTCAACAGACCTCGTGGCAGATGGTCTTCTATGTGTCCATACGTGGGGGTCAAATGATATTTGACTAAACTGAATGGACAATTAAATATAGAATTAGATTGGCTTTTTCCTCTCATCTATTTTATTTACTATCAATCAATATGGATTAAACGATCGATTCTCATGTTTTTAAGCTGGCTTTGCTTTCCCTATATCTTCCTTCTTTCCTTTCTCTGTATAAATTAGGAAATATATATGTAAAATAAATACACTGAATATAAATTATAAGTATATTGAATTATAAATATGTTAAATATATGGCATAGTCAGTAAAAGTATAAATAGATTAATTTACAAATATATATTTCAATTTTGAAAGCTCTTAAAAGTTCTCTACCAATTATGGAGTCAGTCATTTTGCATACATAACCTCTAGTAACTTTCCCAAGGTCACACAGCTAATAGTGGCAGAGCAGGAAATAAAACTCAGGATCCTAAGTCTGTTTGTTGTTGCTGTTGTTTTCAATTTTTTATTCAAATTGTGCTTAGTTGGGACACCTGGGTGGCTCAGTCAGTTAAGTGTCCCACTTTGGTTCAGGTCATGATCTCGGGTCCATGAGTTCGAGCCCCGCATCAGACTCTGTGCTGATAGCTCAGAGCCGGGAGCCTGCCTCAGATTCTGTGTCTCCTTTTCTCTGCCCCTCCCCCACTCATGCTCTATCTATCTCTGTCTCTCCAAAATAAATAACATCGCTGAGAAAAAATATTAAATTCTAGTTAGATAGCATAGAATGCAATGTTGGTTTCAGGAGTAGAATACAGTGATTAATCACTTACAGATAACACCCATGCTCATCATAACAAGTGCCCTCCTAATACCCATCCCCCATCTACCCCATCCCCCACCCACCTTCCTCCATCAACCCTCAGTTTGTTCTCTATCTCTAAGAATCTCTTATGGTTTGTTTCTCTCTCTCTCTCTCTCCTCCTTCCATATGTTCATCTGTTTTGTTGCTTAAATTCCACATATGAGAGATATCACATGGAGTTTGTCTTTCTCTGACTGGCATATTTTTCTCAGCATAATACACTGTAGCTCCACCTACATCCTTGCAAATGGCAAGATTTCATTCTTTTTGATGGCTGAGCAATATTCCATTGTGTATAGATGCCACATCTTCTTTATCCATTCATCAGTCGGTGGACATGTGGGCTCTCTCCATAGTTTGGCTATTGTTGATAATGCTGCTATGAACATCAGGGTGTATGTACCCCTTCAAATCTGTGTCTTTTCTAGATCATAGAGTAGTTCTGTTTTTAACTTTTGGAGGAACTTGCATTTTCAAAAGTAACAGTACTTGTTGGGGCACGTGGGTGGCTCAGTTGGTTAAGCGTCAGACTTCAGCTCAGGTCATAATCTCATGGTTCTTGGGTTCAAATCCCACGTTGGACTCTATGCTGACAGCTCAGAGCCTGGAGCCCACTTCAGATTCTGTCTCCTGTCTCTGCCCCTCCATCGCTTGTGCTTTCTCACTTGCTCTCTCTCTCTCTCTCAAACAAAATAAATATACTTTAAATAAATAAATAAACAAACAAATAAAAGTAACACTGCTTGTGCTACTATTAAGACGGGAGATGATGACAAAACTGTATGGAGCTTCAGAACCAAGCTCAGTTTTTTATTTTGTGTGACAAAAAGTACATGAGTAGCCTCACAATAAGATCTTGCTTAATTGCAAATAGCCTTTGATGTCTGCAGTGTGTGTGTGTGAATTCCCTTCGTAGGGGAAAAAGAATTTAGTCACATAAAAGCCTTTGTAGTTTAAAACAGTGGGACTTACCATTTAAGGCTGATTCACATCCATCTTTACTCTGGAATGAGGCAACCAATTAACTATGTGGACCCAGAAACAACCTTGCTGCCAGGAGGGATTAAAGAATTTATGAATCACTTCTTGTATTCTTAAACAGGCTACCAAAACAAAACAAACAACAACAACAACAACAAACAAGTGACGAAGAAATAATGTTATGATTTTTAAATTGAAACGTTGAAACCAGTGGTTGAACAGAATCCCCTAGTGGGAAATGGGAGTAGTTGGTGGTTTATACTCTACTGCCATTCAAGAAAACTATGTAACCTTGGGATGAGATAACTTCATTCTTTCATTTCTCTAATTAAAAACAGTAGACTTTCTTATGTCCTTTTTTATCTTTACTTTCCGGGTACCAAATAATAGAATTCAACGGTGGCGGGAGCATAAGGGATATTCAATATATATTTTTGTGATTGAAGAATCAATTAATACATGACCACTAACTACGCTCTAGACATTGTTTTATGTGCTGAGAATACAGCAGTGAAAAGAATAACAAAAATCCTTCCTCTTATTAAGCTTACTTAGATTCTAGTAAAGAAAAAAAAGGCAACAATAAATAAAAAGCAAAATGTATAGCATGTAAAATACCGATAAGGGCTTTAAAGAAAAGTAAAACTAGAAAGGGCAAGAAGTATATATGGAGAGTATGGATGATATTGAAATTTTATAGAGAGTTGTCAGAAAGCGCACATCTATTCCTCATACTTGTAGGACCCGGAGCAGGAATACCAATGGTGTCCACATGCTATATACTTAAGCATTCTAAAATTACCAATAACAATAACAAACTATTAAGTAAAATATATTCCATCCTCTTACTCTGAAATGTGTATCATAATGACAAACTTGAAAATTATACATAAAGTTATGGCTTTTTTTGACAGATAGTTTCAAACATTTATTTTTTTTTAACGTTTATTTATTATTAAGAGACAGAGAGAGACAGAGCATGAGCGGGGGGGGGGGGGGGGGGGCCGCAGAGAAAGAGGGAGACACAGAATGTGAAACAGGCTCCAGGCTCTGAGCTGTCAGCACAGAGCCCCACGCAGGGCTCGAACTCACAAACCGTGAGATCATGGCCTGAGCCGAAGTCACACGCTTAACCCACTGAGCTACGCAGGCGCCCCTAGTTTCAAACATTTCTGAATTTAACTATCAATGTGTGTTTTTGTGTGTTGTCTTGATGGGCCAGCCATGTTTTTTTTTTTTTTTAATTTTTTTTTTTTTTAACATTTATTTTTTTTTGAGACCGAGAGAGATAGAGCATGAGCAGGGGAGGGTCAGAGAGAGAGGGAGACACAGAATCCGAAACAGGCTCCAGGCTCTGAGCTGTCAGCCCAGAGCCCGACGCGGGGCTCGAACTCATGGACCGCGAGATCATGACCTGAGCCGAAGTCGGACGCCCAACCGACTGAGCCACCCAGGCGCCCCATGGCCAGCCATGTTTAAGTAAATGATAAAATAGAGTTATATGCAATTCATAACATTTGATATGTTTATTCCATGAAATTTATTATATTTTTCTTCATTTCAGCAAAATCTTTATGTAAATAATCACATTTTGATATAATTTTGTTTTAATCATCTACAGGATCAAAATAAAAAGTAATTGTATTCCAAATAAACAAATTTCAATATTATTTCATCAAAAAATTAAAGTAAAATAAATGTAAAACCTTCAAAAATGAAATTATTATACATATGATTTTAAACAGATTTTATTAAAAGTATATACTAATTTAACAAGCAAAATAGAATTACAATTCATGAATATTGATTTTACAATGAAATTTACTTAAATAACTTTTAAAAATGTCATCGAGGGGCGCCTGGGTGGCGCAGTCGGTTAAGCGTCCGACTTCAGCCAGGTCACGATCTCGCGGTCTGTGAGTTCGAGCCCCGCGTCGGGCTCTGGGCTGATGGCTCGGAGCCTGGAGCCTGTTTCCGATTCTGTGTCTCCCTCTCTCTCTGCCCCTCCCCCGTTCATGCTCTGTCTCTCTCTGTCCCAAAAATAAATAAAAAAAATAAATAAATAAATAAATAAATAAAAATGTCATCGAAAACATTGGGGTGCCTGGGTGGCTCAGTCGGTTAATTGTCTGACTTCGGCTCAGGTCATGAATGAGTCTGAGCCCTGCATCCAGCTCTGCATCCAGCCCTGCTGACAGCACAGATCCTGCATCAGAACCTCTGTTTCCTTCTCTCTCTGCCCCTCCCCAGCTCTCTCTCTCTCTCTCTCTCTCTCAGTCTCTCTAAATAAATAAGTAAATAAATAAATAAATAAATAAATAAAATAATAAAAAAAAACCTAAAAAACGTCGTTAAGTACAGAACAAAATATTTTTAAATGTTTTTTTAAAAGTAAAAAATTCCTAATTCTAACATTCAGTATATGTCTAGTTTTTAGTGAAAACAAGTTTATCACATTTCATATATGTTTCACCTAAACCCACATACTTATAGACTTAAGAATAACGCAAATTCTTTAACATTATGAACTGTTCATCAACCACTAAGGGCAAATGTGAATACTATGCTGATTCATGAACCCTGTATCGTAACATAAAGAGAAACAAGGAAAAGGATTCCCAGCAGTATTAGGAAAGGATATTTCATCAAACAAGACAATATCCCTTCCATGCTATCTGAGAAGGATTTAACAAGCTGATTACATTATCTGTATCTTTCCCCAATATATTAATCATCTATCTGTTAGTACGTAACAAATTGCTTGAAAACTTAGCTACTCCAAACAACATTTTATTATCTCACCATTTCTGGGCATCAGGAATCTGGGTGTGGCTCAGCTGGATGCCTGTGGCTGAGGTCTTTCACAAGGTCTGGATGACAAAGGTGTTAGTCAGGAGGCACCTCCAGGTTCCCAGAGGGAGAGGAATTCTATTCCAAGCATACCACATGGCTGTTGGCAGGCCTCACGTCCAATCTGTCTATTGGCCAGAGACATCAGCTCTTGGCTATCGTGCATCTCTCCACAGGGCTGGTCACATGTCAGCTGCTTCCTCCCAAGAGGTAGAAACACCCCACAGAAAAGTGTAATCCATTTTTCTTCTTAACGTATACTTTCTGAAGTGGTATCCCATCACTCTTGTCCTATCCTGGTTGTTAAAAGTTAGTCACCAAGTCCAGGCCACATTCAAGAGAAAGAAATTCCATAGGAACACAAATACCAAGGGCCTGGGACCGTTCGGGGGCCATTTGGAGGCTCTTAATCACACCCAGAATTTTTCACGGCTCTCAATCTCTACACATACGGAGGCTCCTACTGTTTGGAGGCCCTTTCAATGTAAAAGAACACACAATCACAAACACCAATTAGGAACAAAAATAAATATTTAGAATGAGAAGACAAATTACAACAACTTGTAAATCTAATAAAATGTGCAACTATAATGATGACAAAATCTAGAAAAATTAAATATTTGTATTAATTAACTGCCAGATACTCTTTCATACTTTTCCTTACATTTTTGACAGTAAAATCTTGGATCATTTCTTTTTATGACAGTAATTTTATTATATATCTTTTTATAGATAGTATAGAAAAATAATGTAGTCTTTCATCTGGCATGGTTAATCAAAATTTATTTATTTTTTATTTTTGATAGTTTGGCAAAGTTTTTCTCAACTTTACAACCTTTTATTGGCAAGGTCATCAAATTTTAGGATCAAATTTTTCATCATAAATCCACCTCTGTTCTTGACAAGGACATCAAATTTGAGAAAATATGTGTGATATTTCTTGTATGAGCTGTAAGCTATGGACGATTTTTCTTTATATAGACTAGTTTATAGTACTAGACATATTAAGCCTTGTTTCTGCTCCACTACCTACATATTTCTTTTAATGTTTATTTATTTTTGAGAGAGACAGAGAGAGAAAGAGAGAGAGAGGACAGGGAAGGGGCAGAGAGAGAGGGAGAATCAGAGTCTGAAGCAGTCTCCAGGCTCCAAGCTGTCAGCACAGAACCAATATGGTGCTTGAGCCCGTGAACAACAAGATATTGACCTGAGCCAAAGTCAGACATTTAACCCACTGATCCACCTACCTATATATTTCTTGTGCCAGGTGCCATGAGATACCCTCAACTCATAATACAACCTCTGGAACCTGTATAACTGCGTGCCACAGCTCTGAGTAAGTTGGTTGAGTTGAAATGGGATTTTTCTAGAAGCCATTCCTATAATGGTACAACTATCAATAAATACACACCTATGTCAGCAAATCATGTAAATATGTATTACTATTTTAGCTGGAACCCTAATCTGCAGCCACTTGTTACAAGGAACAGTATGATGGAGATGCTGGCAGAGTGGAAAGAGAGAGTGGTCTAGTTTTAGTTGAAACAGAGCAGTTAGAGTCATGTTACAAAAACATGACTGTAAAGACATGGCCTTTACAAAACCTTTCCCATGGTTTTGGGAAAGTCTCAAAGTTTAAGCTTCATTAGTTTCATCATAAATCCACCTCTGTTCTTGACGAAAACAAGCTGGGTGGGGGGTGTGGGGTGGGGGGAAGAAATCCATATGGTACTATACAGAACAGATCTTTTAATTTTCAGAATTCAATAGAATTGAAGTTACTCTTGACTTAAAAATATAGTCATTGTGTGGCTCTATCTTTTCTGAGGGAAAGAACAAGGATATGGACCAGCCTGTCCCTTCCAGCTGCCTCCAGTTTCCATGATTCTGTGATTCTTTTTTTTTTTTTTAATGTTTACTTATTTATTTTGAGAGAGAGAGCCTGTGCATGGGTGGGGGAGGGACAGAGAAAGACAGGGAGACAGAGAATCCCAAGCAGGCTCTGTGCTGTCAGTGCAGAGTCCAACATGGGGCTCCATCTCACGAACCATGAGATCAAGACCTGAACTGAAATCAAGTGTCAGATGCTTAACTGCCTGAGCCACCCGGGCACCCTTGTGATTCTTTTTCTAGTACATTCGGCATCCGTAGTCCATCCAACATCTTTCAAAGTTATCCACTTGAAACAAGCAAGGTACAAATACTCAGAAGAGTGAAGGGGGCAGCTGGCTACAGTGCTAAAATCTAAATAACGCTCATGGTGCTGGCTCCAAGAGCAGGTGCCTCTGTTGGGAAAGTTGAAGCACCCACCCAGACTGGGGCCTCTGACACAGGGAAACTTCTGCATCACAAATTAGATTGGACTCAGTTTTACCTCTGAATCGTGGCTAGGCTCAGTTCTTCCTGTTTAGTTTTACTCTCATTATTTGTCTCTGTTCAACCTGGCATTAATGGATTGTTTTCACTCAGACGGTACCATGCTCAAAAAATGAAGCGGTAACTCTAAGGGATAAAGAATTCACGCAACAACATCTGTCATTCTTTAATTAATTAGAGTGTCTCTAATAAGACTCAGAAGAAGGAATAATATCACATCTGAACATGATCACATTGTTTCTGCATGCTGACCTGCATCTAAAAGTTCTGGGCTTCCTGCTTCTCCATATGTTATAGAAATACAGGCAAATCAGAGCATGTCACAAATCTAATCCATGTTAGATTATAGGAACCAAACCTGAAGACAGGCTTTGGAATTCCATTTTGCGAATAGTCAGTGGAGGGACTTTTGTTGTTCACAGAGGTCTCAGTGGAAACTGAAGCAAAGTAATTAGCTGTAGGTCAGGGAATTATTTCAATGTTTTGTAACATGATCATTTTTACTAAGTTCCAGATTAGCCTAAAACGTGGTAAATTCACGTCCAGACTTTTTGGGAACAGTCCTGCTTTCAAAGTTATTATTCCCCACCCCCACCCCTTAGAGAGGTTCATGTTTGTCACATCACTGTGACCAAATCTTTGGTTTAGAAAATAGGAACATACAGAAGTTTGGCAAAAGAAAATGTGTGCTTTACTTCCTGAAACGGTTTTCTTAATTGCTAAAGCGGCAAAGGCAGAAGGCGGAAAAGTTGACATCAGTTCTACGAATCGATAGGCAGTCCGTATATACCTGTGTGGTATGAGGATGCGGTTTCCTTATTAACAGTGAAATGCAGGAAGAATCTTGAAATCGGCTTTTAAGAAATTCCCTACAGGTTGAGCGCAATGTGCGAGTAACGTTCAGTACGGGTTGATTTCTGCTGCTACTTTTACTGGCAAACAATGGCCAACTGCCAAAGCATGGTCAACTCACACAGCTGTTTTCAATGATTCATTTCCCTTGATTTCCCAGCTGACCCATTGAGGAGGAGAACAGCAGGTTTCAGGCCCCAGTTGCTAGCCTCATGGCTGCTAGGAGCCCTCCCCCCTCCAACTGTGGGAGTATTTTAAAGGCTAAAGTGAGGGACAGTTGCCCTCCGGAACAAAGTCGTTTCCATGACTCAAGTGTAAGCACGCAAGAAAGGTCAAGAACAAACTGAAATGTTGATGTTATGGTGAGGTCCTCACCACGGCTCTGAATCATAACGTGCCTACCCCTCCAGCTTTCGGTCACACCGCGCCCTGACTCCGGCCCAACGTTCCGGCCATTCTAGCAGTTTCCAAAATACAGAAGGTTCTTTCAGCCATTGGTCCCATTGCTATTCCCACTGGCTGGAGTGCTCTTCCCTCCTTTTTGTTTGAGAACCTCCTCCCACTTGCAAGGTGCAACCCAAGTATTACAGTCTCTCGAAGCTTCTCGTGACCCTTCCTAGGTAGGTTAGATCCTACATTCTTAGTGAGGGGATATTGCCCACAATGGGATGAAAATTCACTCTTGGTAGGAGAAAGATTCCTACTATTTTTTACGTACAAAGCACAGACGTATAGTACATAAACAGATACACAATTTATCTATGGTATGAAACTTTCATTCGGGGCAAACATTAGAAGAAAATCTCTCAAAACGCTCCTTAAGTGGGCATTAATGAACAAAATTTTGAGAAACTCTGCGTTACATGCTCCTTTGTTTCCCTTGTACATCCTTTTTAGCTTAAGTCATTGATTTTGACATAGCTTATGTCTCATCATTACTACGGCAGAAGCTGACTGCTAGCCCTTTTTGTAGAGCCCTCCTGCCTCCCGAGCAGTCACGATCACAAGGTGCGTGAGAGCTGGAACACTGCCTGGTGCTCCAAAGCCCCCTCACAACCAGGCACAGTGCTGCAACGTGGCAGATGCTATGAAGAGGTGGATTCAGCAGTTGTGACGAGACTGTGGCTTCTCAGTCCTGCTCACAATCCAGCGTGCTCTAGAAAGGAGGTTTCAATCCTTCTCTCCACGCCAGCCAAAGAAGTGGTGACTGTAAGTTGAGCTTATAGTGTAGACGTGTCCTGTCCAAACATCTGATGTGTGCTTTGGCTCAGCCACTGTTTGACGTGCTCTATTTCTGAAAGGGATGGTGAATCCCGGGTAAACTGTGTCTCTGTCAAAAAAATTTTCACTGCAACATCAGTTGAATCAGAAGTACTGGGTGCCGGTTTGCAGTCATATTTGCAGCTTTATATCATGACACAGAAATCTATGGCTGCTTTAAATTACTTAAAAGTCAGTATTGGAAAGCTCTCCTTGCAATGACTTGTACATATTATCCTTTAGTGTTATATAGCTCTTTTATCAATATCCCACATTAAAATGAGGATGAAGATAATGATGGAGGATAGCTAACACGATGCAGCTTGTACTATGTTCCAGCCATTTTGCTAAGTATTTTCCATCCATTGGCTCATTTAACTCTCCCATGGTTCTACGAGAACTGTATTGCTATTTCCTGATTTACAGATGAGGAAACTGACGCTTAAGGCAATTAACCAATTAGTCCAAGGACTCACAGCTAGAGCGGGGGGGAAGCTGGAATTCAATCCTAGAAAAATCTACTACCAGAGCCTAAGCTTTTAAAACACGATACCAATTTAAAAAAAAACTCTGTTTCAAAATTACATGAATGAAATGCTACCTTCCAAAAGCATCTAAATGATGGTGATGATGATGATTGCTGTTACCAAGATTAAATATATGGACAGGGCATTTCAATGTGCAAAAGAAGATGAAATTCCGGCTTGGGATATGTGGATAACATTGCAGTTACAGGACGATCTATGGAAAATTGCCCATCCCCAACAGGAAGGAGTTGAAATAGATTCTAAGAAAAATATTGAGATATGTTGGAGAATTTGCATAATCAATTTTGTTGATAGAAAAGTATGAGTGTGTGTATTGGGGGGGAGGGGTTGGCGAGATAAGACAGAGAAGGAAAGAAGGGGGAGATAAAACTGAAAGACCAAGTTCTAATTCTTTGCTTTGAAGAGTCCCCCCTGCCACCCTCCCCACCCCAGTTGCTTGCGTACAGGAATATTTTTCAAAGTTGGCATTATAGAACATCAGATCAGATCCTAAAAAATAAAAAGAAAGAAAAAGAAAACGTACACGTGGAAAGTGAGTGCATGGCTCAGAGGGAATGAAATTAAAACAGACCTCCCCCCCCGCCTTTTTTTAATTTTATTTAAGACCTTTCCCCTTTCGAAGAGACATCACCATTTCCAGCATTTCATCGGCCCCTTTGAAAGATTCAGCCACATTTTGCAGCCTTTCAAAGCAATATGGAGAGGGTGATATTCCTTAAACTTACACAGAATTATTATTATTTTTTTTAATAATGGAAGGCCTTAAAGCCACAAAACCATGAGATTATGACCTGAGCCAAAGTCAGATGCTTAACCTACTGAGCCACCCAGGTGCCCCTGCAACAAAAACTTTGAAAGTCGCTCTGTAAGATCTAGCTAAACAGATATTCCTCAAGAATGCCAGTTGGAAAGGATGATGGAAAGCTGTGAAGGACACAGAAAAAATATACCAAGGGTTACAAAGAAAAAAAATGATCACTTCATTAGCTATTTGTTTAATCAGTGGGTACTTTATCAAATATGCCATATGCATTACATTGTGCAATCTTCTCAATAACATAGGATAGAAACATTTTAACCCCATTTTGCAGATGAGAAAATTGAGGTTCCAAGACGTTAAGTTTAATCATCTAGTAAGCACTTAGGCCAGGATTCCAGACCAGTCTGGAGCTCCAAATGCTTTCCATTTTATATGCTGATTCCCAGTGATATATAAGCCAGAATGTATAATTTAAATCAGTTTAAGCATATAAAGGGAATGTGTTAATTTCATAAGCAAGTTATGAGAGGAGTAAGAAGAACCAGTTCTAATGGATATATACACTGTGGGTAGCCCTATGCCTTCCCTCCCTCCATCCTTCCCTCCCTCTATCCTCCCACCTGTGCTCTCACCCCCATCTCTTGGCTATGCCTCAGTGAATGTTAGTTTCATTCCCTCCATCATCTTTTCCCACAACCCGAACATGGCCGTAGGCACCTTACAACCACTTGACAAGGGAGATAGAAGCCTCCTCTGCCTTCTTTAAGACAAACTATTTAAGAGAAAAACTGTCACTGTTTTGGTTCAGTTGCATATCCATTTCTGAAACAACAGAAGTACACCTGGAGGTGGTTACAATGACTGGCTCACACTAGGTCACGTGCCTACACATGTGACCATGGGTGTGCAGCTTGGGAATTGGAAACCCCTTGCAGAATCACAACCTTGGAAGAGAAGCAGCTACTCAAAAATGATAGAAATTGTTGTTTGGGGACAGATAAAACAACAATGACCACTCTCTAGGTAAGGAAAAACTCCAGACTTTGGAGGTGGGTAGAAATAAGATTTAACTCTATTCTGCTGCTTCCTTGAATGGATGACATTGAACTTTAGTCACGGTGTCAAGTGAGACACAAAGTAACAAATCGAAGAACTGTCAGTGCTAAATAACTAATTGCTAAATGAAAGAATGATAAAGTGCTAAGTAAATACAAGCTCCTAAAATTAATACAATTTTGCTCTGTAATGTAGAATTTCCCTATCAGGGCTTATGATTTCAGAACTCCCTCCCCACCCCTGCACTGTGGCCACTTACCCCAGGCACTGTTTTCAAATAGATTCTAAGGTCCCAGAGAGCAAGGACAGTATTTTCTGCATCTTTTGTGTTCTCAGAACACCTCAAAAAAGACTAGGCATAGCCCTGTGTCAATAGCACTTTTTTAAAAAGTCCTTTTTAACTTGTCATTGAAAAGATTTACAGACTCATCACATTGGGAGTTCATACTCAGATTGAACATTGCTTGTGCTCTTAGGTGTTCTAGGTCCTGGGCAAAAAAAAAGCATTTCTGAGAATAGGTAGTCAGAGTGTTAATGTTCATTTTTATCTAAAATGTGCAGATGAGTGACATTTTATCAATTTTGTTGGCCTAAAGTTGCAAGGTTATGTTAAATCGTTTTCATATTCGATAATAGCGTTGCCTTAAAAATGAGGAATATTATGAATGTTAAGCCCTTGCAACTCGCTCTGCATTATGAATTCCCATTATTTAATTCTGTTTTTCTCATGATCATTCTTCATACATTTCCATGTATTAATTATGTTCACACTGATGTTAGGAAATAACCTCAGCCAAGCTCATTATATATGTTGATGGAAAAGCACTTAAATCTAAATGACAATTTACATTTACCTTTCTAAAATAGATTTGTAATGATGTTAAAGACTTTTCCCTAAATAGACACTGATTTTGAAATTCTAATTGAATTTTATATTTTGTCCCACAAAAAAAAAAATAAGCACATCATTATTTTGGCTGAAATTACTGAGTATCTTGCCCAATTATGCATGGCTCTGAAACGCGAGTTGCTATTTCTTGTCCTTTTCTCAACGGATTGAAAACTCTCTTCCACAAATGCCATGACGTGTGGGTGAGTCCTGAAGAGACAAAAGTAATCTAAGGATGATACCTAAGGCTTATCTGTATTGTGTGTGGACTAAGTTCAAGTGCTAAAGGTGCTAGAACATTAGTTTGGAGGTCAACGTTTATTTTGTATGATAATGGAAGGCATGAACCTCCTACCTTGCACTGCTGATCATGTCCAACAGGCCTGATTCCTTTTCTTCTGATTACTTTTCAGCGTTCAGTTACTCTAGAATACAATCTAAATTGCTAAAGGTTGCCCTGAAGGACCTGTGGATTCTAGCTTTGCCCGAACTCCGGGGCCCCATCTCCTGTCACTCTTCCCACATTCCTCCCATGCTCCTGCCACATTCTCCTTCCGTTGCTCTGATGAATGTACCATGCTTCCTGCTCCTTTATACAAAATGTGTTTGCGTATCTATTCCTCCTCCCTAGAATGTTCTCCTCTTCCTCTCCTTTACCTGGTGAACTCTCACTAGCTCCTAAGTTCCTGCCTAAATAGCATTTCCTCCTGACCCCCGTGTGAGTGGCTTCAAAGAGCCATGTATTTTAGGTGTAAATTTCTAAAACGAACTTTTACAGTTGTTCCCTTAGTATTAGACAGTTTTGTCTCAAGACTAGTGGGCACCAAGAATAAAGAGCAGAAGAGCAGGCACATGTGGATTCCTTAAATGCTAGTTGTGCCCTTTTCCCTCTGCTAGTTTCCCAGAGGACAAAGTCAAGGAAACAGGAACTGAAAAGGCAAGGGCTCCAAGGATGGAGGCTGTCACAGATGAGCCAACAAATCCAACAGCTTTCCTGAGCTACTCTGGGAGCAACACGAGGAAGGTGCTCGTGAACACACGGCAGGGAAGTGGTCCATGAAACTACTCCATCCAGGCAGATTATCAGTCCTGCCCATCTGTGGGGTCTCCCCACGCAGCTCTGAGCGCTGGGCTCCTTGCTGTTAGTGATGATGCCTCTAGGCACACTGTCAGCCCAACTTATGCTTAGCATTTTCAGCCAGTGCACTTGTCTGTCTTTAAATAGTTTACAGAAGTGAAGAGTGCGTGTGCATGTGTGGGTATATCCTAATGACTACAAACGTATTCCAATTTTATAATTTTCATATACAGTATTCCACATTCACAAATGACATTTTCCTACTGCTTCTGAAACACAACTGCTGATATCCCCAAAGCCCGGTGAGGATATAAGAGAAGAGGAAGCCTCTACTGTATTGAAGACTGAACTCCATCTGCAACTTTCTACCTGCCACACATCCCATACTTTCCCTATTGACAGTGTCCTGGTAATTAATCATTTAAAAAAAAATTATTCGATGTCTCCTCAGAACGGTGTGTATGCTAAATGTCTTTCTTGTTCATTGCTTGCTCAAAATTCAATTCATTCACTGAACATAGTAGATACTTAGTAAATATTTACTAAATGAGCAAATGGTAGACTCACAAGGGGAGCAGGGAAGGCGAATGCAGGAGAAATTCTAATTTTGTGTTTCCATACAGTTCTGGGCCTCAATATCATGTGCTCCCGAAACACCTTACTTTCTTCTCTTGCTCCTCAACCCCAAGTGTGAATTTTAATTTCTTTATCATGTACTTATTATTTAAATGCTCTGTAACTGAAAGAATTAAGTCACTCATTTTTGTGATTGTGGAAGAACCACTTTAAATTATTCCAAGTTTTCAAATTTGGTTAAATCTTATTAACACCTATAGGGACAGAAGCTCTTTCAGAACAAGTGCTAAAATCTTTGCTGTCCTTGTTCACATCCAGGCCATCAAAGGTGATTGTGATTAATTATTTGCATATGCTTAAAGAGTCATTCCATACTCATTTCAAATAACACAGTGGCCAGCAGATAGATTCTAGGTGCTTCTTTGAAATGCAGAGGAAAAAGTAAATGCTGCCGTGGGCTAGAAAAATCATTTGTAGTGACACATATGACCACGAAGGTCACTTAAGAGACCGCAGACTGAATACTTGGGCTTCCTTTGGAGGTGAAAATGGAAAAGAAAAGCCCGGATTGAGCAAACAGCACATTACAGCAGGACTTCCGGTTAGCTGAAGACAGAGAGGGATGTTATGGGTAGGCTATTTTTGAGTTCAGCTAGCCTGAAAGTTAGAAAAGATAGTCAGTCTAAAACATCAAAATGAGTTGCCAAGAGATTCTAATAGAGGTCTAGAGAAGAAGTGGACAAGATGGGTGAACTCTGAGTGCCAGCCTTCGTTCCAGCTGACTGCTCCCTATTAGTAAAAGTGCTCCCTGTGAGTGGACAAGGAAGGATCCAGAGAGAGGCCAAGCAAGGGCTGCGGGTCAGCTCCCACTCTCCCTCTTGGGCGAGTGCCTTTGTGCAGTGCACAAACCATACAACTAACTATAAGCTGCAGCCCTGCTTCTGGTTTTAGCAAGATACAAAATAAATTGATGAACTTTGACGGGAAAGGTCCCTATTGGACTTTGATACTTTCTTTCTGTGTTTGTTTTCTTTTAATTAGCATGAGAGCCACTTCAACAGAATGGATAAAGACTTGGGCTTTGACATGAGTGAGAACTACAGGATAAAACCTGTATTTATCACCCAAGAATTCAGTGGCTTTCTACTCTCCTCTCAGCCTGGATCACTTCAACCACAATATCAAAATGATAGTGTCTTCATTAGTAGTTTGTTGTAAGGATTCAATAAAATGAGGTCCGTATTGTGCCTGGTACACTTTTTGGTACAGAGTAGGTGCTCCATAAATCACGTTACTGCTATATTGTTTAGTTTTTTGTTTTTTGTTTTGTTTTGTTTTGTTTTGTTTTATGGTAGGATTTAATAAGGAGCCTTGTTTAAAGGAAGGATGCTTATCTTGACCTGAGTAAAACCACATGGATTTCCTTGCTGCATGCAACTCTAACAATTGGTGGCAATATATCAACATGTCAAATTAATGAAGTTAAAACATTTTCTTGAATACTTAACTATGCACAAATAATAATGACAACTTAATGACTTGCAACTCTTGGCTGATCTTTGACAATACCAAAAGATATAACAAATTGTTCCTATTCATGAAGTGACCTAGATATCAACTGATCATAAAAATGCAAAATGCCCTCAGTCTAGGAAGGGATATAGACTATGCCCATAGCGATGTCCCCCTGACTTACACGAATGAGCCAATATTACAACTGCACCTATTTAAACATGTATTTCATCGTATCTTCATTTTTTCCCCATGCAGTGAAGAAGTTTGTTTCACACACACACACACATGCGCGCGCACACACACACACACACACACACACACACACTGCTTGTGTGAAGATGTCAGAGCACACAGAATGCAGAGGTGAGAGGGTGTGGGGCTGGTACGTTATACTGCAGCCCTAGCTTCACAAGCAGTTATGTTGCAGATGGATTTCAAAAAATAATTACATTAATCAAAAGTCTATTTATTCTTCTGCATCGGTATTGATTTCACCTACATTTACCAAATTTATATTCTGCCTCTTCAACTGCCTGCCTCCTACTGCTTCTCACTTCCCTGGCCTAAGGGTACATACAGATCTGTAACCACAGATATGCTCAGCGTTCTTTGAAATAAGATGTCTCTGAAACCCAAATACAAAGAAGCAGGAATTAGGCCCATTTTTTTCCTACCCTTATTTCTCATCAGACCCACTCCTGACATTCTTTGGTTTACATCTATGTTTTATTTACATATGCTGGATAAGAAAATGATGGGTGCGTTATATTCAGTTCGCTGAGAATTGATAAATTACCTCGCTCTTGGCATGACATTTTAGACGATGCAAATTACATGGGAACTAAGATTTTAAGCAGCAACTTAACAAGCTAATATTAAAATGGTAGGAGATATCAATGGAGAGTGTCCAATTCAAAAAGAGAAAGAGAGGAAATAAGTAATAAAGGTGATAAAGGTTGACATTTGCACGAACCTTAGCAGAAAGTAAACAGGAATTCTGTGTACCGTTACTGATATCTTGCTGTTAGTCTGAAGTTAGTTCAAAATTTAAAAGTTTTAAAAGATAATGCCAGATAAGATTTTAAATAATGAAGACCCATGACCATTTAAGGATGGTGACTATTTAGTGTGAGTTTACAGAATGGGGGTAATTTATGAAACTCACAGGTAAAGTACACGGTATGAAGCCATTAGATAACATCCTACGCCAAAGCTGAAGTCATCTTTAAAGACTTTCAGCTCAGCTTAGGAAATCCTGGTTAAGATATAAATAACTTCGGGGGGCACCTACGTGGCTCAGTCAGTTAAGCATCTGACTCTTGATTTCCACTCAGGTCACGGTCTCACAGTTTGTGAGTTTGAGCCCCACATCAGACTCTGCACTGACAGAGTGAAGCCTGCTTTGGATTCTCTGCCTCCCTTTCTCTCTGCCTCTCCCTTGCTCACACTGTCTCGCTCTCAAAAAATAAATATACAGTAAAAACATTTTTTTTTAATCTAGATGATTTCAAAAATCCAACGCTAGTCTTCTAAGTCATCACCAGCAAAATAAAATAAGATGAAATACAAAATAAAATAAAATACGAAGGCTTTCAGTCATATTTTGCTTCGAACACAATTCCAGCCAATATTAAATATCCTTGCTTACCATTACCAAAGCATATACCAAAGAAAAGCAACCCAATTTGCGAGCCATACGCTGGCAACCTCATCCGTGTCAGACTTAGGATCAATGTTTTTTGGGTTTTGTTTTCTCTTCCAGTTACTGGGCCTTTTAGGTATCTCAGTGGTCTCTAGGAAACCCACCAGGCATCCACCACCCGCAGCACTGCTATCCATTCATACCTCTCCCGGGAGAACAAAGCCATCTGCACTGCAAACGTGGCATTGTACGTTAATGTGCTGGGGAAATGACTGTGCCCCTCTGCACAGTCTCTTAAATCCTTTACTCATTTCAACATCATGGCGTTTTATGGCTTCCCTCAAGAGACAACTCCAGCGATTCTCACGGTTTATCTAGGTTTCTGGAAAAACCTGTTTGAAAGTTGCCATTCCTACCCCATGTCCCCTGGCGGGAGGTTTACCGAGGAATGCATACTGCCTTTACATTTTTATTTCTGAGGAAAAACTGCTCACTAGACATTTGCTTTCCGTGTGGTTCCCCGAGAGAGACGCACACAAACAGGAAGCCTATAAAATAGAATAGGATAAATTGGGAGAGCAAGATAAACATGTACTTCAGCTCTGATATCCTGACCTATTTTTAAAAGCTAAGGAAAGAACAAGATCTGTTCTTCCTCCTAGAATTCTCTCAGTGCGGCAGTAATGTAGAACACAAAGTAGCCCTCGCTGTTCCTGGAAGGGAATTTCAGCTTTTTAAATTTCCAAAAGAAAGGACTGTCATTGCTCTTTACTTCTCAGCAGCTATCTCTTTTTGGTAGCACAGTGATAGCATCTGTTAGACCTTGGACTTGAGTACAAAAGTAAGGCCACTATTTTCCCAAGGTTCCTTAATTTTTGGAGTTTTCAAGTCAGAATGTTTTGGTTAAAAAAATTTTTTTTAAAAAAAGGACATTAGACTGTTCAAACTCTCTCCATTGCCTGCTTGTGTAGACTGGTCTCTTTTGGGAGACAGAAATTGGGAATCATTTGAAACATGATTTCATTCTCTTGAAGAGAATGCAATGTAATTTATTCCAAAGAACACATTTGATCAGGAACCTGTCAATTGCCATTAATTCCACACTACCCATGAACACTGGCAAGAGAGAGGACAGAGCCAGTGAGATTCCATGATCATCTGAATCCTTCATTTGCTCTTTTCTTCTTGCTGTCCATGTTCCTTCCTGCCATAGGGTCTTTGAGTATGCCGTTCCCTATTGCACACAATAACGAGTTCACCTTTTCATTATTTCTGTTCTTGTACCTGTATTTAAGTCTTACTGTTAAACCAAAGGATTGAATCAATAAAAGTGGCATTTACTAATTCAACAACTATTTACGTAGCCAACAATGGGCAGTACTTTTTTGACATTTGGAATATAGGAATGAATAAGACAAAGGCTTTACATCACCAAAGGAGACTGTGCATGACATCCTCAGACATGAAGTGTTTTCTAGCAGGGTCAGTGCTCTGACAGAGGCACAAGTGGAATGGAAAGTGACAGAACAGGGCGGCTAAGAACTGATGATCTGTAGCCAAGCTGCCTGAGTCTAGTGCTCTGTCACTTACTAGCTGTGTGACCTTGGACGAGTTATTTACCCTCTCTGGGCCTCAGCATCCTGGTCTGAAAAATGCAG
Organism: Panthera onca; assembly: GCF_046562875.1. Classification (NCBI taxonomy): domain Eukaryota; kingdom Metazoa; phylum Chordata; class Mammalia; order Carnivora; family Felidae; genus Panthera; species Panthera onca. The sequence goes on from NC_138347.1 coordinate 146,213,591, forward strand.
TTAATGGCAATATTGTATCCACCTCGAAGGGTGGTTTGGATGATTAAATGAAATAATATATGTAATGTGCTTAGGCAAGTACCTACATGTAGTAGGGTTTGTCTTATTACCAATGCCATAGGAGTTCAGAGGAATGGAAGACTAAACCTACGCAGACTTTTCAGGAAACCTAGCATTAGAACTTCACCATTAAGAGCACACCGGTGTAGAAAGCATAGACTTCTCTTTCAATATCTTGACAACCCCAGAAGGCATTTCCAGGTTGCAGAGCACTGACTCATGAGAGCTATATGTAGGTTCTAAGTTTCAACCTAACACTCTTGGCTTTGAGTTCTTTTCCTTACTCTTTAAAGAAATCATTCTTTTCTATTTTGAACAAATGCCACAAAATCATCTCAGAATTCCTTCACGCGTGATCCTCACTTTGGAGAAAGTATTTGTAACCATAATTACCAAACGTATTTCAGCGTAACCCATCTGGAACATGTGTCCTAAATCTCCCTGACTGTACCTGGGCTTCCAAGTAAAGGAGGGTGATCTAACTGTGCTTGGGATGTTCTGAAAGAGGCCACATTCTCAAACTAACTGGAGACACTTGCTGAGAATGAAAGGTGTCTGGCTGGACTAATCTACCATTAATTATCATTTCCTCTGTATACTGAAGGATCTCAGACGGTGAACAAATACAAATAATTGTAAGTGACTTTTGGTCACATCCAACCACCTAAGAGTAATGCTTTGTGTATCAAAAAGAAGACAAACCTCAAATCGGTGAGTTCTTTTTTCCTGGACAGAGTCCGTGCCACATGATACCCGAAAGATTAAAATGAGAACATATTGAAGGTTGAAGCTACCTTAAATTTCTGTAGAATGTAAACATGACAAAATAAACTGAAAATTCCAAGTAGTTAAAGCGAACAAAAAATTAAGTTTACATTGGGATCGGGGCACCTGGGTGGCGCAGTCGGTTAAGCGTCCGACTTCAGCCAGGTCACGATCTCACGGTCCGTGAGTTCGAGCCCCGCGTCAGGCTCTGGGCTGATGGCTCGGAGCCTGGAGCCTGTTTCCGATTCTGTGTCTCCCTCTCTCTCTGCCCCTCCCCCGTTCAAGCTCTGTCTCTCTCTGTCCCAAAAATAAATAAAAAACGTTGAAAAAAAAAAAATTAAAAAAAAAAAAAAGTTTACGTTGGGATTTAAAGATCCTGAAACTATGCGTATATTTTGTTTGGCATAAAAGGCAGCCTACATAACGGAGGAAATGTTATAAAGCAATCAGGCCTGGGGTGATCGAATGAATGTGAATGTGACGTATTGCCCTATAGAAAAATTCAAAATCAAAGCTGAATACCATACACTTTTTATATTCCCATCAACTGATAGCCCTTGCAATTATTTCTGTATGTTTATGAATTCTCCCAAACATCATTTAAAATGTTTAAAAAAGAATAATTAAAAGGTGGCTCTGAGGATGGCAGCATAGAAGTACATTAATTATTTTGTGATGGAAAAAAAAAAAGGAATTTGAGTTAGTATCATGTGAATGAAGACCTTTGACAAGGTAGGAAGTGGTCAATCCGGGATCTATTTATTTTTCTTTCACTCGGGAAGCATACTTTTTCTGGACCCACTATGTGGTAGGGTTTTATATGTGAGGTAGCTTTATTTTAGTCCCCAGGGAATGTGCCGGGAGGCAGATGACTAACCGGTAGACGTGACACAGCTTAGGAAATGCCAGGCTGGAGGCACTTATCAGGTGCCACGGGGACCTCGGAGGGGTCGAACTCAACTCAGGTGAGAAAGAAAGGTGGTCTGGAAAAGAATCCCAGAGAAGGCAATTCTGAACTCCCACTCAGCTTGAAGGAGGAAGCAGCACCAGCAGAGGGAAGGAGAGTCTTGGGAAAGGTCTCCAGGCATGAGGAAAAGCAAAGGAGCAAAGTCCCAGAGCAGTGATTCCAGGATACATTCAGGAAAGAAAAAATTACTTCTGCAGGAAGTGCAGTATGAGAATTCAGTATTAAATGCAGGGCTTGGCAAGGGGATGGAATTAGAAATCTAGCCTGGGGCCAGGTCTTTAAAACTTTAAAAACTTAAGGAATGAGGGGCGCCTGGGTGGCTCAGCTGGTTAAGTGTCTGACTTCAGCTCAGGTCATGATCTCACGATTCAGGTGTTTGAGCCCTGCTTTGGGTTCTGTGCTGACAGCTCGGAGCCTGGAGCCTGCTTTGGACTCTGTGTCTCCCTCTCTCTCTACCCCTCCTCCACTCACAGTCTGTCTCTCTATTTCCTTTTTTTTTTTTTTAATTTTTTTTTAACGATTATTTTTATTTTTGAGACAGAGAGAGACAGAGTATGAATGGAGGAGGGGCAGAGAGAGAGGGAAACACAGAATCGGAAGCAGGCTCCAGGCTCTGAGCCATCAGCCCAGAGCCCGACGCGGGGCTCGAACTCACGGACCGCGAGATCGTGACCTGAGCTGAAGTCGGACGCTTAACCGACTGAGCCACCCAGGTGCCCCTCTGTCTCTCTATTTCAAGAATAAACATCAAAAAATTTTTTTTAAATAAAAAAATTAAAAACTTAAGGAATGAATATTTCATCCTTCAGAGCAATGGGCCATGTGGAAGAACCAGGGGTAGAAATGATGGGATGAAATCGGAAAGCTACATCTGGCCACAGCGAGAAAAGATAGGGAGAACGGGACACAGAGATGAAAAACAGGAAGGCTTCTATTTTTTTAAACTTTAAAAGATTTTTTTTTACTTTGAAATGATCATATGTACACAATAAGTGGCAAAAATAATACAGAAATCCCATATATCCTTAAACCAGCTTCCCCTAATGGTAGCAACTTACTTAACAATAATGCATTAACAAAACCAGGCAATTGACATTGCACAATACTATTGACCAGACAACAGACCTTACTCAAATTTTATCAGCTTTTTCATGTCTATAGTTTTATGAAACTTTTGTCGCATATATAGACTCCTACCACGGCCACCGCAATCAAGATCAAAGCTGAGTCAGTTTTTATAAAGACTTGAGCAAAGAAAAATGAAGAAAAGAGGAGAGATTAAAAAAAAAAAATCGCTGGAACATAAACTCTAATAGTTAAGAGTGTGGATTCTGGAGCCAGACTGCCTAAAGGCGACAACTTGCTCTAAACGCTTTCTAGCTCTGTGACTTGGGATGCTGTGTCTCAGTTCTCTTATCTGCAAAGTGAAGATAATCATAGTAATTTCTAGAAGTGTGGTGAGAAGTAAATAAGTTAATGTTTGCAACAAGCATAGAGGCCTAGTCAACATATAGTAAATGCTATCAATGTGTTATCCATTACTGGTAAGTAGAATCTAGAGATGGATGGGTTGTGGTGGTGAAGAAAAGATCAAGAAATCAGAATGTGGGCTTAGGTTACTTGGTAAAGGGCATTGATATCCAATGAGATAAAAGGATAGGTCTGGAAATGGTGGGGTCAGTAAAATTTGAGGTGCCTTTTAAAAAAATGTTTATTTTTTGGAGAGACAGGGAGGGGGGGCAGAGAGAAAGGGAGACAGAGGATCCGAAACAGGTTCATGCTGACAGCAGAGAGCCTGATATGGGACTCGAACTCACGAACTGTGAGATCATGACCTGAGCCAAAGTCAAATGCTTAACCGATTGAGCCACCCAGGCGCCCCAGGTGCCTTTTTTTTTTTTTTTTATCAGTATTTGCAATGGAGTTGAGGTTTAGTATAATGTTTGTGTCAATTTGTATCCCCTATGAAGTGTAGTATGAAGATCATCTAGAAAGAAATATGCCTTTTGTTCTGTAAGAGGTGCTTTTTCTCTAGTCCACATAGCTGATTTGGTGTCTAACATAAGCATGATCACAAACAGGAGACTACACAGGATACAGAACATGATTTGGGAAACCACAAGCAGGCATGACTGAGGGAAATTTGGTCACCATTCTTTACTCTTAGCGTCTACATTATTGGCTGGTATTCTCAGGAGTCTCGATGCCATTCTTTATCTCCGCAGGTGATTCATGCTCCAAGAAGAGCAGTAAATGCCTCACTGCTCTCTTTCTGTAGATTTAGCTCCAGTTATTAATTTGGTTTCAGAACGGACCATGGGAAGGTTGGACATAAAGTAGAATTCATCCCCCAGATGGCCTCTCTTTGATGTGCACACTGTGGAAGCCATCTATTTCTTCATCTATTTCTTCTTTGCTCTAGCCTCTGGTGGGAAATGGGCAATCAAAATACACTACTGCATTGCCCTGCAGGCAGTGTTGGGTCCAGGGAGTGAGCAAGGGGCCAGGCCTTCTGGGAATTTAAATCACAAAGATATAAAAGGGGGATGGGTCAGCATCTCCTTCTGGGAGATCTCTAGAGAAAAGAATAGCCCCTTCCCCCCTTGGTCATGGGTCCATTGGCCATTGGGTAACTATGAGATACCTCAGTCCCACTTTTACTATATCCTTTTCTCCTTTAGATAGCACTCTTTTTGGCTGCTTGCAACCAAAGAACCTTAATTTATAAATCACTGTTGGATGGGGCGCCTGGGTGGCTCAGTCGGTTAAGCGTCCGACTTCATCTCAGGTCACGATCTCGCGGTCCGTGAGTTCGAGCCCCGCGTCGGGCTCTGAGCTGATGGCTCAGAGCCTGGAGCCTGCTTCCGATTCTGTGTCTCCCTCTCTCTCTGCCCCTTCCCGGCTCATGCTCTGTCTCTCTCTGTCTCAAAAATAAATAAAAACATTAAAAAAAAAATCACTGTTGGAAAGGCTGTGCTATTGTTTGGGGAATAAAGTGATACAAACCTGGAGATCGTGCTATGACACTATAGGTCAGTATCACAAACATGCATAGATTTGACTCAGCAGTATCGCTTCTAGCAATCTGTACCAGAAAAAAATGTTCAGACCAGTTCAGAGAAACATATACAGAGGATGCTTATCAAAATAAAAACTGGAAACTAAACGTCTGAGAAAATGATCATTCACTGAAAAAGAATAGGATATAGCAATATAATTATACAACCATTAAAAATGCTGATGTATGCGGGGCGCCTGGGTGGCTAAGTCGGTTAAGCGTCCGACTTTGGCTTCGGTCATGATCTCACGGTTCGTTGGTTCGAACCCTGCTTTGGGCTCTGTGCCGATAGCTCAGGGCCTGGAGCCTGCTTTGGATTCTGTGTCTCCCTCTTTCTCTGCCCCTCCCTCACTCATGCTCTGTCTCTCAAAAATAAATAAACATTGAAAAAGATTTTTAAAAACATGCTGATGTATGCATATGCTAACTAGAAATTAACTCCACAAACATTCAGTAGAAAAAAACAGTATAAAATATATAGTATTGATCCAATTTTCAGAATGCAGCATGATTATATGTGAGTAGGTGTGCAAGCACGTGTGTGCGTAGCTGGAGAAAGAAGTTTGAAAGGATGTAGGTCACATTCCAAAAACTGGAGATTATTTCTGGGTGATGGGATCATGTCTTATTTTTATTTTCATCTTTATTTCATATTGTCTGTATAACCTCCCATGCATGTCATTTATAATCAGTACTGTTTTCTGAAGCAGGAAGTCCGTATGTATTTTCTTCTGCCATGTGGACATACTTTGCCCACAGTTGTTTTATAGTGAGGAAGACATTTGAATATATGATATGCTCGGATGTCTCGTATGGATTAAGAAGGTTGATCCCAAGGCTTTACATGTGTCGTAAGTCGAGAAATAGCGTGTGCATTGGTTTTCTTTGGTTGTTGGAACAGATTACCACAAATTTAGTGGCTTAAAACAGAAACTTATTCTTTCACAGTTTCAGAAGCCAGAGGTCCAAAATGACTACCGCTGGGTCGAATTCAAGGTGTCTGGAGACCTCCACTCCTTCCTAAAGTTCTGAAGGGGAATTCATATCTTGCCTCTTCCAGCTTCTGGGGGCTGCCAGCACGCCTTGGCCTAGGGCCACATCCCTGCTTCCAAGGTCCCACCACTTACTCCTGTTCTGTCTATAGTAATAATCTCCTTCCCTCTCTTATATAGATATTTGTGATTACATTTAGAGTCCATCGAGATAATCCAGAATACTCTCCCTTTCTCAAGATCATTAACTGAATCCCAGCTGCAAACACCCTTTTTCTGTATAAGGTAACATTTACAGATTTCAAGGATTAGAAGCTGAAAACTCAAGAACACATTTTTTAGCCTCCCACAATAGGCTATCTTAAAAATAAGAATCCCACCCTGCATTTGACAGGATTATTGATTACTATTAACCAAAATGAGATGCCGTTGCCACCACCATGCTGATATGCATATGGCCTAGGAGCTAGCCTAAAGGTTTAATGCAAGAGCACAGATCTGTTACCCAATTTACAAACCCAGTGCTTTCCATGTCCAAGAGAGGCTTCAGCCTCTTCCCTTTACTGAGGGAAGTATATTAAAAAATCAAGAAATCCCAAACAGCATCAGAAAAACTGGTATATAGTGCACATACCTCATGATCTATCTTCCTAAGAGGTTCTGGCAGGAACTCTGTGCTTTCAGAATTGACCATCCAGCTTTCGGACTGTCATCTTACTCACAAGCCTGTGCAATGAGCATTTTCATTTGGCTCATTCTGTGTCACCCATAGCCAAAGCTGTCATGCTGCCCTACCAGACCATACCCAACCCAGCTATTGTGCATCCCCAAGATGCCACATCTGTGTAGGATCTGGGCGATGAAGCCATAAACAGGTGAAATTGTGTCCAGGGAGTTCTAAATATAGAGCTGAATGAGTACTCCTGGGAAGTTAAGGATAAGCCAGACATAGGACAGATGGAAGCACAGAGTACAGTCAAGGTCTAGGCTGACCCAGAAACTAAGTTCAAATTAACAGAACCTGAGGCATTGGAGCAGAGCTGTCAGCTCAGGATGTGAGGATAAGAAGCAGAAGCCAGAACAAGTCCCCAGAGCTGGAGTATTGAACGCTACGTACTTTGTATCCATCACTGGGGCTCAGTGCTTTGTACTCATTCTATCGCTCAACCTTAAACAACCTTGCAACATACACATTACCATCTGCATATTACAGAAGATAAAACTGAGGCTTAGAGAGGTAAAGTAAACTTTTGAAAGTCATCTTGGAACAGATACTAACCCATGAGTGGAAAGAGAGGCATTAGGGGTGCCAAGTTGGCTCCAATAACTAGAATACTCTTAACTCCTTTCGTTGGGCCTCCCTAAATTTATGTTCAAATTACCACCCAGTCATACAAAATGGGTGATAATTGGCCATCACATGGCTGGGAGAAAAGCAAATAAATGACAAATTAGCTAATTTTGTATCTGAGAATAGAAACGGGCTCTAATTGTGAGCGGTCTAGGTTTGTCCTGGCTCTTCGCCTCCATAGACACAAACTATACTTTCCAACTCCTAATCCAAAGGAATCCTATGCACCACTGCCCTGGGTTTTCCCTGCCAATAAAGCCGTAGACACTCCTCGGGTGTGTACCCTCCTCTATTTCTGTTTGATCTCCCCACGGCTCTACTCTCTTTTGTTTTTCTCAAGTTTCTGACTTGAAATGGTTCTCTCAGCCACACCAGCATCGAACCGCAGATAGGATTCTACTCTCTTCTCCTGGGCCTCAGGACCCCATGTTCAGCTCTGTCCTGTTGTAATCACCCAAACCAGTGACCTAGTCCTTCTTCAGGAAAGAAAGACTATCAGGAACTGGCATGGTAGAAGATAGCCATCACCTCTTTCCAAAGCAAATACTGTCTCCCCAGTACCACAGTCTGCTCCAACACGCAGAAATAGCCGCTCTCCTGTGTGGCTGGTGGAGAAAAGAAAAACTCATTTCTACAACCCTGCCGATGGACAGCCAAGGCAAGGGAGATAGATTCTAAAAGGTCATGTCTGAACTGAAACGGACTGAAGGCAAGAATGATTCTAAAACCCAGACAAGAGTACGGGACAAATAACAAATGACAGGTGGGTCTCGAGGCAGCACGTGAGATACAGACAGAAGGCTCTACGTGTGGTGTTTGAGGACAAGCCTATGCATGAGGATGGGGGAGTTAAGGGCACTGTGCTGATCTAGAGAACGAGAAATCTAGGGCCAAGGCTAATGTTAACTTCTTCGGTGACTTCATTCTGAGGTCTGGAGTCTGAGGCACGAAGCAGCCGTTCTGCACGTCTCCTCCCTGCTGATCGTGTCTTCTTGGAGGTGAATGCAATAAGGTTACAGAAATTCTTTAGAGAAGCAGGCTTGCAGTCCAGGCAAGTGCATGATGAAGTAACACTTCCAGGAGGTGTATATTGCAGGCTTTTTGCCAATCCCTGAAGTATTTTAGCTACAGAACATTCATCGGGGCCACAAGAATGTCTCTGGCTAAGGGCCATTAAAATAAAAAACTTAGAATACCTGATCCTCTGAAGGATTTATTTAACAGGCAGAACAGTCTATTGGAAGGAGAGTAGACCCACTCAGAGCTACCTTTGGAAAATCCTTTTGCAGTGTCCTTGTTTCTAATCCGGCCAATGGAGACCATCACGTCCTGTTTTTTGTTTTTTGTTTTTTTTTTTTATGTTTGTTGGCTTATGAAGAGCCTGCTAGCTCACTGACTGCATGTCTAGTGGATATAATTTTGACCAGCCTGTCTTCTCTCCTCCTTAACATAGCCTGAATGTTGACTTTTTGCCTTTTTAAGTCCAGACATTTTTTAAGATGCTGTCATGCCACTAGAGAAAGTCCAGAGGAAATCCCCCGGGGAGGTGTGTGTGTCCTCCAGTCAGAGAAGCAAAGCTGTCTCCTTGGAGCATTTGTCCTCTTTGATCGGCTGAGAACTTCTCTGTGGTCAGGAAGAGAGGGCAGATGTCGGAGACCATAAGGCCCCCGCTATCTCCGAGTAGGAAAGGGAAATGGTATTCTATCAGAGATTTGGCTGAGAAGCCTCCAACCAAGTCAGGTCAATGACCACGGCTTTTTTATCCTCTAAACGCCTTCCTTCTTAATTCCCTTCCCTTCAAAGAAGACAAAAAAAGGTCTTATGTTTCTGCTTGCAATTTCAAATTTAAAAGAACACCTGGCCCTTCTGCTGAGGTCGATTCAGACATCTGGTGCAGCCATCAGGAAGCAGCACCAAGGGCTGGCGGGGCTCCAGCTCTTGTTCGCTTCTCAGCTTACTCCACATTTTCTAGGGTTAGCAGAGCATCCCTATGAGTAAAGAACAGTACGCACTTTCTTCACCCTTATGAAACGCTTACTATGGTTTCTGCAAATGGCAAGTGAAGGAATGAGTGCTTTAAAAAAGTATTCTATGTTCATAAGTTTTTTAGGTTCGACTCTCTAATACGGTAATATTGTGATGGCAGCATGGGTCACTTGGGGCCGCCACCGGTCTGCTTCAACCTCATAGGCACAGACACGAGTTCAGACAGACACTTTCATCCCTAGGTTTTTGTCACTTAAACGGAGGCTCTGAGCACTGAAAGGAATTCTGTTTGGAAGTATTTCTTGATTCCTTTCCCTTCTAGTTTTTCTAAGGTCAGAAGCAACCAGTAATTACAAGGAAAAAGAAAAAAGTCTCAGTTTCTGCTTAAGATGGAAATGATGGCTTCCTCAAATTCCTGTGACAGAGAACATACTTGTGAGATCAGCAGCCTGATGTGTGTTAGTGTTTCCGGGAGGTTGGAAGAGTGGAATAAACTCTCTCCAGAACAATATCCAGGTTCCTGCGATTTGAGAAAAAAATGTTTATTATACAGCTTCTCATAGCAAGTTGAATTGTTATCTGTATTTCCATCTCGGTCCTCCCCATGGATGAAGAGACCCCAGAAGGCAGGACTGTGGGTTACTTGACTCATAGGCCAGAAAGTTGCACAGAGCCGAGGGTACGGCAGATGGCCACTAAAGTTGTTAAATAAACAAAAACAGAGGGAAGTTGAAGAAAATGTCTCTGGAAATGTCTCAAATGTACATGTTCTCTGGCAGGATGGAGGCAATTGGAATAACTTAAATCAGCAGTCAGCAACCTGAGAACCAAATCCAGTAGCTGTCTTTATTCTTAATACAGTTTTATTGGCACACGGCCATGCTCATTTGTTTACATAATGTCTATGGCCACTTTCACACCACAACAGCAGCCGAATGGTTGTGACAGGGACCAAAATATTTAATATCTGGTCCTTGATTTAAAAAAAAAAAAAAAAGTGCTAACCCTTGACCGATGTAAAAAAAAATGAATGCAGCACACAAATAAGGAAGCAAGAAGAAATTGCTGAATGCTTGTCACGCACTTAATGTTATTGCAAGATTTGCAATAGACACAACAAGATGCATCTTGTTTGCTTGGTTAAAGGACCAAGCACTTTAACCATTTGAGGGCATTGATTTTAGCAGCTGGGCCAGTGAAGAAGAGAAGGCATCATCCATGTATTGGAGTGAAATGGACCTCACTGAGATGGGACAGCTGGTAAATCAAAGAGGACGTGAGCAGAGGGGACCAAAGCAAACGCAAAGCTGGAAATTACTTTGAAGAGAGCAATGATGGTAGCAACCAAAACAATGCAATCATCGTCCAATCTCTCCCGTTCTTATTTTCCTGAAAGAATACTGGGGAAGGCATTGCCTTCTGCATTCACTGTATAAAATTCGATAGTATGAAGTGCCACAGTATAAAGACTGGAACGATTTTCCTTGGATATTGAACGCAAATGTGATTTCAGAAGGCTGGAAAACTTGGTGACAGGTTACGGATATTTGATCTCTGCCGTATGTAGTTGTTATCTTTTTACACTTTATTGAGGACATACTGTGAAACAAATGGTCATAATAAGTGCTTTATACATATTATTTAATTTGATTATAGTTTTGTGGGGGTAGCCTTATTATTTCTGTTGTATAGCATCAATATCTTCATAGAAACTTCTGAAGCCACACTGTGTATGAGTCAGAGTAGGCCAGGTTATGCTTCAGTAAAAAGCAATTCCCACATCTCAATGGCTTAACATGACACTTGTTTATTTCTTGTTTACGTTTCATGTTCACTGTAGGTTACTGGGGTCATTGTCTTCTTTAGTAGCTCAAGGAACCAAGCCGGCAGAAGGTATTTTGACCACCATGCACTGACAGAAGAGTATTACAGCATTTCCTATGCTATAATATTCTATAATGTCTATAATAGACATTTCCTATGCTATAATATGCTATAATAGTCTATAATATGCTTCCTCCAGAAGTGACACAAATCACCTTTACATCTCATTATCGGGATTGAAACCCACTTCTATCTGAGTCTATACCCATTATAATTCTACCAGCATTCATAATTATGCAATATGTTCATATTAATATAATAGTGTACCTCCTAGGTCTTTTTCACCCAAACTCTAAATTTACACAGGCATGGGTCAACATTTACTAGTTTAAGAAATATTTATCAACGCCTCCTATTAGCCATACACTATCTTAGCTATTAGGACTTACATTCTACCAGGGAGACAAAATAAACACATCAAACAGATGACTTAGTAAATCAAAGTTCGTAAAATATGAAGACACATGGTGATAGGTAAGGAGAAAGTAAGACCTGGAAGGTGGTAGAGAATGCTGGAGGCCAGGAGCTGAGATGCTCCCCCACCCTACAGAGTCCTGAGCATTTAGGCCTGAGCATGCCACATGCACTGAGGATCCTGGAAATCTCATGCTGCTTGATGGAGACTGGTACAAGGGGTAGATCTGTATTATTTCTGGCGATCTGCAGTCCAATAAACGATCGGAGGCCACAAGTGGTAGAGAATCGCAAGGGGACCACCTAGTTTCCTTTGACCCCTTTCAGAAGGAGGTGAGGAGGTTGTAAGAGGTAGTTGTACAACAATATTAACAACATGGCCTCTTCTATGCCTCCTTAAATATAAAATAATTGTGGGGGGAAATATAAGGGTCCATAAAACAAGCCTTCAAGGGATATCCCAAAGAGAGAAGGAGGGGTCTGTTTGGCATTAAAAAAATAGGAATAATAAATAAAAGATCTGTGCATGCGCCTTTGGTCTGTGTGTGTGTGAAGCTGATATACACCTGCTTGGGGCTTGGCTGGTAGAAGATTGCAATGTTTCTCATTTGTAATGAGTGACATGTTTATAATGAATTTTCTTAACCCAAATTTTGGTCCCTGTTTCCCTTCTCCTAAAATAACTCTTCCATTTGCTCCGTTCCACTACAATGCCCTCTGGCCCTTTCAGTAGGTCCCGTTGATATCTCATGAGGTGTTTTAAAACCAAATTATACTTCTTACGTTCAGTAATGCCTTTCCCTTTTCCCCTGCAATTTTTCCAACTTGCTATCAATCTTCATGCTAAGGTTTCCAGCAAAGTGTGTGGATAAAGAATATCCCCTTTATAAGTGGCTTTTTCTATTAACCTGGCTCATCCCACCTTGTCAAAACACTTAGCTGTGAGATAGTAACTCCCTTAAAGTCCTGGCTCAGATTTCAATTTACCAGTGACCTTGGGTGGATGAATCACTTTGCCATTGTGACAAAGGAGGCTCTTTGGGGAATATAGGATTATTCATTTTCTGCTCAGCTGCAGAGTCAGAATTTGAGGATTTCTTAATATTTGAACAGTGCCCTGTAGTTGAAAAAAATGATATAAACATCCTATTTGATTACTTTGATAAGGTAAAGATACGGGGGGAGCTGGTGTCCAGCACACCCCGAAAGCTCAGGATTGCTTCCAAAGACCAGAGCACCATTATGGTTTCTCAGCTGCACCCTCATTCTTAAGCCAGCATCCCACCCTCATAGATTACCTCCCTCTCTCCCTACCCTCTCTCCCTACCCTCTCCCCCTACCCTCTCCAATCTACTGCACAAAGTATGAGTCATCTCTTACTGAAAGCTTACCATGTGCCAACCATTGTGCCATGTTGCATAAATAATCACAATTATTCACACCTCTAGATACCCATGGTTTCCATGACTTTTGCCACATGACTTTGTAGTTCCTGTCTTGGAGGCAGAATGCCCTTCCCCGCTGATATTGGGTTTGGTCATAGGCTTTGCTTTGATGGACAGAATATGGTGTAAGTAACATACCACTTTCAAGCATAGGTCTCAAGAAGCCCTGAGTATATGCACGTTATCTCTTTTTAAAAAACAATTAATGTTTATTTTTGAAGGAGAGAGAGACAGATTGTGGGGGGGGGGGGGTGGGCAGAGAGAGAGAGGGAGACACAGAATCTGAAGCAGCCTCCAGGCTCTGGGTGGTCAGCACAGAGCCCAACGCGGGGCTCAAACCTGCAAACCGAGAGATCCTGATCTGAGCGGAAGCCGGATGCTCAACCGACTGAGCCACCCAGGGGCCCCTATGCACGTAATCTCTTAAACTTCTGTCTCTGCTATGAGAACACGCCTGAGTCAACAATCTGGAAGATGAGAGGTATGTGGCCCACTTAACTGAATCACATTAACAGCCAGCCAACATCTGGTAAATCTCCTGGCTGGTGAATGAGGCCATCTAGACCAGCCAGCCTCCACCTGACGACAGAAATGTGTGTGAACCAATTGGCATCAACCAAACTGATACAGGCAGCAGCAAGATCGAGCGGCCCACAGTCTCAAGAGAAATGAGAACTAGTTTTCATTTTATTCGGTGAGTGTTGGGATGTTGGTCATGCAAAGATAGCTAACTGGCAAGCATTTTATAAAGATTAGTTTATTTAACCCTCCTAATGATCTTACACAGTAGATTCTATTTTTTAGAAATAGAATACTATTCCCATTTTATAGAAGAGGAAACGGAGACTCAGAAAGTTTTAAGGTCACACAGCATTGAAATACAAGATTTAGGATTGCAAACCCAAATGTCTGGTAATTCAAACTCGGACATGTTTCGCCATAGATTCCTGTGGACATCCCTCTCCTTACTCTTTTGTTCTTGATCATTTTGGAAGGGAAGGTTTCAATTAGAACCAATTGAAATTTGCTAAACCTCAGGCTTTTCAAGATGAAGAATTCGTTTTCCTTACACTCAAAATGAAAACTTCAGGTAACTGACTTTCCTTGGGCTCTCTGTTGTCTTGTGCAGCTTCTTGGGGAAGAAAGAGACACGGGGCATTTTTGAACACTTACAGAAACATTTTTTATGGTAATAACTTGTTTATGCAAATAACACTAGTGTGTACTTCACAAATTCCCAGTGTCCTTTCCTCACAAGTTAACATAAGTGGTGGATCCTGTCACTCAGTCAGAAATGTGTTTGCTCTTAGGCTGAATAACTAATTGAACAGGTCAATACAGATCATCAGGGACAGCTTTGTTGAGAAGAGAGAAATGAAGTGTTGCTGGAAATTGCTTAAGTTTCATGGAGGTAGTGGCTGGCATAAATCTTGGCACATTGCTTGGGACTCACTACTCTGGTTCTCTGTGAAGTTGCCCTCAATCCATGCACCTTTCCTAGGATAGAATAGTGAAATGATTATTCTTTATTCTTGTATGATACACGTAAGAAGTGCTTTCACTCTCTAGAAACATGAATTGGTTTTATTCTTTAAAAGTCCAACAAATAACCTGTTCTCTTAAGCACTCATCTGTTGTTCATTTGCTTTTCTTCTTTGCAAAGTTCAGCATTAAGATTTCCTTTATTTCAAGCATTTTTGTTTTAAAATATTTTTTAATGTTTTAGGGGCTCGTGGGTGGCTCAGTCAGTCAAGCATCCGAGTTCGGCTCAGATCATGATCTCGCTTTTCCTGAGTTCGAGTCCCCCTGTCCGGTTCGTGCTGACAGCTCAGAACGTGGAGCCTGCTTTGGATTCTGTCTCCCTCTCTCTCTGCCTCTCCCCCACTCACCATCTGTCTCTAGAGACAGAGGGAGAGACAGTGCACAAGCAGGGGAGGGGCAGAGAGAGAGACGGGGAGACAGAATTCAAAGCAGGCTCAAGGGTCTGAGCTGTTAGCACAGAGCCTGTCACGGCCTGAACTCGCCAGCCGTGAGATCGTGACCTGAGCTGAAGTCAGACGCTTAACCAACTGAGCCACCCAGGCGCCCCACAAGCATTTTTGTTTTAAACACTCCATAGTTGCTATTCCATCTTGTTTGAACATTTTGTAGAAGTGCAGACAAGAAGTTTCAGCATTTCTACTATGTCATGGAGCTTTTCTATGGCTCAAAGGGAAAGGAAAACAGCTACTATCTTTCTGCTCACAGCCAGTAAATCTGTTCTATTACACATTGCTATAATTACTTTCCAAATACACAGCTGAGAGTGTGAAAAAGTTGAATGCATGTGATGCCTGAATCATTCAGAGCTTTCGTGTTTGTTCCGTTGGCAATGACAATTGCATGACATTTTTCTGATTTTCCATTCTATAAAAAGTTGGATAAGTTGACATTCTTCTTTTGACTCATTCTCACAAAATGGGAACAATTCCTCAATAGGACTTTTTCTTTCCTGACTTAGGGCTTAAGTATAATTCAATAAATGAAAACTAAATACAATTCTTAAAAACTATCTTGTTTAATGTTGTGAATATGAATACACCAAATAATCCTATAAGGATTAGAAGCATGATTTAACTTAAACTTTATTTTTCTGCCTTGCATTGTTATTTTTTTTTTAACGTTTATTTATTTTCGAGACAGAGAGAGACAGAGCGTGAACAGGGGAGGGGCAGAGAGAGAGGGAGACACAGAATCTGAAACAGGCTCCAGGCTCTGAGCTGTCAGCACAGAGCCCGACGCGGGGCTCGAACTCACAGACTGTGAGATCATGACCTGAGCCGAAGTCGGACGCTCAACCGACTGAGCCACCCAGGCGCCCCTGCCTTGCATTGTTATTTAACTTTCATAAATATAGTTTGATCTGAAAAGAATATAACATTCTTCTAAGTTAGGTAGCTAACATACTCCTTCATAGTGTTAGTATTTTCTGCCAATCACTTTCCACTCATCTAATTACTTAAAATGTCTTAATAATGTTTAGCATACAATACTAACAATTTACAAGATCATTATTAATTATTATAGCATTTTACGGTTGGGATAATAAATGTACATTTACGTGCAAGTGACTGCTGTTTTATCTTATGTAAAGCACATAAGATTTTTCACCTCAAGTTACATCTAAAATATGTACTTATATTTGAAAGTGAATATCCATATATGAACAATGAATTAGAATGCAATCCCTTGATCATTTTATTGCTCTGGTTATGTGGTTTTATGGATGATGGTAACTTGGGTCATCACATGGCTCTATCACATGGTTAAGGATACCAAAAAAGGTATGAAATTGCACGAGTCTTCAGCCTGAATCTTTCAAAGGCCAATGTTGAGGCCAAGGCTAAACGTTTTGTCCAAATATCTAGGTCAGAGCCAAATACTGATGCATCCCTAAAGAGTTTCCATTGGGAGATGGCTAAATTTTCAGACATAAGAAAGTATATTTTCCCAGAACATTTGGGATTTCTATTTTGTATTTGGGTGCAGTTCAGAAAACATCAGAATCTTTTTCCACTCATTCCCACCAAATTTAAAAGGCAGCAGTTAGCATATACATAACCATGATTCAGTCTAGTAAATCAAACCCTCTGCCTATGGGTAAAATGACATTCAGAGAAGGAACAAAAAGAATGACATAGAATGGAGCATGAAAAACATACAGAAATGAGGTAATTGAAGGCAGGATAGTTAAGCAAGGCCAAGACAGTTTCAGCCCTTCAGGATCTAGAGTCTACAGGAGTTTGGGCAATCAGAAATTTGCAATCCAGGGCCACCACTGGATCTTAAGATGAATGTTGTCTGTGCTGAAGGTGGCAAATGGAAGTAGACTAAATTTGACCCCAATTCTGTCTCCTTGGGTTTGTGTTCTTACAGTGATAGGTCTAGGTAAAAGAAACTATCTGGAACCAAGCACTGTGGAAACACTAAAAGAGACGTGTAGTACCATTTTGAAGAGTGAGAAGGATTCTGAAGAAAGCATCTTTAATGTAGCCTGACTTTTTTCTCTTCAAGCAGAGCCAATAACCAAGTCCTGATGTGGACAAAGATATAAAGATAACCATCTGGCAGTTCAATATTCTCCTTTAAACTTTAACTATTAATATATTTTGTGAGTATCTGTGAGTCCAAATGAGAAGTGAATGTACTGAATCCAGAACTGAAGCCCACAATGATGTCACTCAAATTGTTGCTGAAACAATATGCATCCTGTGTTACAAATCAAGATGATTAAGTTAGGCCGCTTTGGGGTTGAACAGTATTTCACATCTCTGACTTACTAGCTTTTTGATGTGGCCCAAATTATCAGGATTCCTTTCATTTCAGTATAATCTCCTCTAAAATGAGAATAGTAATGGAGTTTCTGGAATGGTTAAGTGAGATAATGCATGAAGAATATGGTCACAGTTTAGTGCGATACAACCTAGAATGTACATGGAATTTAGATTCCCTGTCTCTGTAACAAATACAAACTTTTTTGCCATTCTTCTTTCCAATGATGGCAGAAATAATGGCATACTTTCTAATTACAGCTGATAAAGTTTCTCCTATTGTAAGCAGTCTCATTTAGGGTTAAGGTAAGACAAGGTTTGCATTTCTTTCTGAAAGTCCTCTTCCTCTCCCACCTTCTTCCAAAGATGGCATCTAGACACAGGGAGAGTTCACATAGCCTCAGGGAATCTCCCGTCTCCATGCTGCCACTCCCCATGCTGTTGAACCACAGGTGAAGTGTAGCTCCTTGTGCCTGTTCTCTAGGCATCAGGCTCTGCCTTCCTTGCATTCACTTCTGAAGTGTTCACGGATGCTGCTGTTGTTAAAATGAACAACTCATGGGTTGGCCTCTTGGTACAGTAAAGACTTGGTTTCCTCACATCGCTGCCTTGGTACCTGTTCAGCTATTTCTTATAGTACAGACTGCCAGGGACTCAGCAGTCAGCTCACTTCTCACCATGGACACCCTCTCAGCCACTGCCCATCTTGCCCTTGGTTTACTTCTCAATGTACCTGGAGACTATGGCAGGGAACACTCTGTTACTGAGTCTCAGGCTTTATCTTTATTTCATTTTATCCTTCCAAATCTCTTTACTGCTCCCTTCTGAAAAGGTGCTATTTGCTCTTTCTCTCTGGGAACTCTCCCTATATCATACCTCCCTTGGAATTCTTTATTCTAGGGTTAGCCCTCTTTTCTTTTCTTCACATGATAGTATTCATGACTTAGATGTCAATTTATGAAGGGGTGCAGAAGAAGGAAGTAAGAGGGATTATAAAATATCTCTTAGGAGGTTTTGCATAAATATTATTCCATTATATGCAAAAACTATTTGGAACATTAAAATATAGCAAATAATAAATAGAAACAGTTATTTATTCAAGATTAAAATAGCACAGTAAAGCCAAACCTCAAAATCTTCCTTTTCCTTTCTTTTTTTTTCTTTTCCTTCCCAAGAGGAAAAAGCAAGCAAGCAAACAAAAAATGCAGCTATAATAAACTAGTAGCAATCATAAGAATATAGAATAAGTTGGTTGCCAGTAAGAAACTTTGAGAGTATTAACAATCAGCGAGTCTGAGTATGGTAGGCAGGATTATAAACGACTCCACACCCACAATTCCCAACCCGTTATGTACGTACATGCATTATATAATGACTCCGCCCCTGTTAAGTGTGGGTAGAACCTAGAAATATGAGGAAATATCACACCTGTGATTAGGTTACTAACCAGTTGACTTGAAGTTAATCAAAAGAGAGGTTGTCCTGGATTGACCTGATTTGATCAAGTGGAAGAAGGGGTCTTGAAGAAAATGAACAACCGTCTTGTAAACCACCTACAGAGTTTGGGGGCAAGGACCTGAGCATGGCTTCTGGTTGCTAAGAGTGGTCCCGGGTTGGGAGCTAGTAAAAAGAAGAAGGAACTCAGTCATACAACCACAAAGAAATTAAAGCTGCCAATCGATCAATAAAATGAACAACTTTTTCCAAGTGCATCAGAGGTGATTCGAGGATCCAGCAAAGCCCTGGGTCCTGGCCCATGGACATTGTAAGAGATGAAATATGTACATTGTCGTGAGGCACTAAGTTTGTAGTAATTTGTTATTTGGTAATAGAAAGCTAATATACTGGGCTTGGCAAGCATCCAAGCGATTCCAAACCTACCTTCCACAGAAGACACGCAAGGGCCAACGTAAGAAGAAAAGAAGGTAAACATACCCCACCCTTCTCTCCTGACACACACATCCACACTCACACACACAGAAACACACAAAACTTAAAACACATATCCAACTTGGAAAGGGGTAGAAGGACAGTTACTGTAGTCAGTTCCAGAAGAAGTAACAATTTCCATGAAAACTCCACCCTGACCACCTCTCAGTCCAAGCAGAGCTAAGAACAAGACTTCAAGGTTTTAATTTTAGAAGAAAGATAGGAAAATAGACAAAAGGATTATTACTTCCCAATCTAATTGTCTCCAGCAGTATATAGAGGTTTAGACAAAGAGGTGGCAAGAAGGAGAAAGGGAAGAAAGATGAGAGGAAGGAGAAGGAGGAGGCTAAGGAGGAGAAGGAGGAGGAGGAGGAGGAGGAGGAAGAGGAAGCAGGGAAGAGACAACCACAATAAGATTTTCAGGGGAGAAGGCAGCAGGGGGAAGAGACACTCATGAAGTTAAAAATGATAAATTTACAATTATGATTTTACAAGTAATAATAGATTCTGCCACATATTCCATAGAGTCAGTTGGTTCTCATAATATGTTTTTGTTGAACTTTGCTGAACTCTTGTACCCATGACTAAACTATGGTTGCAATTAATAAACAGGTATAGTCCCCACATGAATGTTCATTGATATTTTTCTTTATTTTATTAAATACGAATAAAGTGAAGCCACAAGGATATTCATCATTTGTAAGTAAAGCAAACAACTTCTTTCTGAATAGGATAGTAGTTTCCAAATACTGAAAACAGAGAGGGAGGCAAACCATAAGAGACTCTTAACTACAGACAGCAAACTGAAGGTTGCTGGAGGGAGGTGGTTAGGGGATTGGCTAAATGGGTAATGGGTATCAAGGAAGGCACATGGTATGATGAGTACTGGTTGTTGTATGTATGTGACGAATCACTAAATTCTACTCCTGAAACCAAACTAGAACAAACCGGAACAAACCAAAAAATATTTTCTCAATTATCTTGCTAATCACAATGTAATGGTAAAAGACACAACACATTGAAATCTTACCTGCATTACTAACATTCTTTCCATCACTTCATTGAGTCTAGATCATCAACAAAACACTAAGTCAGGGCCTGATCTGTAGCATTTGCCAATTTCCACGATGGAAAAACTCTGATTATGGCCAATTTCAAGCAACGAATGTGATGTCACTAAATGCAAAAAAATGTCCTAAATAACCTCAATAGCATGGATGGTAGTAAATAAAGTCATCAGGAAAGATGAGTTTTGAGGATGTGTTACCTTTTTTTTTTTATATAATGTAAGATATTTATATGTAAACTAATATAATTTAATTTTTCATGATGGCCATGTTTCTTAACAGCTGTCTCACAAAAAATACTGAATATTTAATAACCTATTCTCATGGCTGGGATGAGCAGGCTCCAACATCCCAATGTTTCCCACTCTATTCTACCCCTCTGGCTAAATAAACAAGACTTTTAAGTTTTAAATTCTAAAAAAATAAAAACAGTTTTCAACTGGATTGGAAAGGGAGTCAATGAGAATTCTCCCACTGTTTTAAACTCAGACACTACTGCTTAGTTAAGTGTTTCCAGTATAAAAGAGACATAAAAAAGAGAGGGGGCCATAATGCATCTCTCCAAGCATGGGCAGTAAAATAATGAGGACGAGACCTATAGCATGGCAAAAATAGATGAAGACTCTGTTGAAAGGTGAAAATAGAAGCTTTCATAAGAAAGCAAAAGTTCCTAGAAGTGCTTCAGACTATAAATAAACTAAATGAGACCACGAATTTAAGAAATAAGGGTTCAAAGATAAGATAAAAATTCAGAGACAGAAAAATGAACAAGATGAGATTAAGATGGAGACTTCAGTGTTAAAGAAAAAAATCGAGGACAAAATTTTACAGTTATAAAAAAATTAGATATACATTTTTAGTCAAACATAAATAAATAAACATGGATGGCAACCAAACTGCTGACAAGAAGAAAATGCTAACGTGCAGAATATAAGATACGGAGAAAAAAATACTCATATATTAATATAACTACAGAAAAGAGATATCACAGTGGATAAAGGTGTCCACCAAAAACCTAATTGGTGTCCTTAATGAAAAAAAAGCCCCCAAAATGAAAGAGAAAATATCATTAAAGTCAAAATAGAATAGGGAGTGCAAGATGGCGGAAGAGCATGGAAGTTTTTTGTGTGTCTCGCGTCCATGAAATACAGCCAGACCAACACTAAACCATCCTGCACACCTAGAAAGCCGATTGGAGGATTAACACAACAATCTGCACAACCTGAACCACCGAATTCAGCAGGTATGCGGTGCGGCGAGGTGAACTTGGGGAGCCAGAAGCTGAAGCTGGCAGGGAGGTACTTCTGCGGGCGGAGAGAGGTTGGACACAGGGGGGAGAGTGTGGAATATGGGAAAAGCACCCCTCCCCCCAAAACGAGCTGGAGAGAAAGTGGAAAATTGGAAACAGCCGCAAGGACTAAACTAAAATGGGAGAAAGGAGAAAGGAGAGGGTTTAAACTCCATTAAGACTGTAAACAAGGGGAGCACAGACTCTGCAACTCCGCGGCTCCATACCTGGTGGTGCTCTGGTGGGAAGGGCGAAGCCCCAGGAGCAGAGTGGGGTCCGGGAGGTTCTCGGGCCACACAGGGAAAAGCGGTTTCACTGCTGGAAGGACATTTGGTAGAGACTGTTGAAGCCACCTGGTCCCGGCAGACCCCAGAAGGCGGCCACATTCGCTGGTGCTGGAACAAGGTCGTTAAGGGTGAAGCCTGGTGCCGGATGTGTGTTGCGATTTTCCATAATCCCTGCTGCTACACCGTCTCGTGAACTTTTTCCGGGGCGGGTGGCACCTGGCCGCAGTCTCGGGGCACCGACAGCAGCAGGGTCCAGCAAGCGTTCCTGGCTGCGGCCGACATTCAGCCCTTGCTCATTCGGCCACTGCTCGGTGAGACCCTCCCGCAGAGGGGCGGAACGGGTCAAAGCCAAGGTCCTTCGGAAGTAAGGAGCCGGGGAAAAGAGATGCATCTGAGACAAAACGGGAGAGAGGTGCTGCCTGGGACCTGGTCACGGAGAGTGAAAGAGCGTGGAGTGGACGAAAGCTGAAGACAGAGGACGGGTGCGTGATTGCTGACCCAGAACAGCCTGGGTGGCTGGGTGACGCCATTTTAACCGCTCCGGTGGATGCGCATACGCACCTACAAGCCCTGCAACGCTCCGCCCCAGTAGGCCAGCAGCGCCATCTAGTGGAGAGCGGAGCCGTTACACTGAGCCCCGCCCAACTGCGCCAACCTTGCTCTTCAAGAACACAAGTCTCACCGCCTGCTTAGTTTATGGACTCTAAAGCACTAATAGACTGACTTCTAGGGGAAAACGAAGCAACTTCAGTCCTACTTCAATCTGTTAGCAGGTCCATCTATTCAATTTTCTTTCTTTCTTTTTTCTCTTTCTTCTTTTTCTTGAATACAGAAAGAGAAAAAATTCATTTTTATTTCCAATTTTTATTAAATATATTTTTCTTTAATTTTTCTTATTATAGTATTTACTTTTGTGTAAATTTTTTGAAGTTATATTTTACTTGCATCATTTTATTTTAGTCTACTTCATTGTATTCACTTTTTCAAATTTTCAAATGATTTCCTTTTTTTCTCTTTTTTCTCTTTTTCGTTTCTTTACTTTTTCTTGAATTCAGAAAGAGAAAAAATCATTTTTATTTTTAATTTTTATTAAAAATATTTTTCTTTATTTTTTTCTACTATATTCTTTACTTTTGTGTACATTTCCTCAAATTCTATTTTACTCCCATCATCACATTTTAGTCTACCTCAATGTATTCATTTTTTTCAAATTCTCAAACAATTTCCTTCCCTTCTCCCCTTTTTTTCTCTAACCTGTCAAACCGCTTTCAACAACCAGACCAAAACATACCTAGGATCTAGCAACATTTATTCGATTTTGTGTGTGTGTGTGTGTGCATGTGTGTGTGTGTTTTAATTATTTAACTTTAATATTTTTAATTTTTTTTAATTTTAATTTTTCAACCTCATTAATTCCTTTTCTCCCTTCAAAATGACAAAACGAAGGAAGTCACCCCAAAAGAAAGGGCAGGAAGAAACGACAGCCAGGGATTTAACCAACACAGATACAAGCAAGATGTCTGAAACAGAATTTAGAATCACAATAATAAGAATACTAGCTGGAGTCGAAAATAGATTAGAATCCTTTGCTGCAGAGATAAAGGAAGTAAGAACTAGTCAAAATGAAATAAAAAATACTATAACTGAGCTGTAGTCATGGATGGATGCTGTGGTGGCTATGAAGGATGAGACAGAACAGAGAATCAGAGATATAGACGACAAACTTATGGAGAATAATGAAGCAGAAAAAAAAGAGGGAGATTAAGGCAAAAGAGCACAATTTAAGAAGTAGAGAAATCAGTGACTCATTAAAAAGGAACAACATCAGAATCATAGGGGTCTCAGAAGAGGTAGAGAGGGAAATAGGAGTAGAAGGGTTATGTGAGCAAATCATAGCAGAAATCTTCCCTAATCTGGGGAAAGACACAGACATCAAAATCCAGGAATCACAGAGCACCCCCATTAGATTCAACAAAAACCGACCATCAATAAGGCATATCATAGTCAAATTCACCAAATACTCAGGCAAGGAGAGAATCTTGAAAGCAGCAAGGGAAAAAAAGTCCTTAACCTACAAGGGAAGACAGATCAGGTTTGCAGCAGACCTATCCACAGAAATCGACAGGCCAGAAAGGAGTGGCAGGATATATTCAATATGCTGAATCAGACAAATATGCAGCCAAGAATTCTTTATCCAACAAGGCTGTCATTCAAAATAGAAGGAGAGACTAAAAGTTTCCCAGAGAAACAAAAATTAAAGGAGTTTGTGACCACTAAACCAGCCCTGCAAGAAATTTTAAGGGGAGACTCTCTGAGGGGAGAAAAGATGAAAAAATAAATAAATAAGTAAATACATAAATAAGGAAATAAATAAATAAATAAATAAATAAATAAATACCAAAAGCAAAAAGATTAGAAAGGACCAGAGAACACTACCAGAAACTCCAACTCGACAAGCATCATAATGGCAATAAATTCATATCTCTCGGTACTTACTCTAAACGTCAGTGCTCCAATCAAAAGACTCAGTGCTCCAATCAAAAGACATAGGGTAACAGAATGGATAAGAAAACAAGTTCCATCTATATGCTGTTTACAAGAGACCCACTTTAGACCTAAAGACACCTTCAGATTGAAAGTAAGTGGATGGAGAACCATCTATCATGCTAATGGTCAACAAAAGAAAGCCCAAGTAGCCATACTTATATCAGGCAATCTAGACTTTAAAATAGACTGTATCAAAAGATGCAGAAGGGAATTATATCACAATCAAGGGGTCTATCCACCAAGAAGACCTAAAAATTGTAAACATTTATGTGCCAAATGTGGAGCACCCAAATATATAAATCAATTAGTCACAAACATAAAGAAACTCATCGATAGTAATACCATAATAGTAGGAGACTTCAACACCCCCCTCACCGCAATGGAGAGATCATCTAATCAACAAATCAACAAGGAAACAATGGCTTTGAATGACACACTGGACCAGATGGACTTAACAGATATATTCAGAACATTTCATCCTAAAGCAGCAGAATATCCATTCTTCTCCAGTGCACATGGAACGTTCTGCAGAATAGACCACATACTGGGACACAAATCAGCCCTCAGTAAGTACAAAAATATCGAGGTCATACCGTGCATATTTTCAGACCACAACGCTATGAAACTCGAAATCAACTACAAGAAAAAATTTGAAAATGTAACAAATACTTGGAGACTGAAGAACTTCCTACTAAAGAATGAATGGGCTAACCAAGCAGTTAAAGAGGAAATTAAAAAGTATATGGAAGTCAATTAAAATGATAACACCACAGCCCAAAACCTCTGGGACGCAGCAAAGGCAGTCATAAGAGTAAGTATATAGCAATCCAGGCCTTCCTAAAGAAGGAAGAAAGATCTCAGATACACAACCTAACCTTATGCCTTAAGGAGCTGGAAAAATAAGAGCAAATAAAACCCCAAACCAGCAGAAAACAGGAAATAATAAAGATTAAAGCAGAAATTAATGCTATCAAAACCAAAAAACCAAAACAGATCAATGTAACCAGAAGCTGGTTCTTGGAAAGAATTAACAAAATTGATAAACCACTAGCAAAGTTTGATCAAAAAGAAAAAGGAAAGGACCCCAAAAAACAAAATCAAGAATGAAAGAGGAGAGATCACAACCAACACAGCAGAAATAAAAACAATAATAAGAGAATATTATGAGCAATTATATGCCAATAAAATGGGCAATCTGGAAGAAATGGACAAATTCCTAGAAACACATACACTACCAAAACTGAAACAGGAAGAAATACAAAATTTGAATAGACCCATAACCAGTAAGGAAATAGAATTAGTAATCAAAAATCTGCCAAAAAACAAGAGTCCAGGGCCAGATGGCTTTCCGGGGGAATTCTACCAAACATTTAAGGAAGATTTAAGTTAACACCTATTCTCTTGAAGCTGTTCCAAAAAATAGAAACGTAAGGAAAACTTCCGAAATCTTTCTATGAAGCCAGCATTACCTTGATTCCAAAACCAGACAGAGACCCCACTAAAAAGGAGAACTATAGACCAATTTCCCTGATGAACATGGATGCAAAAATCCTCAACAAGATATTAGCCAACCAGATCCAACAACACATGAAAAAAATTATTCACCACGACCAAATAGGATTTATACCTGGGATGCAGGGCTGGTTCAATATTTGCAAAACAATTAACGTGATTCATCACATCAATGAAAGAAAGGACAAGAACCATATGGTCCTCTCAATAGATGCAGAGAAAGTCAAACTTTCACTCTTCACAGATGACATGATACCCTATATGGAAAACCCAAAAGATTCCACCAAAAACTGCTAGAACTTATTCATGAATTCAGCAATGTTGCAGGATATAAAATCAATGCATAGAAATTGGTTGCATTCCTGTACACCAACAATGAAGTGACAGAAAGAGAAATCAAGGAATCAGTCCCATTTACAGTTGTACCAAAAACCATAAAATACCTAGGGCTAAATCTAACCAAAGAGGTAAAAAAATCTATACACTGAAAACTACAGAAAGCTTATGAAAGAAACTGAAGAACACACACACAAAAAAAGGAAAAATATTCCATGTTCCTGGATGGGAAGAACAAATATTGTTAAAATGTCGATACTACCCAAAGCAATTTACATATTCAATGCAATCCCTATCAAAATAACACCAGCATTCTTCACAGAGCTAGAACAAATAATCCTAAAATTTGTATGGAACCAGAAAAGACCCCGAATAGCCAAAGCAATCTTGAGAAAGAAAACCAAAACAGGAGGCATCACAATCCCGGACTTCAAACTGTACTACAAAGCTGTAATCATCAAGACAGTATGGTACTGGCACAAAAACAGGCACTCAGATCAGTGGAAGAATATAGAGAACCCAGAAATGGACCCACAAACGTATGGCCAACTAATCTTTGACAAAGCAGGAAAGAATATCCAGTGGAATAAAGACAGTCTCTTCAGCAAGTGGTGCTGGGAAAACTGGACAGCGACATATAGAAGAATGAACCTGGACCACTTTCTTACACCATACACAAAAATAAACTCAAAATGGATCAAAGACCTCAATGTAAGACAGAAAGCCATCAAAATCCTCAAGGAGAAAGCAGACAAAAACCTCTTTGATCTTGGCCACAGCAACTTCTTACTCAACACGTCTCTGGAGGGAGGGAAAAAAAAGCAAAAATAAACTACTGGGACCTCATCAAAATAAAAAGCTTCTGCACAGCGAAGGAAACAATCAGCAAAACTAAAAGGCAACCGACAGAATGGGAGAAGATATTTGCAAATGACATATCAGATAAAGGGTTAGTGTCCAAAATCTATAAAGAACTTACCAAACTCAACACCCCCGAACCAAAAAATCCAGTGAAGAAATGGGCAAAAGACATGAATAGACACTTCTGCAAGGAAGACATCCAGATGGCCAACCAACACATGAAAAAATGCTCAACATCACTCATCATCAGGGAAATACAAATCAAAACCACAATGAGATACCACCTCACACCTGTCAGAATGGCTCACATGAACAACTCAGGCAACAACAGATGTTGGCGAGGATGTGGAGAAAGAGGATCTCTTTTGCATTGTTGGTGGCAATGCAAGCTGGTGCGGCCACTCTGGAAAACAGTATGGGGTTCCTCAAAAAACTAAAAATAGAACTACCCTACGACCCAGCAATTGCACTACTAGGTATTTATCCAAGGGATACAGGTGTGCTGTTTCGAAGGGACACATGCACCCCCATGTTTATAACAGCGCTATTGACAATAGCCAAAGTATGGAAAGAGCCCAAATGTCCATCGACAGACGAATGGATAAAGAAGAAGTGGTACATATATACAATGGAGTATTACTCAGCAATCAAAAAGAATGAAATCTTGGCATTTGCAACTACATGGATGGAACTGAAGGGTATTATGCTAAGTGAAATTAGTCAGTTTGAGAAAGACAAAAATCATATGACTTCACTCCTATGAGGACTTTAAGAGACAAAACAGATGAACATAAGGGAAGGGAAACAAAAATAATATAAAAACAGGGAGGGGGACAAAACAGAAGAGACTCATAAATACGGAGAACAAACTGAGGGCTACTGGAGGGGTTGTGGGGGGGGGGATGGGCTAAATGGATAAGGGGTACTAAGGAATCTACTCCTGAAATCATTGTTGCAGTATATGCTAACTAATTTGGATGTCAATTTTAAAAAATAAAAAATAAAATTAAAAAAATAGTCAAAATAGAATGTATTTCTAAAACGAATGGAAAACGACACAAATTAAAAGGAAACCTGATAGGAACCGATATGTCACTACACGAAGACGGATTCTAGACAAATACTGACAAATGCTGGTGTGGATATAGAGCAACAAGAAGTCTCATTCAGTGCTGCTGGGAATAAAAAATGGTACAGCCACTTTGGAAGACAGTTGTGGTTTCTCACAAAACTAAAAATATTCTTACACAATCCAGCAATTTCGCTTCTCAGTATTTACCCAAATGAGTTGAGAACTTACGTCCGTACAAAATCCTGCACCTGCACTTTATTCAGAGTTGCCAAAACTTGGAAGCAACAAAGATATCCCTCAGTAGGTGAGTTGATAAACTGTGGACTGTCCAGACAATGAAACATTATTCAGAGCTAAAAAGAACTGAGCTGTCAAGGCGTGAAAAGACATGGAAGAAACTTAAATACATATTACTAAGTGAAAAAAAAAAAAAAACAATCTGAAAAGGCTACTTACTATGTGATTCCAACCATATGATATTCCAGAGAAGATAAACTACGTTGCCTGTGAAAATACAGTTATTGCCAAGAATTAAAGTGGAGGGAAGGATGAATAGGTAGAACTCAGGGGATTTTTAGTGAGACTGGTCTGTATGATACTACAAGGATGGAAAACTGTCATTATGTATTTGTCAAAACCCACAGTTTATATAACACCAAGAGTGAACGCTTATGTAATCTACGGACTGTGGGTGATAATGATGTGTCAGTGCAGGTTCATAGACTGTAACAAGTGTATCACCGTATAGCACAATGTCGATAATGGGGCAGGCTATGTCTTCTGCTCAAAGTTGCCATGAGCCTAAAACTGCTCTAAAAATAGTGTACTTAAAACAAAATAAAAAAAAACAAAATTATCAGCATAGATATATTATTGAAGTATCCATCCTTTCAGATCACGAACTGATATGTGCCAAAAGAGAGAATGAAGTATTTTTATGAATTGTAGAATATGATGTATTACGTAGGTCACCACGAGACAAATGGATTCTAAGGAGTGATAATGGATGTAGGAATGAACTCTTCTTTTAATAAAGGCATTTCAAGATTAAAGGGCACAGCATTTGCCTTTGGAATTGGATGTTGTCATCACTGTCCTTCTCACTGAACCTTTAATTTCCCTTCATGGTTTAACAAATAGAGGTTTCCTCTCCTTGAGACTGGACTGGTTATAGACTTACACATGTACACATAATTCTAAGGAGTTCCGTTCTATATAGGAATATCTATTATTTCCAGCTAATGTTAAGAATTCTATGTCCTTACTGAAATAAGAGATTCTTTAAAAAATAAATAAATAAATAAATGTTTAATTGTTTTTGAGAGAGTAAGAGAGCACAAGCAGAGGAGGGACAGAGAGAGAGGGAGACACAGAATCTGAAGCTGGCTCCAGGCTCCGAGCTGTCAGCACAGAGCCCGATGCAGGGCTCAAACTCGCAAACTCCCAAACTGTGAGATCATGACCTGAGCCAAAGTCGGACGCTCAACCAAAGGAGACACCCAGACGCCCTCCAATTAAGAGATTCTTAATAAGACAATGCCAAATTAAGAAGGAAATGTAAATCTAAGGAGTCAATGGGGTAAACACTGAGCAGAGGTTTTGAGTACTGTGGCTCAGGTTCTAATACCACCCTTAAGAAATGTTCTCATATTGACTGAAATCATCATATTTATATATAAGAAGTTTCATTTAATGTAACATGAAAATATTAGTATCCCTCTCCACTTGTGTGAACAATAGGTAGCAGCTAAAGTCTAATCTAAATAACAAAACTGTTTTTTATTGATTTTGTTCTAAGTGTGAGGCATTGCACTAAGAACTTCATAGATGTTTATCTTATGTATTCTCTTAACCTACAAATTAGTAGTTAATCCCAATCCCCTTTTTCAAATGAGGATACCAAGGATCAGAGAGGATAAGTAACCTGTCCAAGTTTGTACAGCGAGAATTTGGAAGATCATTTTTGAAACTATTTCTGCCTAAATGAAAAATGTGTTACCAGCTTTGTGAGTCTTCTAGTTCCCTTAATATCTCTTTCTTAGGATATCTCATTAAAGACAGAGAGAGATGAAACCAACACTTCTAGAGTCTCCATTGGATGCTTTAGATTCTTTTTCTGTTTTTTTTAATTTAATCCCCACAATAATTTTGTGAGAAAATTGTATTATTTCTGATTTACAGCTGAAAAAAATAATAAATCTGTTAGGCTTAGGTGCTGACTAAACGCACTTTGTCCGAGATAATTTTCCATGTGGTTTGAATGGGACCTTGCTTGACTCCAAATCTCTCGTTTATTCTATTAAATATTGTTTCATTATGTTAAGAAGGGTGTCACAAAATTTTAAGGACATGTAATTTCCCAGGCCAAGGTGCTAACATGGGACTTTACTGAATGAATAATTTATTTTCTCGCTGTACCACAACACACACTTTTCCCCTCCTGCCTCTAAAATCCGGGGACAAATGAACAATCTTAATAGAAAATGCCCTCAGGAATCAGCACAAAAACTCCTATTTAAGAACTGTCCGAGTTTGAAGATGGTGGCAGGCTGGCAGAATGCGATTCTTTGAAAAATCTCATCTCAGAGTCTCAGAAATTCTTCCCAACTTTGAAACCTTCAAGAGAAGGCGCTCTGAAGCAGAGCTTTTCAATTGTGGCGGGATGGTTACTTCCCCGTCATCAGACCCCTTCCAAAATGAAGGGCTTTACAGGTGTAATGAAGTTTTCTCTCAGTCTTGCCGCTGTAGACTTCAGCACAGACTTGAAGATAATTAGTGGACCACCCTAGCAGTGATGTGCTCCTTTCTGCCAGCAAAGCTCTTCAGAGGCAATCATTTGCCTCTCCTCAGGAACATCAGACTCTTCAACTGAATAATGACAGGCTGGAAATACATGGGTCTGAGGTAGGTCAGTAAGAACGGGATCCTTGAAACCTGTAATCACATTTTACTGCTTAGAAAGCAAAAGGTCCGGAAGAGTGATGACACCATGAGCACCGAGAGCCTCTCCTCACAACAAAAGCACAGGGGTGGAAACGCAGGCCTCATTCGACAAGATCCCTCTGGCTGTGAACCCTCTTCTGCTCCCTTTACCCCATTGGCAAATATATCCTACTGTCCTATGCTCCTCCTTGCTAGCGGCCCGTGCTTTGGAATTCTGGAAATCACTTTCCTCCTTAATATGAGACACCTAGACTGTTAGATAAAGCTATCCTTTTATCCACTTTGCTCTATGTAGTAATTATTAAAACAACCCACGTTTACTGTAGAAAATCCTGAAAATATTACCACAAGTATATAGACGATAAAAATTGCCTTACATGGTAAAAGTCAGAGAGTAACTCTCTCAGAAAGGGTATAGAGGAATGCAGGGGGTTATATTGACTAAAAGAGACACAATGGAGACTTCCAGGTAGCTCAACCTGTAGGTTGCCGTCTCTATGACGACATAGGGAACACATGTTTAAAAAATTAATTAAATTATATAGTTTAAACACTTTACACTGTACCTCAATAAATACTGAGCTTTTAAAATCATTCATCACCTCAAAACTCAGTGCTACCTTTACATTTTGGAATATTTCCTTCATATCTGTGTGTGTGTGTGTGTGTGTGTGTGTGTGTGTGTGTGTGTGTATGACATATAGCATGCACTCATGCACTTGGTCTGGAATTCTTCTATTTTTACCTAAAATATATCTGTATACTCAATAACTTTCAACTTGCAAATAGTCATAGATAAAACAAAGCTCTGTGCAGAATGAATGGATACCACCTCTGCTCTCACTGAGAGCTATTAGCTCTCTTGCGTCATGATTCTATTCAAGGACTTTTTTTTTGTTTTCTTTTCCTTTTCCTTTTTCTTTTCTTTCTTTTTTTCTATTCCTTTCCTTTCTTTTTCTTTTTCTATTTCGTTGTCTCTCTTTCTTTCTTTCTTTCTTTCTTTCCTTCCATTTTCCTTCCTTCCTTCCTTCCTTCCTTCCTTCCTTCCTTCCTTCCTCCTTTCCTTTCCTTTCCTTAACTTTCCTTTCCTTTCCTTTCTTTCTTTTTTTTTTAGCCTGCAGGAGTTCTGCTACGGTTGTGTTTCTTTCTGAGGTATTCTACAAAGCTTATGATTCCATTTTCTCCAATAATTCAAAAGCCACTGAGAGTGTTGAAATTATCAGCAGGATGAGGCAAATGATGTGGGTGGAAGGAAAAGAAGAGAAGCCCATGGAAGCGGAGCCTGACTCACGCAGAGATGGTTGGCTGGACTTCACTTTCTCAGGACTCAGACTTGGGGTTCAGCCAAGTTGAACCTAATTTCCCTGCACAGCAGGGCTCCAGGTGACATCTGGACTGCATGAGCAATTAACTTTTCTCCCTAGCCTATAACTTTATATAGAAATCCCCAAACCAGTAACCTAAAAAAGAATCTAATTTTGCAAGAGCATCCAGATTTTGTGGCAGAATGGACTTTATTTTGAAATTGACATTGGTTTATCCAGTGATCTCCAACACTGGATTCTTAGCAAGTGGGAACATTCCATAGTCATCGCATCACCCACGTGTCCATTCTAATCATGCCTCTCCCTAGTGGATATTTGTGTCCAGTCCAGTTCTCTAGATGCAGCCTTGGAGACATGAGCTCGTGTGCTAGCAGTTTATCAAGGAAGCTTCCAGGAGAATCCTGTAATGGCATGGGGAAACAGGACAGGGAAAGGAAGAGTCTAAAAGAGAGTGTGACTTCAGGCAAAGTCCCAGTCAAACTGAGACTACAGGAACTCTGGAGACCAACTTACGTCTCACCATTGTCTGGCCTCAAGGCACAAGAGTTAGGCTTTTGCACAACTGCGGGAGTCAGTCCTAGCGTGGGGGTCTTCCCTAGAGATTATCCTCTCCCAAGCACCTCCAGATTTCCATGCAAAGTGGAAAAGTGGCACCATTAGCCTAAGGCACAAACTCTGAAGGGAGCTGTAGGAGCCCCTCCTCCCCCATACTGGAAGCAAAGGCACACAGAAGCTGGAGGAAGGATGCTGAGTAAAAGGGATCCTGGGAATATGGGTGAGCATGAAGGGTCTGCTACAGTGACCACGATACTTCCTTGTTTTAACTCTGTGTCACAACTCGCCCCAGAGGACGAAGGACCTAACCTCACTTCAGTGACCACAAATGTCTCTTTTGTTTTCTCATTTTCAGTGACCAAGTAACATCATTTCTGTGAATGATTTTGCCTCTACATTGAAGATGTTTGCTGTTCTTAAAAGCCTTAATCTCTACAGAGCAACCTGGAGGAGTCTTGAGCAGTTAAGTTTTATTATTCTCCTTTTACCACTGAAAGAAGTCAAGTCTCACATATGAAAACCTGCTACAAAGTCCATCCTTGTTCCTTCCTTGTGTTCTCAGTCTGTGTGTTGAAAAGAGACATCTAAGGTGCCTGGGGATGCCCCCTACACAGTGCCAGCTGGGTTCTGTACCCTT
Organism: Panthera onca; assembly: GCF_046562875.1. Lineage (NCBI taxonomy): Eukaryota > Metazoa > Chordata > Mammalia > Carnivora > Felidae > Panthera > Panthera onca. Next base: position 146,247,182 of record NC_138347.1, read on the forward strand.
CCTGGAGGCACCATTCATTCACCCAGACTACGCGGTGCGTGGCCCTCCCTCAAGGTGTCTAACTACACACATTTACCCCCCACTCCGAAAGTGCCAGCGTCAATATTGAAGTTTCTTTGGGAAGAAGAAAGGTGAACTTTCAGTTCTTTGGTGTTACTTAGATCTTTCAAGCCATGCAACATCTTGATCGAAACTTCAATTGTTTTCGCCTATTTCCCTAATCTGAAAACTTCAGACCTCCCTCTTCAAATATTACGGTTTGGCCTCCTAAAGGGACTATATTCTTGTTACAAAATCATCGTATCTTCTCTGACTCTCCATTAAGAAGGTACAGTAAAACTTTGCATTGTGAGTAACTTGTTCTGCGAGTATTCCACAAGATGAGCAAACATTTCTAATAAATTGTAACTTGATAAACAAGCAATGTCTTGCAATATGACTAGTAGGTGATGCCGAACATCGCATGATCCCAACTGAGCCAATGGTTCTCTGTTTCTCACTGTGGGATTGTGGGTGATCCTCAATCCAATGTCACATTTCTGCAAAATCCTCGAAAGGAGGCAAAGGCAAGTATCATTGGATAGTTTCCTGTTTGCATGAAAAGAAAAAGATTCCATTGAGCCAATAGACAGTGGTGATTCCCTTGGTGATAGTGAAAGCCGTCCTACTCAATAACCCTCCTCTGTCTTGCCCTCTCACACTAGCCATAAAGGTTTTGAAAGGTAAGTGCAGGTTAATTTGTTTGTCTTTATATTTTGTATTTTCTTTCTTATTTTGTATTGTATTACAGTATTGTAATCATTTTTATATGAATACTTTTGGGCTGTGGAATGAATTGTCTGAATTTCCATTATTTCGTATGGGGAAACTCACTTTGACATACGAGTGCTTTGGATTACAAGCATGTTTCTGGAACAAGCTATGCTCGCAAACCAAGGTTTTATGTTATTTTGAGTTTCATATCATAAAAACATTTTGGATGTTTTTTCACATATTTTGTATATTCTAAAACTACAAACTTTTACCCCTGAAATACGTATATGTATCCTCTCCTAATATTTCTGAGACTTGATGGAGTAGACAGATCCTGTTTTCTATCCCAGGATAGACTCTAAGAGTTCTTTTAGTAACTGTCTTTTGTGAGTCATAATGAGAGAAAATTAGGCAGTATGATGATCCATGTGTATATACAAAACCCAAAATTTGATGATTTTGGAGATGTCTTCAAAAACCATGCTATGTGCTGCAAAATACTCAGGGCTTTATTCTCTTAACATCGGAGAGCCCCTTGCAAGGCCAGGTCTGCCATAGTGTGTGATGGCCTTTCGCAGTGACTTAAGTTTTTGTATCTCAGTTTCCTTATCTGTAGAGTAGGAAAAGAATTTCTACTTCTCAGAACCCATGTGACCATGTTTGTAAAAGCACTCCATTAAGAAGGTACAGTAAAACTTTGCATTGTGAGTAACTTTTTCTGCGAGTGCTGTAATGCACTGCCCGTATATAAAAATCATCGGCCACCACATATATGTACACAGCAACATTTGTACGTATGTTCACATGGACTAGTGCTCTAGAAGGCACGTTGCACTAGGAAGCAGGGATGCCGCGCTCTGGTGCCAGCTCTGCTCCTTATAAGCAGCTTGCCATGAACACACATAAGCCCTTTTCCATCTGTGGATTGCAATTTCCTCACCTATACTGTAACATGGTTGGATGAGCTTACCACGAGGTTTCTTCGTGACCTAAAAACTTTTTCTAAGGTTTCCATAAATCCAAGTGTCCATTCTCTCCCAAGTATATCCTTCAACCTCAAACAAACAACGGATGATAAGTACACCTAAATAAAGGCTCTGTTTCCTTGTTCTATGGCGACTGATCATAAAATATAGATCTATTTCCTCATAGATGACCAGGAGCAATCCAGAGTATGTGATTCCAGAGTCTTGTAATCTTTGCAATGTTGCTAAGGTAGCAGATACCACATAAAAACGTTAAAGCAATTCAATAGAGACAGATTTAACTAAGATGCATCATTGCTACTGGCAATATCTTATTATTAATTCGAGGAAGGACGCTTACCTAGACACAGATATGTTTGGCATCAGCGACAACATTGAACTATTATAAATTTTAGTAGGTCACTAGATATGCATTTACATTTACATGTCCAGGGCAAGAAATAGTTCACAGCATGCCAGATAAACATTTATTGTAAATTTTTATTTACTTTATTGTCCACCCTCTGTTTTGAGCTCCTTGAGGGCCAGTACCATGTCTCTCGTGTCTGTAAGACATTTATTTACCACTTACTAAGGCTATATACATATAGTAACTTATTTTACCTGTGCAACACAGAAAAGAAGTACAAAGAAGGCAATTAGGCTTGTACGGATGCTCCACTGTGCGGATGCCAGGATCTGGGAGCATTCTATTTTTCTACTTTACCATCCTGGTGTGTGACTTCCAGCCTCCAGACCATCCCAGGGTTCAGTATGGCTGCTGGAGCTCCAGCTATTACGTTCTTGTTCCAGAACGAAAGAGAAAAGAAGAAGGGAAAGGGGATACAACTCTCAACTGTGTCAGAAACTTTAAAGAACCTTTTTCAGAAGTTAGGAAGGAACACTTAGGCTAACATCTTATTGGTGAGAACTTAGTTACAAGGACACTGAGAAACACATGTATTCCTGGAGACCGTGTGCTGGCTTAAAAAAATTGAGAGCCTGTAGCCAAAGAAGAGAAGAATGATATTTAATAGGCAACTGATGTCAATGTCGTCTCCATGTTACAGATGCAGACATTAAGGTTTGTTGTGGTCAAAAAGTTGTGCATAATCATAAGATGTTACAGCCAGTGATCCAGTTATTCCTAAGCCAAAGCACTTTTCACAGTGTAACACACTGTCATCAATGTTACCTTGCAAACAGTTGCCAGGTAGTAGATATTCAATACCCATTTGTGCAGTGAGGTAGCAATGAGCGCCTTGGACCACCAGCAGCAAAATGGTGAAAAGCACCGTCTCGTGAGCTGTTCTTGTCAAACTCCAATGTGCACATGACCTCCGCATCTCTTTAAAATGAAGATTCCGATTCAGTAGAAATGGGGTAAGTCTGAGAGCCTGTATTTCTAACAAGCTTGTAGGTAATAGCTAAGCTGCTGGTCCATGGAACACTCTGAGAAACAACTTGCACTATCCAGTATACTTGAAATGTGGCTACTCTGAATTGACCCGTACTGTGCAGTAAATGTACAATCCACAGGGGATTTCAAAGAGTTAGTATGAAAAAAAGAATACAAAATATCTCATTAATATTTTTATAGCATTTTGGTTATACTGGATTAAATAAGATATGCTATTAAAATTAAATTAATTTCACTTATTTCTTTTTTACTTTTTTAAATTCATTTTTTATATTTTATTTATTTTTGATAGAGAGAGACAGAGCACAAGTGGGGGAGGGGCAGAGAGGGAGACACAGAATCCGCAGCAGGCTCCAGGCTCCCAGCTGTCAGCACAGAGCCCCACGCGGGGCTCAAACACACAAACTGCGAGATCATGACCTGAGCCGAAGTCGGACGCCTAACTGACTGAGCCACCCAGGCGCCCCTCTTTTTACTTTTTAAATGTAAAATTACATATGTGGCTCGTATTCTATTTTTATTGGAGAGTGCTGGTCTAGGCTGAGTAATGCTACTTTGTTCAGATTCTGAATCCCTATTTACTGGCAAAAAGATTGTGATCAGATCAAATTCGCCGAGTTCAGTTTTCCCTTGCAAACGGGGAATAATAAAAGTTTTTTCTTCCTAGAGTTACCATGATGACTCTTGGAAGTTGAGCTATAGCATTGGCATTTCAACAAGGACCACCAAACAAAAATCATTTGAAGCTTCGTATTTTTAAATTATGCCAAATAAAGTAATTAGGCACTTTAGTAATCTTTGTTGCCATTTTTTTAAACAGTTTATTTATTTATGAAGAGAGTAGGAGTGCAAGTGTGAGCCGTAGAGGGGCAGGGGGAGGAGAGAGAGAATCCCAAGCACTGTCGGCAGAGAGCTGGACTTGGAGCTTGATCCCATGAACCAGGAGATCATGACCTGAGCTGAAAACAAGAGTCGGACACTTAACCAACTAAGCCACCCAGGTGCCCCGTGTTGCCAATTATTTTTAAAGTAGTTTTGGTTATACACATCACAGAAACTTTGCTGTGCTCATTCTCCTTATTTCCTGAATTCGATAAAATTGATGAGGTTCCCAGTGAACACAGAGATACTAAGTCACGTTCAATCATCAGCGCTGGACATGACTAGAGCACCTACATATCCAGGCCGGGGATCAGCTGAGCCATGCCACTATTGCTTAGACAGAACTACATTTTACTGTACGTTCCCACGGCAATTTATGTTAAAAAAAAAAAAAAAACAAAACTGATCTCTTCCAAGCTCCATGTGTTCACCAGGCGACCTCTTTTCACAAAACCCAGCATCTGGATGAAGTCAGTAGAAGTCCATTTGCTGAGTGGACAATTCGCCTAAAGCCAGTTAGTAGAAAAGAGAATTCGCCAAATGGCTGATACATCGAATTTACTTAGACTTTTCAACTATTTAGCCGTGGCTCATGGGTTTTGTTTTTGTCCTCGTTACAGCATTTTAAGGAATGCTTAACTTGTTTTTGTCACAGTCACCACTGCTCTCGCTGGAGCCAAAGGGCAAAGAGAGGAAGAACCCAAAGAAACAGGGGAGGAATGAGAACTGGGAAAAGGAAGGCACGGGGCAGAAGAGAAACACTGCAGACGTAAGAGGGACATATTATCAGACTATATTCTCAAATATGAAGCATTCTTATGAATATATTTTTCAAGAATATATCCTTACTCATACAAGCAGACAATGGTAATCGTTCCTGATATTCAAGAAAATATTCCAGAATGTGTATCTTTTTTGAGTATGTGAAGAATCCCTACCAATATAATCTCCTCGTGCATAATGATATATGCGTAGCCATTTTCATATTCAATAATTACCCAGGTGAAATATCTTCCTTATGTCTCCCGTCTCCATGTCTCTGTCTCAGGATAATCAGAGCCACCAATTTTACTCCATTTTATCTGCTGTATGCATGTGTGTGTACATTAGGCTATTAGGTCTTTACAACTATGTTGTGAGATGGATTTTGGATCCTCGTTTACAAGAGAAATAACCAAATCTCAAACATGTAAGGAATACGCTCAGGATATCACAGCTGGACGAAAAACTTGGGTGAATACGTTTGACTCCAAAGTCCCTGGGGTCCAACCTTTCCATGCTAGTGTCTTCTAAGAGTCACTAACAAGTCACTCTTGGGAGGGACAGATCAGTTATCTAAGCCTGATTCCACATTAGGGAAAATCCACACTTTGTCAGGCAATCTTGTCCGAATAATAATATCACCATCACATTACCTACTTGCAATGTCCTGGTTTTCTTATCATTTTGAAAGGTAAGTTATTGTGAGTAATAACAGCTATTTATGTGTGCTCTCTTTTTCTCATAGTTGATATATATTTAGATTATTAAAGCAAAAAACAGCTGGCATCGTTTTTGTTTGTTTGTTTACAAGACACCCATTAACTTCTCACAAAGTAAGAGCACTCTTTTGTTTTATTATTCCTTTAATGTTTATTTTTATTTCAAACACAGAGAGACAGAGAGAGCACAAGCAGGGGAGTGGCAGAGAGGGCTGGAGACAGAATCTGAAGCAGGCTGCAGGCTCTGAGCACGGAGCCTGACGCAGGGCTCGAACCCACGAACCATGAGATCATGACCTGAGCTGAAGTCGGACACTTAACTGACTAAGCCACCCAGGCGCCCCTAAAGTAAGAGCACTCTTAAGTAAATGCATGAGATATGATAACAAAGTGACCTAGACTCCAGTGATCAATCCTTTGGGTCAGGATCAGCTTTTGGCTGAGGTAAGGAGTTATGCCTTGCCAACCACCAAAAGAAGTAACAAAAATAAAAGCAACCAAAAACTGACTAGCACAGGAGTCCAGCCAACAGTGAAAAACAGAAATTCTAGAGCTGACAAAAATAAACATCAAGATGAAAGTCAAAAGCAAAAAAAAAAAAAAAAAAACCCTCAAAACCAAACAAAATAAAATTAGAGTCAAAGCAAAAATAGTACCAGGATTAATATATCGGGATAACCTTAAAAATGCTCAATCATCAAAGCTTCCTTCTTTTCCCTTGTGATATAAATATTTGTCTCTCATAATTTGTGAACCCTTGAGTTAAAACTTGGATCCCTTGGTAGTGAGGACGGACCAAGGGTTTACCCCTTTCTCAGCGAAGAGAGTAGAAGGTTTCACAATGGGAACCTTGATAGGTACATATGATAATTCTCAGAATATTGAATTTATCAGGACATCCTGTTCTTTGGTAAAATAAGGCTTTCCTGACACAAATATTCTTGACCTTGGGAAAGTATTTATGATTGTTATGTGCAAAAGGATGTGTTTTTGTGTTTGCATCTGTGAAATGAGAGCAACGAATGATGCTAGGAAATTGTGGGAACATAATTCATTGGTGGGAGTGCTTCCAATATTTTTAAAGGCTCAAATTGGCATTAGAGGATAACATGAGAATTTACCTTAACACCACTTAAGTCTTAACAAAGGAAGAATGACAACTCACTTAGGAAAAAGGAGTTTCTTTCAGAACACAGGAAACTGAGTCAGAGAAAAATCTGTGCCTCAGATTCCAAGTTTCAGTTTTTTGTTTTTTTTGTGGGTTTTTTTTTTTTTTTTGCATGAATGAGATCACTAGGAAGTAAGAGCATGTGAATGGCAAACTTTCATTTGAAGGAAAGGTAATGATAAGATGGGTAAAGGCATATAATTCAACCAACAGTCCCATTTGGTATTGAAGTATCAAAAAAAAAAAAAAAAAAAAAAAAGGAGGGCAAAACAAATAAAAATAAGCAAGCAAAATATCCAGCAAACAGACAGACAAAAACCAGAACACCGTAGAAAGGCATGGTTCTAAACATAATAGTAGGATCAAAATAATCCCCAAGACAGTCCTTGGCAGGCAATGAAGAAACAGGACCACGGTGGTAGGTGAGGAATCTGAGGCCTAAAAGGTCATATCTACAAGGGCATCAGCCAAATGTGAGCCTCCCTTGGTCCACATTGACCATAACTTCTTTTGACTTGGAAATGGGAAATTAATGTCTAAGGTGCATTAGTTTGTATAAACTCTAAACTCTTGCTAAACAAAAACCCTCACCTGGTGCCATTGGAAAGATGGTTAGTTCAATGAAAAACAAAATGGCAATTTGCTTTATAATGATTCTGTTTTACAGGTAAATTTCCTAAAATATATTGTTTTGTATTAAGCCATTCAAAACCATCACGCTTTTTGGGGGGCAGTATCAGGAACTTCCAATTGTTGGTGACACAGGAGGGCCATTGGCCTCTTTCCCAACTATCATGACCAGGTTGCAATGGAAACAAGTCTAAGAACCAATTCTTTCACACATATAAACATTTATTATCAAACAGGTGTAACAGTTTATAAACTAATGAGTAAACTCAAAAAGCGTCAGCCCGCTGTCCTAAGTGGTCTGACAGCAAGATCCCCTTAGGATAAATGTAACAATATTTCACTGGCAAGAGTCAGGCAAACAAAAAACCTAGGAATCTACAACTGTAAATGGGCTATTTTGGAACCTATCTACACCTCTGTCTATCTATCTATCTATCATCTATCTTTCCTTTAGAATCTAAAGTTCCATTCTGAAGCATACAATCTAGGTTTAATGGATTCTTATACCCTATTCATTTAAGCTTGGAAAGGCCTATAAAATGTGACATATCCTAAGATGTAGAATAAAGTCATCTAATGCAAAAGTATATATACCATGCCATTTCAACTGAAGCACTTCAAATTACAAACAACACTGGAAATAACGCAAATGCCCATGAACAAGAGACAACGTGTTATATTCACACAATGGAATAGTCCAGGAATGAAAAAAAACAGATGACTAATGCCTGCAACAACATGGACGAATCTCAAAAACACTACATAGAACTAAAAAAGCCAAAAGCAAAAAGTGTTTTCTGTATGAGTCCATCTCTATGGAAGTTCAAGAACAGACAAACTGGTTCACAGGGATAAAAGTCAGAATAGGGTTTGACTCCAGAGGAGAGGATGACAGACTGGAAAGAAATACACAGGGACATTTTGGGGTGATGGCAATATTCCATATTTTGATCGGAGTGTTAGTTACGTGGATATCTATCTACCTGTCTGACTAGCTAGCTAGCTAGCTACCTAAGTACCTATCCGCATATGCATATATGTGAGTCCATTCAGGCTGCTATAGAAATATGCGATGTATATAACAATAACACAGACCGGGCAGCTTATAAACAACAACTGTATTGCTCACAGTTTTGGAGGCTGGAAGTCGGAGGTCAAAAAGCCGGCTTCTGTGTTGTAGACTTCTTGTAGTATCCTGGAAGATTCAAGAGGCTAGGGAACTCTGTGGGGTCTCTTTAGCACTAATCCCATTTGTGAGGGTTCCCCACTCATGACCTAATCACCCAACAGGTTTGCCTACAAATATCATCATCTTTGGGGTTAGGATTTCCCCAAAGAATTGAATTTGGGGTTGGCGGGTACAAGCATTGCAGCAATAACAATACACACACATACATATACAGGTGCACATAAGTATACATATACATACACATATTATATGCTGAATAAATAGGTAATGATATTGTGATAAAAAATTACAAATGACATAACACATATCTCTTCCCTGACTAAAACCTCTGGATAGCTTAGAGGTTACCATTTTATTAAGGAAGAAAATATTCATTTGGTCTCTTGAAAGTAGTAACAGTAATTCTTGTCCCGTACTAAGCCCGTACTAAGTTCCAATGGGACAGGTGTTACAGTAGATAATTGCCCTATATAATTCGAATCACTGAATTCTCCCAACAACTTCATGACATTAGATTGATCATTATTCCCATTTTATCATGATGAAATCGACACCAGAGAGGTTGAGTATTTTTCCCAATGTCACAGCCTAGCAGGTGGCAGTGTAGTTCATTAGATCCAGGTGAGTTTTTTTAACTCCGGATTTTTCTTAGTGCCATCATCACAGCTCCACGTGACTCCCATGCTACTGAAAGCAAGAGGAGGAAACTGTTAGAGAAATTTTTTAAAAGGTAGACAAAGAGATGAAGTCAAGGGTAAAGGGAGAAAAGATTGGCACTGAAACAGGCTCTCTCTTTTCTCCTGCATTGTAATAAATGACCTCTCCTGCCGATTTCGAATTGCTAGACAATATTTTTTTTATTATTTAGAAGGACATCAATTCCGACAGGAGATGAGTTTCCATCCTAGTGTTACAGACCACTTCTAACACGTTCAGCTGATTGAGTCACCACGATTTTACCCTTGTTCAACTTAATTCCGGTTTTGATCTTTCCCAAGATGTTTTACCAAAACTCATACTAAAATCTCTGGTTAGTATTACAATCCAGTCTATAAAAATAAAGTCAAGTTTGCTGTTTTTTTGTTTTTTTTTTTAAATTGGGGCAAATTCCTTTTAAATGGTAGAGCACAGGAAAATACCCAAATAAAGGAAAGATCTCACCATTTTCTTTATTTATTCTCACATTATATTTACTAAACGAGCTTCATTTTGAAAGACTTCCCAAGAAACTAAGCAGGCGGGCACATGGCCTAGACCAGTCCCCAGAAGTCCAGTTCTATATGGGTCAATGGCAATCCTTGGGTAAATAACTTGGTTCCGAACTTCTCTAAGGAAGAGATGGTCCCTGGAGTGGTCATCAGTGCTTCCTCAGTGGAAGCAAACATTTGTGATGTTTTTAAAGAGGTATTTTCAAAAGGCTTGGATTTTTTGAGTAGGTTAAATTCTACATCAAAGACAATTGCCTTTCTCTGCTGTTCTTTGCCTACTCCTCCACACGCCCCTTCTTGCACATACAAATCGAATGCTCACACACACCCCTACACACATTCAGCATTCTGAACCAAACTGCGTGTCCATAGGGACAACTGAACAGCATTGGAAGCACCATGTGCAGCTCTGAACTGACAATTTATGCCTGCAGGTGGCTGCTTGCAAATGCAATTAGGCCCTGCTCCCACTGGGAGGGCTCAAGTACACCTCATTAACTGGGCCAAGACTGTATTAATACTAGTAATTTTCCACCTGCAAGAAAAATGGACAGCTTACGCCAAAGGAAGTGAAATATATGGCCAGGTGTCTAGGCCATGTAGCCAGGGCTATTTTGTAAAGACAAGTATTCAAGCCTCAGTCCCTTACATTTACATGGAGTTGGATCATCTGAGGCTCATCAACAGAGGTCTTTCTCAACAGAAAAAGAAACTCCTGTTCCTGCCTGGAATTTTGAAAAGTACAGTGTGTGGTCCTCTCAAAGTAAGATGTTTACAGTTTGGGGGGGGTGGGGACACAGGGTTTGTTTGTAGTAAGACTGACCTATGTTCTGATCATATCTTGAAGATGTTAGCTTAATGATGAGCAGCAGAATCAGATTGCTTTATGCTAGTCTCATACTTTTTTCTTAATGTACCCAGGATCCAGGGCATAAAATCAAATGAATGAATGTCACGTCCTAGGAAATTAATAATTAAGGCCTTGGCCAGTTTCATTTAACCCTTTAAAAACACAGGTTTATAAAGGCAGGTTATGTTATTTTGAAAAAACATCTTAGAAGATCTTTCTGGGATTACAGTGTATCCTGAAGACATCATTCTCAGATACAACATAAAGAATGTTTATTATGATGAGGATTTCTGGCTCGTTGAAGTTGTATGTTTCTATTCTATGTCTATTAGCTGGAAAATAAAACTTGAAATAAAAATCACTGAGATATTAATCTCAAGTGATTCCTAATGTGAGTCAGAAAAAAAAAAGCAGGTGGCTTTGAGGGTAAGAGCTGGGACAAGAATCAAGTTCTTACTGCATGGTAGCAAGAGGGGGAGAAAAGGGCTCCAGGGATAATGTGGAGCATGGAAGGAGAGAGGATGGTGACTCACTCTAGTACACAGCCACACCCAGGACATGAGTCTGCTAGGTGACAAAAATGAGCAGTCAAGGCTGGGCCAGTGCAAATTTCAGATCCACCTGCGTTAGAATCGTAGGCCATCAAGTTCTCTGTTAAGGCAGCATTTTAGCAGATTGAAGAGTTCAGTCTCCAGATTTAGATGGCCAGGATTTGAATCCTTGTCCCATCACCTGCTGACCATGTCTTTTGAAAGCCATGACCATGTCCATCAAAGCCTCAAATGGCCTCACTTGCAGGTTGATGGCAGGGGTTAAAAAGTCCGTGCCAAGTGCTTGGCAAAGAGTAGGTACTCAATGTTCGTTAGCTCTCAATATTACATCCTGCTCATTACCTGAATCTTTGCTCTGAACTATAGCTTGGCTTAAAAAAACACCCCTAAGCAGTGTTCCAACATGTTCCAAAACAAGAAAAAGATGATGAAGAAATATCTATAAGAAAATGAAACAAGAGGTCTTGGTCCAGCCAATGCTATGCGTTCCTTTAAATCAGTTTATCCATCTCCTATCTCCTTTCTACTTATTTTCAAGGCTGAGCTCAATTCACCTTGACCTTAATAAAGCTCCAGCACCTAAAATCAGAGAAATCATTCCTCCTTTCTCTAAATTCCCAAAACGCATTGTTTCTGTCCCTACTTGCATCACTTAGTTCTTTCTGCTTGGTACTGTGGTTAATTGCATTGACCATCTCCTCAGCTAATTTAGGGGATTCTTGAGGACTCATCTCTGATTCCAAATAGAGCCTAATGCTTTCAGCACAACAAATAATGTTAACTGTGCCTTTTTAATTAATATTGAGACCAGAAAATATTTTTTTTTCTTGGACAATAAGACACTGAACACACACACACACACACACACACACACGCAGGTAACTTATTGTAGTTCAGCAAACTTGTCTCAAAAGTGAAAATGTACACATAGCTTCACTGGACAATGCAATATTTTGAAGGGAACAATGTATTATTCTAATCAATGAAAGACACAGAGGCAACTCCACCCTCTTCCCAAATTTGTAGACTTAATTAGCCTCACAGAAAACATCAAGGAAGGAAAACAGACCAATAGTCCTGTACATAGAATCCTATTGCGGAGAGGAAATTCCTGTAGCTCTCTGTAATAAATGAAAGATGGGAATCCACCTGAAAAAAAAAAAAAACAGTTGAAACACAAAGGTAGTGATGAATTTTCTTGTAATTGCAAATGTACATATTTTAACATATGTTTATATTAAATATATTTTTTAAACTTCTGTCTCACAAAGGTTATCGTTACAAACACCTCAACGAACACCTACAAATTCCCAGTTTATTTAAACCAAAAACTGTAGGTCTTGTGTTTGAAAAATATTTCAGATTCTCTCTCTCTCTCTCTCTCTCTCTCTCTCTCACACACACACACACACACACACACACACACACAGTATAATTTAAGTGCACAGAATGATCCAAAATGTACCACCAGTCACCACTAGTACAAATTTTTCTCTTGCTCTGTAAGTGGAATTTAGGTTATCTTTTTAAGTCAGTGTTTGGATCCAGAAAGGCTTTTCTTTTTAGTCTTAAGAAACAATAATCAATTCCTTTAAGAGAGAAAAATGTGTTTTTCCCAAATATGTTGCACAGAAAAGATAAGGCAGCTTCTCCCTGGGGAGACGGGAAGAACAAACAGTGTTGTCAACACAGGAAGGCTGCTACAGAGGTGGACACATCCCCCTGCCACCCTGAGTAGAGAAAGCCAGGAAGTAAGGGCTGTTTACTTGGGAACTGCCATGAGAACCAGGCGGCAGCCCCAACCGCAAGGGGGGCAGAAACAACCCAATCTGGGAAAGGCTGTGATCCCGCCAGGGCTTTCTCCCATCCTCCGCAACATGATCTCTTTCTGAACTTGGGACTGCGGTGCTCAGGAAGAAGCCACCATGCCTGTCCTCCCCAGGACACAGCTGGGAATTGGGCCAGAAGAACCTGACAAGGATTTAGGATAGGGAAAAAATAAATAAATAAGACAAAACTCTAAGACTCTTAATTCAGACTGTCTCTAGGGAGAAATGGGCTTGGGTGGATAATCTATGTGGCACATTGATGCTGTGTCAATTGAACTGAGCAGGAACTGTGTTTATCAGGATTGTTTCCATTGCATAATTCCATGTTAGCATGGGCCACAAGAAATACATATAGTGGCATTTGGAAATTAAGCATAAACCATATTCTTTTAAAGCTCTGAAGGTCAGCACATACACAAGTGGGTTTGGGCAGAAGCCAGGCACACGGGCCCTTCAGGTCCCCAAACACAGCCCCTTTTAGCTTCCCAACTCCCAAGCCAATGCGTGCTTAGCACCGCGAGGAAGCGCAGGTTTCTCCGGTGGGTTGTTCACATCATTGAAGCTGGAGGCTCGAGACACAGGCTGCTGGGCCCTTCAGTTTGTCGTTGGGGATTCCAACTCATCCTCTTGCATTTGTTTGTCTTTTTTCCCCCTCTCCTGCTTCACGTCTGTCTTTCCTTCTTGACTGCCCGCCTCGCTGGCTTCAGACTCCAGCCACAGTGTTAGAAACAACAGCTTCCCGTAAACCTCTTAACCTCCTCCCGTAACTGTGAATGGTTAAATTTCTGTAAAAAGACAGTTTATTCTATATCACTCCTAGTGGTTCTTCTTCTCTGGTCAGACTCTGCCCGACACCATCTAAATTCCAGAAGAGAATTTACCAGTGTTCTTGGTGCTGGGCTTGACCTGGTTATTTACCAGATGATTTGATATAAGGCAAAATGGAGCCCTTGAGCTTTCGGATAAAATTAACTCATGAAAACATAATTACAGAGTTGAAGAATGGGACAGGAGCAGATGGCAATAAACTCTATTCTAAAGCAATGAAACTGACAGCTGAAAACCTTGAGAATTCTGGATTAGATAATGTTGCAAGGAATGCATGTTCATTTAATATGTATAGACCTCTATATATTTATAAACACACATGAGTGTATATACACACACAGAAAGTTAGAAAAACAACATGTTCACTAGCAAACATCTCCATGGGACTCATTGCTGTAAATAAATATGAATTGATAGGCTGCTACAGGAATACTGAAATGTGAACCTTTAATCCAGGCTGGCTTGAAGAAAATAACATTGCTCTCTGTAACTTTGAGAAATAAGAATGATTGGCTACAGTGTTTCATATATTACTTGTTTATACTCCATTTCATTTCCAAAAGTCTTTGAGGGAGCTTGCAAAATAAGTACAATAAAATAAAATAACATAACAAAATAAAATAAAACAAAACAAAACAAAACAAAACAAAATAAAATAAAATAAAATAAAATAAAATAAAATAAAAACAGATGATGAAAGCAGAACAGAGGAAAAATATGACTCAAAATATAAAACAGAGCTAGTCTGAAGCAAAATTTAAAAAATGTACAAATTTAAAACAATACAAGCAATTAATTCCTGTGCTATTGGGTATAACAGGTAACAGCAGCACGAAGGCCTGAAAAACAAATGTAGGGTTAGACTAAATTAATAAAGATTTAGTATCTTGTATGTGGAAATTGATCATTTAATTTTACTGTAAATTAATCAGGTCCTTTCTATAATATTTATTCCATTTATGGTTCTAGGTCCTAAAAGATTCAGGCAATCAGGAAAATGTTCAGTGAAGATTACCAAAATAGTGAAAAGACTTAAAATAGTGCCTTGGGAAGAATGGCTGAAAAAGCTGAATGGTTTCAACCTAAAGAAGAGAGATTTTATGAGACAGAATAACTGTTTTCAATATAAAGAGCTCCTACATAGAATAGGGCAAATTTGAAATGAATTGCCTGGGGATGAATCATAAAGTGAAAGAGTTAAAGGTAGAGGAAATAAGTGTATTCTGAATATAGTATTGATATCCCAAAAAATGTAAACATGAAATAAAATGTTTTGAGAGGTTTTGAGCAGCGGTCTTGAAGGAAGTCAGGCTCCTCCTTTCTGGGGATGTCACCAAGAAGAGGCAAACACTGGGCATGAGGCTGAAAAGAGATGATGTCAACAGTCATTTCCTATCTTAATCCATATCATAAACACCATCCCAGGACTGGTAGTACATGCTCTTTCCAAAAATCAGAGGTCAAGTCCTTACGGCTCAAGAAACAGGACAGAGCCCCAAAATGTGAATACTTGGGCGCTTTGTTCATTTGTCTGGGGAGCTGACAAGCAAAAAGTCACCTACTGGGACACACCTTTTACTCAGTGACACCCTCCCAATTCTCCTTGATGGCTGCTTCTACATTTTATAATCTTTCCAATCTCCCTCCCTAGATTATCCACTAGAGGTTACCCAAGCCAGTTCCAACCCACAGATAGATATGCTTAACCCTACCTGGAACTAATAGTTTTAAAATCAGTTTCCAACATTTAAAAATAAGAAAAAATGGGGCACCTGGGTGGCTCAGTCAGTTTAGTACTCAACTCTTGGTTTCAGCTCAGGTCAGGATCTCATGGTTCATGAGTTCCAGCCCTGCATCAGGCTCTGTGCTGACAGCAAGGAGCCTACTTGGGATTCTCTCTCTCTTTCTCTCTCTCTGCCCCTCCCTCTCTCACATTCTCTCCTCCCCCTCTCTCAAAATAAATAAATTAACTTAAAACAATAAAATAAAAATAAGGAAAATTCACACAAAAATGCCTGACAGTTAGTCTTGAAAAATAGAAAGATCTGAGACTACTGAGCCCTCTTTCCTGTGTGGCATTGTCATGACCAAAGCCAAATTTTATTTCCCCTCTTTATATGAAACTTGGGTCTCCAGTTTACCACCACCCCTGACTGTCTAGTGCATTTATGTTAGCTACCTGGCCCTTGCTTAATTTGCAATCCTTGCCATGTATTTTGAACACACTGGTAGACATTTTTCTTTTTGACTGGGAAACTTTCAGTAAATGTTTATATATATTCTTAAGAATGTCTTAGCTGTGTTCCCTAGAGATTAGAGACTGAGGCAAGGATTAAGTGCTGATGCTTTATTTGAGAGGTGCAAACCTAGGGCAACAGGAGTACAGAAAGAGGAAAGTGAGAGAGGAAATCACAGGAATCAGCTGCTAGGAGATGTATCATGTCGCTGGGCATAGCACTGACCTTGGCAGGTGCAAACCCTCAGCCCTGTGAGATGTCACAGGTCAATTTGTATAAGAAACTGTGTTATCACAGGTGGAAGAAAGAGAGGGATTGGCTCTTTCCCACCTACTGGGTCCCACTGGTCCAAGTTTGTCCCATTGGAAGTTAACCTCTCTATGCTTCTGAGTTAAATGATCTGGTCCCTTCCATGGCTTCTATCATGCCAGATTTATTCTCTGAAGTGCAGGTTTTTTAACCCTATTCTAAAAATGGGAGGAGGAGACAAGAGTTCCAGGTGTGTGACTGGTGAGGCTAGCTCTACAGTAGTAGCCAAGGGCAGTGCAAGTAGGTGCTTGGCCCCAGGTGGTAGAACTCACCATGGACAGATCTGAATGGAATCAGTCAGCCACTGAGGAAAAGCGAGTGAATGAGAGGCATTGGATAGTGATGTTGAGAGAGTCTAAGGCGGGCGTCAACCAACTATGGCCAATAGGCCCAATGTGCCCTGCCATTTGTTTGTGTATAGTCCATGAGCTAAAAATGACTTGACAGCTTTTAAATGGTTAAAAAAAAAAAGTCAAAGGAAGAATGATATTTCATGACACATGCAAATTATATGAAATCCCAATATCAGTGACCATAAATAAAGTTTTATTGGAACACAGCCACAGCTATTCATTATGGATTATCTACGTCTGCTCTCAAGCAACAGAGACCACATGGCCTGCAAACCATAAAATATTTACCACCAGGCCTTTCAGAAACGGTTTGCCAATCTCTGGTCTAAGGAAGCCCATTTAGTGTATCTGAATCAAGAAGCAAAATGCAACATTCTCAGCAAAATGCAATAGGGCTGTAATTGCTCAAAAATTATGGTAAAAGCTACTACAATTTACACACGCCTACTTATGTTCTCATAATTGTGAATGTAATTGCACTCCCATGTGCAATCCAAAGAGCTCTCCATGGTTAATGTCCCATGATCTATTTATTGAATCACCTACAAAAAGGACAAAATAACTTATATGGGTTTAACCCAAATAGCAATACGGTAACTATTCCAGAAGAAAATAATCTCAGGGCATTATTCTTACAGATGACCGAGAAAGAAAGAGAAGTAATGTTATTTATTAAGTTTCTAATTCAAGTCATATGTTTTGAATTTAAAAATCCTACTTGGAAAAAAAAAAGCGCACAAATGGAGAAGCCACCGCCCTGAGCACGTCCTTCCGTACACATTAGCAGGCACACTGCTTCCTGCAGTTATTATCTGAGCTGAATTAAAGGTCCACAGTGTGCCAGCTCTGTGCCAGGTGAAATGATACACAGCCACAGTAATAATAGGACCAATTTTGCTGACAGCTAGAACAGAGAAGCGGTCTCTGTGACTGACTATATTAAGAACTCCAGACAAAGAAAGATTTTGAGCATTTAGAGGATATCTGGTATTCGGGGATTAGCTAAAATGCTGTTTATTTACTCAGAAGGCATCCACTGCAAGCCTACTGTGGACTAGATGCTGGAGGAGACGCTAAGGGTAGTTGAACACACAGGACGCAGGCCCCGCCCTGGCACCGGGGGTATGATCAACTAGCGCTCCAGCCCCCATGACCTGGATGCTGTAAACTATGCATTCCCTCCCAGAATAGCCCTCTCTGGGGACCTGGGCTCCCAGTGGAACGGCATCTAACTATTCTTGGCTCCCCTTCCCGAGACGAGCCTGACCTCTCATGGCAGCTGGAGAGCATGAGTGGCTGAAGTCATGCAAGCCTCTCCCAGGGTATGTGCCCCCAAGCCAAGCCTCTGCAGGGCCTGGGCTCCGGGAGGCCTCCTCTGCACAGTCTGCCTCTCAGAAGCTAGTTTGGGACAACCACGTGTTCTTGCGATCTGTCTAAATGTGCATATTCCTCAGGAGTCTTAGAGGACCTTGGACTATGAAGCTGGGGCTTGATTTATTTATGCGCTTTAAGAGCGTTGGGCTTCTTCCTTTCTGATACGACTGACTGGGCACGGTCAGGGGTCTCTTTGAAACAGCCACTTGACCACACTCTGTGTATATGATAAAATGTTCTCAATACTGGCTCTAAGAAACAGTGTTTTTAAAAGTACTTCGGTATGAGGCAGCATGGAATAGAGCACACATACATGCCCTGTGATTACTCTGCCGTTTTTGGCCACGACACGCACATCATTATTTATTCAGTTCTGCTCTAAAGATGCACGAAAGCCGTATTCCTGTGTGAACTGGAGGAGGAATTCTGTCACTTGAATACACTGAAAGCAGCTTATCTTATTATTTCATAATTTAAAGAAAATTATAGTCATGACATTCTGGAAAAGGCAAAACTCCGGAGACAATAAAAAGACCGGTGGTTGGAGCACACGAGTGGCTCAGTCGGTTAAGTGTCTGCCTCTGGGTTTCGGCTCAGGTCATGATCTCACGGTCATCAGATCGAACCCTGAGTCGGGCTCTGCACTGACATCGTGGAGCCTGCTTAGGATTCTCTCTCCCTCGTTCTCTGCCTCCTCCCACCCCTTCTCTCTCTTAAAAAGAGGGAGAGAGAGAGAGAGAGAGAGAAGATCAGTGGTTTCCAGGGGTTAGGGAGGAGGGAGCGATGAATAGGCAGAGCACAGAGGAGTTTTAGGGTAGTGAAAAAAATTTGCACGACAGTATAATGGTGGATAGATGCCATTGTACATTTGTCCAAACCCATAGAATGTACAACACCAAGAGGGAATCTCCATGTAAACTCTGGACTTTGGGTGATAATGATGTGTCAATGGAGGTCCATCAATTATAACAAAAGTGCCACTGTGGTGGGGGAGGTAGAGGAGGCTGTGCCTGTGGGTGGGGAGGGAGTAGATAGGAACTCTCTATGCTTTCCTCCCCATTATGCTGTGAACCCAAAACTGCTCTAAAAAAATAACAGTAAAGAAGTCTTTAAAAAAAAAAATGGTGGTAACAGAGAACACTGGATGAAAACGAACTGAAGAAATGTAAAAAGAGGTTTCCATGTAGAAATAAAACAACATCTTTGTTTAAAAAACAAAAAGCTTTTAAAATGTGTATTTATTTTTGAGAGAGAGAGAGAGAGACAGAGCATGAGCGGGGGAGGGGGAGAGAGAGAGGGAGACACAGAATCCGAAGCAGGCTCCAGGCTCCAAGATGTCCGCACAGAACTGACATGGGGCTTCAACTCACAAACTGCGAGATCGTGACCTGGGCTGAAGTCGGATGCTTAAACGATGGAGCCACCCACATCCCCCAAAATAAAATCTTTCTAGGAAACAAAGCCTTTGCCTTCAATTATACATTGGTGTCTCATGTGTAACTGAATAAGTTTTGGCCACCTTGGGCTTTAGTGTCCTTATTTCTAAAATGACAAGGTAGGATGAGGCTGCTTGTCTATGAATTTTTGAAGGCTAGACGAGTGCTTGGTATACAGAAGGTACTCGATTATTAAACTTAATTTATTGTTAATTTGATTCACTGAACTTAATCCAGCTCTAATCTTCTATGGCTGGTCTTTTATTTGAGCCCAGAGTACTTTAGGCTAAGCTCGATTTTTCTTTCAGTTGACTGTTGTGCATGGCTTGCCTGCTGGACTCAACTCTTGTCTTTCTGCTTCTGTGTCTTAATTGCCCCTCTGTGGTTTACTGCAGTCCTAGCTCACCAGGCTTCTGACCCATTCCAGCTGCAGGATTTCAAACAAGGCCACAATCTTGAGCCCAAATAAAGCGTTTTGAGGAAAACATTTCCTGGTGTTTTACAAGGATTCTGTACACATTCTGCATCCTGCTGAGTGAAGCTTTATCACACAAACCACTGGGAACAGGAGGACCCTGATTGGAGAATGGGAGAAGCATCATTCTTTCCCACATTATGCCAAGAGTGTCAGAGGCGAGGCTTTCATATGAGCTTTTGGGAGAATACGTAAGTAAAAACCTAAAAATATTTGCAACAGATTCATATTTTATACTGCAGGGTAGGCTCCAAGCAATAAGGCAAAAATCATGGATAGTCAAAATAACATTA
Organism: Panthera onca; assembly: GCF_046562875.1. Classification (NCBI taxonomy): domain Eukaryota; kingdom Metazoa; phylum Chordata; class Mammalia; order Carnivora; family Felidae; genus Panthera; species Panthera onca. The sequence continues at coordinate 146,267,413 of NC_138347.1, forward strand.
GAGAATATCCAAGACTTCCCATAGCTTCTAGTATGGTATAAATTCAACAGATGTGTCTACGGCCATACCACCCTGAACGCGCCTGATCTCGTCTAAATTCAACAGATGCCTTCCACCCCCAGCCCTTTAATTCTAAGCACTGAAAAAAAAAAAAAATCATTCTTTAGTTGAATTCCAGAGTGGACAATTGGCTTGCATTTAGGGGATGGGTTATGTAAAAATATGCATAGTATTTAAAAAAGGACAATTAGGGGCATCTGGGTGTTTCAGTTGGTTAAGTGTCTGACTCTTGATTTCCTCTCAGGTCATGATCTCAGCATGGTCGTGAGATTGAGCCTTGCGTCCGGCTCAGCGCAGATCCTGCTTGAGATTCTTTCTCCCTCTTTCTCTCTGCCCCTTCCCCTTTCATGTGCGTTCTCTCTCTCAAAATAAATAAACTTTAAAAACGTAAAAAATGAAAAGCAGAATCATACTCAGTTAAACAATATATTCTCACTATGGGATGTATGCTTACCCTGGGTCTTATACTCATTCCGTGAAATGACAAGTAAAAAATGAGCTGTTTTCCTCATTTTCTTTTTCTTTTTCTTTGCTGACCTGTAAGAGTTGGGGTTTATGTTAAACGTATACATTATGGCACTCCCCTGTACCTATAGGAAACCTAACATCCAGCCTAAATGGGGTCAGTACACAGAATCAACTGGAAATGTGTCCGGGGGACCTTGAGACTAGGCAGAACATTTACAGTCTGATAGGTTCCAAAAGCAGGAGAAGCAGGGTGCTGAGGACAGGAGATAACCAGTGATGGGTGCTGGGCTCACGCTACGAGGGATGATGTAGGTCATCAGTTCAGAAGGTCCAGCACTGGGTATGAGAATCTGTGAAGCTGGGCCTGGTGTAGAGCCGGAGAGTCCCTAACCCCAGAGAACAAGTATGAGAGATGGGTAGACCCTGTGGATTCAGAGCATCCTTAAGTGAATTCGAATAAGGTACTACTTTGGCAGACAGCCCTGCCCCAAGGCACACAGCTCGGCACCAGCCTGTGGACCAGACTCCTGCCCCATCCCCAGACCCCTGCCCAGCACTCTTGTATAGTGCTCAGACTGTGCCACGCAGTGGCCCAGATGATGAAAGCCTCACCAAAGGGGGAGTGATGGCCAAGATCTGTCTTAATCCTCCCACTTAGTGAAACCAAGTTGGTCTCAGGGCTTGGGGCGTCTCAGCAGGTGGGGGCTGCAGAGCTCTGAGGCAGGCCGCCAGGTCTCTCATTCTGTGCACTGGGCTCCAGAACAATCCTTTAATCCCACCAACAATCCCTGCAACAAGAAACTCGGATTCTCCTTTTATTTAATTAGAGGACCGTTTTCTCACGAGCATTCGGCCTGATTTGTTAATACCTATTGTTTAGCATGTAATTGCGTATTCAGCACTGCTCAATGGTGGCAGCGTCATTTAGGCTTGTACTGCTTGCTTTACATTTTTTAAATCCTTTCCTTAAGCGCATATGATTCATTTTATTACGATGCATGAAATCAAGGCATTCCAGGAGGCACTCTTGTGGTTATGCGTTATTTCTGATAGTTGTTAAGACACATAGAGAAGACCTTGCCAAACCAGTTAGAATACCACCAGGCTGACTCAAAAGTCTTGCAGTTTTTTTGTTTGTTTGTTTATATTTTAACGTTTATTCATTTTTGAGAGAGAAAGACAGAGACAGAGCGTAGGCGAGGGAGGGGCAAAGAGAGAGAGGGAGACACAGAATCAGAAGCAGGCTCCAGGCTGAGCTGTCAGCACAGAGCCTGACACGGGGCTCGAACCTACGAGCCATGAGATCATGACCTGAGCCGAAGTTTGATGCTTAACCAACTGAGCCACCCAGGTGCCCCAAAAGTCTTGTGGTTTTGAGCGATGGCCAGAGCTAAGACTGAGTCTTGGAGATGCCTGCAACCTTCAGACATTTACTCATTGAAAAGTAGACCCATTTTGAATGAATGAAAGAGTGAATCGAGCATTTAGTACCACACAGCAGCAATCAGATCCTTTTTCTCCCAGTTATCTTGATGTTCTCTAGACACCCAGATACATTCTAGAAAAAGCTTTGCAGGTTTCAGGAAAATTGAACATAAACTACCATGGGGCCCGTTCATCTCATCGGCCTTCACTGTGGCATTAGGGGCCGGAATGATGGCATGCAGGCATGTGTGAGCTCAAATGAAAAGGGCGGAGCTATCATTTGATGTTGAATGTCACACAGTGGCCTTATCCTAACTTTATGATTTCTACCATTTTCCATCCTTAACTCCCTCCCTTCCCCCCAGCCCTTACCCTTCAGCCAAAAGGAATTCCTTACTCACTCTTCCCCACACAGAGCCAGGCTGTTCCACACCCTTGCCTTTGGCCAGTGTTGTTTTCTTCTGCCTCATCTCTGTTCCCAAGGCAACGAGAATGACAAAAATGTCCAGTAGGCTAAGACTTATTTACAATTGCAACACTGCATTTAATAGACATGAAGTAAGATTGTCAGCCACACCCTAGTACGGTCACCATCTTCTCCTCTCAGAGAGCAAAATACTCAAATACACATTTACTCTTTTTCAACAGCTATTTACCTGGCACCTATTATGTCGTAAACATTGTTCTGAGAACTGGAGATATAGAACTGAACACAAAGTAAAACCCCTTCATTCACCAAGGGTCCCGAATGAATCTTTCAGTGTTTTACTCTCTGAAACACATTTAGTTCCCCAGTATAACACTAAAAAAATACACTAAGTTATACAGTTAACCTGAAGTCGTTCCATTAATAGCCAGAAACTACTTATAGTTGACATTCATTGTATACATATATATTTAGGTGAAGGGAGTGTTTGCAGAACGTTCTCCAAAATTCTAGTTAAATAGTTAACATTGCTTTCCATTGTCTGTAGGATAATTGTATACACTTTTAATTTTAAAAATAAACCTGTTTTGATTTTAAAAACTGAGCTTTAAAATATTTTTCACTATTCAAAATTTTAAATAAAGTTTTCTTGCTGGTTTTTTAATAAAACACACATATAGAAAAGTACACAGAACGTAATTGTGAAGTTCAATGAATCACACAATGAATTTCTCAGAGCAAATGCCAATGTTACCATCACTAAAATGTAGAGAGAGAATATTACTGACACCCCCAGAAATATTGCTTATGTCTTTTATCAGTCAAAACACCCACCCTTCTCCCCAAAGTTAACCATGATCCTAGTTTCTAATACTCTTGTTAAGTTTTACTTAGTTTGGAACTCCATATAAACGGAATTCACAAATCTATAGTCCTTTATGTCTGGCTTCTTTCTTGGTCTCAACATGTTTGTGAGATTAACTCATATTATGGCACGTGGCTGTATGCCATTGTATGAATATGCCACAATTGATTCCCCTATTCTACTCTTGACCTTGTTGTCTCTGGTATGTCAATTATGCCCCTGTGCCTAGGCTGAATTCATCAAAGCATGGTGTGTGTATGTATTTTAACTACCCTAGATAAGATACTTTACCAATCATTTGCCTTCCCTAAACACAGTAAATTTTCTTCATCACCTCATCCCATACTTCTCAAAAGTCTATTCCCATGCAACAGCACATAGTTCAGATTGATTGGAAATATGCTTCCACCTGAAGAGGGGTCCCATTTGTGGTTTCTAAACATCACGTATTCTCACCCTGTCTTTTAGAAATCTCCAGCTCTTGTTGAGTGGCCGCTAACATTCTACACGTGTTCTCTTCTCATAATGTTATCATCTTTTTGTTACATGGATCGCTGCCTGGTCAGAACTCAGCAGAAAGCAAACAAATAAAATAAAAAATACAAGATACAAAATAAATCACCTCAGCAGGCTGATGATTAAACACAGGCTGGTCACTGGGCAGCCATGCCTGCTAAGGCCACAGGAGTGGATTTAGGATACCTGCTGCCAACGAAGTTGAGTACGACCTCCCAGTGTCTTCTTTATGAAGCACCCTGAGGAAAAGTCCCCGTCAGAGCCTTGTTCCAAAATCAGCTATCCTTTCCCTGGGCAGTTGTCTGTCTTTACCCTAAGGAGCTAAAAAAAAAAAAAATGTTTAAATGTGGTTTTCAGAATACGCAAAGCCAGATTTATGACCCCAGAGTGCATTTTTCGTCTTATCTCCACCTACATCTTAATGCCAATTTTATGTTCTACCTCTCTCCTTTTGCCCTAATTTTAACTTGCAATGATGTGTGGCATTGCCACACATTGAACTTCTGAAATATATATCTGGAAGAAAGTAGAGTATACAGTTACTAGGGCGTGAATCGCCTCTATTACTGGTTTGGTTACCGAATGTTCTTATGATTCAGAAGCACCACCATCTTGACCAGGACACAGGTGTGAGGAATGGAGAAGCCATATTCTATTTGCAAATTTATCATAGTCTTTTGGGTTTAAAAGATGTTATTTTCTTGGGGCGCCTGGGTGGCTCAGTCGGTTAAGCGTCCGACTTCGGCTCAGGTCACGGTCTCGCGGTCCGTGAGTTCGAGCCCCGCGTCAGGCTCTGGGCTGATGGCTCAGAGCCTGGAGCCTGCTTCCGATTCTGTGTCTCCTTCTCTCTCTGCCCCTCCCCCATTCATGCTCTGTCTCTGTCTCAAAAATAAATAAACATTAAAAAAAATAATAAAATAAAAGATGTTATTTTCTCAATCTATGACAATCTTTCAAGTTTTAAAATTCCATTTTTTTTCCCCATTTAGGGATTACTTGATAACTTAGGAGAAAAATTACTAAAAAGTAGGTTTTTCTGAACATTTTAATGCTTTTGCCTCTCATTCCATATTATTGTCTGTTACAGAAAGATCTTTAAGATATTCTATTTAAACAAGAAAAATAGGGGACACCTGGGTGGCTCAGTTGGTTGAGCGCCCAACTTCAGCTCAGGCCATGATCTCATAGTTCATAAGTTCAAGCCCCGTGTTGGGCTCTGTGCTGACAGCTCGGAGCCTGGAGCCTGCTTCAGATTCTGTGTCTCCCTCTCTCTACCCCTCCCCTGCTTGTGCTCTGTCTTTGTCTCTCTCCCTCAAAAATACATAAACATAAAATTCTTTTAATTTTTAAAAAAAATTTAAAAAAGAAAAGAAAAATATGACCCTATATTTGTATTGCCTTGAATAAGCAAAAAGTATTTCTAAGAAGATACACTAGTAACTAATAAGAATAGTTACCTGTTTGGGGGTTGGTGACTGAGTAAATGAAAGAACAGATAAAGGTGAAAGTTTTCACTGACCTTTTCTTCATATTTATTGGGTTTTGGCATAGGTTGGCATGTTTGGCGGGTTTGCTAAATTCAAAAACTTAAATAAACAACAACAACAAAATCATACACAAAATGAAAGCACCTCTACCCCAATAAAACCAAAACAATTGTCACAAAACAGCGTATTTTTATGAAGCAGTGTTTTTATATAGTAACAATCATGAGAGTTGAGAAGTAGATCAGGGATAATTATGTCAACATGCCAAGTAATAGAGTAAAATTATACACACACACACACACACACACACACACACACATCTATATATATCTTCAAAGCGAAGGGAACGAACTTGCTGCCAGCCCTTATGGAGCAAGTAGAACCAGAATACCACCATAAAAACTAGAAAACTGGAAAAAATACATGTAACATCTTTTAAACATTGGGCTACAGGAAAAAGCAGGACATTCTCCTTGAGACAAAGAAACTAATGATGGGAGCCCTAGAATTACCACAGCTCTCTGCCTCGTAGCATATTCCAGACCACCGTGCAGGGAGGGCAATCCAAGTATATTACAGCATTTGGACTGAGCTAAGGAAATGCAGATGAGAGGGGGGAGGCTGGGGCAGCTGGAATCTGCGGAGCAGTAATGGAAAGGAGGAAGCCATGCAGCCAAATAGCTCCAGAGGTCTACATAAGGGTCTTGAATGCGTTGCTGAGTTCTAAGCCACATAATATATAGGGTGAAAATCTATGAGGCTGGGCAAAAATGATTGGAGATCTGGAAACTGATGCTTCTCTGGAGATCTCACAGAGCTGGCAGAAGTCTGCAATTCTGGGAAACCAGTGGGGAGGGTCCTTAGCGAAGCCGTGAAGCCGGGACATTCCGTGGAGACCGAAGAAGAGTAAACAGTATAGTAATAGGACTAAACCAGTCCTAGAGTGAAGGCTACTTGAGGCCAGCTCTGTCCTGTAGAACTTGCTACATTTATGGAAATGGGTTGCATTTGTGTTGCTCAAAGCACTTGCCAAAAGACATCGGTGGCTCCTTGAATACTCAAAATGTGGCTCGTGTGACTAAGGAAATTAACTTCTAATATTTAGTATTAACAAATTTATTTATTTATTTATTTATTTTATTTATTTTTTTAACGTTTATTTTTGAGAGAGAGAGAGAGAGACAGAATGCGAGTGGGTTGGGGCAGAGAGAGAGAGGGAGACACAGAATCCGAAGCAGGCTCCAGGCTCCGAGCTGTCAGCACAGAGCCCAGCTTGGGGCTTGAACTCACGAGCTGTGAGATCACGACCTGAGCTGCAGTTGGATGCTTAACCGACTGAGCCACCCAGGTGCCCCGTATTAACAAATTTAAATAGCCACATGTGGCTCATAGCTACTACCCGTTAGCCACAACCTTAGACTCACTATAGCAACATTACAAAACTTGAAAACAAGCTTCAGAAGGATCAAACTGATTCTGAAGTCACTTAACTTCCTTTGAGAACAAAGTCTAACACTCTTTTGGAAAAGACAACAAAATAGTCGATCACGGCTCACCTGTGTGACAACTAGCAGGCTGTGGAGGTAACAGGGTTTGACCTCTAAGGCTAGATCAGGAAAGCTTTGGAGCCTCCACCTTAGTCTCTTAGACCTCATTAAGAAAAGCCTGCCGTGTTGGGGAAACTGAGACCTCCCCCACCCTTGGGCCACCAAAACCCAGCACCAACTTGCGGGTCATGTGGTTGGGCTATGTTGAAAGAGATCCGCTGACCCCAGTCATACTCTCGGTTAACTGCAGCATGAGGGACTTCTAACCACAAGCTGATGAAAAACTCTGAACCAGGACCGATCAAGCCACTCCTGAATTCCTGGATCACAGACACTGTTAGCAGTATAAAAATATATTTTTTGCTGCTTTCAGCCCCTAAGTTTGAGGACATTTTAAGAAACACAACATCAAATAACTAAGGCAATTGGGAATTATTCAGTGACAATATATTTGGCAACCTAAATGAAAAAATTACAAATTCCTCCAGCCGTACAAATAATCACAACTGTCACAAGAAAAAATAGAATATGTAAATAGCTTGATATCTATTAAAGAAATGGAATTTGTAATTAAAGTGTTCCCACAAAGAAATTCCAGGGTCTGATGATTTACTTCACTGGTGAATTCTATCAAAGTGTTAAGAGAAAATTATATAAATTCCATACAAACTCCCCCAGAAAATAGAGGAGGAAAAAACATATCCAAACTCATTTTACAGGGTCAGAATAGCTCAGATAACATATCCAGGAAACACATTAAAAGAAAAGAAAGCCAGACTAATGTCCCTCAAGAACATAAATTCAAATATCCCTAAGAAAATATTAACAAATTGAATCCATTTATAAATAGGATAATGCATCATGGCCAAGTGAATTTTTGTCAGGAATGCAAAATTGGATTAACATTCAAAAATCAATTAATAGAAAATGTTCTGAAATTAGATATTGGTAATGGTTGCAAAACCTAATGAATACACTAAAAATCACTGAATTGTATACTTAAAAATGATGAACTTTAATGGCGTGTGAATTATATCTCAATAAAGCTATTATAAAACTTTCAATTAGTGTAAATCACCAAATTAACAGAAAAAGAAAGAAGACTCATGATTATCTTCATAGAGGACTAAGAAGTATTTAGCAGAATTCATCCCCCATTCATGATAAAAACTCAGAAAAAAAAAAACTACAATTAGAAGCTCAACCTGATAAGATCTAACAAAGAAACTACAGATAGCATCATCCTTGAAGGTGAAATCCTGAATGCTTTATTCCTAAGATCAAGAACAAGGCAAGGGTATCCACTTTCCATTTCTATTCATCATTGTGCTACAGGTCATGGATAAGGCGACAAAAATAAATAAAAGGCTGAAGTAAAACTGTCTTTATTCACTGACAACATGATCATAGAAAAAGCCCGAATATGATCTACCAAAAGGAAGCTACTATAACTATTTCGCTATTTTGCAAAATAGTCAACTCACAAAAACCTACTGTGCTTTTATACATTAGCAGTGAACAAGTGGAGATTGAAATTGAGAAATAAATTTTATTTACAACAGCAAAGACATCCACTTTTAGCAGAATGAGACACACCAGATTTACCCTTCCTCCCGAAACAATTTTTTTTTTTTAAAGGACAAAGTACATAAAACAAAAGTGTTCAAGATATTTGAAATCAGATAAAGAAGGGCGGTGATCCCCGAGAGACAGAAGAAAATGAGATGAGTCATAATGGCTTCATCTTACTGTCGTCAGAAGAGCATTTCCAGGCTGTACTGAAGAGACAGGGCAGGTTGCAGGGAACCCAGGGAAAGGACTCCCTGAGTTAAGGAGATGGAGTTAGACATCCAGAAGAACCATGGCAGACAGAATTTACTGGACAGCCTACTGGAGTGGAGACAACTGCATAAAGAGAGAACATAGGATTTATGCAGGGTATATAATAGAATACTGCTCAGTGCATGCGAGGAAACTACCAGAAGCCAGGAAAGAGTCACACAAAGAATTAGAGGTAGTAGTTCCCAGCACTCACACAGGTCTAGAAACTATGCCATTTCCCACCCGCCAGAGTAGAAACGTTCCTGATTCCTGGGGCTTTGGGTAGATGGCCAATGGGTCTTGCCCCACTAGTGCCTTTCATCTTCCTGCCCAACAAAACTTGAGAGCCAGACTCTAAAAGATCAGACTGTTTCCAAGGAACTTCACTGCAATCTCAGTACAAAGCTTACAGATATATATATATAGGAATACAAAAGTATCCAGCTCTAATAACATAAGTTTTACAGCAGCTCAAGGTCAATAAAAAATTCCAGGCATAACCTGATGGAACATTATGCGGGTAAGAAAAAAATTTAAAGACGAGGGAAATCTCTTTGAACTAATAGCGAGGGATTTCCAAGACATAGATTCAAGAGAAAAAAATGCTAAACCTTCAAAAATTGTCTGCAGTATGTTAACACTTCATGTAAGAAAGGCATGTAAGATAATACACCCGTATCTCCTCATTTGTCTAGCAGTGATTTTCTGTTTGCTACATTTCTGAAGGAATTTTGGGAAGATAAACTGGAGTCTAAGAAAATGGTTAGCGAGAGGAGTTTGTGTGAAAAGTTTGGGAATAAAGAGATGACGGAATAGGGTATCAGGGTTGAAGAAGGAGTTACGCTTCCTTGAACATAACTTTTGGTAGAACTTAGACTCTTAGAACCATAGTAATGTTTCATATATCCTTTACATACCCCCAAATTAAACAAATAATTAAAAGCAATCAGGACATGTGGGTAACTCAGAGTGGAGTGCAAACACTAGCAAATGAACCTGACTATATTACAAACAAATAACATACCCACACCTAAGGGCATGGGAAGAAAAGAACCATCCAAAGTAGCTATGGAAACCTATACCTTGATGATACTGTAAGGCTAAAGACAAAAATAACTGTACATAAAAATTATAACCTAGTCAGGAACTAAGTTTTTGCTTTTGTTTTTAAACAGCGGTAATGTCTAGCAATTCTGAAATTACTTCGTGATTATAGTGGGAAAAAAAAAGTGAATAGATCATACATAATGAGAGCCAGGGTTTCTTAATGTCAGAAAGAGAATTTATAAATAAGGAAAAAGAGGAGCTAAAATAAACCCTACGGGGGGTGCATGGGTGGCTCAAGTCAGTTAAGCATCCGACTTTGGCTCAGGTGATGATCTCACGGTTTGTGAGTTCGAGCCCTGCATTGGGCTCTGTGCTGACAGCTCAGAGCCTGGAACTTGCTTTGGATTCTGTGTCTCCCTTTCTCTCTGTTCCTCCCCTGTTTGTGCTCTATCTCTCAAAAATAAATAAATTTAAAAAAAAATTAAAAAAAATAAACCTCATGGTATAAACTTAGAATCAGAGATAGCAGTATTAATGTATGTCCATATAGATTTTTAATGTATGTTCATATAGATTCATAATATATAATATGTACATATGGATTAGGTATACATACATAAAAAATCTAGCTCTGTCTGCCTGAAGGTCAGAGCAATGACTCCCCAGTAACAATGAGAGTACCTAACACCCAGATACTGGCTCTAAACACTACATTCAAATAAAAAGAACCAGAGCTCCTTCAAGAGTGATTAATCCTAGGGGTGGAGCCTCGTAAGTATCAAGTGACCCAGTGACATCTTGTGGTGCCAATATGCTCAGAAAGTCGGTGGGTTCTTGATAATAGCACCCAGGAGCCCACTTGAAGGAGGCCTTAATGGCCCCAACTGGGAAAATATTGACAACAAAATTTTAGGAACAAATCTGGATTTTAATCCGTGAATAAACATCCACGAGTCCGTAATGGTAGACAGATAATGAAACAAATAAGTAAATATGGGAGAAGACACAGCTCTTCCTCACAGGAGTGTCCAAATTAATAATAAATGGAGAAAGGACCGTAGAAATAAATGATGCAGACAAGATTTGGGGAATATTGGTTGCTACTCGCCCCAGTATAATTTGCACACAATAAAAGGCCCCATTCTATGTGTACAGCTTGATGAATTTTGACTAATATACACACCTATGGAGCCATCACAAAAATCATGATTTGGAATATCTCTATCGTGCGAAGAAGTTCCCAGCCTGCACGTTGCAGTTCATCTGTCCTATCCCTGGGTCACAACAACCACTGATCTATTCTCTGTCACTGTGCATTAGTTTGGCTTTCTCTAGAATTTTAATTTATGTTACTCTAAAAAGTAGAGTATTCTGACCTATTAGCATTCTGACCTAAATTGTAAACTCAATGAATAAACTCCAAGAGATAATACAAAGGTTTTCTTGGGGCCCCTGGGTGGCTCAATTGGTTAAGCAAGAGGCTTTTGATTTAGGCTCAGGTCGTGATCTCACAGTTCATGGGATGGAGACCCAAGTCAGGCTCCACACTGAGCCACTGAGTGAGGAGCCCTCTTGGGATTCTCTCTCTCCCTCTCCCTCTCTCTGCTCCTCCCCTGCGCAAGCTCCCTCTCCTTCTCTCTCCAAAGTAAATAAAGTTTTAAAAACCCACAAAGCTTTTCTTGTTTTTTTTTTACATTCTCTTAAAACACAACATATAATATCTACGTCTCAAGCCGGACTTCATTTGGAATGAGATTCTCCTGGTATTAGTGAGCCCGGGGAGAAAAACACAGAACCTATGCCATGTTGTCCTGCAGATGAAATTTAATACTGGACCTATCAGCTACTCCCTGCCCCAGGCCTGGAAGGACAGTCAGAGGAGATGTTGTAGCAGAGCTAGATTAAAACCTCTTCCAAGACTAGAGTTGTCTGGAGAGATTGGGACCATGCGGGGATGGCTGTGTCTCCCTTCTCCCCCCACCTCAGTCCTTCCCGTGTCTCCTGGTGGCTGAGTGGAGTGGAAGCAGGTGGCAGAGGAGTCCAGGAGAGGCGGCGTGGTGGGTACAGCCCCTACAGCAGCAGGGAAAGCAGGGGAAAGCAAGGAAAAGGGTTTGAGAGCAAACGGGCAAATGACCAGTCCACTCCCAATATGAATTGCTTCTTCACCTTCAGTGTTGAAAAAAACGGAAGGGAAAATGGGCTAGTATGGAAGGTTTGAGGTTCTAAATGTTTTATCTTGACCTTCTCGAGCAAGGAGAAAGGGGACAAATCATTTCGTTTCAAAACACCTCCCAGGGGTGTTTTGTAAAATAGTGAAAATATGCCAGGAACTTATCACAGCGCCAGATGAACACGAAGTAATCTCTGTGCTTGAAATCTTACCTCGGAGGATCATTCCATTTTGAGTAGAAAATGAAGCAAATCCTAAGTGAAAAGAGAACAAATATTTTAACATCTGAGCATTCCTCTTTGTAAAATTAAATAAAGCAGAGAGACTGATAGAACAACAGCCAAGGCATTTATCTTTTAGAAACGCTGAAGTATCACTAAGCAAATAATAAGCCAGAGAAAGCAAACATTCATTTTCCTGCTATTTCAGGGTGTGATCCTGATTCTTTCAATTCAGCATATTTGTGAACCGCCTTGCCCTCTTTCCTGCATTCTCTCGAGTCTTCCGTCCTTGCAGGATGCTGTTCTTTCACACATGTTGTTCTTTCTTAATAAAGTAATAGCCAACACAATCTGCCCTCTACAGTGTAATTATGTTAGCCTGTTGTTATTGATTTTGTTGCTAAGGTCTGAGAATCTGCTAATGCTCCACTGAGGGAGTAGTAGGAAGTGGGGGAGGGGAGAACATGTTCTTATGATTTTCCCATAAACCAGATGTTTTCTTTAACTCTTACATCTTTAAAATATTTTCTCTTGAGAGAGGGAAAAAAGGGGAATAGAACAAGTTTCGGATGCCAATTCTTATTTTCTCAGCATACCACAAGTACACACCCACATAACCGAGGGCTCAGAATCCGAGTCTGTGGGTACTTGTGTATCTGTTCCTCATTTGATAAGCTACACATGTGATACAAGTCAAATCTGGCTCTGCAGTTGACTATGTGTTCTTCTCCTTTTCCCCATAACTCTCTTTCAATTGCCATTGCTGTATTAATGCACTGTCCTTCCCATAGTGGGGTAAAACAACAATTTCGTCATTTCGCAGGTTTTGTGGGTTACCAGTTTGGCCAGGACTCAGGGGAGACTACCACCTGGGCTCAGCTGGAATGGTCCCCCAGAATATTGCCTCTCCAGCATGGCAGTTTCAGGGCAGTTAGGTTTCCATAGCAATTGGTTTCTCCCAGAACAAGTGTCCCAAGAGAACCAGAATGCTGAGTGGCCTTTTACGATCTATCTTTAGACATCCTGTAACCTCATTTCCACTATACCCTATTGCAGTGGCTCTCAGTCAGGGGCAATTTTGCCCCCCACAGGACGTTTTGGTTTGTACAAGTTGGGAGTGGTAGGGGACAAGACCAGAGGCATCTGGTGCCTCAAGCCCCAGCTGCCGCCAAACATTCTGCAGTGCACGATCCTGTCTGTTACGATAGCCCCCAAGAGTAAAGAAGCTGTCGCCCCAAATGCCAATGGTGTCAAGGTTGAGAAACCCTGCTTCATTGGCGGGGGCAGCCACAGCCTGCCAGAGTGAAGGAGAGGGAACACAGATACCGATTCTCAATGAGACAAGAGTCAAAATACTCTGTGGACAGTTTTAAAAACTGCCACAGAGCCAACAATTTACATTTTTTCTCTAACAGAGAGACCAAGTTTTCTAGTCACCTAATTCACTGGCGGTAGATTCTAAAAAGAGAGAAGAAAGCTGTAATGGTTTCAACACCCTGTAAAACTAAATGTGAATGTCAATTCCTAGATAAAGTCACACGGCCAAACAGGAAAGCCGAGGCCCAGATACCAGTTCTATAATTTGATGTCCTCAAGACATTATTTGCTCTTGACTTTCATGTTTCTACTTCTTTTCACTCATTCCAATATTGTCCAGCTTTAGATGAATGCTATTTTTAGACATTAGTGTGGATATATTTAAACGTAACTTCAAGCCAACCTGCCTGAAATGTAGAACACATTTTTAAACCCCAGAGCTCCAGGAGGGGAATAGCATTGCTGGATGGCAACCTGTGTCTCAGATGTCAGCAGCCTGAGGAGCCCTGGAAAGTTTCTCTCACAGCCCCTTCTTGTCGAAGAACGGCTGGCTCAGTGAGGACAGAGCCTCCCTGGAGACTGTTCCCTAGAGCCAGGGTAACATGTGGGGTGGCAGGACTGGAGGCAGCGAATGCCAGTGAGTACACTGGCCAGTTTCATAGAATGGGCAATAGAAGCTGGAGAGAGTTAATTGCACCAACACCTTTTCTTTCGAGTCGTTCCTCTTTTACTCTTTCCTAAGAATGTCTATGTACATTCCTTTATTTTTTCTGTCTTTCCTGCTGTCTTCAGACAAAGCACCTGACTTCTTAATCATATTTTCTTCTGTTGATAAAAGAGGGAGATAATCTGGTTTCATTCTGGTATTCGCCAGATATTTCTGGAACATCTCTTAAGTTCTGGGTTCTGTACAGGGTATTAAAAAGTGTAAGAGTCAACAAACAGACCCAAACCCACTGACAGAACCCCAGAGGCCACCTGGCCCCACATAGTCTAGTGGGAGATAAGCCCAACTTATACTTACATAAAATAATAGTATATAATAATGCATATTCTGTAATACGTATACTCAAACATACATTCATATTTCTATGAATTATAAATGAGGAAAGAACCTATCTATGCTAAAAGTGCCCAGAAGCCTTCCTGGAGTCAAAGAAATCTAAATCAAGAGTCAGTGAGATGCAAAACAGTTGGGGAGAAGTTGGAGGGGGGGGCGTGGAGAGAGAACAAAATAGATGAATTCCCCTTTTTAAGTTCAATGTTGTTGTTGTGGTCATTGTGGTTGTTGTTGATCCATTATTGGATTTTCTACCTGTTTGCATACAAATTTAAGATAGTGGAGACAAATTCCTAACTCTTTATACAAAAGTGGCAAGTAATTTAGAATGGGTTATTGGGTATTTGCTCCATACATCTTTATTTTTCTTCACGTGGATATGTGCCTTCACAATATTACATCCTTTTTGCCTGTTTTGACCTATTTATACAACCCAGGAAAAACTAATTTTATCCCTCTTCATTTCAGGTAATTTTTTTTCTTTTCAGATCAACCTGATGCTCGCCAATGATCTAAGGTGTGCCTTGAACCAAGCTCTTGAAGCAGACTCCATGCCCAGAACAGTTAGCTCTCACTTCTAACAGCTTAGCATTTTCCCTGAAAAAGCCACAAAGCTATTTTAACTTTCATCTCTGGATAGTGTCCTGAATAACAAACACATTTGTTAGTAGTGTGAACAATGGCCAGTTTGCTAATTACCTTCACTTTTCAAACACTGCCTGATTGAACTGGGCTCTGTTTTCCCGCACAGTTCAATCACTTCTGTACAGAAAAATAGCTTCTCCACCTTCATGCTATACTTAATAAAAATGCTCCAAACTGGCTTGTTCCTAATACCAGTTATACAGACAGCCCTCCAAACTGCAGACATCAATGCTTTGTGGATCATCATAAAAGAAGGAAGGTTTTCAATGAGAAGGAAAGATACAGTTTAACTCTAAAGATAATCATCAGGGTTTTCAAAATCTCTCTTTTCCCATCCCTCACCCAGGCAAGCAGAGTGAGAATCAGTAACCACCCGGATGGAAACATCCTCCTGTAATAACTCTGAAGTTCAAGATTTCCCAGTTGGGGGGCGCGGGGAAGGGCACACAGTCTAGCCCAGTGCAAGTCCTCTACATTCTCTTCCATGGTTGCTCCCAGACCACAGTCTTTGACCTGACTCCTGAGCTCCAACCCAGTGCTCACCTTTTACTCCCTCTCTGATATTTATTTTTATCCTTCTGACATCTGTTCTCATTTTTTGCTGTTTTTTCACCCTTTCCCCAAGATTTCAACTTGATTGATTACAATGTAATCATAGCTATAGATTTGGCCTTATGACTATCAAATATGTGGTTCTAGGTTCCAAAGTTCGTGGCCTCAGGCTGCTTAGAGTACTCGTTGTTTGACCCCCAGGACTCTGTTCCTAAGACTGCCTCAGTCAAGGAGAGAGTCTTAGTATGTCTCAGGCAATCCCTAAAGTGGAAATTTATCTGGAAATAATATAACACCCTGGTTAAGATTGTGGAATCTAGAATTAGACATACTTGGATTTAAATATCAGCTCCATAAAAACATAAATTTAAATATAAAAAATAAAAATAAATAAATACCAGCTCCATGAATTACCACTTATGTGACATTTACAAGTTTAGTTACAATCCTTTAGATTTAATTTCTTCATTAAGTGTTGATGTTGATAGTACCTACCTTTGGGTTTGTAAGAACTAAATAAGACAAAGATAGCAAATGATTAGCCCACAGGCAAATAGATATCATTATTAATATCATTATTAGCATTGTTGGTAGTACTGTATTAGCAATAATGAATTACAACAAAGGGCATTTAAAATTATCTTTTTTTATAATTCCCACAGTAGTTATCACATACCTCCTATAGGGTGCACATTCAGTAGACACAAGCAGATTGACTTGATATGTTCATAATTAGTGAGGCCATTTCAAAGTGGGAAAGCAATTTTTGGTGCTGACACAAATTGTGGCCATTGAAGATTTTGTCTAACATGGAAACAATACCATTACTTAACGATTGTGTTTGCCGTAGGAGTGTCACAAATATTTCATTGAAACTACAAATGAGGAAATTGTCATTTAATTTTAAAAAATTCAAACTCACTTCTCTACCTTTACAATCCTATACCTTTCCCTAAATCAGGAAGTGTCAAACGTCAATTTATATCAGGACAACTGAGGATTCCCCAAACCTGCCTCCAGATGTATATGTGTGTCATGAGCCAGGAATCTGCATTTTTAACAAGTATCCCATATCATTCTTCTTACAGTACTGCCCAGACCTCAAACCTGAGGACAATTTTTTTGAATAGAAAAGGTCAGAAAAAAAATCAAAACCTCCTTTGCTATTATTTTTAATTGAGATATAATTGACATATTAATTTCAGGTGTCCAACATAGATCAATATTTACATATGCTGTGAAATAATCAGCACAGGAAGTCTGATTAATATCCATGACCACATACAGTTACAAACTATTTTTCTTGTGTTGATAACTTTTAGTTATCTGCTCTTAGTAACTTTCAAACATACGCAGCAGTTTTGCTAACTAAAGTCACCATGCTGTACGTTTCATCCCATCATTTGTGTTACAGCTGGAAGTTTATACCTTTTGACCCCCTTCACTCACCCCATACCCCACCTCTGGCAGCCACCAAATATATTCTATGTATCTGTAAGTTCGATTCTTTAAAACATGTTTGATTATCAAGTTTTGCAACTGAATTATCTTAGTAATTGTTAAAGTCTCTATTTAGCTCTTTGCACGTGGATGAGAGAAAAGGATTGGTGCAAAGAGGTATTTTGCTGCTTCCCTTCATGTGTTAGTTTTAAATGCCTTCAAAAAAAATTTTTTTAATGTTTATTTATCTCTGAGAGAGAGACAGAATGCAAGCGGGGGAGGGGCAGAGAGAGAGGGATCATCTCTCTCCAAAGCAGGCTGCAGGCTCTGAGCTGTCAGCCCAGAGTCTGATCGGGACTCAAACCCACAAATGGCGAGATCATGACCTGAGCTGAAGTCAGATGCTTAACTGAGCCACCCAGATGCCCCTAAAAAGTCATTTTTGACTTCAAAAAATTGTTGCTATGACCTCCTTGGACTTGCTTCACATGTAAATCATGGGTCAGAATGGCAGTCCCTGTCATGAACAAGGCCCACGCCTTTCCCAATACATCCATTTCCTGCTATTCTATTCTATCCTAAATGCATGTCTAAACCCCATGCTCAGAACCAGTTTATTATCCAAAATGTCGCATCATACTCCATGCAATTGGCTTCCATATATATAAGAACGTGAAATTAAAAAAAAAAAAAAAATGTGTCTCCACAAATTCAGAAAAAAGTTTTCTTTTGGGCAACAAATAGGCCCCAAAGAGGATAAATGAGCAAGAGGCGATTCTGTGTCCACAGTCTATATTTTAATAACTTGTTAGACCCTTTATGTATGATACTAAATTCTCTGAAGGCCACCAGATATACACCTAGTGCTGGGTCAGATCAATGCTCTAAGGAATCTTCTGGAGCTTTACTGAATAGTAGGAATGAAGCAGAAGCTTAGTCTTAGCTGAAGTAGAGATAAATTTAGGAAGGAGTTAATTATATTTCTCTTTTTTGATACCTCAGCCAAAAGATGCTCTAAAATATAAAGATGAATATATGTCACAAATGGGAAATGTGTGGAGATTATCCCATTCTGGGTCTCCTAGGGCAGTCACATTTCCTAAAAAATGTTCCTAAGAGGTAGGACTATATATAGTAAATAGGTTAAAGCAAAAAGACACAGGCCCATCTCATTTAGCCCTGAGGATTTGTTTGAGCTAAATGAATAAAGGCTATTAGAGCCACTGTGATGTAATCCTTATGTAGAGGAATTTCCACTTGCTGAATTTATTATATATGTAATTACATGCTCATTGATTGATGTCTTTATTATCTGGAGATTAGGTGGTATTATTCAAGTGTAGGCACAGCCAGACACAGAGCATAACCCACATTCTCCTGATATTTACCTGCCAGAGTATATAACAAAGTTAAATTTTAATATCTAGCAAGCACATTAGTCACTGGGATAATACTCTGTTTTTTGTTTTTCATTCCTTTGGAAAGCAAATCATTTTCTGTGAATGTAAGGCTTCCCTGAGGGAAAGAAAGTAACAAAAACTACCTTAGGTAGTTGAAACAAATGGTTTGACCATTGTGGTATACTGAATAATGGCCTCCCAAAGATGTCCACATCCTAGAGCCCCACACCTATGTTAACCCGTGTGGCAAAAAGGACCTTGTGGATGTGACTAAATTAAGGATTTTAAGATGGGAAATTACCCTGGATTATCCAGATGGGCCTATCTAATCAGGGGGTCTGTCTAAGAGGGAGTCAAGAAGATTAAGATCAAAGAGAGGACAGATGTAGAGGTTGGGGTGATGAGCTTTGAAGGTGGATGATGGGGCCACAAGCCAAGAAATTCAGGATGCCTCTAGAATCTGAAAAAGACAAGGAAACAGATTCTTTCCAAGAGTTTCCAGATCGAATGCTGACCCCTTGATTTTAGGTCCACAAGACTATTTTGTACTTCTTACCTCCAGAACTGTAGGATAATACACTTATGTAGTTTTAAGCCATTGCATGTGAGGCAATTGGTCAGAGCAACAACAGGAAAGGAATGCAGCCATTGTGCCTTATACTGAGACCTGCGCGGTCTGGTTCATAAGACAGATGTGGTTCTGGTTAACAAGGTTTATAAAGATTAATCACTATGCAAGATAATGCTAATTGAGATATGCATGTAAAGAGAAATGAGGTGAACACAGGACTGGGTAAGCAAAATACACAAAGAGTTATTAACATGAAACCACCAGAAACACAAGATAGGGCCAAGAAGAATAAAAGTAGTTTAGAAAAAAAAAGAGAGCGAGAGAGAGAGAGAGAGAGAGATAAGTTTATTACAAGCATCATTGGATAGAAGTTCTCAAACTATAACAATATGAAAAGTGAGACACTGAGCAAACTTCCCCACTATTCCACAGCTGGTAAATGGTAACCCGAATTTTCCCCCCAGAAAGTCTGGCTTCAGGGCCTGTGCTCTTCATTTCTCTGCTCTACAATCTTCCTACTTATTTTAATGGGCAAGTGTTTTTTTAACATGGCAAAGTCTAAAGAACTATGTTAGGATCATTGGCTGCACAGGAGTGCTTCAGACCAAGATGGCAAACAAGGACAGGAAAGACAAGAAGGGAAGGGAAAAACAGGAGGGATCGGACCCAAGAAATGTCATCGGAACAACAGAACCAGCAAACAGTCAGATGAGAGAGTAGTCAGATGACAGAGAGGAGGACAATGAAGATGCTCCAGGAAGGCAGGGGGTCAGAAAAGCAGCAATTTAAGAACACTTGAAACCCAGAGGAGCCTCTACCTCAGAGAGGATAATGAGGACAGCCCTTGTGATGGCATCCAGGAGTTCTGCTGAACTCTGCATATGGCGAATCTCTTAGAGTGGATGGTAGGAATAATTGGGAAAGCTCAGCGGATACGCATTCATGTGTGCGCCAAAAACGATGTACAATAATATTCCTAGACACACTACTGATAACAGCTCTTATACTGGAAACTACCCAAATGGCCACGAACAGTAGATGCATAAATAAATTGTGGCAGTTTTACACAATGAAATCCTAGTCAGCGATGTGAATAGAGGGTTCACAGCTATACTTGAAAATATGGTTGAATCTTATAAATATGATGATATGTGCGAGAAAGTAGAGATTGAAAAGATCTGATGATTCTATTTAAATGAGGCTCAAAAGCAAGCAAAAGTATTTAAAGTCATGAGAGCTGTCACCCTTGCAATGGGTGGGCAGGTAGTGTCCAGAGGGAACACAGAGGTAGCAGACATTCAGGACAACTCTCCTGGCTTTTGATCATAGGTGTGTTCAATTTGTGAAAATTCAATGAATTGGACACTTACCTGTGCACTTTTCTGTATAATTTTATACTTTAATGAAAATATGAAAAAAAAAAGAAATATAGATCTCTGGGATGATAGAAGATGTTGAAAAATGCATTTATGTCTGAATTGAGAAGTAATCAAACTATGCTTACATATTTAATTCACAATGTGGAGAAAGTTTTCATAGCTGGTTGAGAAGAATCAGGATCCCATGTTTTTGTTAGCTGAATTGTACTTAACACTGTTTGCAGCATACATGCTCACTCACTGTATAAGGAATAAATCCTTGTTGCTTGCTATTACTAATTACTAGCCACAGATCAATTTACTTATTATGTCTGACACAGATTACTTATTTTTTTCTGATGAACAGCTAATTCATGTCTGTGAATGGTTCAAATCACACATGTCCTAAAAATGTAATCCACACCAATTGTAAAAGAGATGGTTTTACAGCTCTATGAAATAAACCAGTATTTGTGTTTCACTGTCCAGTGACTTGTATGAACATTCTGTCATCTGGGTACACATCTCTTTCCTCTCCTGTTTTGGAATAGTCACTGCTTTCCTGTTGTGCTCGAGATCTCCTTGTCTGAAAAATTTTTCTTTAATAGGATGTCACTAGGGTAGCCAATAAATATATGTGTGTGTATGTGTGTGTGTATGCATGTGTATATATATATATAATATAATTATATTATTATAATATTGTATGATATATAATATATATATATAATAATAATGGGGAAACATCTATTAGGCACTATGGGTGAACACAAAAGATGGTGGTATGAATGTGTCTAAGCCAACACTCAGTTCCAGCCAGTTGTAAGTTTTGCAGTGTTTAGATTTAAAAACAAACTGGCAAAAATCTGAATTATCTAATTTTTAACTATTATCAACAAATTTAAAAAACTTTAAACTTTGTATAAGAGAGGCAAACCATATTGATGGGCAGGATTCAGCTCGCACATTAACAACTGGAGCCTTCTACAAGTATGATTTTATTCACTCCTCACAATGCCCTAAGAGGTGGGCGTTGTACAGAAAAGGAAACTGAGGCACATAGAAGGGAAGTGTGATGGTCCAGTTCACACAGCTAATAAGGGACCAGGCCAGGGTAAAATTCAAGTCTAATTATCCAAGTTACTATTCTTTTCCCCAACGAGAAAAGTCTCATATCCTAGCACTGATATTTGACTTACCAAATTGCTTTTTTATTTATAGGGAATGAAAAGGTGGAACAAATATTTGCATTATTTGCTAAGAGATTTATTTTTAAAAAATTAATTTGAAGTGCCTTACTACTAATAGAAAAGTATTACCCAGTAATGGATTCCTCATGATTATTGTGGCAACAATATTCATTATAAAGCCACAACAAATAAACCATTCACCTTATCTTAGACAACTCAGTGAACACAAAGACATGGTTTAAAATTGTATCTGAATAACAAATGACAAATGTCCTCTAGTGGAACAGATTTGTGAGGAGTCAGAATCCCCTTGTTTGGGTTTGAATTGTATGAATCTTTCCAAATTCTCAGTGCAGTCTTCCAGACCAAAGTCTTAGATCGATGTCAATTGGACCATCCAAGTTTACACCCAGTTTTCCTGAAAACACTTCCTCTTTGACAAATAAAAGAATAGGAAAACATTTATTTGGTGAACAGAAAATATAGGATTGCTAAGAAATGCTTCTTGCTTTGTTCATAATGTCTGAAACCGACATGAAATGCATCTTGTCTTTGAATAGAAGTGAACCCATTTGCAAACATAGTGAAACAGGGTAGATAAAATAAATGTGAGGAGAAAAGATGATCTATTTATTTTAAGCAATTTTTTTCAGGTTTTGTTTAACATGGAAAGGAGTAAGCCACACCTGGGGCGGGTTCCAGCCCCTTCAGATTGCAGTGTTAGGACAGCTTTCATCCTTCCTAAAAATCACAAGTTTCTTTTAAAAATGGGATGCTTGTTTGCTTCACACATTGTTATGGCTTTAGTATTTCAGTTATAACTTTCCATTTTTTAGGTTATTTGGTTAACATATAGGGGGAAGTGGGATCTGTGTTAATATCATTCTCCATATGTTTAGTATTCAGCAAGCCACGCGGGACTGTGCTGAATACAAATTTATTCTCAAAACCTGCTAGCCAATGAAATGCTGCTTTTTCCTTCCTTTAGCTTTACTTGTTAGTCTTTTTGACTTTTCAAACATGCTTTCCTAAAGACATTGCCATATACACCACCTTCTTTCCCATGACTCAGGCCTCGACAGTAAACCAAGAATGTTAATTATGTTCCCTTCACATTGTTTACTACATGAATTGGCTTAGACTCAAACATAAAGATATTTCATTATGAGCATAGCATCACCTTTTACTGTAGGCATTTATAGTTTCATGGATAGAGCATGTCAGGCACTAAAAAATGAAAACAGACTCTCAAAGCAGCTGATACTTGCTTAGTATTTTCCCCTGAGAGAAATCGTCAATATATTCACCATTTCAAAGCTAGTAACTATATTGGGAGCTGAAATGCTGAAAGGAAAAAAAAAAGTATATAGTTTAATGTTTTGTAAGATATTATTATACAATATTATAATTTATAATACATATTATATATGTACATATATATAAATAAATCTATAAATAAACTGATGAAATAAAAAGAGTATAAAACTGTTTTTTTTTAAATGTTTTATTTATTTTTGAGAGAGAGGAAGTGAATGGGGGAAGGGCAGGGAGAGAGGGAGACAGAGGATCAGAAGCAGGCTCTGAGCTGACAACACTGAGCCTGATGCAGGGCTCAAACTCCGGAGCCATGACATCATGACCTGAACTGAAGTCGGATGTTCAATTGACTGAGCCACCCAGGTGCCCTGTAAAACTCTTTTAAATGCATGTGTATCTTGCTTAGATTTCTGTTTAAAGTAGAAATTAACACACTCTTCTACAGCTTGGGAAACTGAATAAATATAAGGCAGGTAACAGATTATTTCTGAGAACGCGTTACATGCCTATTTCATATAGCTTTTAATCTGACATATGTCAATTTAAAAAAGCAATGAGATAGGGAATGTTCCTCTTTAAGGGCAAATTGTAAAAATATTTCTTTTATTAAAAGAGGTGTGCAACACTTGCAGAATCAAAGGCCATTCTAGAGGGCTCCTTTCGACCTTCATCCTTAGCCAATACTGAATTTTGTGGTGTTTCAAATGTTGATCATACACCCAAACAATGTGCCAAATGCTATGCTGTGTCCATAGGGCAATTGTAATGGTAAGAGGTAGTCCCCACCCTTAATGAACTCCCTTATCCAAATGGGAAACACGATTGTAAATAAAAGAGAAGTAGACCCCTCATGGTGGGGGGAGGTGCTGAGTGCATCACCGTCCAATCTGTGAATTCCAAATTCGACCCTCCCATGTGGTAGGAGTTGCCTACAAATCCTATCACAGCAGCACATGCCACGGGAAGCAGCTGCAAACATTAATCATTTCAACATCGACATGCCAGCTCCATGTCAGAGTTTCAAGACAAATTAAATTTGTGCTTCTAGCTCCTTTTATCCTTGGCTTTTGCTCCAAATGCAGTGCCCACTTCCAATATTGTATCCTTATTGACCCTTTGGGCGATTGCTGATTCTAATCTCTCCTACTAACCTTTGTCTTTTCGTCCTGTTGATTAGAATACTCCTGATATATTCGGACTAACAACTGCCATTTTTTTTTTGTTGCAAATATCTTCCAGGATAACATCTGTCAGCTTTGGTCGGTGTGACCTGCACTAAACACAAACTTGCTGTAGTAGTAATTTTGACTAGTCAAGTTCATTAATCTTTGCCTTATGATTCGTGAAAGAGGGCGTAGTGTTTATTTATAAAATCCTTTCCCACCACACTGCCTCAAAGACTTTGATCGCTGGAGCCCTTCTTCTTTGTTCTTATTTTTCAAATTGGCTAGACCTCCATTCTTCAATATGAATTTTAAAATAAGTTTGCCATTTTATTCACAAATATCTTTCTGGAATTTTATTGAATGTATAAGCCAACGTTGGGAGAACTGACATCTTTATAGGTTGACATTATAGAATTGACATTTTACAGGTCTTTGCAAATATAAACAATGTATAGCTCTCCATTTATTCAAACTTCTTACCAATGTCCTATAATAGAGCTTAAATATTTCCTTTCTATGGTTCTTTTGTTGTCTTTGTTAAGTTTATTGCTAAATATTGTAGCACATTGAGAATGTTATCTTATTTTTGCTTATAATTTCTCCTGGATTATTACTGTGAAAAGAACACTATCAATTTCTATCTATATTATCTTTGGCAACCCTGCTAACTCTCTTATTAATTCTAGTAATTTGTGATTTTTAATGGCTCTATGCAGATGATTAAGTCATCTACAAATAATAACAGTTTTATCTTTTCTCTTCCTGGGTTTGAAACATTTAGTGCTTTAATTGGACAGACTCTTCAAAATTATGTTGAACAATAATGGCGATACAAGGTCCTTCACCTTTTTCTGGATTTTAAAAGAAAATGCATCTAAGGTTTCTCTCATATTTGTTGTTTATCTAAGTTTTGGATGTCCAGCTTTTATGAATGAAAGTAGTTCCCTTTTCATAATCATTTTCTGAGAGTCTCTGATACAAATTGGTTGACGTTTAATGCTGTTTAATGCTGTTTATGTAGCCGATGTGAATTTTTTCTTCAATCCCTCATATGGTCATCAGAGCCAGGACTAAAGAAGGCACACCAAGAGTGTAGGGCACAAAATGTAAGCAAGTTCTCAGCCTGGGAGTGCTCAAAGAGTACACCGTAGATCCCCCACGTACCTCACTTGGGCCCAATCCTGGAGGTGAGTAACATAAACAGATGTTCTAATGCTAAACTTTCTTTGCACTCCTTGAAGAAGCCCTAATTGATCATGATGTATTTTAATATTTTACTAAATTCAGTTAGTTAATATTTTAGTTAAAATGTTTACATCTATTATCATAAATGAAGTGACCTGATAATTACCTCTCTTTTATAGTCCTCATCCAGTTTTGGAATTCTAGCATCTTAAAAAGAAAGGGATAATTTCCTTTTTATTCATATTTTTTGGAAGACTTTGTACATGGCTAGTATCTGTGCTTCTAGTCCTTTCTAACTCTGGAAAATGCTATGCAAGATGAGTTTGTACAAGTCATTTTCTCTCTCTAAACTTCGATTTTCATCATCTGTAAAATGAAGACCATGAAACCTGTCCAGTAGATTTGTGAAGAAGATAAAAGGGAATTTCTTAAAAGTACAGAGCAGTGAGGCTGACACAAAACAGGTGCTTCTCTAGGTTTACATTATACTGTTGATTATTTTCTAGAATCTACTTTCATTTAATTTGTGCTATACTGCCTGTGTTCTCTTCCGTTTCCAATCACAGTCCAGCCTTAACTCTTTTTTTTTTTTTTAATTTTTTTTTTTTCAACGTTTTTTATTTATTTTTGGGACAGAGAGAGACAGAGCATGAACGGGGGAGGGGCAGAGAGAGAGGGAGACACAGAATCGGAAACAGGCTCCAGGCTCCGAGCCATCAGCCCAGAGCCTGACGCGGGGCTCGAACTCACGGACCGGACCGCGAGATCGTGACCTGGCTGAAGTCGGACGCTTAACCGACTGCGCCACCCAGGCGCCCCTTCTCTTTATGACTAATTCCTCCATGTTGGAATGTGGTCAAATAATATTTTTGAAAAATTAACCAATGTGCTTCCCATCTTATAGATTTCTTGTTACTTCGTGATCCTTCTTTTCACGCAGATGTTTAGAGAGGTCTATGGCCATTGCCTCAAGGAAAGGTGGACATGCTAACAGATAAAATAAAGGAACAAAAGATGGATTTACTCTGAATAAGAATCGGGATACACTACCCTCCCCAAACGAAAACCACCTGGTGAGGTAGAAGAAAGGATTGAAAGAGTTAACAAGGGGTGGAATGGTGGTATAAGCCATGGAGGTATGGGTTGGGCTGGAGCCTGCCCCTTTCTGGCATCAGTTTGGGGTATACAGATATGCAAGTCACCTGAGATAACTTTGGAGATTCCAGTGCAGGGGAAACCTATGCTCCCTTTCACAGACCAAGCTCAGGGTAATAGCAAGATGTCTGAATAGAAATGGCTGTGTGGACTGTCCAGGCACGAGGCACTGACAGCTTCAAAATCTGCCCACTGCTCCATTGTGACACAGGCACAGTAGAGGTGTGCAAGCATCCAAAACAAACATGGAAATAACGGGAGAGCCATAGGTGGTCCAACCAAATTTCCTAATCCCAGGGTAGTCTGGATTTGGGAAATGACTCCAAATCCCAAGAAGGTTCTGAGAGTTAAAGGAGAGAGGGCTGGATCCAAAGGAACCTGGCTATGGGGATTGAGCCTGGTTATTAAGACCAACTCAGGAAGGACCTGCTTGGATCAGCACCCAAAGACAGGCCGAAATAAAGCCACCCTAGTGGATGCCAGCTTGGAGAGTTGATGGCCCACCCTCTGTGTTTCCTTTGAAGCACTGATATTGCGACACAAGCCCTCCAGGAATTAGCACTCCAAGAAATAGGCAAGAGAGAAAGAATTGACCAAAATAAATTTCTACCAAGGAAAGGGCAAAGAGGAGGAATCCAGAATTGATGGAGCCGAAGGTTCTATCAACTGGTCAGATGGAAGATTTATAGTGGAAATTGTGTTCTGTGTGGAAACCTGAAGTTATGTTTCTTGCCCACCTGAGTCTGGGAACTGAAGGTCCTACCCACTACACACCTGTATCTCCAAATTAAGGGAAAAAAGGCTTGTCAAAGATGTGGCAATGTGCTTACTAGTTGTTATGGTCTCTAACAAATTATTTAAACTTCCTTTGCCTCAGTCTCCACATCTGTAGATGAGAGTATGGGCTTTATTGTAGCTTGTTTAATAATGAAATGAAATAATACATGTTTCACAGTGACTAGTGAATAATTAGTATTCAGTGTTTACCATCTAGCTTCCTAACTCCAACTCCAGAGAGAAAACCCAGGGAAAAGAGCTATAGGAATTGAACAGAAAAACAAAGAGCTGGGTGAAGGTGTTTGTCGGAAGATTATTAATGCTGTTCCCACTCATTATGAGATGGGGTCTGTAGTTCCCAGACAGGCCCTGCAATCAGCAAAATTTGCACTTTGACGCTCACTACGATTAGCAAGGCCAGGCCTGTTGATTAGCCACAATTCCAAAATCTCACCAGCCTTTTTTGTCCTCATTTGTAGCATCTGAGGCATCAGCTGTTTAAAACCATGCCATTGCTATCTTCCCCAAAGGACACCCACCATACTGGTTGTTCATCTAAAGGAAAGAAGAAAACCTCCCAGATCTATCCTAGTGACAATAGGTATTTCCTATAATGTGCCATCACAAATTTAGTCCATGAAAACCAGAACTGGGTTTGTGTGCTCACTTTTTTTGTCCCTCTGAGATTCTGAACAGAAAAATTATAGGAAGTTGGCCTGACTTTGTTTTCTTCTTTGTGCCATGTGGCATTTGTGGTTCATTATAATGCCTGTAATTAAATGTCATGTAATATTCACTCACTTGTGTTCAGAATTTTATCAGTGGAGATTTATTTATCTATATCCTCTATGGTATTCCAGTGTTAAGAGTTCCCTCTCGAAATGTGGTAGAAAAACTATTTGCTCTTACCTGCCTAATACCTTGTGAGAATTTGTGAATGGCAGTATGGAAGACTGTCCTGGAACCACTAAGCAGTGCAACCTTGGGCAGTGTCTGAGGCTTTTGGCTTTCTCATCCATAAAACAAGGTATGAAGCAAAGTCATTTCTGGTTATGATGCCAGCAGGCTGGGTCCAAGGACCCAGAGGGGGTCCTACAGGACCCTCCAAGAGGGTATGTGGCTTTCTTGCAGGATGGAAATCAAATGCAAGCCAGCAGGAGGTGAAAGCAGAGTTTATTGAAGATATATAAAATAGACACTCAGAGAATCTGGGAGATTTGGAAAAGGAAGGGATCTCATCTTTGTCTCGGGTCTGGGGTTTATGGTGACCTGGTGTATGCATCCTCTCAGGCATCCAGGAACCAGTTAGAACAAAGATGAGGACCCAGGTGCTATTTCCTGGAGCCAAGGGGGCCTTGGTGTAGAGATGTCTAGCTTAAGTGGTCTGGAATTTGCATATGATAGGTTCGTCCTATCATTCTCAACTGGTCCTTCCTTAGATGCTATTTATTTTAAAGAATCATTAGCTCCTTGTCCCTCACAAGGAGGACACATGCCATCTGTATTACAAGGCATATGTAAAGTGGGGTTGGGGTGCAGGTCCTAGTGAGAACAGAAACAAGAAAAGGAGCAAAAAGCAGATTTTTATGGAGTCCTTCAGTTTCCTTGTCCCAGTAACATGGGACATATATCATACATTTTCTGGAATAGACTCAATTTCAAACATCCTGTCCCTCTGTTCTCACCAGTGATTTCCTTTCTTTCAGACCAAGAGTTCAAAGAAGAAACTCAATTTACTCTAAAGATTATTGCTGATCAAAATTTCTGATACTGTGCAATTCCAGAAAATGATGTGCCTTGGGAAGAGAAAATATGAAAAGCATGTTGGGGGTAAAGGGAGAAAGTTAGAAGGAAAAACATTTCAGAAGAGAAAAATGAACAGTAGAAAGGAAACAAGGAAGATACCAAAGACAACTTCCTCACAATTTTGCGTAGACTTTTCCTGGTTACTCCGCAGCAGATATGAGCAGATAAATGCTTATTGACTTCAAGTGCAGAGCAACAAGATCCTTTCTATTTCCTTGTACATTAAAATCTAAACGCTTTGGTAACTACTTTAAATACAAACAGGAGTATTTAGTGGTCTCAGAATCAATGGTACATTCGAGATGCCCATGAAAAAGTATGGCCGCCATTAAATGAAACAGTCTATAAACAATCACTGTGTGTCTGGTTCTGTGCTTGTTGCTGGGACAACAGGGATGAGTGAAGCCGGGTCTCTGTTCTTAAAGATCTCATAGTCTAGGGGAAGAAACAGATTTACAAGTAAGTACAACAGAAATATAAATAAACATCCAAGCAGCTCATAGGAAGTGAGTAATTCTTAGAGGGAAATTTTACAAAGGGATTCCTAGATAAGGGGATATTTGAGCCTAATTCAGAAGATGAGTAACAGTCTCTCTGGAGAGATGAAACAGAATATTGGTAGAAATAACAGTCCGGGTAAGTGCACCTAAGACATGGTACGGAAATCACATTTAGGATACTACAAGAGGCTTGATATTTTAGAGCATAATGTGCAAGATGGGGCAGTGTGGTGGGAGGCCATAGGGAATGTAAGCTGGGTAGGTCATGAATGGGTAAGAGTTGAATGTCAGGAACCTCTTACCACATTTGAAGTAGACCTAAATGCCTATGAGGCATCAGTGAAGCATTTGAAGCAGAAGAAAATAGGACTGGTTTTGCCAACGGGGTTGTGAGTAGATGCAGAGATGAGTGGATGACAGGTAGAGGGAGATGTTTCTGGGTATATACATAAGCTGAGAGATAAGAGGATCTTATCGGAGGCAGTAGTAGTGGGAAGGAAAACAACAGCTTAATTTAAGAGATGGTCAAGAAATAATCAGCAGAATCTGGTGATGCCTAATGTGGGGCTCAGAAAGACTTCAGTTCTGTGGCCCATGTAAATGAAGGGATTTTGGTATCATCAGTTGAGAAGGGAAAATAAGGAGAGGGGGCATATTGAATTTGGAGGGCCAGTAGACATCCAGAGATAATTGGAGAATGGCCCTACAGAGATTAGGAGAAACAATTGGTATCAAGATATGGATAGCACCAAATTCTATCACTTTTTTACTTAATGCCTGCCACATAATGGTCACTAAACTAGACACCCAGTGGATAAGATCAAAAATGTCCCTACCCCCAAAGGTATTAGAATCTAGGGGATTTATGAGAAGGCAAATGTAGCAGAAGATACTCATGCTATTGGAGGAAATACAAGGTATGACGAGAACATAGAAAGGGTTCCTTACAGAGTTTGGTCTCCAGGTGGCATAGGTGGGGGGAGGGGAATGGGGCAGGCAGCCTAGGAAAAAAGAAAATGAAGACAAGACCTGAGGAGTTAGTAGAAATGGAAAAGTTAGTAAAGGAGGGAAGAAAAGAACTTTCTAAGCAGTGGAAGCTTTGTGTGCAATGACCAGAAAGCAGGAGTGAGCACGGCAGTCTTGAGGAGGACGAAGAAGTTCCATTGGCTGGAGTGTCAGGTCTAAGAGCAGAATGGCAGGAGCCGAGACTGGGAAAATTAGCTCAGGCACAATCATGGGGAAAACCTGCTTTATAGAGTTTAAACTTTATCCAGTGTGCAAAACTTTGTCCCTCGTGCAACTGACGGGATTTTTAGCAGGGTAGTGATATGATTAGATTTGTATTCTAAAAACCCACTCCAGCTACCATGTGGAAAAGGAGGTATTAATTAAAATAGTGAACCTGCATGTGATTACCTAGGGCAAAGACCACAATTCAATTCAACCTGCTAATGTGCTTTGGCCTATGGAGTGCTTTTTTTCCCCTTTCCGAATTAGTTGGCAAGCATTTAAAAATTGGAAGATCTCACATAAAAGCAGCATAACAGGCTTCTTTTGAAAATCAAAAGACTTGGCAAGGCCAGGTCAACATTCCTGAGCTGTCAACAATTGGCTGAAGCTTGAGGTGTCTCGAAAGTGACTCTGTTGGACAAGGCGGGTGTTCTCCTGCATGCCACAGTCTAATGGAGGCATTTAATTTGATTTTACTGCTCCTGCTTTACCGAGAGAGAACATGTAGACAGAATGATGAAATGCTGTGTGTGCCTATCTAAAACCAAACTCATGTAGTGGATCCCTTACTCTTGGACTTTGTTCCAGAAATTCTGTCTTTTCTTATCTGATTTTCCCCCTTTTACTGGATCATTGCCATTGGAAAATCTTGTTATTTCTTCCATCTTAAAAATACATATTTTGGTCCAGTTTATTACAGTTAGAGAGATTGCACTCAAACTCAGCCTCCCATAAGTTTGTCAGGAGTTAGCAGTTGGCTTTTTTTTATGTTTATTTATTCATCTTGAGAGAGAGAGAGGGTGGAGGGTGGAGAGAGAGAGAGAGAGAGAGAGAGAGAGATCTGGGCAGGGGCAGAGAAAGAGGGAGAGAGAGACTCCCAAGCAGGCTCCACGCTGTCAGCACAGAGTCTGATGTGGGGCTCCATCTCACGAAACATGAGATCACGACCTGAGCTGAAATCAAGAGTCAGGCGCTTAACCAACTGAGCCACCAGGCACCCCAGCAGTTGGCCTTTGTAGCAATTTTTTGTAAATACCTATGACCTAGACCTAGCCGGCTTGACACCTCAGAGATCTGTTTATCCTTACTGGTAAGACTGCTCTCTCCCTCCCCCCTCCTGTAAAAAGGAGGACAAGAGGAGAGTAGGTCCCTTCTCTTTAAGCTAATCCATCTGCTTCTTGGCCCCAGAATATCCCTTCATAGACAACCTAGGAACAGAGAACCTGTTCACCTGACGACCTTCTGTCACTCATGTCACTTGAGCCCTTTGCACATCACTCTTGGCCCATTTCTCTTTCTCATTTCCTACATCCTCCTGACTCTTCCTTCGAAGCCAAAGCTGACTGCTTCTCACCACTTCCACCACTAGCACCCTATTCCAAACCATGATCCCCTCTTACTCGGAATACAGCAATAACAGCCATATGGTTATCTATTGCTGTATAACAAATTCCCCCCAAACCTTAGTGGCTTGAAACAGCAACACTGATTACCTCACGGTCCCCGTAGGTTAGGAATCCAGGAGTGGCTTGGCTGACATCTCTACTCTGCAGTCTCTCACAGGCTCCAAGGTGTCCGTTGGAGCTACCTAGCATGGCACAAACGTGGAAGGATCTACTTCTTAGCTCACGCATGAGGTTGCAGGCAGGATCCATTTCCTGTGGATTGACGATAGGACTGAGGGCCTCAGCTCCTCAGTGGCTCCTGAGCAGAGACCTCCTGCAGTTCTTTGTCATATGAACCTCTCTGTAGGGTGGCTCACAATACGCCAGCTTGCTTCATCGGGGCAAGTGAGAGGAATTTATTACCTAATCTGGGAAGTGACATCGTTATTTGCCATAGTCTGTTCATTAGGTCCAGCCCACATTCAAGGGTAGGATATCCCATGACAAATGTGAATTCCAGAAGTTGGGAATCACTGGGGGCTCTCTCAGTAGTCTGCCTACCACAGCTTCCTCTCTGGTTAACTTGCTGCTGCATGTGGTTCCTAGCAGCCTATTTGCAACACAGCAGCCAGATGATGTCTTTGTAAGTCAGGTCATGTCACTCCCTTTTAGAAAACCTTACAATGACTCCCATTTCACCCTAAGTAAAATCCAAAGTTCTTACAACGGCTTCCCATGCTCTACATTATCCAGTCCCTGTTACATTTCTGCTCTTGTCTCCTACCACCTTCTCCACGCTCAGCATGACCAACTGCACTGGCCTCCTCACTAGCCTTCAAACATGGTAGCTAGTCATGCTGCTGCCTCAGGGCCTTTGAACCAGCTCTTCCCTCTGTCAGGAAATCTCCTCCTCCAGATGTTCATATAGAGAATGCACTCACCTCCTTTAAGACTTTATTAAAATGTCACTTCCTTAATGTAGTCTCCCCTGGCAAACCCACCCCTGTTCCCAAAACTCCTGATTTCTCCAATCTTCTTTTATTTTTTTTTGCATAATATTTCTAATACGCTAATTTACTTATTTATTATGTAATACCATAATGCTGAACCCATAAATGCAGGTACCTTTATATGATGTCTATTAATGAATCTCAACTGCCTAAAAAATAATAGGTTTGCAATATATATTTCCTGAATGAATGAAAGGATGAATGAATATGTAGCATTTGATTGAGGACTAGCCTTGAGGAACACCAATATGTAAGTGACTAGTAGGGTACAAGGATCCAGGAAAAAAATGAACATTTCTTGTGCCCTATTGATTTCCTTCCTTCCTTCCTTCCTTCTTTCCTTCCTTCCTTTTATAATTCTGCAGACATTTATTTTATTATTTCATTTTTTTTGTTTTTGTTTTTTTCTTTTTCAAGTTTTCATTTAAATTCCAGTTAACACACAGTGTAATATTAGTTTCAGGTGTAGAATGTAGTGATTCATCATTTACATACAACACCCAGTGTTCATCACAAGTGCCCTCCTTAATCCCCATCACCTGCTTAACCCATCCCCCTGCCCACCTCCTCTCTAGCAACTCTCAGCTGTTTTCTATAGTTAAGAGTCTGTTTTCTGGTTTGCCTCTCTCTTTCTTTTCCCCTATGTTCATCTGTTTTGTTTCTTAAATTTCACATATGAGAGAAATCTTATGGTATTTGTCTTTCTCTGACTGACTTATTTTGCTTAGCAGAATACTCTCTAGCTTCATCCATGAGCTTGCAAATGGCAAGATTTCATTCTTTTTGATGGCTGAGTGATACTCTACTATATGTATATATAAACATACATCTTTATCCATTCATCAGTCGATGGACATTTGGGTTCTTTCTATAATTTGGCTATTGTTGATAATGCTGCTATTAACATCGGGGTGCATGTAGCCATTCAAATTAGGATTTTTATGTCCTTAGGGTAAATACCTAGTAGTACAGTTGCTGTAGCATAGGGTAATTCTATTTTTAACTTTTTGAGGAACTTCCATACTGTTCTCCAGAGTAGCTGAACAAGTTTGCATTCCCACCAACAGTGTAAGAGACTTCCCCTATCTTGGCATCCTCACCAACACCTGTCATTTCCTGTGTTGTTAATTTTAGCCATTCTGAGTGGTATGAGGTGCTGTCTCATTGTAGTTTTGATTTGTATTTCCCTGATGATGAGTGATGTTGAGCATCTTTTCATGTGTCTGTTAGCCATCTGGATGTCTTCTTTGGAAAAATGTCCATTCATGTCTTCTGCCCATTTTTAACTGGATTATTTGTTTTGGGGATGTTAGCTTGATAAGTTCTTTATAGATTTTGGATACTAACCCTTTATCTGATATGTCATTTGAAAATATCTTCTCCCATTATGTAGGCTGTCTTTTAGGTTGGTTGATTGTATCCTTTATTGCACAAAAGCTTTTTATAGTGATGAAGTCCCAACAGTTTTTTTTGTATTTTGTTTGTTTGTTGTTTTTTGTTTTTTGCTTTTGTTTCCCAATAGTTTATTTATGCTTTGATTCCTATATGTGTCAGAAGACATATCTAGTAAGAATTTGCTATGGCTGATGTCAAAGAGGTTACTGCCCGTGTTCTTTAAGATTTTTATGGGGTCCTGTCTCACATTAGGTCTTTCACCCATTTTGAATTTATTTTTGTGTATGGTGTAAGAAAGTGGTCCAATTTCATTCTTTTACATGTTGATGTCCAGTTTTCTCAACACCATTTTTTGAAGGGACTATCTTTTTTCCATGGGATATTCTTTCCTGCTTTGTCAAAGATTAGTTTACATATATTTGCAGATCGATTTCTGGGTTTTCTATTCTGTTCCATTGATCTATGTGTCTGTTTTTGTCCCAGTACCATACTGTCTTGGTAATTACAACTTTGTAATAAAACTTGAAGTCCAGAATTGCGATGCACCCCGCTTTGCTTTTCTTTTTCAAGATTGCCTTGGCTATTTGGGGTCTTCTGTGATTCCGTACACAGATTATTTGTTCTAGTTTTGTGAAAAATGCTGGTGGTATTTTGACAGAGATTGCAGTAAATGTGTAGATTACTGAGACATTTTACCAATATTTGTTCTTTCTATCTATGAGCATGGAACATTTTTCCATTTCTTTGTGTCATCTTCAGTTCCTTTCATCAGTATTTTATAGTTTTAAGAGTACAGATCTTTTACCTCTTTGGTTAGTTTTATTCCTAGGTATCTTATAGTTTTTGGTGCAATTGTAAATGGGATTGATTCCTTGATTTCTCTCTCTGCTGCTTCATTATTTGTGTATAGCAATGCAGCAGATTTCTGTATGTTGATTTTGTATCCTGTGACTTTACTGAATTCATGTATCAGTTTTAGCAATTTTTTGGTGGAGTCTTTTAGGTTTTCTATATAGAGTATCCTGACATCCGCAAACAGTGAAAGTTTTTCTATATAGAGTATCTTGTCATCCGCAAAGAGTGAGAGTTTGACTTCTTCCTTTGTTGATTTGGATGCCTTTTATTTCTTCTTGTTGTCTGATTGCTGAGGCTAGGACTTCCACTCTTAACCTTGTCATTTTTGGAGCAACCAGCTGAGCTCAAATGTAATCTGAAAGTATCTTGTCACAGCTATAACAAGTAACTGGAAATTTTTGCTGTGGGGATTTGCTGCCATCAGCAAGAAGGGCACCTGCAAGGATCCACTCAACAAGTCTTCCACTCATGGAAGCATAGAAGCACAAGGTTGTTAACAGCCGATGGAGCAACCCTTGACCAGTGGGGATGGAAAATGGTGAGTAAATATGACTTTCTTATGAACCTCAGGATGAACATTCTCAAGTGCATCCTCATAGCTCATTACACAGTTGTTAGCAAGATGAAGTCCTATGGCTCATAATTGTGATTTCCTTAGTCAAGGTTGGAACTGTTAATCAGTTCACTGAAGAGGTGGGTGGGGAAGCAATAATGAAATAGACTGTGGAGTAAAGTAAGGAGAGGTAAGAAAATGGAGACTCCTCTCTTCTGAAGGAAATGGACAGACTGAGGTGACAGGATGGAAGCATATACAGGGCACACCAGGAAAAGACAGATGTTCCAAGAAATAGATACTGTCTAATGGCGTAAGTGCTTTAAAAATGTGGAAACACAAGGACTTATGTGCCACATCTGCTGAGGAAAGAACATAGGAAGGCAATTTTTGAGCTGAGTCTTACAGGATAGTTTTGTCAGGGTTAGGGGGTTTCAGGCAAACTCCTGGGAATGGCTTTTGCAAAGATACTGAATTCTGGAAAAGGAGAGTGTGTTTGAGTAATTTCAAGGATAGCAGCCTGGCTGGAACACATATTGTTATGATGGTTACAGATGGTGCTGGAGAAGTGGCAGGGCCAGGCTGTGACAGGTTGTCCACAGTAGCCAAATCCTCTGCCTCCCACTCAACAAATTTTATTTTATTAGAAACTCGTAAGTTTGGAAGGAAGAATCAGTGCTGTGATTATCACCCTAACAAAATCAACAATAATTCTTTGGCATCATATAAATCTTAGCCCATAACTAGTTTGACCAACTCTCTCAAAAACCTTTTTTTTTATAGCTGGTTTGTTTGAATCTGAATCTAAACAAATCAATGCTTTATATTTGCTGAAGTCTAGTGACTTGTGAGTCTAGTGAAGTAACGTTCTCACTTTTTTTTCCATGACAACACACACACACACACACACACACACACACACACACACACATTTGGAATTTATTGAGGTTTTCTTTACTAACCAGACATGGTAATTCTTTGCAAATAATTAATGGACCCTGGAAAAAGAAGGCCTATTTTATGTTTCAATGGTTTTGTTAATGCTTTCACAGTCCTGTGAGGCCAGTAGCTACAGGATGTGTTCACTAAGGGGAAGGTGAACTTCAGTATTGATAAAGGAATCCATACTTGCCCTAAATCGGCCCCATCTCTGTGCTGAACAAGCACTCCTTTGTTTGTCAAAAACATAAAGCTAATTATCACCAAGTTCTCCATGTCATGGAATTGCATGCTTTTCATCAGAATTCTGTAGAATGTGCTCAAGATGACTCCATAAGTACAGTAAAATACCAAGAGGAAGAGGTAGATAAGGAAGAGTCCTTATCTCACATTTTGCCACAAATAATTACAAGAGGAATTACTATACAAATAATGAGAAGAATAACCCCTTCGTCCTGAAGGATCACTCATAGTGATTGGCAGACAATACAAACTCCTACCAGAGGTGTACCGTGTGACATTCCTAGGCAAGCCTAAGGAGAACTAACGGCTGATGTTTCAGGCCACCATCAGCTAAGCCAGCCGCTTACTGTCCCGGCCCTTCCTGCTAGCCTATCCACAAACCACTGTGCAGCATCCCCTGGCATGGAGGTACATACTCCTCATCTCAACCTGGTGCCTCAATCTTGGCCTTCCCAGAGGAATGCACACCGATCAAACTCTGCCCATGCTCACCAAAGTCTTGGACATTTTCTAGAGCCAACCCTCCTCTGAGTCTTATGACTACATTAAATCAGCTTCAATTCGCATTCAGATATTAGTAATAGAAATAAAAAATTCCAGTGGCCTTAAAAAGATTAAAGTTTGTGTTTCTTTTCCATATAAAATAATTCTGAATTAAGTAGTCAGGAGGGTAAAGTGGATACAGTGAGCCCGCCATGAATATTTGCTTAGTGCTTGCTATTTCAGTACAAATCAGCCTTACATCCAGTTGCTAGCATGGATTCTTCCTTGTCCCTGTCTAGAACAGGCCCATAATGCTGAGCAATTAAAGCCTCCTCCCACCGCTCCCATGGGCAACCTCATCCAGTAAACATCCCAGGTCTCTCATCCCTCAGGGCAACTCTGAAGTTCATGGTCTCTACTGGGATAAAATCAAGCTCCGGTTGCTCTCAGCGGTAACTTGCTTCATAACATGCCCTTTGTTTGGCGTCTGTCCATTTTTTGTCTTGATTTTCATTTCCATGTTAGTATTTCCTATGATCACTTCCCAAATAAACTACTTGCACTTGAGTTTTTGCTTCAGGGTCTCCTTCTGGGAATCCAAACTGAGATGGAGGGACGGAAAGTATTTAGAGCAATGATACAATCTGCCACAGAGAAGAATGCCTTTGGGCGCTAATTAGTAGTCTCTGCCAAAAATTCCAACACAAGAACGGATCCGCCCATCTTCTCTATGCTTCTGTCCTCAAAGCTGTTCATCTCTTGATCGGACCGGAAACACTGTTTCCCAGAGGGGATGAGGACTCTTGTAAAGGATTATTTTCTTCCACTTCTGGACCACAGGAAGCAGGAGCAATCATTTACTCTAAACAGACTCTACCACCCTGCCTTTCACAGGGCCTCAGGATGTTTATGCATGGATTCCCTTTATAGGCACGTAAGCTCCCTTCTCCCAGCAGTGAGGCCATCACGTGGGGATGGCGAGTGCAGGTACATACAAGCCCTTTCTGTGACACTTTCTCCTACTTTCCTTCCATCCACCAAGTGCACCCTGCCTACAAAAACCACCTTGTTAGTGTTATCCTGCATGAAACAAGCCTGACACATATGTACAATGCTTTATGTATACATGCATACATACAAACTAAGCAGAGACATAATAATTTAGGTGTGGGTTTTTTGGACCAAAAAAAAAAAAGGGGGGGGGGGAATCCAGAAAATGACTAAAGAATTATCTCCCTAGATTCTCTCTTCCTCTCTCTTTCCCTCTCCCCCACAAACATCCGAAGATGCCAATATGATACTCATCATTCCGCCATTTTGAAATACTTTGAGATTAGTGAGTGTGATACTCATAATTCAGTACTGTTATCTTTTATGACAATGAAAAATAAAATTTAACTTGCTCTTTATGGCATAACTTGATTTCTTACCTTTAGGAAGAAAGTGAATATAAATAGATTTAAAAAGGAAAACAAGTACAAGAGTAAAGACTTCTTATTCCATACTATCCAGAAACCAGGACTTAGTTATCAAATATTTTAAAACCCAGTAATTAAAAAGGGTGGATGTGGCCTATTATTGCAAAGTTAGAAATCAAATAACTCCTTAAGATAAGAAGAATATCATGGGAGTTATGAGTGGAGAGCAGAAACCTGGATCACTGCCATCACTGCATATATGCCCAAGATGCTGCAGCTGTCATAAAATAGGAGAGAGAATAATCTTACTTTCTAATGGAGAGATACATGCTTTTACATCTAAAGAAAAAAATTTTCTCAGATATTTTGTGTAATATTTCAATTGTTTTGTATTTTTACAAGCTGTATCCTAAGTATTTTCCCTTCCCTCTGACCTCTTGTCATTGATGCAAGTGCTGGTCCTAGGTCAATTTCTCAGGCACATGGAAGGGGGGCAGCACAAGGATTCATGGCCCTCCAGTCTAGAACAAGCTCAGAGGAGATGGGAGGAGCCTGTATTCCATCTGCATAGGACCTTTGATGAAGCCAGAGGCAGCTATCATTTCTTTGAAGAGATGTCGTCAGAGGGGAAAAATGGGTTCAATGACATGCAGGAGACATTTGCGGATGGATGACACAGAACAAGGGCTGACAAATCTGAACATTGAAAACCATCATGTCCCTTATACTAAGGCTACCAGGCTTTAGGAATGAAAGAGAGGTAAAACTAACAATTAAAAAATGGGTGACCCAACACAAGATTTGCAAACTTCTAATTTTACTGAGTGAAGACATTTAGAAAAAACAGCCTACAAACAAATAGCACTCATCAGTGCCACTGTTGTAAAAACAAGGGACATTTGAATTCTTCCCTCCTTTAAAAAAATTTAAGTTTATTTATTTATTTTGAGAGAGACAGAGACAGCACAAGTGGAGGAGGGGCAGAGAAAGAGGGAGAGAGAGAGAGAATCCCAAGCAGTCTCCATAGCACTGTCTGTGCAGAGCCCCACGCAGGGCTCAAACCCACGAAACCACGAGATCATGACCCAAGCTAAAACCACGAGTCCGATGCTCAACCAACTGAGCCACCCAGGCTCCCCTAAATTCCTCCCTTCTAATAAATATATATTAGTTTATACGAACTTATCAGTGTGGTCCTTATTTTCCTCCATGCTAACATCCCTAGGCTAGTGAAAACTCGGTGCTGGTCCCACTCCATTCTGAGGGTTGACCTCAGGAAGACACTCCAGGGTCCCTCTTAAAGAGCTCTTGTCTCCTTGGCAGTGTTTGTGACAGGCCTCAAATATCTTACAGTTCAGCACTGAAGCCTCCAGTTCACAACTGAACTGCACAATATTTTTCAGTAGCCATATAATTTGGCAAAGGACTCTCCTGATTGATTTTAAAGAATTCATGTTCTAATGCCAATTCACGTAATTCTTGAATTACCTGTTGATAGGGGTCTGCACATGGGTGCACAAGAATGAATTAAAACAAATACCCTGGGCAAAGTGTTTTACTACAAACAATTATAATTCAGATGAACTTTGGAGTCATATTTCTGAAAGTGTTTCTCTCTCTCTCTCTCTCTCTCTCTCTCTGATAAGATGTTGGTGCAAATCCTTTGAAGAATCTTGGGACCTTGGACAACCATGTGAAGAACCATCTTACTGGCTATGGACCATCTTGGAACTCTTAATATGTGGAAGAGAAGTAAGCTTCTACCTTTTATTTTTAAGTTTAAAGACCACTAAAACCCAATTTAGACACTTCAAGCTTCCTGAACTCTAATTCAGAGAACAACTGCAAGATTTTAAGAGGATAAAAAATTAGATAACTCATATAAGAACACACGGCATGTTCTCAGAGTTATTTCATTGTTATAAATGCTTTCATTATTAAACAAGAAAAATAACACAAATGAGTAAAGAATTTAACTCAAGAAATTATATGAAGAACAATAAAATAAACTTAATAAAATGGAGGGAATTAATAATGAAGAACAATAAAATAAACTTAATAAAATGGAAGGAATTAATAAAGCCAAAAGCAGAAAATAAATAATTACACTGAAAGAAATAGATTGCATAAATCAAAGAACAAGTTCTCGAGAAAAACAATGAATTTTTCTGGCAAATGTAATCTCAAAAAGAAATTGAAAAGCATAAATTCACAAAATCAACTTTAAAAATATAACCAGAGAAATGGATATTGCTTTCAAAGAATAAGAAAATAAAATATATTAACAATTCCTACACAAAATAGTATAAAATTGTACACAGATGAAATATGGAACAATAGCTATGGAAGAAATGGAAAATGTTCCAAAGAATAAGCTTCATAAAAAAAGATGTAGGCTCAGACTGGTTTTATAGATTAGTTATTTCAAAGTATTAGGCAACAGAAAATTTTCATATCATACAAACTTTTTCCATCACTGAAAATGATGGAAAGCTTCACAGCTCATTTTATATAATGAGCCTAATCCAGAGACTATAATCTAACAGACAAGACCAACACATAACATTTTAAAATAAAGTAAACCATAAAATAAAAACAAATTTCATGTGATTGTTTCACAATAAATATATGCGTGAATTTTTTCATATAAATGCTACATTTCAATAAAGTTAGAATATAAAAATATAAAACTTATTGATATCATTTCTAAGCTCTTGAATAATAGACAAATTCAGTCATTTATTAAAAAGTGATATGTCAAGAGCAAGTAGGACATAAAGTAAAAATCTTGTATTGTGATCTCTCAGTAAAAAATATAATGATATAATTTATCACATCAAATGAAAAACTATGTAATAAGTTGAAAAGGCATTCAGTGACTATGAATACATTATACGGAAAATCTTGAACTACAAACAGAAGGAACATTTACACAGTTAAAAGATAATCTAAGGCTAGTTTACAGTATAAGAATAAAATGCAAGAGGGGGGCACCTGAGTGGCTCAGTCAAGTTAAGTAACCAACTGCTGATTTTGGCTCAGGTCATGATCTCATTGTTCATTAGTTCGAGCCCGCATCGAGCTCCATGCTGGTGGTGCAGAGCCTGCTTGGGATTGTCTCCCTCTCTCTCTGCTCTTCTCCTGTTCTCTCTCTCTCTCAAAATAAATAAATAAACTTAGACAAAGAGAATAAAATGCAAGAAACATTTCCATTAAAATAAGGAAAAAGACAAAAATTTGGACTATTGCCACTAACTTTTCTTTCTTTCCTTTTTTAAAAAAAATATTTATTTATTTTTTGGTAGAGTGCAAGTGGGGGAGGAGCAGAAAGAGGGGGACAGCGGATCTGAAGCAGACTCTGCACTAACAGGCTGTCAGCACAGAGCCTGATGCAGGGCTCAAACTCACGAACTGTGAGATCATGACCTGAGGCCAAGTTGGATGCTCAACCGACAGAGCCACCCAGGTGCCCCGCCACTAACTTTTCTTAAACCTTGTTTTGAAAGATTTAATCAGTAACATAAAACAAGAAGTATAAATAAGATGTTCAACAATTGCAAAAGAGGTTACAATTATTATTTGTAGGTACTATCATTTGACTAGAAAAATGAAGAGAAATCAGCTAGAAAATCATACAGAACTAATGTCCAGAGACAAAGTAAATATGTAAAAACCAATAGCCATGGTGGAAAAATGAATACTTTCACAACAGAAAACAAGACATTTAATATCTAGAGCTATGCCCAATAGAAAAAAATATGTACAAAATAATTTTATAAGAAAAAATAGGTTGTTATGCACATGGAATGAAAATAAATTCTTGCCAAGTAAATGTAAAAATTAATACAAAGTTTGTAAAAAAAACTCAAGGTGTTTGCTTATTAAAAATGTGGCAGATTAATGATAAAAATTCATTTTTAAAAATATAGGGATGATACTTGCCAAGGATACTTTGAATAAACAAGGAATACTGAAAAGAAACTTCCCAGCTAAATATGAAACATATATGAGACAATAATTAAAGGTGTGGTATTAAAGTGGAAATACGCATGTCAAAGGAAAGTAATTTAAATCACAAAAATATACTTTCTATAGGAGAAGACTTTCAAAGTTGAAATTTTACGCTGATAATATTAATGGAAGCATTGGTTAACAAGTGGACAATTCACAGATATCCACATGGATGGGAAATGTGCCTGAGGACTGGACCAGTTATATCAGCAGTGAAGGCCAGCAAAGAAGCAATAATCCACTGATGTGGAAAATGTAGGGGTTCAGAGCCAACAGCCAGGAAAGAATTCTTTAGACATCTTTAGTGCAAAAAGGTGGTTTTGTTAAAGCAGGGGACAGGACCCATGGACAGAAAGAGCTGCACTGGGGCTGTGAGGAGTGACTAATGATATACTTGGGAGCTGGGGGAGGTGAAGGCAAGGGGAAGTTTCCAAAAGGACTTTTATATGCTAAAGAAGACTCACAGGACCCTGGAGGCCTAGCTATTGATTAAAAAAAAAATTATAATAATAAAAAAACACAAAAATTGCTTTTTTCTTATAAATCATCAAGACAGTTGCAAACTGGTAGAGTGAGGTCTTGCAGGACTGTGATCTCTATCAGTTAACCACTTGTTTTTCCTCTAGCAAAGCATTAACAATTGAGCCCCAGGAAGAATGTCACTTTCGGTCACAAGGACTTGTCAATGGGCTATAAATTGGAAGGAAATTTAATTTTCCAGTTGCCTTTGTTTCCCACATCACCACCACTATCACATGCCATCACACACACCCATGCATATGCACACGCTCGAGCACACAGCCACACACACACACACACGCACACACGCACACACACACACACACACACACACACACACACACACACACATATCTTAACACATGTCCATACCCTCTTCTTCCTAGAAAAAGGAGATGAAGGGTAGAATGTGATTATACTTGAGGATTTACTAGAAAATCACTGGATTGAACCGAGAGAAACCTGCAAATGGATAGATTTGATTGCTGCTGGGCAAGCTTGAGGCTAAAAGTCAGAAATTAAACTGGGTTAAGAAATAAATTCTTTTTTTACATGCCTGAGTCTGTGACTGAGAAATTCATGCCTATTAAACCTTCATCAAATCAGGGCTATCCTTGCTGGGCAATGCTGCATTGCTTCTCAGTTGTGCTTTGAATAAAATCCAAACTCTGGGGCTGCAAGACCCCATATGCTCTCCTCCTTGATTACAACTTTCAGCTCTCCTTTCCTCCCATGATTATTCCAGCAGCACAGACTTTCTTTTTGAGCAGAGCAAGATCTCTCCTGTCCAAAGTCTTTTTACTTGCTGGGCCCTGTGGACTGCTGTTCCTTTGCTTGAAATGTAATTTCTTAGTTTATTTTTTAAACTTCCTTTTTGTTCTTTAATTCTCAACTCCAATATCACAGCTTCACAAATGCTCTCTGATTTTCCTAACCAAAATAGTTATTTTTTATTATATTCTTATATGCATTTTCTTCATCATGCTTTGTAAATCATATTCTGTATTTGCCTTGTTTATTTGTTCAT
This sequence comes from Panthera onca, assembly GCF_046562875.1. NCBI lineage: Eukaryota > Metazoa > Chordata > Mammalia > Carnivora > Felidae > Panthera > Panthera onca. The sequence goes on from NC_138347.1 coordinate 146,311,974, forward strand.
TGTTTATTATCTGCCTCCTCTTATTAACTTTCTGAGGTCCAGGATAACGTTTGCTTTATTCATTCACTCATTTATTGTGAATCCCTATTTCCTAGTATGGTTCCTGGGACATATAGGACATGTTCAATGAAGCCTTTTTTTTAATTGAATAAACTACTCAGTTATTTAAAATCATATTATAGAAGAGTATATGTAGACAAAGAAAAATGTTCATAATATATTAAGTGAAGAAAGCAGATTAAAAATAGATGACCTCGAGGTATATATAAACATATGGCAAATACCAAAGAAAATTTTAAGCCCTGGAAGGAAATGTACCAGAAATTAACAGTGTTTGTAGGTACTGAGATGAGAGATCATTTCTATTTCTTCTTTTATATCTTACAGGATTTTCCAATTTTTTGATCCTATACATACACACACATTTTTTAAAGTATTAAATATCTCAAATATAAGTAATTATCTGACAGCACTATATTGTTCTTCAGAGTCCTTTTTCTCCTTTATCTTTTCATCCTTTCTTCATTCTACCCAAAAAAGAGGAGATTGTCATGGAAACAGCAGACTCAGATTGAAATCCATCTACCACCTAATGAGCATGTGATTTGGGGCAAGTTACTCAATTCTTCTAAAGTTAACACTTCATCATATAATGGAAATAGTATTAAGTGGGAAAAATTAAAACTACCTCCCAGCAGACGGTGTGAAAAAGACTTCTGGGGGAAAAAACTGGGAAAAGAAAAGTTGAATAGCTGTCCACCCGCTTTTTCCTTCCTCATTCGCTTTTACAAATTGTTCTTTTCCCTTTCTTCCTCCTATCTGATCCACATCTGTCAATGCTGGGACTGTATCAGAAGTGTCTTTTGGATAGGGAAGTCTGGCTCATTTCCTTGAAAAGATCTGTCTGCTCAATAAAAAAAGGGACTAGATTGGCAGGGCCAGGGAAACCCAGAGTCCTCGGGAGACTCTGGGTTCTATTTCTAAGCTTCCACCCCCATTTTTCTTCATCTCACTGTTTCCTTTTGAGCTTTGAAATTCTTGGTATGGATTGGGGGGGAGGGGTGGGGAAGTGGAAGGGCAATCTTTAGGCTAGAGTTGGAAAAGCTTGGGGAAAGAAAAATTATCATATAAATAATCTTCTACATTGCCTTTTCCTAGACAAAGGTCAGAAACTTTAAAATGCAAAATGCGGTGTATGTTCCCCTATCATGGGGTGGGGGGTGGGAGGACCAGATCCAATTCCAAACAGGAAAAAAAGAACTTTGAATTTATTCTCTAACCGACTCAGGAGAGATTTAAAAGTTGGAATGTTACAATTTGGTTGGCTTCTCTCAGCAGCACCAGGCATTTCCATTTCATGTGGGAAGAACAAAATGAGGCAAACAATCCAAGATTAAATGAAAACAGGTGGGATAGAGGATGCATTTACACTTTACCACCTGGAATAAGGGTATTTGCCTCTCGTGGTGTTATAGTCTTGGGGGCTATTGAAGCGCTCGCACCGCCTATAAATTGAATCAATGCTCATTAAACTCATTGGGAGAAACTCAGTTAGGAAAACAGCCTAGATGGGAAACAAGCCCTTTGTTTTTATTGGATTTTACAATAGGGAGCACTCTACAATAAGCTTTTAAACATGAAGGCGGGAAGGAGTTAACTATAGAAATTACTCCAGTGTGGGATGGAATTGGGGGGATGCCGTGCTTCTCTAGAGAGAACATACTTAGAGCAGGGACTGAGGTGAGACAGGTATTTTATTTTCTTCTGACCCAAAATAATAACCTTAATGTGAATTTCTCACTATACCTCTTTATGTCTCTTCCCCACACCAGCAGCTGTAGATTCTTCTTCAGTTTCTTAACAGGTCTCAGATGTTTTTTTCAAAATATTTCACTCTCTGCAAAATAATGATGCTAAGGTTACTGCCCTACGTTCAGAAGCAACAGATTCTTATGTATTCATAACTGGACCTAGAACAGCAGACATTGTATTTCTAAAAAACAACGCTAAAACAGCCATGTAAAACTCACATTTGCTCTCTTCTCATAAGAGACTGCTCTTCCTGGCCTGCAAAGTCCTTCCAGGATAAAGAAGTCCCTCTTCCAGAGCTTACTTTAAACTGGTTTCAACTTATCAAACACGTAAACATGTCGCAGGCTCCGGGAGCTAAGCTAGGTACTACGCATGATGTAAAGAAGAGAAAAGAAATAAGGAAACTGCCAGCCTTTTCTGGGAGCTTTGTATCTTACCTTATTGACACAGCATTTTACTGTTGGTTGTGCTGAGTTATAGAGGACAGCAGATTTTGACAGGCCAGAAACCTAAAATTTGAATCCAGATAGGTGTCATTCTAAGGCCCATGATTTCTCTACTACCTTCAAATTTTAGATAACTCCAAGGGAATAAAGATTTATCATAGGATCAGCCAAAATTGTATTCATCAGAAGTATTCTTGGAAAGAGAGGTACTGTATTGAAGACATTCTTTGATAAGCCCACCTACCCTCACCCTGTTTCTGATGTTACCTTTGGTTCTTGATGAAATGACAAGGGAATAAAGGACCAGAAAAGGAATTTGTATTGCTTTCTTGAGGTAGAAGGAAAAAAGGGTAAGCAGAAAACCTCCGGAGTTTTCTGTAGACTCCCCAGTGTTTTTGAGGAGGGTATCTGTGAAAACGGTTGAAAAACTGAGCTTCAAGTTATGGCTGACCTGGGGGTAAAACAGACTCAGTTCAGGTAGATCCTGGCCTGTAAGGGTCACAGAGGATTCTACTCATATGTGGATAGACTCTGCTGCCAGGCTTCCTGATTGTCCTGTTTGTGAAGAAATCCCCACCTTCCGATAGAAGACCACAGCTGTGTGGCGGCTGAAAACCAACTCGAAAGGAGCAAAGTTACATTCTGCTTCTCAACAAATTGCCTTTTTTAGATCTGGTTGTGTTCAAAGTATGACAAAGGTCAGACTGCAGCAGGAAAGCCCCCAAACACCAGATGAACTTCATCTCACAAGGATGCTCGGGATCCCCCAATTGGGAGGATATCGGTGTGTCAGCAGGAATTGAAGCACCCGTGTCTTTATTACTTGCTAGGATCAAAGTGTTCTCACTCAATAGTCTGATAGGAAAAAGCTTCTGCAAAAATGAACTCAGTGCTTTTCTTAAAAAACAAACAAACAAAACACGTTTTTCACAGCGAGTCTCAGACTTGGTTCAACGCACTTTCTAGACAACACACTGAGAAGCCCCAGTCCAATACAGCTTAAAATCTCCACCCCAGAGCCAGCCTAGGCACTGTTAGTTTGTTGTATTCCGCACATGGTTGGGTGTCCCGTAAGGCTGGTACATTATATTATAATAGGCAGCTTCAGGGAATGCCGGGAACCTCCATTTAATGATCAATCCTTGCATGGGGGCAAAAGGAAAATGCATCAGTCATTTCTGTTTTTACCCAAGAATCCCTGGGAAAATCACAGTGGTCTTGTTTCTTTCAGTGTCATTCCTTTGTTTCCTGCAGTTTTCCAGTTAAATAGTGAAGATACAAGCAGACCAGGAGAGCTCTCCAGGTTGAAAGGTGAAGGGTATTCTAATTGTACCTAATCTTTATTGTTTCAGAGAGCAAAATGAGAAGCACTTAATGTGAAGCCATTAATCAAAAAGAAGTCACTGCTCACTACTCAACAAAATTAAATGCGCCAACATGATTTTTTTCCCTACCTAAGCAATGTAGTAGTCAATCATTACTTATAACATGGTCGCTTTAAATAATTAAACTGTATTTCTAGGCCTTATGTGCTATTTGAAGAGAAACAATGAGGTCTTTAATAACAGAATTTCACGCTTGAATTTCCACATCTCTGGAGGAAGAAAGCTAATGTTCTGGAGTGGATGATGGAAATATCCAAGTTTCCTGGTAGAATATTTTTTAAAGAAAAGAGCGTACTACCCATTTCTGTCCTCTAGATTCTGTCCTTTTGAGTCTCGGCAAAGTCATTTATATGTAACTAAATAAGGGCTCTACCCACCCCCTTCTCAGCTGATTCAAGGAGAATACAAATGGCACTCAGTCACACTGTGGAATCGAGTCACAGACTCACACAATGGGAGAGTGGACATGCCAGAGATAAACGCAGGTGTTATGGACACAATTGTGCCCTGCCCCTCCTCCAAATTCATAGGTCGCACCCCTAATCCCCAGTGAAACTGTATTTGGAGACAGGGTCTTTTAAGGACCCTTTAGGGGCGCCTGGGTGGCGCAGTCAGTTAAGCGTCCGACTTCAGCCTGGGTCACGATCTCGCGGTCCGTGAGTTCGAGCCCCGCGTCGGGCTCTGGGCTGATGGCTCAGAGCCTGGAGCCTGCTTCGGATTCTGTGTCTCCCTCTCTCTCTGCTCCTCCCCGGTTCATGCTCTGTCTCTCTCTGTCTCAAAAATAATAAATAAACGTTAAAAAAAAAATGAAAAAAAAAAAAAAGATTAAATTAGGTCATAAGGGTGGGGCCCTATTCCAATAGGACTGGACTTGTTTTCATAAGAAGAGGGAGAGACACCAGAGATACTCAAGCACAGAGGAGAGGCCATGTGAAGGCACAGCAAGAAGGCGGCCATCTGCAGGCCAAGGAAAGAGGCCTCAGGAAAAAAAAAAAAAAAAATCAAACCTGTTGACACCTTGATCTTAAACTTCCAGGTTACAGAAGAGTGAGAAATTATGGTATTTTGTTATGGCAGGACTAGCAGGCTAATAAAATAGGACAAATAAGGATATATGACTGTTTTAATATTGCCATCAAGATTTCCTATTGTGAACTCAATTAGCTTTCTTCCTCCAACTTATTTACTTATTCGAACAAAACAGACACTTCCCCAGATGCTAGGATCAGCATTGGACACAATCAAAACCATCCTTGCCCTCATGGAGCTCTGTTCTTCCCGAGGGACAGATGATAAAAGATCAAACAAAAATGTACACAGTGAAACTTCACTGAAGGAAGTGCTGAGGGAGATTAAACAGACTGAAATGATACAGGGCCTAGAGTAGGGTCTGCTTTAGGGAGTCCACCGGGAAGGCCTTTGTGAGGAGTGGTATTTAAGATGAGACATATATAGGATGAGGAGCAAACCAAGTGAGATGCCAGGAGGGATGTTTTCCAAGTAGAAGCAACAGTAAGGTCAAAGCCCTAGTGGTGAGAGCCTGCTCGGTTTGCCTGGGACTCTGGAGGAAGGCCAGTGTGCCTGTAATGTCATGAACAAAGGAAAGAGCAGCATGACATAGTCGAAGAGGCTGGAGCCTACGGTGTTACAGGAGTGTTAAAGGCATAGGGGGCTCCATCTTATAGAGTGGTCACTGACCCAAGACTGTACTTGGATTTTCTCTCCTCCTATTGTGTCTGTGGGCTTCTGTGAGTCTACACCTACCTTGTTTTTTTCTCATTCCACTGGCTGCTCCTTGTAAATCATCTGTTTGGCCCTTCTTTTTTCTATGAGTAGCATAAATGTCAGAGGGCCCCACAGCCTTGTACTAGCCCCTCTTCTCTTCTCTCTCTCTGTAGTGTTTTAAAGAATTCTAATTTGGGGAGCCTGAGTGGTTCAGTGGGATAAGCGTCCGACTTCAGCTCAGGTCATGATCTCGCGGCTTGGGAGTTTGAGCCCCGTGTGGGGCTCTGGGTTGACAGCTCTGGGCCTGGAGCCTGCTTCCGATTCTGTGTCTCCTTCTCTTCTCTAACCTTTCCCTGCTCATGCTCTGTCTGTTTCTCTCAAAAACAAACGAACATAAGAAAATTAAAAAAAAACAAAAGGAATTGTAATTTGATGCCAACATTAAAAGTCAGAAGATTTCATAAACAAATGTGAATTTCTGAAGTCCCTTGAAAAACTGAGAGGTATATCAGGCTGGCCTGTATTCCCAAAAGTCCACCGTGGACCAAGCTGCAGTGACTGGCCATTTAGGCGGAGCTGGTGGGCAGGCTCCACTTTGCCAGAATTCCCTCCATGCGTACTTACTGTCTTCATTGTACCTCTGGACACTGTGCATTCTGAGTGTGGTGCCCCTGCCTTGGGCTTCATGAGTTTACCCCAACAAGAAAAAGGATGACGTTTAAGAAGAATTTTTTAGTCCACATTTTACTGAAGTATAACATGAATCAGTAGAGCTCAATGAGCTTTCACAGAATGAACTCACTTGTAGAACCACCACCCAGAACAAAAAAACAAACAAACAAAAAAGAATATTATAGCAACTCAGCATCCTCCTTCACATCTGTCCCCTGCACCTCCCCCCCCCCCCCATCCCCTGGCCAAGTCATTACTAACCAAAGAATACAACTATTGTGAATTCTAACACTGCAGACTCATTTGGGCTGGCTTTGCACTTTTAAAAATGGGATACCACTAATGTACTCTTTTGTAAATAGTTTAAGTCTATATAGTGACTTTGAAATTCATTCCTGTTATTTCTTATAGCAAGAATTACTCATTTTCTTTACTGTATAGTATTCCATTATGTGAACAGATCACAATTTATTTACCCATTCCTATGTATTGCTTCTAGTTTGTAGCACTTGCTTACAATGCTTCTGTGGACATTCTTTTACATGTGCTTTGATGCACACATGTATGACTTTTTGGGGTATATACTTAAAAATGGAATTGCTACGTGGGAAAGAAGGCATAAATATAGCTTTGACAGATACTGCCAACAGTTTCCTAAAGCGATTGTATCATTTACACTGTCACTAATGATAGATGAGAGTCCAATTTTTCCATACTGTCACTGACATTTAGTGTTACAATTTATTTCTTTTTTTAGCCTTTCTGTTTGGTGTATAATGAATGGTATCTCACTGGACTTTTGCTTTGTATTTTTCTGATGACTAATGATGTTGAGCAATTCCCACATGTTTATTGGCTATTTGGATATCCTTTTTTTTGTGAAATGCCAATTCAGGACTTTTGTCCATTTTTAAATGGTGGATTCTTTTTGCTTTTGATTAGTATGTATTCTTAATATATTCTGAATAAGTTTATTTTTTTGAACATATGTTCTAAAATATATTCTCCTAACCTATGGCCTGACTTTCAATCTTTTAATGATATCTTTTGGTAAATAGAAATTCTTAACATTCATGAGGTTCAATTTATTAATCTCTTTATTATCAGTGCTTTTTTGATGTTTTAAATTTTATTTTTAAATTGTTTATTGCTAATACATACTTTATATCTATATGAATATAATACAATTATTTTTGTATATTGATCTTGTAACCTCTAAGTATAATAAATTTATCTTATTTTCTATATACTCAATGATAATATCTTTCCTTATGGAGCATTCTAAGACCGACAAGATAATGCTGAATGGTAGTTATAGTAGTTATCTATTACTCCATAACAAATTACCTCTACACTTAGTAGCTTCAAACAACGAATATTTATTATTTCACAGGCCATGTATGTGGATGAAACTTATCTGAGGGCCTCTGGTTTAAGGTGTTTTATGAAACTGTGGTCAAAGCACTAGGCAGAGGCTGTGGTTTAATTGAAGACTCAAATGGAGAAGTATGGAGGAGGTGATTCATTTCCAACCCAGCTCACATGTTAGCAGGTCTAGCTCCCTCACTTTGGGCATCTTCACAGGTCTGTGTCAGGTCATGGCAGATGGCTTCTCTCATGGAGAGTGACTTAAGACAATGAGAGAGAGTAAGTGGAAGTGACAATTTTTTAATAAAGAATCTCAGAATAACATCTTATTGCTTCTGCCATATTTAATTTCTTATAAGTGAATACAGCCTTTACTGAAGGGGAGAGGATGACATAAAAACATGAACACCAGGATTCTGAGATTCCTAGGGGCCATGTTGGACGTTGCCTACTGCAGCAACATTATCACCATGATAATGACCTTCCTAGCCTCCATCCTAACATTAGCAGTGCTACTTTCAATATTTCACCATTAAGCATTTTCTTTGTTATATATATAGGCTTATAGATACATACATTGAAAAAGTTCTCTTCCACTCAAAATCACTAAAAAGTAAATTTTTAATCATGAATATATATTGGATTTTATCAATGCTTTCTCTGCATCTATTGAGATAATCATATCATTTTCTTCTCTGTCTTGTTAATGTATGAGTTTGAATTGATTGATCTTTTAAATGTTGATCACCCATACTTTTCTGATATGAACCCAATATGGTTGTGATACTATAAATTTTATACATCGATGGGCTTTCTTTTCAAATGTTTTGTTTAGGGTTTTTCTGCCAATGATCATGAGAAAGACTGACTTATAGTGGCCCTTTCTTGTCAAAAATTCCATCGGAGTTTTGCTGGCCTTGTAAAACAAGCTGGAAAATGTTCCTTGTTTTCCACAGTTAGTAAGGCTGATATTTTTCTCCTTTAATGTTTGGGAAAAAAATTGCCAGAAAATCCACTTGTCTCTGAGTTTTCTTTGTTGGATTTTTTTACATTATGAATTTTATTACTTTAATAAACATCATCCTATTCAAATTATCTATCCCTTGTGTCATTTTGGGTAGTTTGTTTTTCACACAAAAAAATCGTTCATTCAATATAAGGTTTAAAATACATTGGAATAATGTAGCTCATAAAATTCTTTTATTATCTCTTTGTTGTTTATAGGATCTATGATGATGTTTCTCATTCATTATATTGTGATTTTTTTTATTTCTCACTACTTTTTTTTAATCCATCAAGTCAGAATTTTACCACTTTAAAAAAAAATGCTTATTTATTTTGAGAGAGAGGGAGAGAGCATGAGCTTGTGCATGTGCATGCAAGCAGACAAGGAGCAGAAAGAGAGGGAGAGAGAATCCCAAGTAGGGTCCATGCTGGCAGCACAGAGTCCAATGCAGGACTTGATCTCATAAACCGTGAAATCATGACCTGAGCCAAAATCAAGAGTGAGAAGCTTAACCAACTGAGCCACCCAGGTGCCCCAGAATTTTACCACCTCAAAAATGTTTCCAAATAACCAACTTTTGATTATTGATCACATCTATTATGTCTTGGTTTTCTACTTTATTAATTTTATCAATTTTCTTATGTTTATTATTTTCGTCTTTCTACTTTCTTTTCTAATTTTGTTTTTTCTAATTACTTGAACTAGATACTTGGGTCATTAACTTTTAGCACTTCCTTAATTTCTAAGATTTCCAATTATGGCTTTAAATTCTCCAAATGAGGCTTTGCATACATTCTAAAAGGTTTGATGTAAAATATTTTCTTTTCCATTGAGCTTAAAATATTTTCTAATTTGCATTGTGATGTTTTTGAACCATTGGTTATTTACATCTGTTTTTACATCTTTTATCTAGTAGGATTTACATCGTTTACAGCTAGTAGGATTTCTAATTAGCTTTCAATAAATTTTTTTCCAGCGTAATTCCATCCTGGGCAGAGAATATAACCTGCTAGATTTTAATCCTCTCAAACTGGTCGAGACTTGCTTTTATGACACAGCTTATGATCAATTTTGCTTAATTTTCATTCTGTACTTAAATTTGGACATTGCATTTATTGATTGCAGTGATCGTTAGGTCAATTAATAAATCAACTTTTTATTTTTACTTTTTGTTTATCTGTTTGTTCAATTAGTTACTGAGGATTATGTTGTAATCTGCCTCGATGATTGTGAATTTCTGTATTTCTTTTTAACACTTTGTTAATTTTTGCCGTATATATTTTGATGTTACACAAATTTAGTATTGTTGAATTTTTCTGGTGGATTATTTCTTAGGATTTGTTTGGCCAACTTTATATAGTACAGTTCACCCATTTAAAATGTAAAATACAATGGGTTACATGAACTATATTCATATAGTTGCACAATGATCACTACAATTTAGAATATTTTTCATTAATATTCCAAAGAAAATTACATTTATTTTAAATTCCATGACTAGCAATTTTGATATATGGATCACCTATGGGCCTGTTTCTCTTGACTATTCTTTTCTTCTTCTCAGTTTACATTTATTTTGCCCTATCTCCTGGTAAATGTGGTAATTTTAAATGAACGCTGGGCATTGTGAATGAAATACTGCAAAAGATCTGTCTCATGTTATTCATGTTATTTTTCTCAGAGAAAATTTTATTTCCTTCTGATAGGTAGTTTAGGGGCCAGATCACCACGATCCAATCTTAATCCAAGAATGAAGATAACTAAAGCCTGAGCTTCTGTTTGCTGTAAGGGCTGATCTATTTCTAATTTTTGACTTACTCCTAGGATATAGCCTCCGAAGCCTCTCAGGTTCACCAGGAACCTCCTTTGAAGTGCCCTGATATTCAAATTCGGTCTCCCCAGCATCATGAACTTACTAAAAAACTGTGCTTAATTAACATTTTAGTTTCTAGCCTCTGCTCCCTGTTTTCATGTAGGCTTTCACTCCATGTATTTTATGATTTTGCAAACACTTTGAGCGTAAAACCTGTGTAGGATTTTAGAATCACTTCACTGGAGTTCTCTTTTCTCTGAGATGTTAGACCCCCAAGTTCCAGCTAGCTTGATAAACATGAACACCACTCTTTGTCTCCTACAGCTGGTGAGACTACAGAGGCTTGAGTTCTCTTCTACTTGGCTTCTTCGCCCCACACCTCTTACAAATTCGTTAATGCCTCAAGGAGAAAAGTAGCTAGGAACATTGCTCACCATTATGCATTTTTTTCTTCAAAATCATTCTTGCTCTCCAAGGCCTTCAAACGCCTGAGGGGGGTTTGCTTTATTTTGTTTTTATTTTACCTAGGGTTTTTTTGGTTTTTTGGTTTTGGTTTTGGTTTTGGTTTTTTTTGGTGTCTAAGCAGAATGATCAGCCTGTATAAACTACTCCATCACTACAAAAAGCAGAAGTCACATTCTGTTAAAGATTTGCTGATGGAAATTTTTATGTGAGTTTCAGGTCATCATTATTGCCAATCTTGAAATTTTAATTTCATTCCCATAAAACTGCATCTGATTTGATACTACCTAAAATTTTATAGCTGAAGAAGACTTCAGCGTGTATCTCTTTCTAATCCCCCTACTTGGCAAGTGACTCATCAATTTAGCGGTGAAGTTGAGACGAGAATGCTGGCCTCCAAGCTCTCAGTCCAGTATGCGTTCCTATACCATGGTGCCTCATGAACAATGCCAACACATCCTCGAAGCTTCATAACTGCATCCTTCCTAAACTCCATCAGCAGGGTTAAGTCTTTCTTAGCTGCATGATTTGAGTATGAATGTACTCCTGATGTTATGCAAGGGGCTTCTACAAATATACCAACAAATTTTAGTCAGACCAGTCTCCCAGTGGGACTTCATCATCCTTTGATCCTACATCTTTTATCCTTAAGAAAACAACTCGTACGCCCCAGAAAAATGAATGACAACATCTGCAGGTAAAATCATGCTATAGACCCAGGGCAGGTTTAATTGTTCCAGGACTGGAGAAATGTCAACATCCATCAGGTAGGGACTTTGGGAATGAAACCAGAGAAGCCCATTAATCTAAAATAAACTATAGCGCCTCAACCCAGTTTCAGCTAAACAGCTCCCCTGCTGGTACTTTTGCTGCTGGCACAAACTGCAGTTAAAGAAAGTTCATGTTTCTCAGGAGGCCCTAGTATAGGAAAGGCATCTTTAATTTTAAAAAGCAGGATAAATCTCCATCTCTCTCTTTCCCTAACAAGCATTTTCACAGGCCTGGTGGTAGGAGTGGAATTTTGTAGGCGGTGTCTACATATTGCTTTGGTCCCCAAAGACTAAGCACATTAAATAACTGCTTGCCATAAAGTCAACATAGGTTCTACCAGAGACCAGCATTTGGGAGCCTCTCAACAAAACCCTGGTTGAGCAACTTTCAGCAAGCCTGTCATGTGACCAGTCTCCTCCGTGGTGTGAATGATATATCCAGCTCAAAGACTTTTCAAGAGCCAGCTATAAAAACACACAGAATTCTGCCTGCTTACCCATGTGAAACTTTATTTCCCCAGTGCTTATTCGTCCTGAAATTAAGTTCACTCCTTTGAGAGATATGAGAATTTGCTTAACCAGCAGGAGAGTCATAAAAAGGCAGCTCCCAATATTTCCTGCCCTACAGCCAGGGAACACCTTTGGCATTAGGGACCATTCTATTTAATACACACGGACACACTGCTCCTGCAGAAAGTGAAATGACGGTTTTATATCGAAGACCTAGGCATTCTGACCATGTCACCTTATTTGCAGAGTTGATTTAATATCATCAGTGATAATTACACCGAGAAATTCACTAAACATTCAATTAGCCAAGGCCACTGAAAGCAGTATGGTTTCATACAGTCTCGATTCCCAGTTATCTGACAAAGGAGGCCACAGAAACATTGCCAGGTCACCGAGGAAAACAAACAAATTATTTTTAAAATCAACAATCTATTTCTTAGGAGACAGCAGGCACAACAGAATTTTCTGGAAATGTTCTATACTTTCATTGGGGTCTGGGTCAAAGGGATGCATCCATTTGTCAAAGCTCATCAGATTCTATACTTTCGACCTGTATATTTCACTGTATAATTCACATATAAATTGTACCTTGAATTAAAAATAAAGTGGCGGAGGCAAAGAAAGAAGGCGCTCCTGTTCTGGGATGAACAATGGGTGTCGTTCACTGAGAAGAATGAAGAACTCTCTTCAGAGTTATCAGAGGGACCAGGTGGGGGCAACTGTCTCAGTAACTGACAGCAGGATAGTCTATTCATAAAGAGCCTTTCTACAGGAAGCTCAACTTTCTGTTCCTCATTTCGTTCCCTTAACATCCCTGTGTCTTTTTTTATATGCCACCTCACACTACTTTTGAAAATAAGAGCATCGGTTATCAAGAAATTCCTTTGTATGCCCTAATACCACTAGATCAACTTAGCCCTGGCCCTTCTTGCCCTCACAACCATTCTGGCCAATTTTTCCCTACTTGGTAATGGCCCCATGGTCCTTGTAGAGTGGGGCTTACTTTCTGCACTGAACTCAGTTCATCAGAACTGTAAAAAAAATGTTGGGGACTATCAATTATGTCCCCCCTTGCAACAGAAAAGCAGCTCCATTTTTAGAAACAACTTCCTGTATCTTTTCTTTCAGGAATCTCCCTGTGCTTTCTTTTCTTTAAGATTTTAGTTGTTGCCACTAAAGAACAATCACCAAGAAAACGCCAGAGAGCTCTAGATATAAATTTAAAATAAAACACCGTGTTATCTTTCAGAATTGGAAGATATTTTAAAATAACATTTTCTCAATGTATCTTGAAGGGAAGTCATTTTTCTTCGATTTCCTACGTTGGTCATGGAATTATAATAAGTCAAGTACTAAAAAATAGCTTTGGGATTATTAATAAACATGTCCAAACCTGCTTTTGTTATATCTCTGTGTAAATGGTTATAACTTATAATAAATAATTAATGTGGTCCTCATTTCCAGTGAGATTGCCAACTTGTTTCCTTTCAGAACAAAGGAGACAACTCTGAAAAATCAATTCCATCAGCAGAATGCCTTGGGACTCTTTCTGTGGTTCTGTGGTTCAACCCATTATTTCTATGAAATATTTTCGCTCTGAGAACAGAAATTAGGATGTCATTTTGCAGAATAAGGTCTAGAGACCAGAAGGTACAATGGCACAATTTTCTTATTTGTTACAAAAGCAAGTCCAGCACAAAAATGGAAAGACCAATGGACTGAGTCCAAAAATCTGCGTTTTGTAATGTGCTAGTTGAATGACTTTCTGTGAGGCTTGGAAATCAGTGATGGTGGCCCTGAGAAATGGTGGATAGGACTTGAGAAGAATACTGTTAACTAAGCGAGCTGGGTTCCAGTCACAGTTGTCCTTCTGGAGTCTTAGTTTCCTCATCTGTTAAATGGAGCATGATTCTGGGTAATCTCCAGCACTCCATCCAGCCCTCTGAGTCTGTGCAGAGTGCCGTGAATGGGTAGGCTTGCCCCATACTTATTTGTGGAATTTTAAGAGTTCTAAAGCACAAAAGCTCATCTCAGCATCAAGAAGTGAATCTATTTGCCTGCTCCTGCACTTTGTACCTTTGCATAATAGGGTGACTCTATTTTCATTTCTCAAGTGATGGCCATTTACAGACTAAGTGAAATTAGCAAAAGTGAACATGGTGTGGTACAACTTTCCCTTCCAATATTCAACTTCCTCTAACTGCAGTGAAAGTCTTGTTTGCTTATGGAAAAGGAGATCAGCCTTAAGGATCCCCAAATGGCTATCCAGTCAAGGTCATTTAAAGGGCAGAGGACAGCCAAGGTAAACAATTAAAAACTCCCCAAGCTTATTTTTAGTTTGAAGTATCAGCCTGCTTTCTTGTTTTCTTTCCAATGTGCTTCTACATAATCAGATTCTGATTACTGAGTTAATGAGGAAGTTTTCAGGTTTGGCCTTTCCTCTTCAGTCTTGATCATGACTGTCCCATCCACTGATCCAAGGCATGCCATTTAATGTTCTTGAACTTTTATTCCCTCTATTTGAAAAACGAGTAGCAGCTCTCTACCTGCCAAGAATAATTAATACACCCTGGTGTGTGGACTGTCACATTATTATTTACTATCTACATACATAAAAGGATCCAAAGGGAAATTACATATTGCACAAACATAAACTTAAAACACTTATAAACAAAAATCACACAGCTGAGAACAGCTGTTGACATTTCCTTTGGGACCCTGATCAGAACCAAGTAAGAACTAAATGATTTCCCCCATAACTTCAACAGTGGGTGGCACTAAATAAATAAATGAATAAATAAATAAATCTGTTTTCTTTGTGTAACCTGTAGTATTTGTTGAATCCCCGCCTCCTGCTCCTGAATCACAGAGCCTTTCCCCCCAACCCTCTGTGAAATTACCACCACTGAATCTAAATACAATATGTGACCAGAAGCCTTGTTCCTGTACTTTATGAAGTTAATGAAGCCAAGCCCTGTGCTTCAGACAGAGCTAATGATACTTCCTAGAATTTTAAAACTCCTACAGACTTATAGTTGTGCTCTAACATAGCACTCACCCTAACCTGCCCGGGAATTGTGCAAAGTACTTGGCAAAGCTGCATCTGCAGGAAGCAGAGTGGCAGTGTGGATTTCCAGCTGGTTGGAAGAGGGAAAGCTGGGGAGCGTGCCTTGGCCATGATCCGCTTCTCCTTGCACAGGAACACCTTTGTTATGACCCTGTGGGGTAAGGCACCTGTAAGTTCTATCACTAGAGGAGAAAGAAAGCAAGGAAGGGAGTGAGAAGGGATAGGGAACTTATTTAATTTTATGAGCTCTACACTAGATCCTGGAGACACAGAGGTAAATAAAAAGCATGTTTGTAACCTTGAAATTCTCCCAGTCTAATGGCAGAAGCTCTATGTGTTTACGACAATTGCAAGAGCGTATGATAAATTCAGTTAGAACTACATATTTATTTCATTTTGTTTTTCCAACTGTGTTAAAAGGGTGAATGATAATAGCCTATCTGTTAAGATCCTAAGTTTCTTGGGGCGCTTGGGTGGCTCAGTCAGTTAAGTGTCTCACTTCAGCTCACATCATGATCTCAAGTTTGTGAGTTCAAGTCCCGCGTTGGGCTCTGTGCTGATGGCTCGGAGCCTGGAGCCTGCTTCGGATTCTGTGTCTCCCTCTCTGCCCTTCTCTATCTCCCACTCACACTCTGTCTCTCTCTCCTTCAAAAAAAAAAAAAGTTAAAAAAAATTTTTTTAAAGATGCTAAGTTTCTAGTTCAAAGTGACATGAAGCCTCAATCCCAGCTCTGTTATAGCCCTTCCATAATTACCAAATGCCTCTTGATGTTCATCTGTGATGTGGAGGTGGGGGTGGGTATAGCAATAACACCCATATCATGGGGACGATTGTAAGAACTAAATAAAATAATACATGCAAATATTTACATAGGGCTTGGAATAAAGTAAAGACTCAATAAAATTATTGGCTCTTTCTATTAGTATTCCCACTTCACAGATGATAAAACAGGCCCAGGAGTCTGGACGTTGTCCAGATTTGCAGGGGTTTATGTTTAGCAAGAATAGGACTTGAGTTTATATTCTGAGCTCAAAGCCCTTCTCTACCCAAGGAATAGAACCATTAAAGTGACTTAATCGGGTGCTATGTTCAGAGACATGAACTGCTATGTTCCAGGTTTCTCTCCATTTCTGTATTTGTCATTGGCTTTTGAAGCTTCTCCCTGCCCTCCCTCCAATGGTGATAGGAGTCCCAAATATCACAGACTATGTCTTCCATGGGATCTCTCTTCGTTCGCTCACAAAAGAGAGACAGGTTTGAGATTGTGTTGAAGGGGGGCCCAATGAGTCTGAGAAATAGATATTTTTTTCTCTAACATTCTGTATTTCATCATGAGATCCAGCAAAGTGAAATCTCAGTGAAAGCTAGCCCTTTCATTCATTCAGTACTCCAAACAGCTGTTTTTGAGTACTTATTTCTACGGCAGGCACTGTTTAAAACTTGGGGATATAATTCTGGATAAAAGAAAGTCTTTGCCCTTGGGAAAATTACATCCTACTGAGGAAGTAGAAGATAAACATGTAAACAAAATTAATCAATTTCCTATTTTTAAGTAATATATACACACACATATGTGTATATATATATATACACATACATGTGTGTGTGTGTGTGTGTGTGTATATATATATATATATATATATATATATATATGATTATATTATAAATATAATAAAAGAAAATAAGACAAGGGCACCTGGGTGGCTCAGTCAGATTGAGCGTCCAACTTCAGCTCAGGTCATGATCTCACAGTCTGTGAGTTCCAGCCCTGAGTCGGGCTCTGTGCTGACAGTTCAGAGCCTGGAGCCTGCTTCGGATTCTGTGACTCCCTCTCTCTTGGCCCCTCCCCTGCTCACACCCTGTCTCTGTTTCTCACAAATGAATAAATGTTAAAGTCTTAAGTTTTTTGTTTTTTGGTTTTTTTGCAATGTTTTCTTGCCTTCTTTGTGGAGAATGGACCATAGGGAGCAAGGAGAGAAAAACAATGATCTTAGTTAGACATGCTAGTGACTTGGACCCGATTACACAAGTTTTCGTTTCCCAGGAACTCAAGCCATTATTTTGCATTAACATTTAACATTTGAGACCTTATCTGAATAATTTACACACCAGTGTTTCTATATCAGAGACATGTACTACTGGAATTTCCAAGATTTGAAATGAAGTGACATTTGACTGAATTAAGTGCACTTTGACATTCTTAAAATTTTGTTTCAAAAAAAAACCTACACCTCAGAGAAGCACCTGCTGAAATCCACACTACTTAAGCAATAAGATCTACTGTTGTTTTGCCTGTGTGTCGAAAACATAAATGATGTTAATCCTGCCCTGCCCTCCCTTCCTTACTTTGAGAAACACAGAATCTCCCACTATCCACAAATCAACGACCCTGGTTGACTCATTGACGTGATATTCTCTCTCTGTCACTCACTCTCTCTTTCCCCATTAGGTTTTAGAGAACACTCAGCAATTGTCCCTTTACCAGAAGAAAAGTCATGAGGAAGGTTCCATTAAAGCAACTCTGTAAGTTACAGTGATCAAATACTTTGCAAGTGTTCAAAGAGCAGGAGTGATTGTCACACACCATCACTCAGTGAGTAAGTGTGGGTGTGAAAGAAAAGGAAATACCTGATCACTAAGAAACTAAATCCTTTAAATTGCTATTGTTCTTGGCTCCATTTTGAAGACTAAGCCACAGAAACTAGCAATATACAACCATTGATTTATAGCTCCTACCCACTTTCAAAGCCATTCAAGCCGCAGGCATCCAGCATTAACTACTGCAGGGATAAATCTGGTCAACAACTTGGTTGGCCTCAGGAAAACCATCATGGTAACAGATGAAGTCCATCTTTTACCTCAGACTGAAGCAATAACATGATGCCGAGATTACTCTTTAGAGGTTTAAAGTTTTCCGCTACCTTAAAGGTATTAACATTTTCTTCCAGTTAACAGTACCAAGATATTGTCCCCATTTTTCTAAAATAATCTTAAATCAAAAGTCTTCATGGAGGGATCCATGAAAGGTTTGAAAGAATATATCAGGTCAAATTATATTCTTAATGTTATCTGTGAGTGCATTTTTAAAGGCTAAGCCCACAGCTTCTAGGTACATAAGGATGTGTGTCCTCAAAAGCATAAAACTCAATACAAGTGTCAGTTCTTTCTTTCTTCCTACTCCTTCAAACTCCAAACTGAAAATATAGACTTCATCCAGTAAGGACATAAAAAACTTATTCTGTGGCTTAAACATACCTTGAATAATTTTCATAGGTGTGAAGGCAAAGTCTTCGTTTTGTATCCAAGGCAAACAACAGAGCACAAGTAATAGGGTAGTTCATGGAAGGAAATATATTAAAACTGTCGAAGCTTATTGTATCATTTGATGGATTACAGGAAGTTTTTGCTTTCAAGGTAGATGTAAACTTTGTCTCTGGGGTACGTGTACCCTCTTTGGAGGCCACTCCTCCAGTCCTTAATATAGAGTGACCTTTAAATCAAGCAGGAACTATGAATCAGTGTTTAGATACTGCCAGTTTCTGTGGTTTATTGTGTCAAGATGGTGTCAAAGAATATAGCAGTTGGATGGATTTATTTTTTCTATAACCTTGTGGTTACTTCTACACACACATATACCTACTAATAGATGTACGTCTTCTAAGAGTGATGTCGTGTGCCAGTCATAATGGACA
Source organism: Panthera onca (assembly GCF_046562875.1). Lineage (NCBI taxonomy): Eukaryota > Metazoa > Chordata > Mammalia > Carnivora > Felidae > Panthera > Panthera onca. The sequence goes on from NC_138347.1 coordinate 146,330,702, forward strand.
GTGTAGGATGGGCTTACTAAGCCCACTGAGTTATGCAGATGTACTATCTACTTACTGTCCTTGGGAAGGCCTACTTCAGCTCACGATATTAAGTGTTGTTTAGACTTCAGACTTTCCTCTGTAAGGAAGCTATTTGTTCTTACTGTGTAGGTGTGTTTGAAAAGTAGCTTCTTACTAATTATGATACCAAGCCACATCAGTAGGAATAAAGCACTAGAGGGCTAAGGGGAGCTATCCTCATAGTTTGGTATCCCCCTCATGGTGTTATTTTAGCTTACAGTAGCCAAACAGGAAATAAAATGTTGAGTACTGCAATTGCCTGATTTAGACATGGAGGCCAATTTACACCCTTCAGATAGAGATTGATATTTCTTCTAAAGGAAATGAACATTTCCACTTTCGTGAATCTTGGGGAATAAGAAAAAAAAGCAAGTCTGGAATTGGGGAAGTCAAGAACCCTTTCTCCTTCTTATTGAGCCCAGGAAGAAGCTGTGAGCCTGTCTTCAAGGCAGAGTAGAAATGATCAAAACACCCACGTGGAGAAAAGTGAGGTTGGTCCCTGAAACATCAGAGCAAACCGAAGCTAAGGAAAGAGAGGAGGATACTAAAAGAGACTTTAAAAGCTGTTCAGGATCCAATTATATTTTCTGCATTGTTGTTTCCTACTCTTGCGCCCAAACACTGACCTTAATAGTCCTTTGGGGAATTAATAGAGATGCTCATCTCCACTGTTAGAGTGAAACTAATGAGGAAAGAGTTATCAAAAAGAAGGCTGGCACACTTGAAAAGTGAAAGCCACACAGGGATCATCACACATGTAAACAAGCCTTTGCATTCCCAGATATGCTTGGAGTGGGGATAAAATAAAAGACCAGACTTTCCCCACTCAGGAAGACAGCTCGGATGGTTGATATTTGGATATTAAAGGGGGAAAAGACCATGAAGACACTTGGTTACATAAGCATAGCCTGGAAAGAGGACTGTAGCAAAGACTCTAGGGCTTGATAACTAAAAATAACAGATCTCACCTCCCTGCCATATGTCACTCATTCCCTAAACCATCTCATTCAGTCCTTACAAGAACAAAAAGGGTAGTTTCCAGCTGACAGGCAGACTCAACTCCCTTCATGGACTCTCTCACATTTAACTTTCTAAAACTCAATGCTGATGAAATCACCATTAGTCTCAAAATGGAGCCAGACATTCTTTGGAGCTAGAAATACCAGAGTCTGAATTCTTGCTTTGCTGTTTATTGAATCATGACGTTGGATGATATAATTAACCTCCTCAGGTGTCAGCTTTCCTCTCTATGCAAAGAAGGTAACAGAAGTTCCTTGTGAGGACTTATTGAGATAACACTGGTGCCCAAACCATACACCTTTCCTTTTCACCTCTTTCTCTGCCCCCAAACTCCACATAAAGAGCTCTCTGTCACCTGTAGCAATGTTTCTCAAACTTCAGTGTGGACACAAGCCACCTGGCAGCCTTCTTAAGATGCAGTTCTGAGATTCTGCATTTCTAACAAGCTCCCAGGCAGTGATGTTACTGCTAACACACAAACCACACTTGGAGAGGTGAGGACCCATCATACAAACTCTAAACGCTTTTCTTTAGAAGTCGTTGCTTCAGCTCATTTCTACCTTCCATTTCTACCACTTTCCTCTCTGTCCTTGGCCTTGACTCTTGCTCTACTAGCCATTGTTGAAACAAAGCTCATATTTTTACACTTCTGCTTGTCCTCTATCTTGTATCTTCCTAGAATATTCCAGAATTCCAACTCATCTGCTGTTTTATTGGCATGCTTATAATCTAGCTCAACAGTTGCTCTTAGATAAGCCTTCTGATTTTACCAGCAGCAGCAACACAGCCGTGTAGAAGTAATAAAGCCTTCCCCTACGCTCCCAGAGCATTTTATGTTTCTGATAGAATATGAAGTACATTGTATCACCCTTAGTCATGTATTCATCCTGCTTGTTGACCTTATACAAATACAGATTCCATGTCAAGGGCCATGTCTCTCTTTTATTTTATCTTTAACACATAACAGTACTTGGTAAAAAGTAGTTCCTTGATAAACACTAATTAAAATAAATCAAAAATATAGTGCAGCTGCCAAAAACAGGAACTAATTACATCTTAGGGGATGTACATGGAAATAGAGTATGTAAAACAAGGGACATTGTCTGGATCTGGGTCACAAGTAAATGGTTAACTGGTAAAATGATGAGGAGAAAACTTGAAACTATGAAGTCCAGTTGAAAATGGAAGGTATTTAACCTGAATAAAGGAATGTCATTACCAGCCTCAGGTGCTTAAATATGTCTCACATACAAAGGAATTGGACTTGTTTTGTATGGCACCAAAACCTAGGAATTGAGTCAAAAGGTGTCAATTAAACTATGCTTGACACATAGGAAGAAACCAATAATAAAATTATTTCCCTGAATATAAGAAAAAAAATTTTAATAAGAAAAGGTGTTTTTTACAGAGGTTTCTTAAGAGGTAGTGAGTTTCCAATCTCAAGCCATATCAACCCAAACAATCCAAAGTCAGGACAATTACTAATTGAGGAAGAAATCCAAGAACAAGAAATAAATTTTCTCGGGCAACTTTTAAAGCTCCTTTCAACTTCAAAAGTCTAAGCTGACAAAGAAGTGTCATATTAGTAGGAGCTACCTGTGTTCTCAATCATTTGTTTTAAGTGTTTTGTTTTGTTTTGTTTTGAGAGAGCGATAGAGAGCAAGCAGGGGAGGGACAGAGAAAGGGAGACAGAATCCCACGCATGAACCACGAGATCATGACCTGAGCCAAAGTCAGACACTTAACTGACTGAGCCACCCAGGAACCCCGTAGCTACCCATTTTTAATTTCACCTCTCCTTATCATTTCCTGGTCACCAGACCAAGAGCCTTGATCGGAGGTTTTTACCTGCCAAAGCTATACCTTTAAAGAAAAGTCACTGAAAGTTATGACAACAAAGATAGGAATACTGGTGTATTTTTATGCAGGTGTTAACATCTACATCCATTAGACCAGCCAACGAGGCTGTTCTTCCTTATCAAAAATAACAGAGATATGACAGGGTGGCAAACCTAGCAAAATATGTTATTTTTGATTACCCCCATCGGATTGCTCATGATGGTACCCAGGGACTATTTGCTGACTATTTACTGATAACTTGTGCAGACAGTAGAATAAAGATGGAATACTTTATTCACCTTGGGTAAGGTTTAAAAAGGGCCTACCATACTGTTGTTCTCATTTATTTTTTTCTTCGACTTTGGTGCATGCATTCTGAGTTGATGGAAGAGTACCAATCTAGAAAAAGCCTGATCATTAATCCAACTGAAGAAAGAATTACCCTTCATGAATAAAACAATAATTATCATTCAACGTGGGTCCATCAGGAAATGCTGCTACAGAAGCAGATACTAGTAAATACTCTCAGCAGACAGATATTTTGATGGGTGTCCTGTGATTGTGTAAGCTCTGGAAATACAGAGTACATTTTCTTGATTCATGAAAACTTTCATGTTTTAACACAGAGGGGTGAAGGCTTGATATTTCTCCAAAGTTATGAGTCTCTGAGCTCCCTCAGAATCCGGAGCAGTAAATCTATCACACAAAAGGAAAAACAAGCAATTTACAAAAGCCATTATCATTATGCTGCATAAACTGATCAAAATAACTTATGCAGAGTTACCCAGTAGGTTGTGTTGCAAATTGCTAGATGATACATATTAAGCCAACCCTAGGATGCCTGTCTACCATTATGAAATTTTGTGATTTATATTAGCTATTAAGAAGTATGAGAAAATATCCAGCTAGAGAAAAACTGTAACATAGCTAGAGGGGTCCCCTGGACATCTTGAAGACTGAAGGGCTTCTCTTCTAGGAGAAGTCCTTCATGCTTGACAGCTGCTGGGGACATTCTGCAATAACCTTCCAAATATTCCGTGGTTCACATTCATTTCATGGTTTAATTACTAAATGCTGGCTTTTCTAATCATCCATGGTTTCAAGGCCTGAGGAATTTGCTCTCAAGTCCTCTGGTAAATGTTAAGTCTTTGTTGGTGAGCGACAACTAAGGAATCACTCAGATGTCTGAGAAGTCAAGAAAATCTGAGGGAAACAAAGATATAATTTTTGGCCTCTGTAAAACTGCAAATGTTAAAGGGAAAAAGTGCTGATGTGAATATCCTACAGACCCAGCTGCCATTTTCTTGACCCCAATTTCTGAAATGCTCTTCAGAAAGCATGCCTGTTCTAATACTAAAACGTCTTCTTGTCAATCTCACAAAGCTGTGTTTTCCATCTCTTATGAATGCATTCTTATGACTTATATATAGCTCTGGCTCTTGGAATGAAATGGTTGAGTGACAATAATATCATTGTTGTTCTAATGTATCAAAGAATCTCTTCATGAGAAAAGTCATTTTAATAGACTTATATGTCGAGCAGAATAGTCCCATAAACCATACTGAAGTACTCTTTCACCAGGGCTTAATTGTATCCGGGATCATTAGAAATCCTTCTATGGGAAAAAAAATGGTCTAAGGCACCTTGCGTCTAGAGAACTTGTTCTCAATTTCTGAAGCAGAAAGAAGATCGAAAGTCACGTGTGAGGTTAAAAGACAAATGTACAACAGATGGTAGGTGTTAGGGGTCATGAAAGGCCACATTTTTCAGTCTATAATAATGATAGACTGAATAGTCTATAATAATGATAGTCTGTGATAATTGACAGGGACATGTTTCTATTTTCATTTTCTCCTCTGTTTTTCAAATTTTTAATGAAATTTGTAGTTTGAAATAATTTTAGATAAAAAGAAGTTGTAAAGATAGTACAATTATTACTATATTTCACCCATATTTCTCCAAATTAAAATTTTACATTTACTTTATCTATATAGATTAATGATAGATAGATAGATAGAAGACAGATTAGATAGATAATAGATAGATAGATGGTATTTTTTCTGAACTATTTGAGAACATATTCTGAACATTAGGCTCTTTTACCTTTAACACCCAAAGACACTCTTACCCAACTGCATTAGAGTTATCAAAATCAGGATGTTAATACTGATATAAATAATATTATCAAACAGACCTAACCCAAATTTTGCCAGTTGTTCCGATAATCTTTTATAGCAATATATATACATATATATATACATATATATGTATATATATTTATAAATTTATTTATTTTATATATTTATATATTTTTACCTTATATATTTATATATTTTATAAACTTATTTATAAATACATATATACACATATATATTATATATATATACACATATATATATTTGTTTTTAGAGAGAGAGAGAGAGCAAGAGCTCAAGCTGGGGAGAGGGGCAGAAGGAGAGAAGAGAGAATCTCAGGCAGGCTCCATGCTCAGTGCTGAGCCTGGTATGGGGTTCCATTCAATGACCCTGGAACCATGACCTGAACCAAAATCAAGAGTCAGACATTCAACTGACTGGACCACCCAGGCGGCCCTATATTATTTTTATACCAGGGTCCAATCCAAGATCCATTGCATTATGCATGATGTCCCTTTATTCTTTTTAATCTGGAGCAATTTCTCACTTTTTTCTTATCAGACATGTCCTCGATATGTTTGAAGACTCCAGGCCACTTATTATCTTGCTGACTCTCCCTCAATTTGAGTTTGTCTGATGTTTCTCCATGATCGTATTCAGTTATACATTTTTGATAAAAAGAGCACAAAACTCAGGTGGTGTAGCCTTTCCTCCTTTTGGAAATTCTCCAGGCGCTTGTCGCACGGTGCTCATCTGAATTTCTCCTACCTCTCTGGCTATTGCATCTTGTCTTCTCTATTGGATCTCTAAATGTCAAAGGGGCCCAGGGTGCTCCCTGTGTTCTCCCCCCTCTTCTATCCACATTCTTTCTTGCTTGTTTTATCGAAATCTCATGGAAACAGGTACCCTCAGTACAATGCTCTCTCTTCGCTCGTTTGACACTCAGCCTCCAACTCACCTCTTTCTTTGAGTGTCAAAAAAGTATCTAACATTGTGACATGGCTGAAAACAAACTACTGATCCTTTCTCTCCAAAATGTCCTCCCAGAGGCTCTGAGTTGAGACCTAAGTAATAAGAAGGAGGAATTCAGGCAAAGAGTGGGGGTGGGATGAGGGGAATGTTCCCAGCAGAAGGAACTCTATCCCCATCGATGAACTTTTCTACAATTATTAGAATCAGACAACTGAAGAATTGTCATTCACCTTAGAGGATCTAGTCTAATATTGTCCAGTGTGATCATCCCCTCTACAGGGGCTGTGACACTATAGTTGTTAGAGTTTTAATCATAAGAAATCTTACTTTATAAAAAAATCATGTCATAAAGGCAATTAATCCACAGATATACTTCCATATCACCTACACTGCACACTGTTTACAAAACGAACATAATTCAAATTATATTACAAAACTTTACAAAATTGTAACACAATTTACAATTGCATATATCAAACAAGGGAATGTAATGCAAATTAAGCAGCCACTGAAAATCTATGTATTACTATGCTTCCTGCAATATTTTTTCTATGCCCGTATAGTTAGTTGTCGTGTTATAACTAATAGTGGTCTGCATAATACAGATTGTATTATTTAGCTAAGGGAGCACAAACTATAGAAATAATATCTATAATTAGCTTAAGATCCAATACTCTTGTTGACATGGAGATTACTGTCTCACTAAGAACCCATTTCATTTTTAAAATATTACCCATATTCTTAATAACTTCTTCATATTAAATCAAGTGCTATCACCCAATAGTTTTTATCCATTCACTCTACGTTCAGTCCTCTTGAGCCACAAAGAACTCTTATTTCTTGTATGCATGGCATAGTATGGAAACTGGCATATTTTCCCTTCATTTTTTTATCAATCCTGAGCCCATACAATCCCAATTGGTAAATGCCTTCTCAGTAAAACGAAAAAGAAAACAAGTAGGCCTTGTTTTCTGTGGACTGAACTAGAACAAATTGAGGCATTGGTCCGGGCCACTGAGATTGATCTTCCTGCTTTCTAGTCTCTTCAGAACATCCCAGTTTCATGGCTGTAAGTGACAAGTCCACATTTGTAGTATGTATCATGTAATCTTTTCTTATCCCTGACTTCAATTCAAGTCTTAGCTATAATCAAGGACTTGCATGTCAACAACAAAGTTAAATTGATTCATCGCTAAACTCTTGCTTCATCTCATCATTACAATTCCAATTCCAGTAGCCCGTGGCTATTCCACAACCAATGTGCCACTGTGATGTTCTCATCATCTCCATGAAACGCATCCTGAAGTCAGGAGGCAGTTTTCTTTTCCAGGTCTTAAAGACAAATGTAATTACTCTGGCCACGAGGTGAGCAGAGTTGTTTGTTTATGTATTTAACAGCTTTCCTGAGGCATAATTAGCGAACAAAATTCAAAGTGTATAATTGGATATGTTTGACAGGTATATATATAAAGCAATCACCACAATCAGGACAGTGAATATATGCATCATCACCCAAAATTTCCTCGTGCCCCTTTGTAATTCCTCCTTCCCATCTTCCTCGCCCTCCCCAAATATTCAAGAAATTACTGAACTGTTTTCCGTCACTATAGATTTGTCTGCGTTTCTGTGTAATCAGCATAATTATTTGGAAGTTCCTCCGTATTGTTACATGTATCCCTCTCTCATTTGTTTTTGTTGCTGAATAGTATTCCATTAGAAGGATATTCACAATTTTTTTTTATCCATACATCCAAAAATAGACACTTGGGGTTCTCCTAGTTTTTGGATATTACAAATAAAGTGAGCAGGGTTTTTCTGACCTACTGTAGGTGGGTACACTTGTCAATGATTATGGCTCTCTTGGGTCTTCCAAAGACCAACTGATTGTCTTAAAAATCCAGTGTAACAATCATCCTTTTCTAAGAAGTTAGACTAAGCTCCCCAAGGGCCTGTGCTTAGTGAACCATCAGCAAGCACAACATTCAGGTGTGCTATCTGTATCTTTTAGAACACTCTTCCCTCAGGAGGAATTTTCTGCCCTCTGAGAAAATGTAAACTTTGTTTACTGATAGGTTGGGGCACCACTTATCTTCCAACTAGAGAGCTCTGGGCTCACATCTTCGAATATGCACTGTTTATCCTAGAAGATCTATGGTCCTTTATGAAAGAGGACTCCCAGTAATCTACCCTGGTGACTCAGAATCCTCAAGGTGAACATTTAGCTTCAATTCACACCCTGATTCTCTCTCTGAAAGGAGAGGAATATCAGGGAAGAAGAAATTGATTCCCCAATCATCATTGTGTCAAGTTCCTGACTATGAATGAAGATCCTTCAATGGCTCTTCTTCACTTCCCCCACATTCCTCCTATTTTCTCCTTTTCATTCTCCTTTTCCACATTCAAAACCTATGTCAGGCCAAAGTTTCATGTAGAATAAGCTGGAGAAGGTTGAAAGTTGCCAAGATCAATGAGATGAGTATTTCAATTCTATTGCCTCTTCCAACATCAAGTTCTGTTCTGCTGCAAACCTTCTAACTTGGACTAAATTTGTGGAATCTGAGAAATGCAGAAATCTTTTCTTACAAAGATATATATATATATAATAGAGGCTGTCATCTCTGAGAACAGTGCCAGGTTATTTGAAAGCAATTTCTGGGCTATTGTGTGTTTGGAAATATTCTCCATCAGGCAATCCCTCCCCTGTCAGATTACATGAGTGATTGCTATTGATACAACTTCAGCCTCGGTTGAGGGCACTGAGATCATGGAGCAGAGCTAATGGTTCACCTGGAAACCATTCCTCTGTGTGTTCAACAAAATTCTCTCCCCTTGTCTTTGACTTTCAGGCAAATTACCTTTCAACAGCAGTAGGAAAAAGTACCCATCAAAACCAATTCAATTTCTTAAATTGTGACCATTTAAGTTTATGGGACCATATTACAGCTATTCATTCGTCTTTCACATTGAAATCATTCAGTTCAGAAAAGGGCAGGTAATACTTTGGGTTTTGTTGAGCATCTTGGCTCTCTGGAAAGACTTTATCCAGCCAGGAATTTCCCCAAATCTGGTAAACAAATACTAAGGCTCTCAAACCTAGATTCTCTCATTAAGAACTTTCCCCCTATCACTGTCACTCAACCCGTTTCAATCTCGTTTGTTCCACTGTAATTAATATGATATTGCACATGAAATGATTGAACCATAAAAGCCTGAGATACACCTGCAAAGGGCATGACACAGGAAGCCTGAGGACGTTCCATAAGAAGTTTATGGGGCTGTGCAAATGTGGAGATTCTAGGTCACCACGGTATCTGGGATGATGTATTCAGGAACCAGAATCAAAAATTGAGACAATATATGCAGATTAAAAAGACAACACTGAACTGATCTGAATGCTTAAGGATTTATTGAAGATTTGGTCAGCACACTTTAGACTGTAAGCTACTTAAGTCCAGCTCAAACTGGTTTAGTTAGGGGAAAAAACTCATTAGCTTTATAACTAAAAAGTCCAAGTGTATGTTGCAGGGGAGAAAAACTTTTCTGTTCTTCCCTTCTAGGTTATTTTGACTGGTCTATTAATTAAATTGACATAAGATAGATTAACAGAAAAAAAAAACTTAATTACGCACTTATGGGAATCCCATAAGAATATAAGACCTCATGACAAGTAGGTCAATCAAGGCTGATATGCTGTCCTGAGCTAAGGAATAGGATAGAAGCCTGGGGCTTCAAAGAGAAAGAGGGTAATTCACAGAATGGTAAGAAGAGCAAATGTTTGATAATTAGATGTTCGCCCTTCTATACAGATAGGTCTTTCAGATAAAAAGTTATTTTTGATAATAGTTCTTCTTTCAGGTAGTTAAAGGAGAAGATAAAAGTTTTCCTTGAGTCTGCTGATTCTTGATTGCCTTCAGCTCAAAATAATCCACGTGCCAAATGACATATTTTAGGGTCACATATTTTGCTCCTCCTCAATGTGGATTGAAGGCATGGATGGATCCAGGCACTCAAACAATGTTGTAATGACTTGCCTTTCCTCATCTCTCAGCTCTGTTTTTTTCTGTGCTGGTTTTATTCTAAGGTGAACTTTTCCCTCCTGTTGGCAAAATAGCCACCATTTTGCTCTGAGTGATCATCAGTAGACATCAGGGAGCCTCTCTTTTTTCATATTATAATAAAAATTCCAAATGTGACAGCGATTCATTATAGCCTCTTACCTACAAAGCCAGGCTTCATTGCCCTTCTTGTGATAATTGGAACATTTTCCCCTTTCCGGCTAGAATGATGTTAAACTTTGTCAGTAGAAGGTGCTGGAGGGACCCTGGAAAATAAAGGGATTCTCTTCCTAGTTCCGGTATGCTTGGTTTTTTCTTGCTGCTATTGTGCTGTGCTAGCATGTGAGACACTCAATAAAACTCACCTCCTTAGGTGGCTTCCCAGCAGTGAGATCCTTAGAACAAACTCATCTTGAAGAGCTTCCAGGCAAGCTATGGGAGTGACAGAGCAGGCTTCCTCAGGGTGAGTTCTATACGTGCCATAGCTCACTTGCTATCAGCTTTCTGGTGACAGCTCCCCGGTGTCTTCATTGGGCCCTAAAACCCTACCTCCACTCTACTCCAGCTTGATTTACAGCAGATTCCAGAGCAGCTCCTACAGGCAGCTTCCTGGTGATTTCATGAGCACTCCCAACTGGTGGTTCTCTGCTTACCGGCCATGTTCCACCAACTTTGAGCCAGCTCTGGTCTGAGCAACCTAAGGAACCTCTCCACCATCTAGTGTCTACAATCACATCCTCTCCAGTGGGGCCTGAATCCTGGCCTTGGTGAGAGTTTCCCACCTACCAAGTTTGTTTCTTCCTTAGATATCCTCCTTCAGCCCTAGAGCCCTAGGATGTGCTTTAGATTTCTTTTCTACCTCTTTTTGTCATTAACAATCTTTTATAGTAAATTTTCCTCTTCAAATTATCATATTTTTACTATCAAATTATTATAATTATCAAGTTATCAATTAATCTTTCTTGACTGGGCCCTGACTGATACACCAGCGAGGGTGCTTATTCATTCATATTGACCAGGAGTGGCCACGGATCCCCTGCTAACCTAATATTTGGAACCAGAGAAACACAGTGAGCTCATTAGCCACTAATTAGCTCTCCTAGACCCATAGGCTACAGTCACAGATACCAACATTATACAGACCGAGAATAAGAGAGGGGTGGTTTCCCAAAGATAAAGTGTGAAGAATTGATTTTAAGGAAGTGCAAACAGCACAGTCCATCTGAAAGAGCATGTGGTTAAAGGGAGGGAGTGGGAGAGGGAGAGAGAGAGAAAGATTTGTCTTAGTAATGAGAATCCTAAAGCAAAAAGTAGACATTTCAACACATAAGAACATAGCTGGCAAGAATAAAGTAGGCCTCGCAGGAAGGAATCTAGACCAGATATGAGGTCTTCTTTAAGCTGCAAAAGTAAGGTTCCCAACAGTTTCCAAGAGAATAGGAATTAAAAACTGGAGGCAAAATTATATATAATCTTGGCCAAACAATAAGGAGTCTCACCTAACTAAAAAGTTCAGAATTAGGACAGAGTTTAAGAATACTTAATCCCCCAGCTCAACAGCATCATTAAAGATACATTTCCTATCATCTTTTTGCTTGATTTTTCAAGCAAAATCAAGTTGCATCTTGACCTGGCTCCCATATTATTTTCCAAATGGCTGCCAGCAAGTCCTGGCTTATCATGCTTCCTTGTCCAGAAAGAAACAGAGCATCTCTGATCCAGAGCCTCCTACAGAAGTCCCAACACTCATTTTTGTTTGACCAGCAAGTTCATAAGTGCCTCCCTAAACCATTGTCTGAGACCAGGGACAAAGAAAACACGATTTGGCTTAACCTATATCACATTTTCTGTGACTAAACCCAAGAGCAGCATGATGTGGGATTATGGAAAATTACAGAATGGATGTTACAAGATCAACTAACAGTTATACCCCACAGGAATTAATTAACCACTCCCTCATTAAACCCTTATACTACCTCAAACAAACTTCTAACTACACCTATTATACATATTGTATATGTCCTTATATATACAAGTCCTCCACTAGACTCTAGGTAGTTTCTGTCAATGACAGGAAATTCTCCTTTTTTATTATTTTTCCTCTAGGTAGTAAACAGAAGCTTAATAAAAGTTTAAATGAATAAATGGACTTAAACATTATGCATGGCAGAGTTTGAACTTTACTCTATAGACCATAAGGTACTCATGAAGGGTCTTAACAGAACAGAATCATATTCTAACATGTCTTGAAACCAATCATGTTGAAAAAAATGAAAGCAGACAAACCAGTATGCAGGCTATCATATCATTCATGCAGTTGATTATGAGACCAATCTATGCCAAAGACAGCAGATACGAAGAAGAACAAAAATTTCAAGAAATTTCAGAGGTGCCTAAAAGGGCCTTGATGATTAAGATAAGGACTAAAGTAGAGGAAAATTTTTAAAAAAATCAAATTTCTAGCTTGGGTGACTAGGTGCATTTACTGAGGAGAAAACAGAAAACAAGAAACAGACTTATAGGAGAAGATAAAGAGTTTACTATATAATCTATAGAACGCAGTATTTATTCATAAATACTTGAAAAGGAGAAGGCATTTCTTTATAAATAGCCCAAATATTTTCCCAGCTTCACTCAAATTAGAGAGGTAAATTACTTGCTAATAATTATTAGCTGTGTGTATATTATGCAAAGAACAGGTGGCTTTAATGCAACCAGTCTACATCATGACTTCTCCCACTTATAATTGGCTTAGTGGGTTTCTGACTTTGATATCTACGTGGTCTACTGAATTTCCTGAGATGGCCGGCTCTATCAGTAAGAGAAAGCACAAGGATGGACAACAGCCAAGTCTGCCAGGCAGCCTATGAACTAAAGACTTGGAGCAGGGGGGAAAGAAGGGTTTGGTTTTCCTGCTGTTATGCTTTTCATACTGAGCAGGGCAGAGTTCAAATCCCTGACCACACTCTTTAAGAATGGATCCTTGCCATGGGCTTCCTGCCAATGGGTAAGGATAGTGTATCAAACTTGCATTCTAGTGTGTAGCTTTTCACTCCACTGTCTTTGCTGATCTCAAAAGGACTGAATGATGGGACTCAGAGTAGAGCTGGCTTTTAGAGCACAAGCTTTGGATCAGGACACATCTGATCTTGAATTGGATATATACCATTGATTATCTGTGTGAGCCTGAGTAGATTTTTTATTCTTTTTAAGCCTCAGTTACCTTATCTCTAAAATGAGAGTAATAGCAGTTAGCTAACAATACTATTGCAGTAAAATTTAGTATATGAAAAGTACTTAGCACAGTGCTGAGCCAAGAATATACTTAATAAATGTGTGCTGATATGGCTATTGTTATTACAGTTGCGAGATGTACAGTTGACCTTCAAGCAACATAGGTTTGAACTACATGGCCCACTTACATGTGTACTTTTTTCAGTTAATACAGTACAGTATTATACGTGTGTGTTCTCTTCTTCATGACTTTCTTAATAATGGTTTTTTCCTAGCTTCTTTTATTATAAGAATACAATGTATAATACATATAACATACAAAATATGTGTTATCAACTGTGTACATTATCAGTAAGGCTTCTGGTCAATAGTAGGCTGTTAAGAGTTAAGTAGTTAAGTTTTGGGAGAGTGAAAAGTTATAGGAGGTTTTTTACTTCACAGGGGCTGGGGCTGGGGCTGGGGAGGTCAGTGCCCCTAACCCCCACATTGTTCAAGGCTCAACTGTCATTTGTAACTCAGTGAGACCCCACTCCCTCAATACACATAAAAACCACTTTATCTCGAAGGCCATCTCCCCATCTCCTTTGTCTTGGGCACAGTGGGATTTGGAATTTGGCACAGCGGGAACAAATAAGGATTTGAAGTCTTGCTCAACTGGGTTCAAACGTGTTTTCCATCAGTTTTTGGCCGATCTAAAACTTGATGCTAATAACACTTCTTCTCTTCGGGATTGAAGTTGACATTCAATAGGAGCTGTAGATAGAATGAACTCAATGAGGTTAGAGATTTTGTCTATTTTGTTCACGGGTATATCCCAAGAATTTTGCCTCATGTCTGGCATGAAGTATATACTCAACCAACATTTTCTAAATGGTATTGAAGTAATTGCACTCTGCCTGGACCATAGTAGGTTCCAATTAAATCTTATTTCCTTCTTATTTTTGCTTCTCCTTCATCAGTCAATTAATGACTTTGGAGTCCATGGCAAAGCAATAGAATTGTCAGAGACGGCGGGTTTCAATTGTTCCACAGCAAAGCTGTAGCTTTTTTGAGCCAGTTCTACTCTTCAGACGATCTTCGTTCCACACAGTGCTTTTAAGTTATCTAAGTTGCTAGCACTTGGGCTAATAGAATATTCTACACCAATATCCAAAGTCCACCTTCTCCAAAAAATTTGGAAGATCTGGCAATGCATGGCTATATTCTTCCCAGGTAACAATGCAGAGAGTATCCTGTTCCCTTTAGACAGGGTATGTGGTTTCTAATACACCACAATCTCTACCACTCTTTAGTGTATCTCTGAGACTGCAGGAACTTACTGTTTATCTTCACATTTGTTCTGGTTTTCTTGTATTCAAACATCTCTCTCTTTTATATTACCTCTCTGATGTCTGTAGGTATTTGAGTTTGTCCATAGCTTTAAAGAGGTCAGTGAGAAAGGAGTGGGTCAATGCATAATGTAAGCCTATAATGGGAGTGGGGATTTAAATGCAGGGTGAGGGGGTTATGTCTCTTGCTATCAGATGCTTAGCCATATAGATATTCCATAGTGTGCTTTACATTTTATGATAAACATTTCCTCAATCTGTGAAAATTGGTAACATTATAAATATCACTGCTGAGACCATAAAAATGCTAACATGTTTGGGATCTTTCATAAATGTTTAAATGAAAAACGCTGAATGTTTTTATATCAGGGACATGTCTAGAAATATCAACCATGCCTGTGCTTTGGAACTGAATCTTAAATGATTTCATGAACCAATCGTATCTGAAGCAGCAGTCAGCTGCAGAGAAGGCGATAGAAAACATTTGGTGCTGGGATTACCATAGCTATTAAAATGCCTCAGTCACAGGGTGCTTTCCCTAGTCTTTGTTTATATGTCAGGGATTCACTGGCTCAAGAATTTTAGAACTTAGGGGCACCTGGGTGGTTCAGTCAGTTAAACGTTCAACTCTTGATTTTGATTTTGGCTCAGGTCATGATCTCGAGGTTCATGGGATCAAGCCCTGCATCAGGTGCTGAGAATGTGGAGCCTGCTTGGGATTCTCTCTCTCTCTCTCTCTCTCTCTCTCTCTCTCTCTCTGTCTCTGTCTCTCTCTCTCTCTCTCCCTTTCTTTCTGCCCCTCCCCCACTTGTGTACTCTCTCTCCCTCTCAAAGTAAATTAATAAACATTAAAAAAAAAAGAATTTTAGAACTTATCATCCTAGGAAAAGATGATGGGAAATAAGAAAACACAACTCTTTGCAACAAACTTTAAAGCATCTGAACTCATGAAGTATGGAATAAATTACAACTACCCAAAATCCAAGCAGAGAGTGCATGGAGGAGAGCAAAAGACAGGAGAGGCAGGAAGGGGAGGGGAGGGGAGGGAAGGGCAGGGAAGGGGAGGGAAGGGAAACTCAAGTAATCAAAAGTTTCAGATCTCTTTTCCTTAGGTCAAAAAAGGAAAATACTGCAGTCAGGAAGGAGAATAAAAAAGGTGGAAGAGAAGAAGGAGGGAACGATGGATGAGGAGAAGGAGAAAATAATTAGCTGGTGGAACTGACAGGAGTGGTATCTTTCCTTTCCTCTTCTCCCTTTTGGAAGCCATATAAAAGTAGAAAAATAAAGAAATCAAGACCATAGGTAGTTGACAAGATTCTCTTATTTGATGGAATATGCTGGCTCATGTCACCAAGGACACTATGGAAACTAATTCTGAAAGATCCATTCTTTACAATTGTCCCTACAGTGGGGCGCCTGGGTGGCTCAGTCGGTTGAGCGTCCGACTTGAGCTCAAGTCATGATCTCGAGATCCGTGAGTTTGAGCCCCGCATCGGGCTGTGTGCTGACAGCTCAGAACCTGGATCCCGTTTCAGATTCTGTGTCTCTCTCTCTCTGACCCTCCCCCATGCATGCTCTGTCTCTCTCTGTCTCAAAAAGAAATAAACATAAAAAAAAATTAAAAATAAAAAAACCCAAACAACTGTCCCTATAGTGAAAGCTAGCCATAGATAAAATTTATCTTTACTTCCAACCACTCTCCCTCCCCACACACCAAGACATAAAGTCCTCTTTCCTCAGGACTCAGTACTTTGAAGTCTTAAAATTGACCTACAGAGTTGTGGTGAACTCTATTAATAAACAAATACAAAGGAACGGGGGATACATCAGGAACCTGATTATAGTGATAGCCTTGAGCTGCTTTCTCCTCTGCCGTAAATAGAGTTGATATTTTGATGTACATCTCATTAATTCATTTACCTATTCCTTATTTTTGAACTCAGAAAGGCAAGAGAGAAATGTTATTTATTATTTCATTAAACTTCCAATGAATGAATCAACTGGGAATCTGGATAGATAGCTGTAAGCACTGATATTCAGAGACTGAAATAATCCGTGGAACCCATGGAGACAAGGAAGTTATTGGATCAATCAGGGCAAGAAAATTAGGTCTTAAGCTTCAATGTTTCATAAACTCAAGCCTCTCTATTTATAGTAGCTTCCATGGTGATTATGCAGCTATTTTGTTACAGGCATGGGCTATAGGTGCCTCTACAAATTGCCCTGAACTGTTTTTATGGGCGCAGATTGGGCTTTAGCAGGGAATATATCTACATCCATTCATTCAGATGCACAAATACTTCATAAGGACCTACTACGTATCAGACACCAGTGAGCAAAGGGTAGACCTACTACGTATCAGACACCAGTGAGCAAAAAGAAGAAAAGAAAGATTGGAATTTCCAGAGGTTGGAGGAGGGTTTCCAATGGAAAATGACTTGGTCAGAGAGAGGAGCCAAAATGGCAGAACAGCATGGAAGTTTTTTGTGTGTCTCGCGTCCATGAAATACAGCCAGACCAACACTAAACCATCCTGCACACCTAGAAAACTGATCTGAGGATTAACACAACAATATGCACAACCTGAACCACCGAATTCAGCAGGTATGCGGTGCGGCGAGGTGAACTTGGGGAGCCAGAAGCTGAAGCTGGCAGGGAGGTACTTCTGCGGGCGGAGAGAGGTTGGACACAGGGGGGAGAGTGTGGAATACGGGAAAAGCACCCCTCCCCCCAAAACGAGCTGGAGAGAAAGTGGAAAATTGGAAACAGCCGCAGGGACTAAACTAAAATGGGAGAAAGGAGAAAGGAGAGGGTTTAAACTCCATTAAGACTGTAAACAAGGGGAGCACAGACTCTGCAACTCCGCGGCTCCATACCTGGCGGTGCCCTAGTGGGAAGGGTGAAGCCCCAGGAGCAGAGTGGAGTCGGGGAGGTTCTCGGGCCACACGGGGAAAAGCGGTTTCACTGCTGGAAGGACATTTGGTAGAGACTGTTGAAGCCACCTGGTCCCGGCAGAACCCAGAAGGCGGCCACATTCGCTGGTGCTGGAACAAGGTCGTTAAGGGTGAAGACTGGTGCCAGATGTGTGTTGCGATTTTCCATAATCCCTGAAACGCTGCTGCTACACCGTCTCGTGAACTTTTTCCGGGGCGGGTGGCACCTGGCCGCAGTCTCAGGGCACCGGCACCAACAGGGTCCAGTGGACGTACCTGGGTGCAGCTGATATTCGGCCATTGCTCATTCGGCCACTGCTCGGTGAGACCCTCCTGCAGAAGGGCGGAACGGGTCAAAGTCGCAGTCCTTCGGAAGTAAGGGGCCAGGGAAAACAGCCACATCTGAGACAAAACTCGGGAGAGAGGTGCTGCCTGGGACCTGGTCACGGAGAGTGAAAGAGCGGGGAGTGGACAAAAGCTGAAGACAGAGGACGGGTGTGCTGCTGACCCGGGAGAACAGACTGGGTGTCTGGGTGGTGCCATCTTAACCACTCCCGCGGATGCGCAGACGCACCTACGAGCACCGCAACGCTCCGCCCCAGTAGGCCAGCAGCGCCATCTAGTGGAGAGCGGAGCCGTTACACTGAGCCCCGCCCAACTGCGCCAACCTCGCTCTTCAAGAACACAAGTCTCACCACCTGCTTAATTTATGGACTCTAAAGCACTACATAGACTGACTTCTAGGGGAAAAAGAAGCAATTTCAGTCCTACTTCAATCTGTTAGCAGGTTCATCTATTCAATTTTCTTTCTTTTTTTCTCTTTTACACTACATTTCTTTTTCTCCAATACAGAGAAAAAATTTATTTTTATTTTCAACTTTTATTAAAAATATTTTCTTTCATTTTTTTACTATATGTTTTACTTTTGTGTAAATTGTTTCAAATTCTATTTTACTTCCATCATTTTATTTTGGTCTACTTCAGTGTATTCACTTTTTCCAATTTTCAAACGATTTCCTTTTTTGCTTTTTCTTTTTTCTCTTTTTTGTTTCTTTTCTTATTCTTGAATGAAGAAAGAGAAAAACTTCATTTTTACTTTCAATTTCTATTAAAAATATTTTTCTTTAAATATTTCTTGCTATGTTTTTCACTTTTATATAAATTTTTTCAAATTCTACTTTACTTCCCTCATTTTATTTTAGTCTACTACAATGTATTCACTTTTTCAAATTTTCAAACGATTTCATTTTTTTCTCTTTTTTCTCTTTTTTGTTTCTTTTCTTTTTCTTGAATACAGAAAGAGAAAAAATTCATTTTTCTTTTTAATTTTTCCTGAAAATATTTTTCTTTAATTTTTTCTACTATATTCTTTACTTTTGTATAAATTTCTTCAAATTCTATTTTACTCCCATCATCTCCATTTAGTCTACTTCAGTGTATTCATTTTTTCAAAATCTCAAATGATTTCCTTTTTTTCCCCATTTTTTTCTCTAATCAGTCAAACCACTTTCACCACCCAGACCAAAACAAACCTAGGATCTAGCATCATTTATGTGACTTTGTGTATGTATGTTTAATTTTTTAACTTTAATATTTTTTAATTTTAATTTTTCTACCTAATTAATTCCTTTTCTCCCTTCAAAATGACAAAAAGAAGGAATTCACCCCAAAACAAAGAGCATGAAGAAATGACAGCCAGGGATTTAACCAATACAGATACAAGCAAGATGTCTGAACCAGAATTTAGAATCACGATAGTAAGAATACTAGCTGGAGTCGAAAATACATTAGAATCCCTTGCTGCAGAGATAAAAGGAGTAGAAACTAGTCAGAATGAAATAAAAAAAATTCTATAACTGAGCTGCAAACACGAATGGATGCCGTGGCAGCAAGGATGGATGAGACAGAACAGAGAATCAGGGATATGGAGGACAAACTTATAGAGGATAATGAAGCAGAAAAAAAAAAAGAGGGAGATTAAGGCAAAAGAGCACAATTTAAGAAGTAGAGAAATCAGTGACTCATTAAAAGGAACAACATCAGAATCATAGGGGTCCCAGAAGAGGAAGAGAGAGAGAAATGGGGGCAGAAGAGTTCTTTGTGAGCAAATCATAGCGGAAAACTTTTCTAACCTGGGGAAAGACACAGACATCAAAATCCAGGAAGCACAGAGGACTCCCATTAGATTCAACAAAAAACGACCATCAACAAGGCATAACATAGTCAAATTCACAAAATACTCAGGCAAGGAGAGACTCATGAAAGCAGCAAGGGAAAAAAGTCCCTACCCTACAAGGGAAGGCAGATCAGGTTTGCAGCAGACCTATCCACAGAAACTTGGCAGGCCAAAAAGGAGTGGCACGATACATTCAATGTGCTGAATCAGAAAAAATAGGCAGCCAAGAATTCTTTATCCAGCATGGCTGTCCTTCAAAAGAGAAGGGGAGATTAAAAGTTTCTCAGAGAAACAAAAATTAAAGGAGTTTTGACCACTAAACCAGGCCTGCAAGAAATTTTAAGGGGGACTCTCTGAGGGGAGAAAAGATGAATAAATAAATAAATAAATAAATAAATAAATACCAAAAGCAACAAAGATTAGAAAGGACCAGAGAACACCACCAGAAACTCCAACTCGACAAGCATCATAATGGTAATAAATTCATATCTTTCAGTACTCACTCTAAACAAAAGCAGGAGGCATCACAATCCCCGACTTCAAACTGTACTACAAAGCTATAACCATCAAGACAGTGTGGTACTGGCACAAGAACAGACACTCAGATCAATGGAACAGATTAGAGAATCCAGAAATGGACCCACAAACATATGGCCAACTAATCTTTGACAAAGCAGGAAAGAATATCCAATGGAATAAAGACAGTCTCTTCAGCAAGTGGTGCTGGGAAAACTGGACAGCGACATATAGAAGAATGAACCTGGACCACTTTCTTACACCATACACAAAAATAAACTCAAAATGGATAAAAGACCTCAATGCAAGACAGGAAGCCATCAAAATCCTCGAGGAGAAAGCAGACAAAAACCTCTTTGATCTTGGCCACGGCAACTTCTTACTCAACACGTCTCTGGAGGCAAGGGAAACAAAAGCAAAAATGAACTACTGGGACCTCAACAAAA
The DNA here is from genome assembly GCF_046562875.1 of Panthera onca. NCBI lineage: Eukaryota > Metazoa > Chordata > Mammalia > Carnivora > Felidae > Panthera > Panthera onca. Next base: position 146,351,416 of record NC_138347.1, read on the forward strand.
TAAAAAGCTTCTGCACAGAAAAGGAAACAATCAGCAAAACTAAAAGTCAACTGACAGAATGGAAGAAGATATTTGCAAATGACATATCAGATAAAGGGTTGGTATCCAAAATCTATAAAGAACTTATCAAACTCAACACCCAAAAAACAAATAATCCAGTAAAGAAATGGGAGAAAGACATGAATAGACACTTCTCCAAAGAAGACATCCAGATGGCCAACCAACACATGAAAAAATGCTCAACATCACTCATCATCAGGGAAATACAAATCAAAACCACAATGAGATACCACCTCACACCTGTCAGAATGGCTAACATGAACAACTCAGGCAACAACAGATGTTGGCGAGGATGTGGAGAAAGAGGATCTCTTTTGCATTGTTGATTGTAATGCAAACTGGTGGAACCACTCTGGAAAACAATATGGGGGTTCCTCAAAAAACTAAAAATAGAACTACCCTACGACCCAGCAATTGCACTACTAGGCATTTATCCCTGGGATACAGGTGTGCTGTTTTGAAGGGATACATGCACCCCAATGTTTCTAGCAGCACTATCAACAATAGCCAAAGTATGGAAAGAGCCCAAATGTCCACTGATGGATTAATGGATAAAGAAGATGTGGTATGTATATATAATGGAGTATTACTCGGCAATCTAAAAGAATGAAATCTTGCCATTTGCTACTACGTGGATGGAACTGGAGGGTTTTATGCCAAGTGAAATTAGTCAGAGGGAGACAAAGACATATGACTTCACTTGTATGGGGACTTTAAGAGACAAAACAGATGAACATAAGGGAAGGGAGACAAAAATAATATAAAAACAGGGAGGGGGACAAAATATAACAGACTAATAAATATGGAGAACAAACTGAGGGTTACGGAAGGGGTTGTGGAGAGGGATGGGCTAAATGGGTAAGGGACACTAAGGAATCTACTCCTGAAATCATTGTTGCACTATATGCTAACTAATTTGGATATAAATTACAAAAAATAAAAAAATAAATTAAAAAAAGATATCAATTATATAGAGAGACACAGCATAAATAATATAAGAAGCAATAAGATGGTTAATAAATACATGAAATGTAACATAGAGAACTGTGCATTAAAATAAGGGCAGGACATTTTACATTTTAAATTTCTCGTCAGTAGTCAGTACATGTGAGGGGGTTTTTCTGGTGGGAATATTAATTTATACCATCTTTGTGAAAGATAATTTGGTAATATACATCAAAATCATTGCAAAAAACATAAATATGAAAAATGAGGATGCAGTTAGGAAAATGATCGAACCTGCATAAGAAATAATATGTTGTATCCCTTAAAATATTTATGAAGATGTTTAATACTTGGACAAAAGTCCTGTATAATTCTGCTGACACCATGTGGGCTCAGCTAAGCCTATTAATAAATATAACCAAAAAGAAATAAACTCAAATGTTGACCTTGATCGCCTCTTGATTGGTGGAATTATGTGTGTTTTGTTGTTGTTTGCTTTCCTTCTTACACTTTCTTGTATTTGTTTTTTACAAAGGGAGAAAAACAACCAACAAACTTTCGGCAAATATCACGACAAATTTGATGGGCGTTTCTGACACTGATTATGTCTGTGATGGAAGAAAAGGAAGCAGGTTTCTCCCAGACACTCCACAAAGGGCGCTGGTCCATTTACATATACACTGGACTGTTTGATAAGGTAAATAAAGTGTCATGTCCAAGCTCAACTAGTGAGCTGATGAATTTTTTTCTTTGGTTCTGAGAGCCATCCAGAAAGGGGAATGAAGAAAAGAGACAAGGAGAGGAAAGCAGAGGTTCTGGGCTTCCTAAGAGGGTGACCACTGAGGTTGGAGGAGGTGGTGAGCACATGTGTTGTATATTCAAAGAACTATCCTAACACTATGATGATGAAAATAGTCTGCAGTCATTTTTTTCTGGCAAAACTGGGGCGAGCCAAAGTCACACAGGTACTGAAGCACTTTGAGATAGGCTAATGAATTTTATAAATAATGCACTTAAAAAGGTAATGGTCATCCCATAATAATCCCACGATACTCATCAAGTGCCTACTCTCTTAAGAGGTTTCTACTCTGGATTCTATATAAAGTATGAAAATTTGCAAATATTTATTGAGTTCCTTTTATGGGTACAGGGCATGAAGGGAAACACCAAAAAACCTGTCCTTCTGGTGTTTCGAATTTTTGGTTTTGTTTGTTTTGCAGTGCATACTGCCAAGACATGAGTGCTTCGTTATAAAAAGCACTTCCCTAGAAGAAGAATTATAAGGTAAGTTGAGTCATAAAATAGGCAACATGCCAGTAAATTTCTTGGCTCTTCTCTCTCCTGGTTGTAGCAAGGAATGGGCTGGCTCTACAGAGGCTCAATATCTCTCGGGTCTCGTCACAGTGTATGTCTCTGCCCCTGGGCTCTAGCAAGACTGTAACACTTCCAGTAGATGATTATCTAGTCTCTCCTGCTCAGAAGTCATTCTCCTCTCTGAGAACTCTCTCGTTACACACAGGCATGTGCCATGGTTGGCCATGATTATACTTTCTGTCCCCAGCCTTGTCTCAGAACTTACTGGGAGCAGGGCGGACGTGTGTGTGTGTGTGTGTGTGTGTGTGTGTGTGTGTGTGTGTGTGTGTCTGACTCAAACTGAGCCCCTGAAACTCCCTCTCTGGGAAATTGAAACTCTGACCTAGAGAGGCAGGGAATCTATTTCTACATGCAGCTGCAACAGTAACCAGGGATAGAAACAGTAACAGAACAGAACAGTAAACAGGGAAGCTATGGAAGACACAAGGACAAGAACGTAGAGAATGCAGATTTGCAGCGAGTAGAATGAAGTTTCAAGAAAACAACAGACAGGACACACTTTCTGGGGTGTTGCAGCATTGTCTCTCCTCATTGCAGTTTCTCCTTAAAACCTAGATGTATGCTGACTTTCAGGCTCTGTGAAGCACCCCTGTATATTTGTAAGAAATTGTCCTGCCCTTCTCCCCACCCCACCCCTTTTTGTTTCTTATTAAGGGAGCTTAAGTTGGCTCCCGCTATTTGAAAGCCAGGAGGCTTAACTGATATAAACTTTCACCAAAGATAAATATTTCATTCCTCTTGTCTCCTGCAGGCCTTCCCGACAACCCTGTCCTCCTTTGGGGCTGCTTCACTTGATTAACTTAAACTTGAACTGTATTTACATCATTTATAAAATGTTCTTGTATCAGATTGTTTGAGCTCCTCTGGAGTAGTTACGGTCTATTGTGTAAACACAGCATTGATGTGATTTATACAACTTTCATTATTTACCCAACAGACTATATAACTGCTCCAAATGAACCGTTATGACTATCATGTGGTGTAAATCCACCTTTAGACACTTTTGGAAGCATGACTCATTGTACTCCTTTATGTCAGGGAATTTATGAAAAGTGCATTATCCATTCAATAAGCTCTAATGTCTGCCTGGTGAGGTTTAAAGCTAAATTAATCCACTGGGGGGAAAAAATGAAACCTGTGAATAAAGAAGAAATAATTCTTTATGCCAACTAATCCTTGCGCCCCTTTATGAAGAAGAAGTGAACCCACGGGCATTGGTATCTAGTCCACCTAAAACCGTTTGCAGGTGTTCATTAATGTTTGATCTACTCAAAAGATCTTGTTTCTCTGTGTCCTTCACGTGACTGAAAACCGGGGGTATGTTGGTTTTGCTTACTATTTCAACTGCAGCTCTTGGCACAGGACTTGGCTTAGACAGACATTCAATACACTTTGCTGAATGAATGCCTGCTTAAACCCATCTAAATGATCTCATCAGTTCTCAAACAGCCCCACTTTACAGATGAGCAACTGTGACTCACGAATGGTAAATAATTTCTCCAAAGCTGCATAAATTTGTAAAGCGGTAAAACTGGAATCCAGTCTCTCCTACCCCAAAGCTTAGCTATTTCAATTAAGTCAAAAAGCACACAAAAAATGCAGACATAATAAGACGTTCTTGCAGCAACCAGCATAAAACAAAAATCTTGGATCCCAAAGCAGTCAAAAACAAGCAGGTAAAGCAGTCCAGGCAGAAGTCAGAAGATCTGTGTTTCCTTTACTTGGCTGCATGTGCTTAGGATAAGTCACGTTATTTTTCTCATCTTTCCTTTCCTGCCTGGTGTCCCAACTCTCTTTAAATTTTTTTTTTTTAATGTTTATTTTTGAGAGAGAGCGAAAGAGGCAGAGTGTGAGTAGGGGAGGGGTAGAGAGAGAGAGACACACACACACAGAATCTGAAGCAGGCTCCAGGCTCTGAGCTGTCAGCACAGAGCTTGACGTGGGGCTCGAACTCACGAACTGTGAGATCATGACCTGAGCCAAAGTCAGATGCCTAATCTACTGAGCCACTCGGGAGCCCCCAACCCATTTTCTTAAAAGTGCACTTTGGATACTCTTGTTTCAGTCGTCTTTACTCTATCTTCCTCTGTCAGCACCTGAGAGTGAGAGCCTCCTGAAATATTTGTCCCTGGACACCTGGCTTGCCTCACTCCAGTCCTGGCCCCGAGGCCTAGTAATCTCCCATCACTGATTTCAACTGAGAAAATCAGTGACTAATGATGTTCAAAAGAGGCCCCAGGCCCGCCTCTCCAAGGAGGCTGAGAGTTGGAAGGAATATATTCTCATTAGTGAAATCGTAGAGATCTTACAGTAATCAGGGTGACTGGGTGGGGTTGTTTTCACTCTCTCTCTCTCTCTCTCTCTCTCTCTCGTCCTCTCTCTTGCCTTTCTTTCCTTTTTCAGTTTTTCTGTATGTGGAAATCTTCCCAGGCCTTTGGTATCATATCAGGTAGATACCCGTGAGGGCACCTTTGAGTGGATCCTGGTAAGAACAGTCATGCCAACTCTCTTCTCAGATGACACAATCAGTTGTGACCATTTTTACCCCTTGAAGGAATGCTGCTCTGGAGAACATCCCCATCTTTGATCTGGCTTTTGTACCCTCTCAAGTGATGTTGACGTAATCTTTGTTCCCTATCGTCTTCTTCACAGAATGAAAATGTACAGTAGCTACATGTTGGGGAAGTTTGGGCCAATGGCATGCAGAGGGCATAGACCCAGGGAAACTCCTTTTGTTCTAGGATCCACCCAAGTCTGGGGATAGCATAGCTGGCTGATTGCTCATAGCCCCTCAGTATAAGAGCAGAGGAAACTCACAGATCCAAGAGACAGAGGCAGCTTGTGGTTTAAGCTGGGTTGGGTTGAGCTCAAAGCCCCACTGGGGCTCATAAGAAAAGTCTCCCAAGCTTTTGAATTGCCCTCCAGAGAGCCTTAAGGTAGTCAAGCGGGACAACTCCAGGTGAGAAAATCTGGGGACAGGCCCAGTGGCTTTTCTCTCCCTGCAGATATCGTAGGCTCCCTTATTCGCTATCAGTGATGTGGATTTCAAGACTGAAAGTTCAGTATATGTGCTATGAAAGTCAACTGTCAGTAGACTAAGCAGTTATTGAAGGGTGTGAATGATTTTAAGATGAATACAAACATTGGGTGATTATTTAAGAAAAAAAAAAAACTTAGGGTAGATTAAATTGAAAAAAAAAAAAAAAAGGAAAAAGGAAATAACCAAGCAAAAAATAACAGCACAAAAATCCTGCACAAAGCGAATCAGAAAAGAACAAATTAAAGGCCCTGAATGGCATTTGAGTAATGGTGAAAGACGGTACCAACACATTGCCTTGTCCTTAAAATTCACCGAAATAGCAGAGAATGATGAATAATACACATGCAGTGAGGGAAACAAAAATCTCATTTCCATGCTCTCCAGAGTTTAACTGAAATAAGTCCCCGTTCCTATTTGAATGTGGCCTTGCAGGGCTTTGAAATCGGAAAACAATCCCTGCATGCCGAATTGGATGCTCACTAGCTAGCAGTTAAAAATAGGAAATGAAAATGAGTGACAAACTAGAACACTGGAGGAGAGAGAAAAAGAAATATCGCTTTCCTAGCCTTCTGCTCCTTCACAGTCCAATCCGTCCCACAGGCACGCTGGAAATCGCTTTGCCTGTGCTGGCAACGGGGTTTCGCCGTAAGTTATTGAAAAGGCAAATCAAGGTTTTTAGATCCTTGTAATTACAAAGCTAAAAAGCAATTGGAAGAATATATCCGGCACCTTCAGAGCATTTGATGTGACTTCCCGGTGACACTTAGAGCAGGGGTAGGCTGTTGAGGGAGCATTTTTCTATTCAGCTCCTCAGCCCTTTCTGAAAGAAAAAGAATTCTTAGCACCGTTTTTTCCATTAAGTGAATTCAGTTAATTAGCTTCACAAACAGAGCACATGCATTATTCAGCAGCAGACATTCATCAAATTGGTCTTTCCACAGCCAGCCCTTCTTCTCACCTCTTAGCTAGACGGGGCCAGGCTCCTTCCATTAGGATAAGCATTTAAGACAGTTCTGACTTAGGGGTTTCGGTGGAAGGCAAGGACATGTGAGCCATGTTGGGGTGTGGATGAGTTGGGGCTGGAGGAGTGCATGAGTTGTGAAAAAGGGTAAAGGAATCTGAATGATGTCATGACTTGAAAAAGAAAAAAAAAAAAAAAAAAAAAAAAGGCAGTGGTTCGTTTGTGGCCTCTCTGGCGTGTGTGTTCTGGAGAGATTTTCCCTGCCTCATCATATTCGTTGAGATCCAGTAACCCTGATTCATGAGTTTATCACAGTTGGGCTGAGCAACTGGAGATTCTCTAACCACTCCCAGGGAGCACCGCACGTAGCTAGGGAGGCAGGCCTGGCAAGAATCTCAAGACACAGCGTCCGATTCACCCAGAGGCTCTATTCTAGGAAAAGGAGAGTAACCCAAGTCACCCGTCTGGACTTTCGGATGCAGTTGACCGTATGGCACGACAGATCCTGGGAACGCGTAAGCTTGTTCAGTGCGCTCTCCTGGTAATGAAGAAACTGTCTAAAGGATGTCAAGTTGTTGTGCAAGATCCCACAGTTGGCCTGCAGCAGGGCCCCTAAGCCTCTGTTGCTTGACGACTGCTCCTCAGCCTCAGGACAGGCTTGAAACACAGCTTCTCCGCCATCTTGTGCTAGTCATATCTTATTCTCTGTTCTCATTGAGAGGCTTTAGGGGTTAGTGGCTTCTGTAACCGCCAGCTTGGGTTTGAATCCTGCTTCTGTCACGTAGGCGCTCTGGGGTTTGGGTCAAGTTATTTAGCTAACCTGGGCCTAAGTTTTCTCTTCCATAAAAAGAATTGTTATGAGGATGTGGATGACTTAGTACCTGGAACATGTTCTAGCTCCTCACCTATCCTCTCCTTACTTCCCTACACTTTAAGTAACAGGCTTGATCCACCTGTGATAGACATGGAGAGAGTGGTTCATGAGGCTGATGGCCCATAAGGTACAAGTTAGGCCAATATGCTACAGTTTGGAGGTGGACGGTTCTTTGCTGTACCTAGCATTCTCCCCTTCTCAGAATAGAACACTGCTTTCTTGCCCCATTATTTCTTTACATATCTCATTGGTGTGGTCACAGAGTAAGTCGCTATGTTCTTAGATGGCCCTGTTACACTGGCCACAATTCATTTGTCCAGGAGGGGACACCCAAACCAAATTGGGCAAATAGGTCATCCAGCTGGATTTTTCAAGCAGTAACTGAGGGGAAATATGCTTCTCATTTTTAGTGATGAAGCTGGGATACAGGAGACAGTTAACTCTGACATTTGCCATGCAGAAGAAGCAGGACTTCAGTGACAGAAATGAAGCCATCAGAGTCAGAAGCTGAGATGAGGGGCACCTGGGTGGCTCAGTTGGTTACGCTTCTGACTTTGGCACAAGTCATGATCTCACGGTGCATGGGTTCGAGCCCTGTGCCAGGTTCTGTGTTGATAGCTTGGAGCCCGGAGCTTGCTTTGAATTCTCTCTCTCTCTCTCTCTCTCTCTCTCTCTCTCTCTCTTTCTCTCTCTGCCCACCCCCTGACTCATGCTCTCTCAATAAATGAATATAAACATTAAAAAAAAAAACTTTTTTTAAGGAAGTAGAGATGGGCTGGAGAAAGTCTTTAAATTCCTAGATTGAGCTTTTGCTGAAGCCTAACTATATTCCTACCTTTGATATGTTTGACTTTTTCACACACACCCCCTTTTTTATGATTGGGTGGGGTACCCCAGTATCCATCCATTGAAAGGTGCCTTTACCTAAGTGCTTCTACACAGTAGGTACGTATCAGGGGTATGTCACCTTTCTTGCATGGTTGACTTATAGAATAAGGATTATATTATATCTAAGGCCCCTGAGCCTTAGTAGGTATGTGAATTTTATCTTTACCTGAGTTTAAATACAAGATCTGCCATTTATTATTATATGTCATGCATGTCAGTCTTCCCATGGATCAATTGTTTATCTGTAAAATGGCACTGTTAATAACTCCATCATAGTGTAGTTGTTGGTATTCAGTGAAATATACGTGGCATGTGAAAGTGCATTGTACATTAGGATGCTATGCAAGGGTATGATGATGCATGACCTTTGTCATGCTACATTAAACCTTGTACAATCCCGACTCTTATTTAAGGAAATCTTCACATCACGCTCCCCTTCTACTCTTTTCCTATGGATTGCTAATATGTAGCATAATTGCATAACTGTAATCTAAATGCCACCAATTTGTATTTCTTTAGTAAACCCTCAGCTGGAACACTAACGCAGCTCAAACACTGAAGCAAAAGGAGCCAGGGACCCTGCTAGTTTGAAATCATCACTTGCGAGACGTGAACGGACTTGACACATGCTTGATAAGTCATTTGAATAATTATTAAGTCCCTAGCAATGATTCTAAAAGGGAAATCTCCCAACGTTCTTGATTGTGCATCTTATGCCTTTGTCCGTGGTTTTGTTTGGGAGTGAGATTTGAGAATCCACTGCGGCTGAGAATCAAGGCATCTCACTTCTGGGTCAATCAGGAGGGAAGAGTAAAGCAGACAATTTATTCAGTTTTCATAATCAGTGATCTAAACAGAACAGTCTGTCATTTTTTTTAAATGAGGGTTTCTGGCAATTTATTAGGCAGAAGAAATATGAATGGCCAACCAAGAGAAATGGATGAACGAAGGATTTCATCCTTGCATTTTTCCTCTCCAAAGCTTATGACAGTTGGTGATGTTTATTGAACACCAGCTATGCAGCAGGAGAGTTATATGTAGTACAGCCTTCATGACACTATTTTTCTTATTCCCCAAATGGAGAGACCAAGCCTCTGCAATGGCGACGTGACT